>NC_065572.1:63513652-64138652 GCF_937616625.2 Mercurialis annua | reverse complement strand
CTCTTGATTTGTCCACGTAGTGCGGAAAACAGAAATGTCGAAATAGCGAAACAGTATCTTTTTGTAATAATAGGTTAGAAGTAGGAAGTCTTGGAGTTCCAGAAGGGTTTCCTAAAACAGAAACAAAACGCTGAAACATAGGAATCAAGAAGTTTTCATGTAACATAGGCTTTTGTTGTAGCTTTGCACAATCCAGGATGATGATTTTTGTTATCCTGTTAAAAGAAAGATCTCTTACATCTTGGCATCTCTGCAGGAGAATGGATATGGGAAATTCATCAAATAACTACAACGTGGAAGAGATGCATTTCATGGAAGTTCAAAGCCACAGGGTTTCTTGATGACACCCATCACTATCAGTCCGATTCTTCATTTCAAGTAATGTCAGCCCTCGCAGATATCTCCCGAGGACTATTACAGCTTATGCTGCCGGTTTAATCGTGAAAATCATGGACAGCACTCAGAAAGGTATGCCTTATATACTTTGTTCCCATTAAATTTCTCTCTCAGAATAATATTATCATTGATGTTACTGCAAATTGGTATAGAGATTAACAGTGTCTTTTAACCTTCTTCAGTAAACATAAACACAATTAACTGTTAAATCCAATGCTTCATTTACTTAAGGGTGTGATCTGCATAATTTATTTGTTTCTTGTGGTGTCAGAAATGTTGTTTCACAAGTTTGATTATCATTCAAGAGTCTGCTCTTCTGCATCAATCCCTCTACCACAAAGTCTCCTCTTAAGTTCTTCAGTTGAAGATGGACAATTAAAAGTAAAAATGCTTCAAAAGAATTACTTTACCTCACTAATCTTGCACCTTCAACATCAGTATCAAGAATGCTAGTTCCATGAGGATTTCCATGAACATAAGTTAAATTCAGGAAACAATTTTTTTAAGAAATTCATTTGTAAATAAATAATACTTATGTTTAGTTTATTTGTAAATCTATATAATTTATTTAAATTTTTATAGAATTGGTTATATATTTCTATAGAAAAATTGAACTAAAATTAAACAAGGCATAATCTATAATCTTGACATTCGGACAGTTAAGGGGTTTGTAGATATTATTACTTTTTTAGGAGCAGATATTATTACTTGGGATTAAAATCTTTTCATGTTCATCTCATGTTTTAATCAATATGTGAGCTTATGTTTTACGTTAGTAATCAGTGGTGAGTAATTAGATTTTAAATCAGCTTGAAACTACTGGCCCTATTAAGACTCGAAACTTAAACCTCATGAATGCAATGGAAAACATTAGCCACTTGGGACATGTCTCACTGGTTGAGCTTATGTTCATTTAATCTGTAAGTATAAGTCAATATTAATATTTAGGTTCAGTTTTTCATATCTATCCATAGTGACAAAACAAAAATCCATCTATGATAGTCCCAACTTTTTTTATGTTAATTTTTTTCACTCGTATCCCATTTCGTCTCAAATTGAATGTCTAGTTTTAGGTGAGACACTCTTATCACTCGAATTAACATATTTAGCCGATAATATTCAATTATACATAGACTAAATTCACTTCTAAGAAAAAACAATAATTATTTGCAGCATCATTCATTAAATAATATACTATATGACTTGAATAGATAAAAAAATAACATGCAAAAAAAAGTTTCACCTTTCACTTTTTTAGCGATTTAAGCAAATTTTTTAAATTTTGATATCTCATGTCACAACTTTCCATTTCTTGACAGTTTATAGGCCAACATCATTATACAATTATACATAATGTCGTTTCATTTATTAAAAACCGTCTAACAATAATATTATCTGGTGAAGAAAATATAATTTTGGAATAGAAATGTTACGAAAATGAAAAATTGAAATATGGTGCTAAAAATATGAAAGACTGATGTTTTTTTGGTAAATACTCCTAAGAAGAAGAAAAAAAACACAGAAAGATTAGAAGTAGCAAACAAAAGGCATAGTAGAAGTAAGAGTTTTAATTATAAAAGCAGTGGCATATCATAAATTAGTTATTTTTAGGAGGATGATGCCTAGGAGGATGGTAATCAGCACTGAAAGCTACAAAACCAGCCGGTGCCTTCATCGTCCTTTTACTATCAAAATGACTAATCTTATTTCCTTTCTTGTCGCTTGATTTTTCCGCTTCATTTTCAGCGTTAACGACGACTTTGTTTTGAATTAATTTCCTTCCTTTTGTTGCAACATCTCCACCATCAGGAACACCATGCATTAGTTCCTCCTAGTTAATTAACACCATATAGTTAAATATGCAAATTAATTATCAATAGACTGTAAAAACATAGTATGGATTTTAAAGTAGAATGAACACATCAAAATGAATTACCATTTCAATTGAGAAAAAATCTTCTTCATCTGCATTATCAAAACGGTCCATTGAAAAAAAAAATGTTATTACATTCATGTTAGAAATTAGAAAATAAAGTAAAATAAAAACAAAATTTTGTATATATATTAATACCTTCGAGGGCATGTGCATCAGTGTCACTTGCAGTGATGAACAGAACCGGTAGAAGCAATATTAAGGACATAATTATAAACCTGAAATTCACTGCAACAACAGCCATATAAATATACTTGTGTTTTGAGTATTTCTGTTAATTATTCAAACTGCAGAAGAAGAAGTAATTTAAATGAAAGCAACTAAGCTTTATAGAGAGATAATTAAACAAATTAAAATAGTCAAAATTATAGTTAAAGAATAAATTAATTACATGGTCCAACATTCGTTTTCCCATGTATATATATATAATCAAATTTCTTAATATTTGTGAAACAGGCTGCATGAAGAGTCGAGCCATCACATGTGTCGATAGACCATCGAAGCATTTTCTCCATCACAAATGATTAATCACTTAGTTTAATTATTTTGATTTAATTTGTTTTGAAGATATTGTTATTAGAGAGAAGCTTTAATGGCGGCGAGTGAACCAATATAAAAGTGGTGATGGTGCATGGGAATAGAATAGAAATTGCAATAACGTGGAATAGAAGGTACGTACGTGTGTTTTGCGCCTGTCTTCCGCCATTCAGTCTACGAGGATATATATACTTTTATGGCTTTGTGCCCAACTTCTTGTATGTAGAGTTGTCCACATTCTCTCTTAGTTTGGTTTATTTTAGTAAAATTTAAAATTAAATTGCTTTAAAAAATATAAAATTAAAAATATGTTAAATTAATATTTATCTAAAAGTTCGATTAATCTTTCCGATTAGATTGTGATATAATAAGTAGTATTGATTAGTCTATTCAAGTTTTAAATCTCAAATTAAATAAAAAGATTTTTATTTTGATGAATCAACCTTTTATGAAGAAAAAAAAATCACAAAAAGTGGCAAAATAAACAATCCTGAAACAATCTAGAGAAAAACTACTAAACTAGATAAAAAAAACAAAAAATCAAGATTATTAATAATATTCGAAGCCGAATAAGAAAAATGACAATGAAAACTTTTGTAAAAACCAACCGCCTTCAAGATGCTTGTGTTGATCAACCAGTATATTTCCGTATTTTCATTTTTAAAAATCCTTCTATTGCGCGCCTTCTGAATTTTCCAACACGAAAACAACCAAATGCTAAACCAAAGGTCTTTATAAGAACCTCTTCTAAAGTTTCTCCACATAATATCTTAAAAGTATTAAATTGTATTTTTAAGGTCAATTATAACATAATTTTTTATTTTTTTTTATAGTTGTTCTGTTTTTAACTTACTTTGTTACTTTTTTCATTGGATGAAAGTGATAATAACTTGTTTAAGAGAATCTATAGCCGTTATACTTTTTTAAATTTAAGTCTAATATATAACTATACCACATCCGATTTATATTAAACTCATTTTCATTACACAATCTCTCACGATGGTTAGAATTTAAAAAGTAAACTGATTAGGGACACATACCTAACTACATACAGTTATTTTTATTAAAAAAAAATTTATATTCGAATTTAATCTTTTAAAATTATGTATAAATTATAAATTATTTTTTAAAAATAAATTATAAATTTTTAAAAATATTATATTATATTATAAATATTATATCTTTTATTTTTTATTTTCAAAATAATGATATAATATAATAATAAATAAAGTAATTGATAATTATTAATACTAGCTAGGATGCAAAAGTTAGGCTTTTAAACTTATAGTATTCATTTGAAAAGATTACTTTTACGTTACCATCCGATCTTTGGAGCCAATTAAATAGTTATTTTGTGCAATTCCAGTATGAATCAACATTGGCAAATTCGCGCAGAAGTTCTTATTTTTGAATATTTTCACACGCATATGCAAAAACAAGCCTAATAAAGAAATCTAGTATGAGTCCACTTTAATAAAAATAGAACATTCAGCAAAATCTATAAGCTAAATTCGTTAGAAAAGAGGGAAAAATCGGTGTTAGCCCCTTGAAGAATGTGATGAGTAAACTTTGAGTACCAAACATATTTTCTTTGATCGGAACTTGTGTTACCCAACTTACATTACATTACATGGTTTTTAGTAATTTACCCAACTTTCGTCTAAAACCATCTTCTTTGTTGCATACATGTAACTAGCGATTGTTCATTTGGTTAGAATTAGATAAAGAAACGATTACTATTTTCTATTTTTTCAAAAAAAATCTCAATATCCAAACAACAATTATTTTCATCAAATCTCTTTGATTCTTAAAACTTTTTCAGATCACTCAATCCTATAGTGACAGATCTTTTGTCGCCGATCATTTTGAATCATTTTTCTTTAAAAACAAAGCATTGAAGCTCAAGTTCTTCAACAATAGCAGATCGCAATATAATCATTACTGTAGAGCCCAGTGTTTTAAAAATCAGACCGGATCGGCCGGTTCAACCGGTTAAACCGCGAACCGGCCCACTATCCAGTCCAAGTAACACTTAAACCCGGAAATCCGGTTACACTGGATTGAACCAAAAAGAACCGGAAGAACCGGTCAGAACCAGAGACTCAAAGAACCAAAATACCGGCCGATTCCATCACAAGTGCACAAATATTACACAAAAATAATACTCTTTATAATTTTAAATAGAACTCAAGATCTATTTCAAAGATTAAAAGTACAAATAAAGAAATGAATGAACTCAAGATCTATTTCAAAAGATTAAAAGTACAAATACCGAAATCATGAAATAGTAATTTCATAGAGATATTATTTCATTTTACCGTATCACTATTCTCTTTTGCATCTATTTCATCAACCAAACATAACTTTATGCATCATTTATGAAAACAACTATAAGGACTATTTGACTAAAAACTGATTATTTATCAAAATTTGGGATAATTGATAAAAAAACAAAAGGTTGGAGAAATAATTAATAAACAAAAGTAAATTTCATATGAATTTACTTTTCTTAAAAATTTGGAGAGCTTATGCAGATGCTCTAACTACAGTACTACTCCTCTCTTTTGCCTAAGGAATTCTCATATATGGCATTGCCATTTGGACAATGTAGTATAGCTTGCAATATAGACAATGTATTTTTGGAATAATATTTATATAATTTACTTTAGTATTTTATTTAAATATTAGCACATAGTTTTATAACAACAGCTACCTCTAGTACTCCCAATTGAGAAGAAATTACTGAGGAATCTTGTTTAACTTGCAATAACAATAATCACCGTATTTTTTGGTCTTATATTTGGCTGGATTGTCTTCATTAACAAGCTTGGGATGAGGTCCGACCACAAAATCTGAGGGTGGTTCCATGAACACTGGCCATGACATTCTTGCCTTCTCTTTGTTCACCGTTGTTCTATGTAGCACACTCGTGTACTTTCCATTGCTTAAAATCTATCCCAACCATGCAAAAATTAAATCAATACATACATTATTGCAACTATATTAATTTCACATACTAAATTTGACAATTTTAGTTAGCGAATCAGTTTTTTTTAGTACGGTTTGGTGGCTCCTTACTTTTAGGGGTATAATCGAGTCGAAACAGTATCAAGTTTGAATTCGTTTCGACATAAAATACAAACCTTGATATTCGATTTAATTTAGGGTTAATTTTACCTCAAGCTGGTCGCCAATGTGGATGACTAGGGCATTGGAGATGTAATTGACATCGAACCATTTGCCATCTCTAGAAGCTTGAAGACCTTGTACATCATTAGGCACAAGAATGGTGATGCTGCTCATGTCTGTATGAGCCACCACTCCTAATGCCAAATCCGGCCGCGGGCACGGCGGATAGTAGTTTATTTTCAGAAGATAAACCAATTCATCGCCACCTACAGCTTCCTTTATTTCATTCTCTTCAAGCCCTAATCCTAACGATAAGGTCTTTAAGAGTTTGTCTACCACCCCATGCAGCTCTTTTACGTACTTCTCATTGGTCTCCCTACCACAGGAAAAATAACAATTAGTATAATTTTATTATTTTTAATCTTCTACAATTATCTCCATATTTACACACCCTCTAATAGATAGTTTTAAGGTTAAAATTTTCCGAAGCTACTTAACTAGAGATGCTCAATGAAATAGTTTCATTTAGGCCAAATGTCTTAAAAAGGCCAAACCTTTCATAAAAGTTTCACAAAAGTCTCGACCTTTCAATTTTGTCGATTTTGGCCAAAAACAAATTATTTGGTTTCAATTGTGGCCAACTCTCAATTTGATTGCAATTTGCCTATGTGGAGCCTATGTGACGCTTATGTGGCATGCCAAATATTGAAAGGTCGAGACTTTTGTGAAACCAAATAATCTATTTTTGGCCAAAATTGACAAAATTAAAAGGTCGGGACTTTTGTGAAACCAAATAATCAGTTTTTGGCCAAAATCGACAAAATTGAAAGGTCAGGACTTTTATGAAACTTTTGTGAAAGATTTGGCCGTTCTACAACATTTGGCCTTTCATTTATTATATTTTTGTAACTTAAATTCTATTTTTATTTGAACGGGGACTATTATAATAATTTCGATAAAATTATGTGACAACGCGTGACATGTTGGATAATCATATCAACTTTTCTTTACCACTAACCATTTTTGCCTTAAATTGTAATAATAATTTCTCCTGGATAATTTCTCCTGGATAATTTCTCCTAGATCTATATATTGCAATAGATCTAGGCTAAACGAACCAATTTGAATCTCAATCCTAGCCGACTTTACAACATAAAAAAAAGAAATAAAAACCTGTAAGAAGGAGGAGTTTTAGGCCAAAAATTGTAGTTAATAGCAGGAGGAGGCCAAACGTTATGAAACAAATGATCCACCCACCCCTTTTTTCCTTCCATTTCTTTCTGAAGAAAAGTTCCGTATCCTTCTTTACCACCACCTTTCTTCCCATATTTTTCCTTTTCTTCCTGTGGAAGCTCGAAAAACGCCTTACCAACTCTCTGTAACTCGCTTATACTTTCCCTAGCTATGCCATGGTTAATAATTTGGAACATTCCCCACTTCTCGCTAGCCTCAACAATTAAACTGCTCACCTTTTCTTGATCTGGATCGCTCATATCAATCACCGGAACCTCGAGTTTGACGCCGTGAACGGTTGTGATCGCTGGCTGTTCATTCTCTGATCTGATAAAAGCTTCTGGTATTGCGTCTTTGAATGAAGAAGCTATGTCTTGAACTCTTTGCATCTCCATTACTATTTGAAAACGAAGAAGATGAAGAAAAAACGTTTCAAGACTCTATGTATGCATTGAAGCAGAGTTATGCTGCATATTTATGTTTTCCTTGAATGAAGAAGTTAATCAAGTGTTATGGACTACCGTTAAAAATTAGTGTAAGGTAAGACAATTTAGGGGATAATTAGTTAGTTAGCTTGTCTACCTACTTCTTCTGGTAATATTTGTTGTGTTGTGTTAGCTTTCACACATGAACTGAAAAAAAATAACTATGTCTAAATTTATAAATATTTTTACTAAATTAACTTTATTTTTACAATTGTTGACATTTAAAATTGACTCATTCTTTTCTTTTAGTTAATTAATTAGGGATAAAATTTGAAAATAGTAATGAAAAAATGCCTCTTGATATTACAAAATAAGAACTATAATAGAACAAAAACAATTCATCAAAATGATGAGTATTGCGAACCTAAAGGAGTATAAAATATTTTTTAATTTTTAAGTGATTGGTCATCTCCACATTTAAAATTACTAGTTTCGCATTACGTGCTACGCACGTGGTTTGTAACATTACTCGTCAATGTACATATTAGTAAATTTATTATAATTATATCAATTTTTTTATTATAGTTAATATTAAATTAATTAAAAACTTTTGTAAAAGTAAATATAATATATCCAGTTATTAAATTTTTTCCATACTAAATTTATTCTGTTTTTGGTTTTATAATAACCATAAGTAAATAATTAACTTAATATCTTTAAAAATAATAAGATAGAAATTTAAATAATAATATATTGACCAAATGCAATATTCAATTTTATAATTCAATCAAACTAAAATTTTGATATTCCTACTAATTTGAAGAAAATTTAGTTATTGTTTACCAACTAAAAACTGAATTAGAGATAATTTAGCTATATATTCTAATTAGTACTTTAATTATAATATATGTTTAGTGATTAATTAAATAACTAATTAGTTAATGACTATAAATTTTTTATTTAGTAATAAACTGAAAAGGATTATTCATAATATATTTAGTTATTAAATTTTTTCCCATACTAAATTTATTATTCTTTTGGTTTTATAATAACCATAATTAAATAATTAACTTAATATCTTTAAAAATAATCAGATAGAAATTTAAATAATAATATATCGATCAAATGCTATTTTAATTTTATATCTCAATCAAATTAAAAAAATATATATTCCTACTAATTTGGAGATAATTTAGTTATTTTTTACATACTAAAAAACAAATTGGAGATAATTTAGCTATCTATTCTATTTAGGACTTTGATTATAATATATGTTTAGTGATTAATTAAATAACTAATTAGTTAATGACTATAAAACCTTTATTTAGTAATAAACTAAAAAGGACTATTCAGTAAATTTACATGTCCCCCACGTGGCTCGTAGCATGACTCGTCAATGTACATATTAGTAAATTTATTATAATTATATTAATTTTTTTATTTATAATTAATATTAAATTAGTTAAGAATTTTTGTAAAAGTAAATATAATATATTCAGTTATTAAATTTTTTCCATACTAAATTTATTCTTCTTTTGGTTTTATAATAACCATAATTAAATAATTAACTTAATATCTTTAAAAATAATCAGATAGAAATTTAAATAAAAATATATCGACCAAATGCAATATTTAATTTTATAATTCAATGAAACTAAAATATAGATATTCCTATTAATTTGGAGAAAATTTAGTTATTGTTTATAAACTAAAAACTAAATTGGAGATAATTTAACTATCTATTCTAATTAGGACTTTAATTATAATATATATTTAGTGATTAATTAAATAACTAATTAGTTAATAACTATAAAATCTTTATTTAGTAATAAACTGAAAAAGGATTATTCATAATATATTCAGTTATTAAATTTTTTTCCATAATGAATTTATTATTCTTTTGGTTTTATAATAACCATAATTAAATAATTAACTTAATATCTTTAAAAATAATCAGATAAAAATTTAAATAATAATATATCGACCAAATGCTATTTTAATTTTATAGCTCAATCAAATTAAAAAAATAGATATTCCTACTAATTTGGAGATAATTTAGTTAATTTTTACATACTAAAAACCAAATTGGAGATAATTTAGCTATCTATTCTAATTAGGACTTTAATTATAATATATGTTTAGTGATTAATTAAATAACTAATTAGTTAATGACTATAAAACCTTTATTTAGTAATAAACTAAAAAGGACTATTCAGTAAATTTGCCTGTCCCCAAATCCGTGCTTTTATATATAGTATAGATATAAATAACCGATTTTAGATAAATTAACTCTTATCTGTATAACTCTTAAAAATACCGCCAATTATATGTTTTTATTTAATATATTTTTTTCATTTTTTTTAATTCTAATGTAGTTGGGTTTAAATATTTAATATTTTATTTTAATAGCTGTGTTTAATTCTATAATTTTATCTTGCTAGATTAGAGCTGTTTGATAATGATAATGATAATGATAAATTAACATGAGATTAGGTTGAGTTTGCTTGATTTCTCTATATTTTATTTAAGGGCTATGATAATGCTTCCATTGTCAATTAATTTTGAATACCTTAGACTGTAATTGTTGAGGCATTTGATATATTTTTAAATCTGAGCCCTTTTAAACAATCAACATTGATGAGATCAGGAGGTTCACCTTTTGATTTTTGATTCGTTATTTTATTATGTCTCTGAATCTTTCTTGTGTTAATCTATTATTAGACATTATTATGTTTAATAAGGGAGTGTTTATCCCATACAACCGTTGCGCCACGTCATTTTTACATCAAACCAATGAGCATTTGTCGATAGGGAATCTTTTAATTATTACTTATTTTTTTTGTCATTCAGTTTTCCACATGAGTAACGCACAATTGGTTTGTTGCACGAATGACATGGCGCAACGGTTGTGTGCAATAATTTTTTTTAATACGGTTATAATGAAACTTCCACCATTTGAAGTTTTAAATACACTTAATCATTAACCGTACGATATAAATGTTGTTTTTGAAAGAGTTGAGTTGTCTTAACTTCAAAACTTGAAATATGAGCCTTACATTGTTTTTTTTATTATTTCATGTATTTTGTTGTTACTCTTTACTTGTTTTATTTTGCTATCTTTGTGCTTTTGTAATTTTTTATTAAGTTATCACTTTTCATACAGTCACAATCTTATCTTAAAAGTATTGCATACTTTTCATGCAATTAGTTGAATTCGGGTCAATCAGTCATGGATGATCCGACCCAAATACTAACAATAAGTTTATATTTTATATTAGTGAACTGATTTTTAATAAATCATATATAAATAAATTGATATGAATAATATTTGATTTTTAAAATTTTCAAGAAAATAAATAATTTATTTTAAGTATTTTGAAACAACAAATATGCTGTTCGGCCAGAAAAAAAGTTCTTCACCCCTAATTAAAATTTTTGATTCCGCCACTAGAATATATAGATTGTTGAATAATTAAAGAGTTGTGGCATGGAGTGGAGCTTCTTGATAGCTTTTGTTGCTGGAGATCGGTCGATGCTTCCACCTGCCATGCACGCTTGGGCTCCATCTATACTCATCATCACTATACAACTAAGCACACATTACACAACCAATGAAAGTATAACATCGTCTTTAATTTTCATGTATTCTCCAAACTTTTATCCATTTTCACAAACTTACTTGAATTGATGTTGAATATATAATGTAAATACAAAAAAGTATATCATATAGTTGGTACAAATTTAAAAATAAGTGATAAATTGTTGGGTTAACACACGATTAATGGTTAAATGCTTCTAGAATGCATTACTTAATCCCATAATGAATATGTAAAAGAAGTACTCCCTCCAATTTTTTTTTTAGTTGTCACTTTAGACAAATGTGTTTTTCCATTAATAGTTGTCTTTTTATAAATTCAAACAAATATTAGCTAGTATCTTCCAAATTTATTCCCCCTAATAAATGAATTTATGATTCAATTTACAAAAACATTTATTAAATAGTAGGGTTATTTGAGTATTTACTTTCATAATTTAAGACAAAAATCCCACTTTTTTAATATGTACAATTTTAACTAAATGGACAACTAAAAGAAATGGAGTGAGTAAATAATAGTGATTTATTTTCAAAATTGTGGGCTTCTTTTGGCCATGAAATGGAAGTAAAAGAGCCATAATTTTAAAGTCAAAAAAAATATATAATGTACTAATATATGTAATTATGAAGTGTTCCCTCTTATTCTAAACTAGTCCCACCTATTTAATTTAATTTGAATTTTTTTAAGTCTTTTTAGTCCCACCTTCTTCATCATTCATCTACTTTTGGGTAGCACCATATATCTCTTTCTATTTTATTTTTCTCTCTCAGCTTTTTTGTCTAATAAACATCAAAGCAAGAGGTCAAGAGCCTTCCACATTAATTTTCAAAAAATGCAATGTAATGACTCAATCGGACTAATGGAAATCAAAATCATGCATAAGGTGACAGTCACACACATATATACAAAAACACATAATTTAGAATTTAGATTCAAACCATAATCTTCACAATTTAGATTTAAACCATAATTTTTAATTTAGATATATTTGTTTAAATTGAGTGGTCTAATATTTTTAGGTCGTCCATAATTTTATTTATTTTTGTTCAAAAGCAATTAACTTCAAAATACAAGTGTTTGACTGAAAATTGTCTAATTAATTCTCAGCAATTTATGCTTGTATTTAGAAATTGGAAAGTTCTTATCTAAACCTGGTTCATGAATTTTCCATGCACCTAGGGGTGAGCAAAAACCGACCCAAATCGAAAAACCGAACCAAATTGAACCGAAAAAACCGAACCGAAAAAATATATGGTTAATATGGTTCAGTTTGGTATAGACTTTATAAATATTGCGGTTTTCGGTTTTGGTTTGGTTTTAGAGTTCGGTCACCGAACCGAACCGAAAAAACCGAATTAATGATAAAGGATATTTTGGTCATTTACGCACATGCTATATATACACCTTTTAAACCAAAAAACCCTAATTTTCCATTCAGAGCTGCTAACTTCTTCATCTCTTTTCCTACTCTCATTTCATCCTCTCCATTTTCTCATCATTCCCAACTTTCAAAGCTCTAAACTTTTAATTCTATTCATCTTACTGCCCACCATCTCTTTTTTTATTCACCGAAAATGACCAATTATTTTCGACTTCACCGCCGCCGACCAGGGTCGCCGCTCGCACCTATTTTCGTTTCTGAATCTGACTGTGTAAATGGGTCATGCAAAATGATATGTTTATAAAGACAAAAGTTTTAGAGATGGAAGATTTTAGAGTAACTTTCCATTAATTTTTTTTTTTTTTCGTTTTATAAATATGTAGAGATATATATGTTTGAGTTTTTCATTTGATGTATTAGATCTTTGTTGTATATAATATGGAATGAAGCAAATTTGAATCTTGTAATTTTTGTTTTGCAGTTGTAGATTAATTGTTAAAGAAATTAATTTTTTTTATGAGAATTAGTTTTTATTTTTATTTTTTTAAGTACAGTGTTCGGTTCACCGACCGAACCAAACCGAGACAAACCGAAATTTCGGTTCACCAAACCGAAATAACCGTAAACCAAACAAAGGAAATTTGGTTTGTGTTTTTTAAGAGTGGTTTGATTTGGTTTTAGGGGTGTGCACACCGAACCGAACCGAACCGAGCACACCCCTACATGCATGCACCTATCCAATGAGGTGTTAGAGAAATGAGAATAAAGAGAAAATAATAAAAAAAAAAATTGTATTAGATTTTCTAACACCTCATTGAATAGGTGCATGGAAAATTCATGGACCGGGACTAGGTAAGAATTTCCCTTAGAAATTACTATGTCACATGTAAATAACTAAAAATTCAAAAAAAATAAACTCGGTAAATAGTAACCCGCAATGATTTTCTCCCTTTAATTTTGTTCTTTCCAATCCTGTCTCTCTTTCTATGTCACAACAAGCCATAGCATAGCACCATAACCATAGTTCATTCCATACATTTTCTCGAGAAACAAACAACAACAAGGATCAAACAAATACAGAGCCATGCATTTCTCATAACCGTATATAATCTTCACCGACCATTACTTTTTTATGTTTAAGAAATGGGGACGGCGACATCTTCCATGGCGGCAAAGTTTGCCTTCTTCCCACCGAACCCGCCTTCTTACAACATAGTATCAGACGAAGAAACTAAGAAACTGAGGATGGTCTCATCGGATTTGCAGAACGGAGACGATGATAGAGTTGATGTGTTAAGACTTCGTACTAAGAAAGGGAATGAGATAATTGCTATGTATGTGAAGAACCCTAAAGCTTGTTTGACTGTCTTATACTCTCATGGCAATGCTGCTGATCTTGGCCAGATGTATCATATTTTCACTGAGCTTAGTTTGCATCTTAATGTTAATCTTATGGGGTCAGTCCAATTTGTTTTCTGATTTGATTTATGTATTTTCATTTCTTGATTATTCTGAAATGATTTTTTTTCTTTCAGGTATGATTATTCTGGTTATGGACAGTCATCGGGCAAGGTATATAATCTTTAATTTATGTAATTATGTGTTTAAGCACACTAACTTACTCATTAGGTCTGCCTTAAATCACATTTTACTTTTTTTTACCCGTCATCTGTGCACGAAGCCACCAAACGTTATAGCACATCGTAAATGCGTTATAACTTCATTGAACTAAATTGCATTATTGTTATCATTTTAATAATATGTTATATTGTTACCGGCTCTATCATGGATGACATTGTGAACAAAGTTCATGTAAATAAATTTTTTTAAGTTAACATTTAGAAACAGAGAAAGCAATTAATTAAGGACAGTTTCCTTGCATCAAGACTAATCAGTTCAATCAAATGCCATATAATTTGCATTATTGAAATAAATATCTTAAATTAGCTACATAAATCTGTTCAATTGTGTTTCCATTGTTAAGCCAAATATACTCAAGTCAATGACTAGAACCTATGTAGCACGGAAACGACATAAATATATAATTTTCGAGCTTCCGAAGCCTTTCTAGAAACAGAATCGAAAGGCTGGAACATAGGATTCGAAAAAGTTCCGTGCATTGTTTTCGATTGTTCTTGGCACAATATGATGTATGATTTGCTGATTTTGGTGTAATTGAAATACAGCCAAGTGAAGAAGACACATATGGTGATATAGAAGGTGCATTTAAATGCTTAAAAGAGACATATGGAGTAAAAGAAGAAGACATTGTATTATATGGTCAGTCTGTAGGAAGTGGACCGACTCTTGAATTGGCTACTGGTTTGTCTCGGTTAAGAGCTGTGATTCTTCATAGTCCTATTTTGTCTGGCCTTCGTGTCATGTACCCACTTAAGAAGACTTTCTGGTTTGACATTTACAAGGTTTGTTTCGTACATTTTGCCTTTACTAGGTGATTTGTTTAGGATCATGTTTGTACATTCTTTTATGTAACCATTTCTATTTTTCTCTTACAGAATATTGATAAAATTCCTCTGGTCAATTGCCCTGTCCTTGTAATTCATGTAAGTATTCCTTTTCTTCTTCTATGCCAATGGCTCTTTCTTTCTTAATTAGAGGTCTCGATTTCGAGTATTGATATGAAAATAGCTCTAAAAGAAAACTTTCTTGAAGAAGTTTATCATTCTATTTAGTCGATTCAGTCTGAATTAATCTGGACAATGACTTTGGATATCAAACAATAGACCTGACACGAAAAAGAATGAAAAATATTTAAACTATGATAATTTACATGAGCAATCCCTCAACTTTTTTTATCTCTCCTATTATTGTGCCGTTTTCTTTGATTTGTTATAATAAAATTCATCAATTTTGATTTTATTACATCAGAAATCCTAACTTTAAGTTTGACTACTTCGACAATTTTAAATAAAGTGGTGGCGAGCCGGATGCCTACATAGATAATTAAATTATTTTTAATCCACGTAACATCATATCACATATCAAGACCACGCGACACCATATAAATTGTCGACGGCCATGTCACAACTGACGTGGTGCTGACGTGGAATGCAGGGAACAGAAGACGAAGTCGTAGATTTTTCGCACGGGAAGCAACTATGGGAGCTCTGCAAAGAAAAATACGAACCATTATGGCTCAAAGGTGGAAACCACTGCAATTTAGAGCTCTACCCTGAGTACTTAAGGCATCTCAAAAAGTTCATTTCTGCAATTGAGAAACTGCCAAGAAATGTACCTGCACAAGAAGACGCCAATAATAAGGAACAATCAAGACCGAGCACAGATCATAAAGAGAAGGCCAGAACAAGTAGTGGACACAAAGAAAAATCCAGGCTAAGCACAGACAGTAAGGAAAAAGGAAGAAGCAGTACTGACAGAAGAGAAAGATCAAGAAAGAGCATTGATCGCGCAGCGAAAGCACGGAACAGTACTGATCAGCGTGTAGAAAAAGGAAGAAACAGCTTTGATCGGTGAGTTATATTAAGCAATCTAGGACTTGGTTATGTTAAATTTTTTGGTTTATGATGTGTTGATTTTTTGGTAATTGCAGGCTTGGAGATATGGTTAGATCAGTTGGATTGTGCAATGTTGATTGTTTGAAGCAGACAGCTTAATCCTGAGGCTTAAAGATTCATGAGTTGATTCAGTAATTTTTGCATACTTCTTGGTTTGGTTGATTAATTAGGGAGTGCTGGATTTTACTATTAGTTTCTTGATACACACGTAAACAAGACAGGCTGATCTTCTCTGTTTCATCAAAGTTATTTTCACAGTCAATGATCATAAAACCTTCTGTTATGTTTTCTATCTCAGTTAACTTCCATTGAATTCTTTGTAAAGGGCCATTGGTCATAAATTTTGAAGATTCGTATTTCAATTTTAGGTTTTTAAGTAACTAAATTATCACTCTTAACCAATGAAAAATGAGACACACACAGTAAGAATATTTTTTTTAAATTTATCACTCTTCAATTTCAATATTATTAATTATAGATGAAAAGACATAAATTGATATACAATTAAAATTGTGTCTTTTCAACTATAATAATATTGAAATAATTTTAGGTTTATATATCAATTTCATATAAAAACCATTGCAAATCTATTAATGGTTTATCATAGACTTAATTAATTAGAGAAAAAAATGGAAATTACCCAAATCATTTAGACAAATACGCTGGTAATAAGTTTCATTTTAGAAATTTAGTTTTTTTTTTTACTTTTTGTGCTTTTTTTTTGGATAAATGATGATTTATTAGGCTCTACCACAAGAAGTGGAAGGCAAAATTCCCAAAACCGGGAAAATCAAAAAGAAGTTACAAAATTATCCAAACATCTAAAAACATCATTACCACAATAAGAAAATTGAGGGTGAAGAGAGCAATAGAATTGGACCGCCTTGCAAACACACAAGTAAGCCAAATTTTCCGATGAGCTCTCAACATTATTAAAAACTCTGTTGTTTCGAGACTTCCAAAGCTCCCAGATTCCGAAAAGCCAAATTAGCCGCCATAGATCCTTAAAGCGAGTCCGGTTGAAGGAAGACCAAAGGCTAAAAAACTGAATAATACTAGGAGGAGAAACCCACAAAATTCCACACTTTGCCAATAAAAACGACCATAATCTCCAAGCAAACGGGCAATGACAAACGATATGAATACTTGTTTCCTCGCACTTGCATATCAAACAAACAATCAACTCGGGATTTAAAATATCTCTTGACACCAAAGAAGCATTTGAAGATACTCTATCTTTAATAATAAGCCAAGTGAATTTGATAAATACGTCCTTAGATTTATTCTCTTCATCTCCCTCATTTTCTTTCTCAATTCCAACTCCAATTTAAAACCTTTCATCGTTTCATCGTTCCTCGTCGCCGCCGTTCGAGAAGAGATGACCGTCGTTTCCAAAAAAAATCGCAAGCCTACCGTTGTGGCCATTCGAAAAGAGATGACCGTCGTTTCCAGAAAATCTCAAGCCTACCGCTGCCGCCGTTCGAGAAGAGATGACCGTCGTTTTCAAAAAATCCCAAGCCTACCGCTGCCGCCGTTGTAAGCCCGCCTCCGACACAAGCCTGATAATAATTTTGCAGGTACCGCGACGAGGATGGAGGACCTACTGCCACCATGACGAACAATTTGAAATCGGAGATAGAATCAATGTTTTGGGTGTTGGTTAATTCATTTTTTTCTTTTTCTTTTGTGCGACGGTGGTGATGTGGTGATGGTTCGATTTTTGGTGTTGCACAGCCTACACTCTAAGTGTTTGAAGAAATGCTTATGAAAATTGTAATGTTTTTGGATGTTGAATAACCAATGGTTTACATTAGGTAAACTGTTGGGTAACTTGTAATAAATGTTATTTTAAATATATTATTAATAAAATTGTTTGTTAGCTGTAGTTTGAATTTTATTTTGTTGCTATTTAATCAATGGTGTACATCCAATGACCTTGTTTTTAGTACACTGTTGGTTAACCAACGGTTAACTAATGGTTTATCAATAATTTTAAATTTAAAAAAAGACGATTTAGTATTTATTTGACGGTTGCTTTTGCGGTGATGAAGGCGAAGGGGTTTGTAATAGAATTTTAAACTAATTTAATAAAAATGAAAGTTTGAATATGTAATTATTCTGTTTGTTGGTTAACCAATGATGTTAATGTACCGCTGCGTAACTAAAATCGTATTTCTGAAATTTAAAAAAATATATTTTGAGGATAATAAAAGTCATTTTTGTAAAAAAAAAAAGTACAAATTATCTTTTTTCAAAAATAAATTTTAAGTTAATATTTTTAAAAATATTTTATTTTTTTTCGATATTTATCTCAAGAGACCTTTATTATATCCATCATTAAATAACAAATACTGAACACTTAAAATTCGGAGTTTTCAATGTTATGATGACAAATCATTATGTTAATATAATGAATAATCACTAGTAACTTTTTTTTTGATTATATTTTTTTTTTAATAAAGGTAGTGGTTGGACTGCACAACAGAATTCATTCCAATACAAATATTTAATTCAGCTGAAAACAACTGCAATCTACAAAAGTCGGGATTGAATTCGTATGCAGTTGACAAAAATAATCTTTAGTTTTTTTTATAGAAAGAGCTTTTAAAATTGAATAATTATAAAACATAATGACCATATTCGACCATATTCATTCGTGAACAAATTAATAAGACGTTTGTATTTTTTTATTTCGTTATCGTAAAGTTCATTGACTTGTAAAAATAATATGGCTTAACCCATATAGAGATCCTTATACTTTACACATTTTTTTCCGTAGGTCCTTATACTTCATTTTTGTATTATTTGATCCTTCTACTTACCTATTTTTGATTTTCAGGTTCTTTATGAGTTTTTTCCGGTCCTTTTAAGTGGCTGGAGGAAACAAAAATTGTAAGTAAAGGGACTGGAGGAAACAAAAACTGTAAGTAGAAGGACTGGAAAAAACTAATAAAGGACCTGAAAATCAAAAATAGGTAAATAGAGGGACCAAATAATACAAAAATAAAATATAAAGACCTACAGAAAAAAAAGTGTAAAGTACAGAAACCTCTATATGGGTTGAGCCAAATAATATAGCATAATCATTTTACATGAAAATGAACACTCTCTTAAATTACATCCAAACAACGGTGCTTTGAAAAAAAAAGTTCATATTAGTTTTAAAATTTGGCACAAAAGGATAATTATAAGTTTCACGATTAAAAAACACCCTCTAAATTTTACGTTTTAGTTTGTTTTATCTCCACATATGAGGTATCAAATAATAACTAGTGTATTAACCTCAAAACGCAGGTGGGTTGATAAGGCGCTATCCTGCTTTAAATAATGTTGCGAGTTCGTATCGTATTCATGTATACAGCCGTTTAAAATTTAAGGCCAGAATTTTGCTTCCCGTTAGGAATCTATCGAGCTGAAGTGGGGTTTAATCTGAATGTGAAAGTTTAAAGGTATCGTTTCATAGTTAAATTCCGTTTATGATACTTGACGGTAATAAAAAAATGTATTTTCTATATTTTAAGGGTGATGTGGCAAAAGTTATTGGATAATTTGAAATTGGGTGGTGCTATTTTCAGAGTAAGATTTGATAAGAACAGATCAAATCTTTTTGTTATGATAAATTCACCCTTATTTATGATGAATTTATATCTCTTTTATTTACAAAAGAAAGATAATTTTGTAAAAATGTGAAGATTTACTCTGTCCTTATCAATTCTTCCTCTGAAAATAGAGCCACCCTTTGAAATTAAAATAATAAAATGAGCTAAAATATTATATTCATGATGTTTTTTTATCTTTCTAAAGTCATGTATTTGAATTTAATTGATTTTTTATAAGTGGAATGAACTTTTGTTATTTTATATTGGAAAAGGGTCATTCATGGCTCTAAGGTTTCGGGTATAGATTATGTAATCCCTCAACGTCATGAAAGGTTTACCCATATCCCCAACGTTTGTAAAAATGAACAATCAAGTCCCTCGCTTTAACGTCGTTTCATTGCTCCTAGGACTCTGTTAGTGTGATCCTACGTAGAAAAGATAAAAAGACCATTTTTGCCCCTAAGGTTTGAGTTCGAGATCAAATGAGCTCTCAATGTTTGAAAAGGTTCGCTTATGCCCCCAACGTTTGAAATGATTCACTTATACCCTGACGTTTGAAAAATGAACAGTTAGACCCCTAGTTTAACACCATCTCATTGCTTCTCAGACTCCGTTAAAGTGATCTTACGTGGCTAATTTTTACCGTCAAAATTTTCTCTACGGTGACGGTCTTTCTCTCAGCAATAATATGTCGTTGCAAAGTCATTTTATTACAAAATCGAGATAAATCGATAGACTATCCTTCTCCAATAATCGAATAAAGAATCCTCTTCATTAATCGATATCTTGTTTGATGAAATTTATAATGCTAGAGACAAAGAAAAAGAAGTTTTTGGTGCGATAGAAGGCGGCAGTGTATGAGATGTTGGGTTTCTAATTTTTGTTAAGTTTTTATATAATTGTTGGGTTTCTAATTTTTGGATGAATGCAATTGTCGAATCGAAACACATGAAAAAGATGAATAAACTGATTTTTATAATTTATGTTTCGTTATTAATTTCGTTTAATCATCTTCAATGATGAGAATTATTACTGATTAATTGTTCGACACCGGTCGCCTATGGTTCGATTAATGGAAAACACTAAAAATTAGCCACATAGGATCACATTTGATACAATGTTAAATTGAGGGTCTAACGTTTATTTTTTGAAACGTTGGGGGTATAAGTGAACCTTTTTAAACGTTAGGGGATAAGTGAACCTTTTTCAAACGTCGAGGGTTCATTTGATTCCAAACCCAAAATCTTAGGGACATAAATGATCCTTTTATTTCTCCCACATAGGATCACACTAACGGAGTCTTAGGAGCAATGAAACGGCATTAAATCTAGGGGTCTAATTGTTCATTTTTACAAACGTTGGGAGCATAGATGAACCATTCTAAACATTGAGGGCTTATTTAATCTGTACCTCAAATCTTAGGGGCATATAATGACCCTTTTCCCTTTTAAATTTATAGAGTTAATTTCCGTTGTTTAGGGAAGATGAAAAAATGAAGAGGATATTGTTGGAGGAAGCTGAGATGGCAGCATCTAGGCCTTACAAAATTATAAACAAAAGGCTCCATTACAAAACAACAAAGACCTCAACGTAGTTTGTCACGTTTCTAGAACCCTCTTCTCTTCCCCTTAAACCCCTCGAGGGTTTCCAAACTTGAATTTCTCTTATCAGCTCAGCTCTATCTCAGCTCTCTCCATTTCCTATCTGCTTCTAGGGTTTCCTTTAATGGCTCCAGTTCTAAGCAGAACCTTAGCTTCTGCTTCTCTAGTTTCCCTTCCTTCTTCCACACCCTTCTCACTTAAACATGCCAAAAAACCCTTAAATCTGAGAAGTCTGTTCCTGCCTAGTAACACTAACAGTGCTCTCAGAAAGGGAATTTCTTGTTCTGATTTGAAATGGAAGCTTGACCAGCGAAATAATCGGACTGGTGTGAGGTGTGAAGCTGCTGTTGCTGAGAAAGAAGCCTCTGATACTTCTGGTGAGAAGTTTGAGTATCAAGCTGAGGTGGGCCTTTCTTTATTTTGCCAAATTTTTAAGCTTTTTGGTTTTTGGTTTAGTTTTGATTGATTTTTGGTATAACCCACTTGGTGGAATTTTGTTTTTTGGTTTTAAATTGTTGGTTTTGGAGTATCATTTTGAAGGGTATATCATAGATAGCAAAAAGTTTCAAGCTTTTGTTGTTCTAATTGATTGATTTGTTTGCTTTGGTGATTGGTTTTATTAGTTTTGGAATATTGTAATAAAGGGTGTTGGAATTTTAAGCTGTTGTTAATGTTTCTGAGCTTCTTACATGGTGTGTTGATGGGAGTGATTGTATTGCAAGAACTAAAGATTGAGAATTTCTGTTGTTTTTTAGGTCAGTCGCTTGTTGGATTTGATAGTTCACAGTCTATACAGTCACAAGGAAGTGTTTCTTAGAGAGCTCGTGAGGTGAGAACAGGTTCTTAATGGCTAAATTCTTAAGAATAGTAATGATTATTAGTACTAATTGATGAAATTGCAGTCATTTGGCATGAGATAACATAGTACAGGTGGCCTGTCGAGAAGAGATACCATGTTGCTTTTATTAACTTGAAGAAATTAACTTTTTTTTAACTTCTTATATTTATTTTATTCATTTGCTGGTATATTTAAGCTAGCAAATTGAGGTCTCCTTGTTTTACTATAATCTGTGTTCGTGCTGTTTTCTGCTTCAGCAATGCAAGTGATGCTCTAGATAAGTTGAGATTCTTAAGTGTGACTGATCCCTCTTTGCTTGGTGATGCTGGAGACCTGGAGATACGCATAAAGTCCGATCCAGACAATGGGATCATCACCATAACGTATGCTACAATTTCATTTTTCACAAGTTTTTTGCTTTGGTAATAAATTCTTAGAAGCTGAACGGAATTAAATTTGTTAAATTGCAGAGATACTGGCATTGGGATGACAAGAGAAGAACTTATCGACTGTCTTGGGACTATTGCTCAGAGCGGTACTTCAAAATTCCTGAAGGCTATTAAGGTGGTGTCTGTGCTCAAGACCTTGTGAACTCCTACAATTATTGACGAAAAAATTCCGTATGGCATGTTTGAATTGCACTAATATATCCTATATGCCTTGTATAGGAAAATCAAGATGTCGGCAAAGACAACAGTTTGATTGGTCAATTTGGTGTTGGGTTCTATTCTGCTTTTCTTGTAGCTGATAAGGTGCTGCATGATTTTCACAACTTTTTCAATATGCTGTAATATGGTGTTTTAGTTTAAACTTTTTGTCGGAAGGATATGTATTGCTGATCAAGCTTTTCCTTATGTTTCTTGTGCAATCAGGTTGTTGTTTCTACAAAGAGCCCAAAGTCAGATAAGCAATATGTCTGGGAAGCAGCAGCTGAGAGCAGCTCGTATGTGGTTAAGGAAGAAACTGATCCTGAAAAGCTTCTGCGTCGTGGAACTCAAATTACACTTTATTTGAGGGTACTTTCACTCTATGGATTATATTCATAATTTGAATGCTGAACATATTTCAGGGCATAATCTTGGAAGGCAATTATATTTATTGGAGATGATAAAACTATGGTTAAAGTATCTCGTAATAGTTTAAGTTTGATTGATTGCTTCAATTAGTATTACTCTATTATTGGAAGAGTTGGAATTCAATCTTTGGGGACCCCTGTTTAGTTAATTAAATAATTTAGTACGAGGTAAAGTAAGTTTGTGCTTGTTCATGTCTTAAGTCTATGAGCATACACGTGCGAGAATTTGTTTGAGATAATGAAATTATAGTAGGAGTTTCACCTGATATATTTAGTTTTTGGGTTGATTTGTTCTTTGATATTATTTTACAATGATAAGCCAATACTGGTCTCTTTTGTTCATTCTTCAGGGTTCAAATGATATTCAATTTTCCGTCCTAAATTATGGATGGATATAGAACTGATCTAATATGTCATGTATTTTGTGTAGGAGGATGATAAATATGAATTCTCAGATCCAGCTAGAATTCAGGGTTTGGTGAAGAACTATTCGCAGTTCGTTTCTTTCCCCATCTATACATGGCAAGAAAAATCAAGGACTGTTGAGGTGAGAATGTTTGCATCACATGTCTTCCTTCTCAAGTGGTTGTTTGGACCATGTTTATTTACGTGTGTCTTCTATGTCAGTAAAGTTAACTCCTAATAAAAGTCTTAACTAAATTGAAATTTTGACAGGTGGAAGAAGAGGAAGAACCAAAGGAAGGTGAAGAAGAAAAACCTGAGGTATATTAGTGTAGCAGTTCTGAGCACCATTCTATTGATTCTTTATTGTTGACTTTGTCACTCAAGTCGGTTTACTTACCTGATGCAGGATGAAAAGAAAAAGACAAAGAAGACTAAAACAGAGAAGTATTGGGATTGGGAGTTAGCCAATGAAACAAAACCTATATGGGTTAGTACCTGAGCTGATAAATTTATGCTTATTGTACTGAATCATAGTTATGCATGCATATTTTATGATTTCACATTTCAGATATATTTGAGATAGAGATGGAGATATGTGGAGCATATTGCATTTTTTTTTGCTTCTTTTTTCTTCGTAAGGGTGCTTCATGCATGGCTTTATCAACCATTGTACATAAATTTGCCTTTTGTTTTTCTTATCTTGCTGGTTGGCAGATGCGGAATGCAAAGGAAGTTGAGAAGGAGGAGTACCAAGAGTTTTACAAGAAAGCATTTAATGAATTCTTGGATCCACTTGCTTATACGCACTTCACAACAGAGGTATCTACATGTGTTTCCCTTTGTAGTTCTCTTAGTTGACTGCATATTAGTTCAGTTGTGACTTCTACTTCGGCATTTCTGCAGGGAGAGGTGGAGTTCAGGAGTGTTCTATACATACCTGGAATGGGGCCTCTTAACAATGAGGAAGTAATGAACCCAAAAACAAAAAATATACGTTTGTATGTGAAGCGGGTATTTATCTCAGATGATTTTGATGGAGAGCTGGTAAGAGTTGATTATACATTGTTAGCTTGGAACTCTAGATAGTTTCTGTTTTTAGTATGCTAGTGATATATATGTTCTCTTCTATTCCCTAGCACCTAGTACTCTATGTATATGACTAACTTTCATAAACACTAAACAATATTGTAAATGAAAAAGATTTCTATGTATCTCCTTGGTGTGTGGGCTGGATCCAGGCACATATTATGTGTGTTTTTTTGCAACTTGGGAATTTACACTGGTTGATCTGTTAATGAACATTAGATCTCTATGAACTAGAATATATACAGTGTTTTAGTTTGTACACTAGTAAGTTGGATGAAATGTTTATGCTTGCACATATAGGATGTATTTTCTCAAGGACTAAGCAAAGTGTGTTTTCTTCGCAGTTCCCACGTTATTTGAGCTTTGTGAAGGGTGTGGTTGACTCTGATGACCTTCCTCTTAATGTCTCTCGAGAAATTCTTCAAGAGAGTCGAATTGTGAGGATTATGAGAAAGAGGCTTGTTAGGAAAACATTTGACATGATTCAAGAGCTCTCTGAAAGTGAAAATAAGGAGGTTGGTAGCAATTAATCTAGGTGTATTTTGTTTTGTTCTTTTATCAGAGTTCTTGTGATGCATATGGTTCACTTAATTTCAGGATTACAAGAAATTCTGGGAGAACTTTGGTAGGTTTCTGAAATTAGGTTGTATCGAAGACACTGGTAATCATAAACGCATAACTCCATTGCTGCGGTTCCACACCTCCAAAATTGAGGATGAACTTACAACCTTGGATGAGTATGTTGAGAACATGGGGGAGAATCAAAAAGCTATCTACTACCTGGCAACTGACAGCTTGAAAAGCGCCAAGAGTGCTCCATTTCTAGAGAAGTTGGTTCAAAAAGGAATTGAGGTATGTAATTCTGCAATTTTAGCACGTTCCTTGAATAGTTTTCAGCATTGTGATCGCAGATTTCTGCAAGCTTCAACTAAATATGTTCATAATTTTAAGCTGATTACATTAATGTGAAATGACAACTTGTGCATCTGTGATGGGAATTAATGTGTCAAACAATTGACGAAATGCTAAATCAGAGTTATGCTGAATATTGCTTAACTATATGGACTAATTTGATGATCCATGAAAAAACATTTATTCAGTTCACTCAATACCTATAGTTGTATTTTTGGCTGGGTGCTGCTTGTATTTCTGTCTTTCTTCTCTTTCTTATACTTACTTTAGTATTCCCGTCATAATTTTGTGTGCAAAGAAGACTGCCAATTTTATTTGCATCTTTTTAGGTTCTAACGGGATTTGGTCTTGCTGTTTTAGGTTCTCTATTTAATTGAGCCTATTGATGAAGTTGCCATCCAGAACCTGCAGACATACAAGGAAAAGAAATTTGTTGATATCAGCAAGGAAGATTTAGAACTTGGTTGGAACTTGCAACTTCTTCTGCTTTGTTATTAGCATCACTTCAGTTTTTGTTTCATACCCCCTCTTTTAACTCTATTGTTTTTCGGGTTCTTTAATGTGCTTCTTTGCTAATGTGATATGATGCAATATTAGGTGATGAGGATGAGGTCAAGGAAAGAGAAACAGAACAAGAATATAATCTTCTATGTGATTGGATAAAGCAGCAACTTGGTGATAAAGTGGCCAAAGTCCAAGTTTCAAAGCGCCTAAGCTCTTCTCCATGCGTGCTTGTTTCTGGCAAGTTTGGATGGTCAGCCAATATGGAAAGGTATGAATGCCCCTTTAATGGACCCAGCACTCGTCGCACAAGATGCTCAGAACTAATACTTGAGCTCAAATTGTTATCTTTTTCATAACGATATCTTCTGTAGGTTGATGAAAGCACAAGCTCTTGGAGACACAGCCAGCTTGGAGTTCATGAGGGGGAGGAGAATAATGGAAATTAATCCAGATCATCCTATCATTAAAGACTTAAATGTAAGTAATCATACACCATGCTTTAATAAAATTGTAGCTGTGCTACATTCTGATAATTCTTTTCAGTGAAGTTTTATCCCCAAAACAATAATCCTAGAAAAAAAACATGGTGTAGGGAAGCTTTCTAAATTCTATATTGTAGCGATGATTGAGTCTAAACTGAAGTTGGTTGCATTTAGTAGAACAGGATGGAAGAGTACACTTTGGTGTTGTCTGCAAACATTGTAGTTAGAAAAAATTAATACTATTTGAACTTAGTGTGTTGAACTACTAAATTATTAAGAACATAACACATACATCGAGTCTACACTTGTCTAAGGGAAGCACGACTATGAGAAGAAAAAAGATTCTCGTAACATCAGCTACTCTGAAAATCTGGGGGAATCAAGATACTAATATGCATACCTATATTCTACTGCTTTGTCATACAGCATAATGATATAGATGCAAATCTAATTTAAACATTATCCTCTGCTAACTCGGATTACCATAAACTTTTCTGCAGTATTATAATTAGACTTTTGATTTTTATACAATGTTGATGTTGGAAACTTGAAAATACTGTCCTGTGTGGCTTTAAGGCTGTGAAACTGAAGCTGATTTTTGTTGTTTCATAATGATATTCTTTCTAATTAAATTGCATACAACTTTGCTGCTGTATACAGGCTGCCTGCAAAAATGCACCTGATAGCAGTGACGCCCAGAGAGCGGTTGACCTCCTATTTGACACAGCATTGATTTCCAGTGGATTCTCGGTGAGAATGACTTGTCCCTCCCTCAACATTCAGAAACTATTCTGTGATTATGCATAATTTTCTAAGTTAATCGTATTTTCCTTGTGATGTTGCAGCCTGACAGCCCAGCTGATTTAGGTAATAAGATTTACGAGATGATGGCTATGGCACTTGGTGGGAGATGGGGCAGATCTGAAGACGACTCAGCAGAAGCAACGGAGGGTAATGCTGCAGAGTCTGATGACAATCCAAAGGAAGTTGCAGAGACAGAAGTAGTCGAACCATCCGAAGTGAGAACAGAGAACGATCCTTGGAATGATTAAAATTTTCACTTGTTAGTCAAGCTAGGGCTTTTTTCCGTTAACCAATAGGAAACCAATGGGAAAGTAATGCATGCATGCAATAGATACAAGAGAAAAGTAAGTGAGAAGGGAGTGAAGGGCAAAGGGGCGCTGCTGTACGAAAACAGAGTGCATCCGCATAGTTCCAGTGATTAGAAATGAATCATTAAGAACGAGTAGAACTGCATGTTTTCCTTCCTGCAGCAAGATGCGTCACTTTTTAGCTTCTCATGCTCATAAAAGTAAGAACTTGACGATGTAACTTGCTGCTCATTTTTGGTTTAAATTATAAGCTTGAATGTTTTATGTATGCTCATAGTTGGATTTGAAGAAGTTTAATTTTTAATTCGTAATGGTTTGCGCTCTGAGAAATATGCGTCTGAAGAAGCAAGGACAGTTCTTACCTTGATAAACAAATCCCTGGTCTAGGTTCGCTTTTTTCCAAAAAAATCTAGAACTGGGGCACGGGATCTCAATGAGGGTTTGGTTCTGAACTTCTGATACATCCTAAAAAGATTGAAAAACAACTTATTTCAACCACAAATCAAATGCAATTCCATGATATGAATCATGGCTGATTCATAACCGAGTTCATACTTAAAACAAGTTAATTATGTTGTGTTTTTAATCTTTGGTTTACTGTTTCTAAAAGATCAATTTTCACATGAAAAGTTTACACTAGTATTTTTGAGTTATTAGTGCAATAATGTTATGAGTTTCTTGAAGGGGAAGTAATGGGGTTGCTTGCCCTCTCTGGAGTGGATTTGGGTGTAGGGTGGAGGATGAATTTTGGATGTATCTTTTTGCAAAATTATTTTATATAATTATTTGTTATACTTGCATGAGTAATTTCATAGTTGACCTAGTATAAAACTGGTTTGGCTCAACCCTTAAATTGTGTAACACGTCTTTGATTAAGCTTTTAAACGTGAAAAATCAAATCATACAATTTTTTAATTTTCAGCCACCTTTGGGAGAATACCTCTCTTGGTATTCATTGGGCATTGGGTAACGGCACTACTGTCAAATTTTGGGAGGATAATTGGCTTTGCAACCTAGGTCCCCTCAATCTTCTTGTTTTCACCCCTCTTAGTGATTTTGATATGGCTAAAAAAGTTTCTCATGTCGTTAATTATTCATGGGATTGGGCTTACCTCGACGATCTTCTTCCGAATCAGATTTTGCTGCAAATTGCGGCAATCAAACCACCCATAGGAGATTCTGGGCATAATCAATGCTAATGGGGTCACACTAATTCTGGAGAATTCAGCGTCAAATCTGATTATGAGCTCCATGAATTCGACTACAAGCATGAGGACAACAAGCACTGGTCCCTTATTTGGAAATGGTCAGGAATGCAACGAGTCAGAACTATGTTATGGTTAGCTGCGAAGAATAAGCTGCTTACCAACTTTCATAGAGGAAGAGGGCACATGACAGATGATGTCTCTTGCAAAATTTACGGGGAAACAACTGAAGATGGAGACCACGTTCTAAGAAATTGTGTTTTTGCTAAGGAAGTGTGGCATAAATTAATTCCTCCTTTTGTTTCGTTAAATTTTTAAACTCAAACTTTGATTCTTGGTTTTTTGAAAACTTGCAGGATAAGTGCAGGATGAACGCAACTAACTGGAGCATCACTTTTGGTGTTACTTGCTGTAACCTCTGGATTCGTCATAACAAATTCGTCTTTAAATGAAGAAATGAGCGGTGCTTTAGAGGTCGTTTCAGCTGTCAACGCAATGGTGAAGCACACTCTTCAATCTCAAATTTACGATCAACTAATAACCTAGGGATGGAGTAGTCATGGCTCCTTTTAATAATGCTAATTCAGGTAGAATCATTCGAAACAGCCATGATGATTGGATGTGTGGTTATAGCAGAGGTATTGGGCGTTACACGATTCTTCAAGCAGAGGTTTGGGGGGCGCTTGACGGTCTCGATATCGCTTGGAATAAAGTTTACAAGAATGTCATCCTTGAGATGGATAGCAAGCTTGCGGTGGAGGCCCTTCTCAGTCCAGACGTGACGGTGAATGAAAATGTGAACATGCCGCTTCATGTGAGAGAGAGGATTAACAAGAGTGGTGGATCAAAATTATTCATGTTTATAGAGAAGTAAATAAGTGTGCCGATTGGATAGCAAACTTCGGCTTCACTCACGCCTTGGGAGCTAGAACCTACGGAAAAACTCTGGATTGTATTCAGAACCTTATGATGGACGATATTATGGGGGTTTCTTTCCCTCGTATATGCTGACAATTGTAATTTTGGTTGTTTTTGGTTGTGGCCATTCCTTCTTGATCAAACAAAAATATATGAAAAAATGATAAATTTAACTTTATCTCTTAAAAATCATATAGTTTTAACTTTTAAATAGGGCCTAATAATATTTGACAAAAAAGGGAATAGTGTGGGGGCAAACTATAATTAGCCCTTTGAAAGGTTAAAAAAAAATAGGGCTGCAACAAAGGCTGTCTTGAAAAATTTAAGAGGGTGTAATCGATTCATGTAAATTCGCTGGTTAGGTTGGGCGGCCGCCTAGGCTCGCCCGTGTCTAGTTCCACCTTCTAATTAGATAGTTTTATTTTGTTCATGACTGTATAGATAAATTTACCATCAGAGATTTAAAAAATGGCAACAACATGTATAACTCGTATGAGTTACTATATTTATATTCATATGATGATAATGAATACTTTTGATTTTTAATGTTTCAGGGTGCAAATCAATTAGCTTCTTGTGAGCTATTGACGACAAACTATATGACTAACGACTCTCTGTCTATTAAGGTTCTTAATGAACCTCAATCAAGAGCAAAAGATCAGTTGAAAACCAAAAAAAAATGTACAGAGAACAACTATAAATTATGTTAACTAAGAAATCGGCTTGAGCATTCAAGCGTTTAACAACCCATTTGTTAGACTTCTTATGGACAATATTTTAACAATGATCGCTCAAGTAAGTAAATTTTCAACATGTCTATGTTCTTTATTTTAATTTGTTTAACATTAATAAATCTTAAAGGGGAATTTGGAAGTTTGATAATTAAAAATACAATTATATTAAGATTTCAATCAAAAAAATGAAATCAAAAAAATATTCTATTTAATGAAAACATGTTTTTTTTTTAAATATTTGTTCTTGTTATAGTTGATCTTTAGCAACACACATATGTAAAGATTGTAAATCATAAAATGAAATTAAAAAATGTTCCGTAAAATGTTATTATTTTTTTGTGGGTTTAATCTTATGAATTTTGAAACAAAAAATGTTATAGTACGAAATGAAGATCTTTATTTTATTGTTCATGTCTTGTTATGATTGCAAATTTTATGCAAGAAAAGTTTTTCTTAAAGTCAACCCATTGTTAATTGAATAGAGAATAGACCATGTGCTCCTATGATTATAGATCATGTTATAGACTATTTCAAACGATTTTATTTCAATAGCTATTTTACCGGTATTGATAAACTACTTTTAAACATAATTTTTTCTTGCTAAGACTAATTCATTCTAACTTGAACGTTTTGCCTGTGAACTTTGGGGATGAAAATTATTTCATATCGTGTTACTGTCCTAGTAGTAAATTGTCTCCATATTACTAGTAGGAAAATAAGCTATACTTCCAAAAGCAAGACATATATGGTATTTTTCTGAACCATTTTCAATAAATTTCTTGCGTTGTTTCTTATTTTATTGAAATACTTTATTTACTAACATACTTTGTTTTACAGGAAATAATGCTAGATCTGAAAATCAATTTAAAAAATGTCGGAAATATTGAAAGTTTTATTTTCAAAGAACTCGGTCCATCTGATGATTTTACAGGGTTAATTTCATAAAACAATCATGACCTTTATACGGAATTTCATTTTAATCACGACCTTTAAAAGTTGGCATATAAAACCATGACCTTTCATTTTTTTTTCAAATCTATCATTCGAGTGTATTTTTTTTTGACTAAATTCTTAATTAAACCATTAATTTAAATATCAAATTATAAATCGACACCAAATATTATTATCTTTCGGCTAGACTATGTAGAATTAATAATTTTTCGTCAGAAAAAATACACCGAATTTTACTTTAGTGACGATTTGAAACAAAATAAACGATCGTGCCTTTAAATGCCAACTTTTAAAGGTTGTGATAAAAATGAAATTTTGTGTAAAGGTCGTGATTTGTTTTATGGAATTAACCCATTTTGTAAAATGTGTGGGTCATCTTGCTAAACTTAAAGCAATAAAATTTAGAAGGTTCCTTCAAAAGAATGCCGGCTATGCAATAAATGAAATACTAAAAGATAAGTAAAAAGGAATGCCAATACAATTCTAGCTTATATGTTTTTTTTTTGAATTTATTGTTTCAGTTTCCAGAGAAATGAGATTAAATGAATGTTGTAGATATTGGGATGGCGCAATTCAAGCCTTTAATCATAGTGGTTATAGCTATTATTATGAATGTTCGAAATTAGGTATTTGGTCATGACTGCGTAGATGGGTCTACCAATAGATGTGGGAAAATGTTAACTTGCATAGCTCATCTGAGCTCCGTATATGTTTTTTTGATGCCAATCAAATATTTTGATTTTTATTATTTCAGAACGCACATTATCTAACTTCATGTAAGCTACTGATGACAAACTAGATGCAAAAAACTTCATCTTTATTAAGGTTGTTATTGAACCTCAATCTAGAACAAAAAATTAGTTGAAATATACAAATTGAAAAAGACAAATTATATAAACTAGTTAACATAATAGATTGAAACTAACGTAAGAAAGTTGATTACTCTTTTATACAAGTTAATTTTTGTAAATTTGATGGGATTGGTTAGGGGTAAGCACGGTTCGGTGGAATTCAGGGATTGACAAATCTCCAGAACCAAACCAAAAATCGGGGATATCGAAAATTGGATCTCCGGATCCGTACCAATAATCGGTTCGGTTCGAAGATTTTATTTTTCGGTACGGTTCGGTACGGAAATTCGGTTCTAATGGTTCGGTACGGTTGGGTACGGATATCACTAGAATCACAGATATTATTTTATTTAAAATATGATCTCTACTATATGATAATATATTATTCTGACTTGTAAAAATAATTAGCTACTCATTCATTTTTTTATATTTTCAACTATCATAAATAAATAATCATTAATAAAATAAAAGGTCACAACATGTATATTATCGTTCGATTTAATATTAAATTTTTGATTATTTGATAAGGATATTTTTATCTATTCTCAAGTCTAAACTATATTATTTTTGTTAAAACTATGTAATTTTGTCAATAATAGAAAATAATGAATATATAAATTGTTCATATCAATTTTTTTTAATTTTTTTAATAATTATTAAATAATTGACAAATTCAATTTTAATGTTTAGTAATTCAAAGTTAATACGAATATAGTAATGAAATTACAAATAGAGTAATATATATATATATATATATATATATATATATATATATATATATATATATATATATATAATTTCGGTTCTTCGGGTATAAGTTTGGTACTTCAGTTCGGTACGGTTCGGTTCGGTTCTCGGTACGGTTATTTATGAAAGATCCAGAACCGTACCAATAAAATTTTCGGTACGGTTCGGTTCGGGGAAAGTGTCACGACCCGATTCCCGGATCGAGACCGGCGCTAGGGAATGGGAGTGGTTGCTCCGAAACCCGTAGCAAGCCTTAAAATAAAATCCATTTTTCCCATTAAAAACAATTTAACTTTTCTTTTAAAAGTTTTTTCTTATAATTTTGTTTCGAAATTCACTATAATTTTTTCGCGGAATAAAATCATACGTTTTCAATTCCGAAACGTAAATACTAGGTCAACCATTTCACGGGACCTCTTTTCCATTTTCACAACATGTCAACTTTTATAACCCTTTTTCAAAACGTTTTTAGGGTGAGACATGCAAATCACATTTATGCCACGTCGGGCCCACATACACGTTTTTGTCTCGATGCCAACAGTTTCATTTACTGTTTTCCACATTTATCTCGGTATCTCAAATACCCGAGAGGCATCTCAAAATAACCTTAATAAGCATGCATACATAACATAAATATAAGCGATGAAAATAAAACAGAGTTATAACGTGGCAGTTCATCGCAAACTAAGCATGCTAATGTACGTTTGTCTAGATAATTCTACTGCAGCACTAAGATAGATAAATATTTACAAAAATACCACATCGTCCATACAGAGACTTCATGAACAAGAATATGAAGCCTCACCAAAAAATGAAAGTCTACGTACCTGAAAAATTGGTACAACAACGGGGTCAGATTAACTGGTGAGTTGACATCTTACAAACACACATTAAATAATTTAACTCGTTATAAAATAGATATATTTAAATATTTACTACCGGTTCAATCACAGAAACGTAAAGCTTTTGAAATGATATGTTATTTCTAATCCATATTCCTCTAAGTCTCTTTTCAGACTTAGATTAATAAACTAGTCGGCTGAACCCGTAGATTCACTCGACTCTAGTTTATTTTCCACTATCCTTTACAGTTCTAAACTTTTGTTTAGACTGTTCCCAACTTTTCTCATGAACTCAACGACCGATAACATTAAGTGTTCCATGACGCCGTTAGTTCTTAAATCAATCGGCCGAACTCTAACGTTCCGTCACCGTTAACTTGTTCGGGGTTCTAGACCGTCGTCTTAGAAGCTCTCCCGCTATGTCTGGACCATCGTCTCATACTTCTAGACCGTCGTCTAGATTCACACAGTACATTCCACTTTGCTCATAAAAATAAATATGCATGCAATAACTAGTGATCACATAGTCCTATTATAGCCCAAATAGGATGGCACGTTTCGTAGACTCATTCCATAATAATTTTATTTACTCAAAATAAATATACGATATATTTAAAATGCTTTACGATATTAATTTTCCCACATTAAAGTAATAATAGTAATTTTATTACTTTAATATATGCATGTAATAATGCAAACTCACAGACTGTCGTTCCACAATTATTTACGCACGCTAATCCACATTTAGCTCCTCGGCAATTATTCAACCATTCTCCCGTGAATGTCTCGCATTCCGAGATTGACCTTTCGTCAATTCTCTAAACGTTTGTTAATCAAAACGTTTCCCACTAATCATCACGATCGCCATCGTGGCCCGTACACAAACTACGTATCGGGTTCAATCTTAGGAATCCAATTAAATTCATAATTTGGTCCATCTAAACCTTAGGTAAATTTTACCATTTTACCCTTTCGGAAAAATTCCCATATTTTAGAAAATACTATTCGGTCCTTATTAATTTTCATATTCCAAAATACCCTTATTCCAAAATCCTCTTTTATAAAAATACAATATACATATATACATCCTTTAATTAAAATTTTCCAATTTTAATTAAATAAAACATTAATTAGTTTATATCAAACTAATTAATTCTTACTCATTAAAATATAAATCTTTTGGGTCCAAGCCCAAATTAAAATTTTAAAACTTGAAAACTTTGAATTTAATAATTCCAAGGTTCCACTTACCTTTCAAGTCTACCAAAAATCCATTTAGGACATATTAGTCCTTATACTTTCAAATCTTGCATTTCAGTCCTTTTACCAAATTTTAATTAATTACTTACCTTTTTAACTTTTTAACTTTGGGTCCAAATTATTTAGTCAAGTCTAAATAAAAGTCCAAAGTTCTAAGTCCGGGATCTAATTACGGTTTCGGCCCCACTTGGCCCCGGTCCATTTTGGTTCGGTTTCAACCCGACCAAATCTTGACTCGGTTAAACAGAGACACCGTGCTCCGTTTACCGGCCGGTAGTGGTTCGCCGACCACCACCCCACTCTCTAAACCACCTATACCAAAATTAGCCAATCAATTTCAAATTGAATGAATTTTAACTCTACTAAAATATTTAATCACACTTGATTAAATATTATAATACTAACCACATTCATAAACAATTAAACAATCACATCCATATAGCCATCTATTCGGCCAACATACCAAAATTACCATATATCACAATTTCTAACAATTAAACATTTTCATGGCATGATTATTTACTCAATATTAAATTAAGAAATTTAAAAGTACAATTTACTTTAAATCATAGGTTTCTTCGGCTTCAAGCCAAAATTAAGCATTTGAACATTTAAATCCACATAATCATTTAAACATAATCTCAATCTCATTTAATCACCAAATATCATGCCATCTAAACAATAAAAATCATTTATTTGCATTTTCCATTTATTCGGCCAACAAGTATTTATCATTCAAACACATTTTCAAACATTTGCATCCTAGGCATATTTTACACCATTTCATGCAATTACTATCAACACAACCTCTCTAGCATATTCCATACCAATATCATTCAAAGTTAACATGTAAATCCAATACATATAATTTCAACAAATACCCATAATCAAATTTCCACAAATTAAACATGCAATTCTAGAGACATATTCGGCCAAACCAAAAATTTACAAACATATTTTATAAATTCCTACTATCAAACATATAACATGGAAATTTCTATAAATCATTTTACAATAATCATAAAGATCACACATATATGCATTTCGGCATACCCACTAAATAGCTTTCATAATTTATTCATGCCATAGTAAAATTATATTCGGCCACATTAAAATTTCCACTAACAAATTTTATCAAAAATTATATCATGCATCTCATTTAAGTTGATCTTTTAAACAATCTAAATAATCATGCAAAAATTATAATAAGCACAACAAATTATCAATGAGTAGAAAATCATAATACCATTCGGCAATCACAAATAAATTACCCACAAATCTTTATTTCTAAATCTTAAATACATTTCACATATATTCACCCATTTAATAATTTTTAAACCCAAAATAATTTATCTCAAAAATATTTCTTTTTAATTTCTTTGTTTTCGGTTTCAAAGAAAAATTTATTAAATTTTTACACTTTGATCTTTGAAACCACCAAATTTTCTTAAATAATTTAAAACATTTTAGATCATAAGATTTCAAACCCTATTTCATGAAAAATCATGAAAATATTCGGCTTATTATACCATAAACTTAACCCTTTAAATTTTTCTTTTAAAAACCTTTAAGTTTCCTCAAGAATCAAGCTTTAACACTAGAAATATAAATTTCCAGCTTTTTAAGCTTAGTTCAAAACACTTGTTCAAGTTAAATAAAATTTAACACATAACTACTTTAAAAATTTTGAATCTTTTAAAACCAACTCTTACCCATGTTTTATTTCACTCCTTAAAACCACAATCCATGATTGCATGTAGGTTTTAAACTCTTGAACTAAAATTTTATTAAAACCGAAATTTTTCAAAAATGAACAACACCCAAATATTTGATCCTCTTAAAAACCCATATTTTAAAAGAAAGATCATATTTAAAAACTTTGAGTAAAACCTCCCATTCAAGCATAAAACCGAAGAAGAAGAAGAAGAATGAGAACCCACAAAAATAATCACATAACACCCATTTAAAGAAGCTTTTAATCTTACCTTCTCAAAAAGCTTGAGTTAAAAATTAATGGGGTTTGTTATTTTCCTAGGGTTTGGTTCGGCAAAGACAAGGAAAAATGAGAGTGACTTTTGGTTTCTCTACAATTCTTTTTACTCCTAAGAAAATGGAGAAAAGACAAAGATTTCCACTTATAGCATTTTTTATTAAAAAATTGTGAGGTCTAATTTGCCTTTTTTCATCTCAATCATTAGCTCCACTCTTAGTCATAACTTAGGCTACATGCATGTTGACAAGTGTCCAACATGTGTCACTTCTTATTCACTTGCTTTCTCCCCAAGTTAAGCTAATCTAGCTTTTATAATTATTTTTACGGTTTTCGAAGTTCCGTAAAATCTTTCTCGAAAAACGTTTCCGAACTAAATTAATCTCTTATAAGATCAATTCTTGAGCAAATATATTTATAACTTAATTTTTAACGTTTTAATTATTTAAATCGGTTTTATCAATTAATGGCTGAAAATTACAAAAATGCCACCCATGCACAATAAATCAATTTTCGTAGCCATGCACACGTAAACATTTAAATAATTAATCACACATCGCAAATAAATCAATCACATGCATTTAAACACCGAAAATTAATTTCTAAGCCGGTACTCTACCGCCGCTAATTTCCGATTCACCGCATTTTCAAAAATTCCATATTTTGAAAATTAGGGGTATTACAGAAAGTCTATGGTCAACAGATATTTTTCAGTCCTGAATATTTTCGGTTCGATTTTGGAGATATCCAGAATCCGCGCACACCCCTAGGATTGGTATTATCTGCATATGATATGTTGGTTCAATTTACTGATTCAATTTTTATATGTACTTGCTTTCAAGCAATTTGAAGATTCATTTAGCTTCTCTTAGAGTATTATTTTAAATGTGAATTTACCGTTGAAAACCTATTATTACATGCCGACATTAGTAGTTAAATGAATTAGTTTTTTTGTTGAAAAAATACATGGGTAAGTATTTGGTCGATTTGATTAAAATCAAATTTCCAAAATCGAATTAACCAAAATAGAGAGAGAAAGAGAGAGAGATTTATGTGCTAAGAATTATTGCAAGTTATGGTGTCTTTATTAATATTTATTTTTTTAAGAAAACTTTTTTAGTTAGTTTTTCAAAAAGAAAAAATCATAAACGACCTCCAGTATTGAAACATGACTTTTTAAGAAAGACCAACTAGAAAAAATATTGTTAAATTATTTGTCAGACTATAGAGGCTCGTTAAGCACTCTAATACTAAAGTTAGTTTTTGTATGTTACAATTGGTACAAATCTATTAAATACTTTAATGTTAAGGGATTATCTAACTTTTAATAGTTCCAAAACTGAAAGAAACTTCATGTATTATTATAAGGCCCTTTTGAATTGGTCTCATCCACCCACGGTAAGTCATTACCTGCCATGAAAAATTAAGAAGTAATATCATCATAAGCCACTTGATTTTATAGAACACCAAATAATACTAAATCACCTGTTATAGATGGAATAATTGGAATAGTAGAGTATCGTGGTGTAACAAACTCTTCACTGGCAAAATAGAAAGCTTTAGGTTAGGATAATATTGGAGAAATGCTATATCACCTGGACCTTTTTCCGGTGGCGATTTTTGAATTCCTCTTATACCTTGTTTAGAATTGTGTTTGAAACTACCTAGATATCGAGTCGGTTGCACAAATAGACATAAGCAGAAAACTGGTATAAATATCAGCATTAACATGGGGCAACAACTGAGTTAATGGTGGTCTTAATTAATTACATCAAAACGACATCATACAAAAGTTTAATTTTTCAGTTCGGTTTGGTCAATTGAGCCTTATAATCAAACTAAAACCGAAAACTAAAATTCTTTTTAAATTCTAAATCAAATGAGAGCATACTAACCATTTTAATCAATTTACTCTCTGATTTATGGTTTAGTTCTATTTTTGTTCACCCATGTGTATTATGAGTGTACATATTTTGATTTAATTGAATTAACACTATTATTTAGTCCAATCAATTATATTGATTTGATAAATTTTCAAAGCAAATTCAAATCAGGTCAATAATAAACTGCTAGATCCATATTTGGATTCTGGTAAGGCCCATGACAACAAGCCACAAAGCCCGTAATAATATTGAAAAATCATAAAGAAATTGAATCCTAGCTCAATAGGTTGTCATCAAACCCCAAGAAGTTAAAATTAGAAATAACTTATTCGTTTATCTATATAACAAATTATATTAAGACAAAAAGTTCATATTAAACCTCACATGGCTAAAATATAGGAGGTAATATAATGAGGAAGTAAAAATACACCAAAGGTCGCAATGATATAGAGAAGGTTGAGTTCTATACCTGAATATGAACTTGAAGAATGTACCTGCACAACTTCAAATGGAAAAAATATATCTTTCTAAGGTCAAAAGAAGAGGCAAACGTGGGGGATACTTCCACAGTCATAAGAGGACAATTATGGACGTGGAACATGATAACATACACGTGAAAATTGAGTTTAAAATAAATAGAAGTTACAGAATATGGTATATATGATTTCAAGGATAAAACATAACTTTCTATTATTGAGAAAGAGACATGAACACTGAAAACTTCCACAACCGTGCATGGAAAGTTTTGGGTGTGACATATGGAGCCATGCATGTGGAAAACGGCTTTTGGACGAAACCCAATCATGCAACGTGGGAAGTAAGTTTTAAGAGGCATAAAGCTTAATCAAGAGGTTTTGAAGCAAGCAAAAGGAGTTGGAAAAAGTTTCAATGGTTACCATTTTCTTTACAAATAGAAGAACACTTTTTCATTTGCAATCTCGATTAAACATCCAAAACACACGCCCAAAGGTAAAAACACTTGCACACATTTGTATTTTTCATTTTCTTCAATCTTGCAAACACATTTACGGATTGAATTCATCATCTTCATTCTTGTTTACTTAGCATAATTTGGAGTACTTGTTATAAAATTAATCAAGCTCCAATTTCTTATTACGAAGTCAAATTTATGCAAAAATTGAAATTCGCTTCCTACCACGCCCATAACACACACACTGCCGGATTCTTGTTAAAAATTGTAAAACACCTAACAAAAACTAACAAATTTGGTTTAAATTCTCTAGTCAATTTCGAAGTCTTAGTTTTGAGTTTCAATAGAGCCACTTATTTAAGACCATTTAAAAAGAAACATCTAACAACTAACCATTAAATTCTAACGTAATTAATTCCTACCTCTAAAAAAAAATTAATTTATTTATCATATAAAATAAAAAATTTAAAATAATTTATTCATCATAAAAATGTATATATTTGGGTTTTTCACATATTTGTGTCTCATCGACACATAAATTCCGGTTTTGTGCCTCCCACCTCCAGCCCGCTATCTGAGATAGCGGGCTGCACACCAGCCCGCCATATGAGATGGCGGGCTGGTGCTAATTTGGGTGATTAACCTAATCACCCAAATTAGCACCAGCCCGCTATCTCATATAGCGGGCTGGTCCCTCTCCAATGATTGGGGAGAGAGTAATTTACTCTCTCCCCAATCATTGGGGCAGATTATATTTTTTTTTAAAAACCTATTATATATAATAAATCGTAGTTCAAGCTAGCTATTTTCGGGCTAGTTTCGGACGCTTTCGAGCATTAATTTTTTAAAAAATTCTAAACAAATATTGTAGGTGACCATTCAAACTAATGGATATATGACACTTTAGGTTCGAAGGGTCCAATATAAAAAAAAATTATAACGTTAAGTATCTCCATATTTTTTTATCAAAGTCCAAATTTAAAACCGAATCAAACGTGAACGTCCAATTTATACATTACTAGTTTTGCATTACGTGCTATGCTCGTGGCTCGTAACGTAATTCGTCAATGAACATATTAGTAAAAATATTATAATTATATCAATTTTTTTTTATAATTCATATTAAATTAGTTAAGAATTTTTGTAAAAGCCATACTGAATTTATTCTTTTTTTGGTTTTATAATAACCATAATTAAATCATTAACTTAATTTTATTAATAATATCTTTAAAAATAATAAGATTGAAATTTAAATAATATTATATTGACCAAATATTGTATTTTAATTTCGTAATTCAATCAAACTAAAAGATAGGTATTCCTACTAATTTGGAGATAATTTAGTTAGTTTTTACATATTAAAAACTAAAGGTATAATAATATATTAAATCATGATTTAGTTGTACTACTATTTTATTAATTTCATGCTGCTAAGAAAAAAGTGAAATTTGTTGTTTTTTTTATATCTATTTTTGTGTTCATGATTTGATTGTATTGAATTTTAAATTAATGCAGCAAATAGAAGCCAACGTGACAGTCAATTGTGTGCATCCAGGAACTACAATTTATTATATATAATAGGTTTTTAAAAAAAAAATATAATCTGCCCCAATGATTGGGGATAGAGTAAATTACTCTCTCCCCAGTCATTGGGGAGGGACCAGCCCGCTATATGAGATAGCGGGCTGGTGCTAATTTGGGTGATTAGGTTTAATCACCCAAATTAGCACCAGCCCGCCATCTCATATGGCGGACTGGTGTGCAGCCCGCTATCTCAGATAGCGGGCTGGAGGTGGGAGGCACAAAACCGGAATTTTTGTGTCTATGAGATACAAATATGTCAAAAACCCTATATATTTCATATGATAAATTATAATAATGACTAGCAATTAACAAGTATTTCATAAAGTTCTATCTTATATTTTTTTTTATGTTTTATTAATATAATATTCTAACATTATAGAAAGTTAACATTATTGACCAATAATAAAATTATATATATGCATTAACGTTTTTAACAAAAATATATATGTATATATTGGTTTGGTTTACAATATAAAACGGATCCCGAAATGGCTCCAACCTTGGATGAAAAACCGGGTCAAAACGGGTTGGATCTACACCCATGGATACAAAGTAGGAGAGAGAGTAACTTGGTTCTTCTTGTAGGTTTTAAGCAGGGTTTTAAGGCGGCTATTTCCCCCATTGCCCTCTTTCAATTTTGCACCAAATTCTCTTCATTCAATGTTCCCATTTCAATTCCTACATATTTGTTCCTCATAATTCTGTTCACTTCACTTCACAATCAAAAAAAATGTGGAGACACTTAGCCAAGAGAGCTGCTTTATCAAAGAACCTCAACAATTTATCTTCAGATTCTGCCATTCTCAATCAAGAAATCAAATTTCTCCAAAAAATCAGACACCCAGATGCTCAAACACCTCATTCATATCCGGGCCGTCGCGGAATTAGCTTATTTTCATCTCAAAATGGTAGCTTTATCAGACCCAGTTCAGCTTTTTTAACAAACCCTATAGGGTTTTCTAGTTTTGATTACAAGGAATTCGCAACTGCAGCTGCGCAAGTTGCGGTTTCGACGGATGATTCAGATTTATCAGGAGTTGATGAATTGCAAGAAAAGATTGAGGAAATTAATAAGCAAATGGAGGTGCATTTTAGTACAAAAAGGCAACAGCAACGACAACAGCCGAAGAAGATGATAGCGGGTATGGGCGTTGGCAAATACGCCATTCTTAAAAGGCGGCAAATTAAGCTGGAGACGAAGGCGTGGGAAGATGCAGCTAAAGAGTATCAAGAGTTGTTAGCTGACATGTGTGAGCAGAAGTTGGCTCCGAATTTGCCTTATGTGAAGTCTTTGTTTTTGGGGTGGTTTGAGCCTTTGAAAGATGCGATTGTTAAAGAGCAGGAGTTGAGTAGGGAGAAGAATTGTAAGATGTCTCATGGGCCGTATTTTGATGGTTTGCCGGCGGATATGATGGCTGTTATTACTATGCATAAGATGATGGGATTGTTGATGACAACCAATGGTGGGAATGGAAGTGTTCGGGTTGTTCAGGCTGCTTGCGCTGTTGGTGAGGCGATTGAGAACGAGGTGAGTTGTCTTGGCATTTCAACTATTGTGTTTTTTGTTTTAAATATTTGAGTTAGTTTGTTAGACTATTTTGAAATAGAATTGAGGTACTTTAACATCAATCTTTAGCTTAGAATATATTTTAAAGATATAGCATATTTGGGACAATTGCGATCCTTATATTAATATACTACGATATGATATTTTTTTATAGTCTTCTTTGGACAATATAGTGGATGATCACTTATGCAATGACGCCCATTGCATTTGTAAGGGCCTTGTCTCATTATTGATTATACAGACAAAATTGGCTCAAGTAAAAATTCCTTAAAAATTACTTTCATGGTATCGTAAAAGATATCTTGAGATGATTTTATTATTCATATTTATCAAGCTTTTCTTGTATAACGGATTTCTCTCTCTTTTGCTTTTTTCTTTTCCAAAAATAGGGTTAGTTGTAAGTTGTAACATGTGGATAGATGAATCAGGTGAGAAAACTTGTATGCTTTGAATTCTTAGCAAGATTCTCAAGCCCAAGATAATGTATGTCTTAATTTTCGTCCAATACCTTTATCTGTTTACAATGCAGTGTTTTTTGCACAAAATATTCATACATATTGAAAATGGTTTAGTGTAGTTTAGGAAGCATGTTGATACACCAAACTTGGAGTGCAATGTTAGTACTCTAGCATTCCTTTTTGTTTCTTGTTTGGATGAATAATGCCTTTAATGAGCTTGCACTTCAAATTTGGTCTTTGCCTAAAAGTGCACATTGCTGGATTTTAAAGTAGAATGTATTCACATGACCATATAATAATGCACAATATTTATGTAACTTCTATTATAGACAATTGTGCCCTCTGAATCAGGCTAGGATACACGATTTCTTGGAGAAGACAAAGAAGAAGAAGAAGAACATAAAAAATGAGGAACCTGAAGGTGAACCAGATACTGGCTCCAATGGAGAAGCATTACTTCCTAAGGAACAGGAGAAACTGAGGAAAAGAGTCACTGAACTCATGAAAAAGCAAAAGGTTCATCAAGTAAGGGGTTTGGTTAAGGCCCACGATAATTCTAAGCCTTGGGGTCAGGAAGCACATGTTAAGGTTGTGATATCTGTAGTTGTACATTTCGAAGTTGCTTTTTGTCTATTTATTTATTTTTATTTGATTCTATTTTTATGCGTCCCAGGTTGGCTGCCGTTTGATTCAATTGTTACTTGAAACAGCCTATATACAATCTCCAGTCAGTCAACTGGGAGATGGTTTACCTGATATTCGTCCTGCATTTATGCACACCCTAAAAAATGTCATGAAAGATACACAGTGAGAAGTTTATTCTATGTTTCTCATAACAACTTCCATATAAACATGTGCCCTGTGTTCTAATTTATGTGTCTTGCTTAGGAAAACCAGCCGTAGATATGGTGTTATCGAATGTGACCCACTAGTTCGTAAAGGCCTTGAAAAATCGGTAAGTAAAATATTACTAGCTTTGTCATATATCATATTGCATTATTGCAGGCTTGGTATGTATATTATTTTAATAATGTGGCATCTATCTTTGTGGTATAAGAAGGATGACAGTCGTTTCTCTTTGCTTGTATAGGCCAGGCACATGGTCATCCCTTATATGCCAATGCTGGTGCCTCCTTTGAACTGGACAGGGTAATATATTTAAGCATTTATCTCTTGGTTTGTTGCATGTCTTGTCTTTCTATGAACTTTCTGGTTGAAAAGAATCTTACTTCAGTAACTTGGTTCTAACTAGTGATAGAATTGTCACAATATGTATTCAGTTATCCTTGTTGTAAATTTTATATTGTAGTTGTACTTTCTGCATCACAGTTTCTCTCCGTGCTGCTCAAATCTTATTTTGTTACAGTTTTTAGAAACTGATCTTCTGATTTGCGAATTTGCCAATTATTTAGGTATGATCAAGGTGCATATTTTTTTTTGCCGTCCTATGTTATGCGAACCCATGGAGCAAAACAACTACGTGAAACAGTTCGAAGGACTCCAAAGAAACAATTAGAACCTGTTTTTGAGGTCTGATTCCAAATTTCTATTTCTTTTGTTTGTTTCTGCTCCCAGAAATTTATATGTATTGCAGGATGACCGTTCATATGCTGCTTTGGTTGCTTTTTGCGGATCAGGCCCTGGATACGCTAGGAAATACAAAATGGAGGATAAATAAGAAGGTACTTGCAGTAATTGACAGGATATGGGCAAATGGAGGCCGTCTTGCTGGCTTGATTGACCGTGAGGATGTGAGTTGTATATTTTAAGCAAAATTTTTTCTTTGTTGGTCTCGCAAAGATGCTATTTTTTGAATGAATATCTTTTTCTCCGTTGTCACTCGTCTAATCAAGAGGCCCTTATTCAGTTTCAGTCACTGATGCTCTATTTATTTACCCTTTCTGTTTTACAATAGGAACCTTTACCCGAAGAACCAGAAACAGAGGATGAAGCCGAAATTCGAAAATGGAAGTGGAAAATGAAAAATGTGAAAAAAGAGAATAGCGAGAGACATTCCCAGCGGTGTGATATAGAACTTAAACTTGCTGTAAGAAGTTATTTGTTGGCAGGATGTGCTCAGTGAAATTGTTTGCTATTGTCAAACTGGATGGCTTATGACTTCTAATTTCTTGGAGCAGGTTGCTAGGAAGATGAAGGATGAAGATGGCTTCTACTACCCTCATAACCTTGATTTTCGTGGTCGTGCTTACCCCATGCATCCACATTTAAATCATCTTGGCTCTGACCTATGTCGTGGCATTCTGGAGTTTTCAGAAGGGCGCCCTCTCGGGGAGTCTGGCTTCCGCTGGCTGAAGATACATTTGGCAAATGTATTTGGTGGTGGTGTAGATAAGCTATCCTATGAGGGCAGGGTAGCATTTGCTGAGAATCATCTGGATGATATTTTTGATTCTGCAGATCGGCCTTTAGAAGGAAGCCGCTGGTGGTTGGGTGCAGAGGATCCTTTTCAATGCTTGGCAACATGTATTAATATTGCAGAAGCATTTAGAAGCTCCTCTCCGGAGACTACTATTTCACATATGCCCATCCACCAGGTATGGTTTCTCAGTTTGGTCAATTTCAAGTTAATATTTATGAAGTCTACGTATTCAGATGATCAGTTATGTAACAATTTATCATGGAACAGCTTTAATGGCTTGTCATTACTTTATAATTTTTTTGTTTTGAGGCTACCAGATATAACTAGTATTTTAAATGTAGTCTCACATTGAGCAAGTTATACTCATCTTCTATTGTTTTTTCTTCAAGGATGGTTCCTGTAATGGCTTGCAACACTATGCTGCCCTTGGAAGGGACAAGGTAATAAAACTTTCTATTTTCCATGAAGGTGCAGTAAATTTAAGGTTGCTATGTTTAGGTTGAAGCTTATCCTGAACCTGTAAATTTTTTATTTGAAATCGACTTATTTGTGTTTATTTCTCTAATTGTGGCACGCTATGCTTCTCGGATCATAATCCAGGATTTTGAAATGAGTATATATGCTTTAGGATTATTGTTTTTTTTTTGTCTGCTTTGACCACTTTGGTTTGGAGGGGATTTCTTTACATTATGACTACTTCTATTGCATGCTGCATATTATCGTTTTAATATTTGTTCACAAAATTGCTTCACTTTAATTTATTCATTTATCAGTTGGGAGCTGCTGCAGTTAATCTTGTTAGGGGAGAGAAACCTGCAGATGTATATTCAGGAATAGCTACCAGGTACTTTCTGTTCCTTGTCCCTCTTTCTCTCTGTCTCTATTTCAACGTCTTCGTCTAGTACAGATATGGTTTGTGGAGGTAATATAATAGTACTATGTGCTGATAAACATGCTTTAGTGAAATTGTTTACAAGAATGGGATGCTAAATGATTTTTTTCTTGCACATTGGACCATTAGTATCTGTTTTTTAAGTGCGAGTAGAACTAGAAGTGCCACCTTCTTCTGTCTGAATTCATCTTTTTAATATTCTTGTGCAATTTCTGCAATGTTTGTGGGAAAAGTTTCTATTATTTTTGTTGAATAGCCTTATAAATGTTCGAAGGTTCTTTTTTCTTAACCATCTAAAAATAATCAATCTTTTGATGTAGGGTTCTTGATATAATGAGGGAAGATGCAGAAAAGGATCCCGAAACTAGTCCATCTGCATTGCACGCTAAGCTTCTAATCGATCAGGTCTTTCTTTTGCTCAAAGATATGATACATAGTTCTTTGGGTTATTCAATTAATATTGATTTAACACTAGTATTAGGAATAGCTCTTCCATTTTTGATGATTTAGCCATGACAACGAAGCAAGTTAGGTCGTACTTGCAAGTAACTTCTAAATATTCACACGGGCTTTTCTTCACAACCTGGAAATTTTAGGTAGACAGGAAATTGGTGAAGCAGACAGTGATGACATCAGTTTATGGCGTTACTTATATTGGTGCTCGTGATCAAATAAAAAGGAGGCTAAAAGAACGTGGTACCATTGCAGATGATCCAGCTTTATATGCTGCATCTTGCTATGCTGCCAAAGTAAGTAAATTAAGCTTCTGTGGAGTGTGTATCTGAGTAGGCCTTTAATGAAAGATTGTATTAATTATCTACTGCATGGACAGACCACCTTGATGGCTTTAGAAGAGATGTTTGAAGGTGCAAGAAGTATCATGGCCTGGCTCGGTGAATGTGCAAAGGTGTGTTTCATTTAATATTCTGCTTCATTTTCTTAGCAATACGCATGAATGGAGTATGGTCAGACATTTGTGTAGCACAAAAGGAAGTGGCTTTAGTTAATAAGGTGCAACATATTCTGCGCTATTGATTTCCAGCCTGAAACTCCTTTCATTAGTTACTGCAGCGCAACAAAGTGTCCATTGTTACATGGGGATCAGGGGATCATTTTTATTAAATAATTGATGGACTGGATTCTGGATTAGATTAGCCGTAGCTCCTGCTCTTTTGTAATTTCAATTTTCAAATGACAAGTGGAGAAAGAAAGATTGTTGAACTTTTATTTTGCTTCCTGTATGTTATATGCATCTTTAGCAGGTAAAATCAGTAATAAATGTAATTTCGATCATTGTAAAAACTAACCCTTTTTAGTTTGTTTCCCTCTACATATTGTGAGAATTATTCAGCTGTACATTCAGTAACTTTTTTTTGGTGCGGTTGACAACAATTGGAAATAAACAGGTAATAGCTTCAGAGAATCAAACTGTGCGATGGACCACTCCTCTTGGACTTCCTGTTGTACAGCCTTATAAACAGTTGGGAAGGCATCTGGTAAGTAAACAAAATTTATAGAATTTTTAAATTTGTCTGATAGTTATAACCCCTGAATTATTTTTATATGAGACGATGGTTACATAACTATATTCCTGAGATTTTTTGCTGAATTATCTGCAGATTAAGACATCTCTTCAGATGTTGGCACTGCAAAAGGAAACGGACAAGGTGGTTGCCATGAACATTCTCTGCATTTCTACCATTTCTTATTGCCATGATTTGCGTGAAACTGTAGCTCAGATTATTAATTTAGATTACTGAATCATTGCATTTTATTTGTAAGCATATCTTGAAGAAAGGAAGTTTGGTGTAAACAGGGAATAAGTTGCTTTCTCCTAATTTCTGATGAATATTATGCTGCGAGTGTTGCAGGTAATGGTTAAGAGGCAAAGAACAGCATTTCCTCCAAACTTTGTTCACTCCCTTGATGGTTCTCATATGATGATGACTGCCGTTGCCTGCAAACATGCAGGTCTAAACTTTGCAGGTTTGCTCTAGTACCTTCTCTGACTCGGGCACTGCAAAACATACCTGTCATCTTACTATTTTATCCTAATGTCCAACTGCAGGAGTCCATGATTCATATTGGACGCATGCAAGTGATGTTGACAAAATGAATGAGATTCTTCGAGAAAAATTTGTTGAACTCTACGAGGCAGCCATACTAGAAGATGTAGAGTATCTCTCTGTATACAATATTTTTATTTTTATGTTCTTTAGGGTTTGTTGCTCCAGGACGTTTTGCATGTGTTTATTTGACTGGGGAAAAGGTTGCAACTTGTTCCTCAATATTCAATCCTAGTGTTAGGATTCCTGAATCCCTATGTTTACCTCTATTTGCTTTGTTTTACAGGATACTGATTTGTCCTATTTTAAAAAAATTGTTACTGAAATGAAATGCCATTTCTGTTCAAAGTTGTTGTTTTACTTGCTGGGTTTCAATACTTACCTAATGTTTTTGTACTTGCAGTTGTTAGAAAGCTTTCAAAAGTCATTCCCAAAGTTGAAGTTTCCTCCCTTACCGGATCGAGGAGATTTTGATCTCAAAGATGTTCTGGATTCTCCCTATTTCTTCAACTAATCTGAGCCAAAGCCTAATCTTGTTTCCTGCAATATTATCATCACGTGGCATGCAATCAGAAAGCGATGGCAGTTATGTCCAATCCCGGAGCATGCATTCGTGAAGGTGACAAGTATCAGCAACTAATTAAGGGAGAAACAGCTGGGAGTAAAGACTCAAGGGGGCACCCAATGGGTGTCCGAGTCCAACAAGTTCTTCTGTACATAATTGAAACAAAAAGGGAATGGATATAATCAGCACCAGGAGATGCCCCTTAGAATCCTGGTTCTCTACTTCAAAGATTTAATTATTCTTCGGATTCGTTCAGGAAATAAGAGGAATAAAGGTCGTGCCACATGCAGTATGGCCTCGATGAGCAGCTCGAGTTACTACCTTCCTAATCGAGTTGTTCTGAATTGCCTTTGTGCAAAAGTGCATCAAAGCTTCAGCAGCAATAAGGCATTATTTTATTGAAGATGTGATTCGAATGGAACTAAGAAGCTTTTACAGGCATACCGTACTTCTCATGATGCTGACTGCTACAGGTTTTTATAGATTTGAAAATAGTGACGACGATAATGACAATATTGTCATAGAGATTGATAGACAATTCTTTTAATAATATTGATTAGTATTTTTCTTTTACAGTCACTTGTATCTTTTCTTGCTCTAATTCGAAGCAAGTTGTCTAATTTATAGAAATAAATAAATTATATAGGCACCATTTTTTTCAAGCTTGTTGTGAATGAACGTCTAGTTTGTTTCAGCATTTTAATGCTTTACTGTCTTTCTCTGCACTTTTAGGCTGTATACCAAGTTCCACTCTCCAGGTTTTCTGGAACTCAACAATTTAAAGCCGAATCTTGAAGGTATGAACTAAACCAATGAATGTTAATTTTTCCGCAAAATGATGAAAAAACCATTGCCTCTTTCACCTATGCGTTCTTTCTGATTAATGCATCTGTATACTGTAAATTGCCACAAAACTTGAGAACAGAGCAAGAAAAATCATGAATCCTGACACTATCTTATCCTTCTTTGACGCTACCAAATGACGGTCCCTGAAATAAAATCCAGAAAACTTAACTACAAAATAAACAAGTAATAAAGATCTCTTTGTCAACCAATCATGATATACAGTTGCACGGAAACATAAAAGCTGATACGGGAAAATGGGGAAGTGATATTTTCTACTAGGCTATAGATCAAAATTGTGGAGTTCTAGAAGCATTTTTTGAAATGGAAATACAAGTTTGAAATGTAGGGCCCGATAAGTTTCAGTGCAAATATAGATCATGACTGAACTATTCACTTACCTGAGGACAACGGCAGCCGGGAAGATGAACCCAATGGCATTTGAAGAAGTTGCTCCAGTGAATTGAAAAGCAACCCAAATGCTAGGTATGAAAGTTGCACCCAAGAAAATGACAGAAATGAGAGCTATACTGATCAATGTAAACCTGCGATTGTCTGAACTCAATGGTCTGGCCGACGGAAAAAGAAGACCATCCAAATTTAGGCGTAATGGATGGAAGACGACAGGGAAAACTAGAATGAGATGAAGAGCATAGCTGATGCGAATAACATCATTCAGCACATTGTTGTAAGGGACTCCAAGGTTTGTGTCAAAATTAGTCAATACATTATCTAATGTTGAATCTCCAAATAGCAATATACCAAACAAGCTTGTCAATATGTAGACAGTAGAACAGAGAGCTACTGATGTCCGGACCACTGGCTGTATCAGAGACGAGTCTTTCAGCTCATTTTCAATTGTATGAACTGCAAAAAGTAAAATGCTGCAAATTATTTCCAAGGCCTGAGGAAGCGGAAAACGCGGAGAAAAGCAAAGAATGGTCCCAAGTGATCGCTTACAACTCGAGCAAGCTTGCTGAAGTCGTGGCTTGCGGAGCAAGGCACAAGCAGTCATTCTCTAGCTCGAGGTCACCTCGAGCAGTAACTCAATACAAATCTACTTGCCATTATGATCTACTATACAAAAATAGTAATCAGCTGCACTTACTGTTGACATGACAGATAAATGCTGTCACTAGAATCGGAAAAACGGTGAAGAGATTCCAGAATGATGTGATATCAGTAATATTGGGAAGTATTCTTGGCATACAAACACCTCCATCAACTAATTTGTACAGAGTGATTCCACCAGTAATAACGAGAAAAAACACCGCGAGAGCAAATGCTAAAGCAGATGTGAATCTCAGTGAATCTGCAAGCATTACCAAGTATCAGTCGTCAACAACTTAGAAACTAATTTTGAGCAATTCATAATATTTCATATAATACAAAACATTGTTTAAAACTGACCCATCCGTTTGAAGCATGCCAATGGAGCAAAAACAGAAAGAGTTACAAATAGAAGAACAAATGTACGGCCAGTCCACCAATGACTTCCAAACCATCCTTCAAATACACCGCTATGATGAGCTCCGCTTGCAGATGTACCAGACAGTACATCACCTTGTGATATTATTAAAATGAAAGATATAGTTATTAAAAAATTTGAAAAGTAGCTAATTATCGAGTTATTAGTAATAGTATTGACTCAAAAAAATACATGAAATTGACTTGATGTTAATCGAGTTGAACTCAATTCTCGAGTTATTCGGGATAGACTAAAAAAATACTCAAACTCAATGTTAATCGAGTCAAACTTGAGTTTGAGCTACTCGAGCCAACTGCCTAGTCAAGTTTGTATATCAAGACACTTGGCTAGACAAAGTTACGAGATTAATCTTGATTAATTTATTATTTCCCATTTTCAAATTATTCTACCAAATTCAAGCTCGAACTTCTAAAATAAAACTCCATTGAATTCAAGTGGAGTTTTAGAGTCGAGTCAAGCCCGAACTTGATAATTGGTATTGAGTAGTTTTCACAATACTGATCTACCCAAACAATGGAAGAAAATAAAAAGTGAGTGTAAATATATAAACATACCAATTATAATGGTGTAGACAATGAGAACACCAAGAATATTAAGCATAACAAACCCCTGAAGAACTCTCCTGCCACTAACTCCAAAAGCATCCCCCATAACTCCACCATAGGACTCTTCTTTTGCAGCCTTACTGAACCTCAACAAAATCTCCAAAGAAAACTCCGTAAGAACCGCAACCAACACGATCATACCAATTCCAAGTCCAAGCCCCAGCACCTTCATAATAGCAGGCAATGCCATGACACCAGCACCAATAATAGTTGTCGAAAGATTGAACACTGCACCAAGAAATGAAGCTCCGTTAATTTCTTGAACATTTTCTCTTGTTTTAGGTAGTAATGGAGATTCTTGATCGTGAGTTTGGCTTGTTTTCTCGTCTAAAATGTTCATGATTCTTGGTTCTTGAAGTTTGCTGGTTTGATGATGATTTTTGGTAAGAATTTTGGATTAGTATTGATGCCAAATATGTTTATATAAAGTTGGTGTCGTGATCAGAGTATGTGTCGTGCATTTAACTTATATAGTTTTTGTTTATTTGCTCTGTAGATTGCGTGTGGGATTATTGTATTACATGTGCAAGTTGCGTTTGGTCAAACTTGAACAAACTTCTTCAATTGCATGGACTAGATTGTATAGGTTGGTTATGATCTTAAGAAAAAAGAAAATCAATATCATTAGTGTCTCTACTTTTCTAAATCTGCTTTTGTAGTTTATTTGTTTGAAATTAGTATTTTAACTTTGTAGTAGTATAACAAATGATATTATTCACGAGGATGAAAATGAATTTTAGAGCAAATTACTCTAAGGGCCCTTATGTTTGTTATAATTCACAAGTAAAATATTATCGAGTGTATTTTACTAAATGGTGGTAAAAGAATTTATTTATTGATAGTCTGACTTATATGTGAGGCTATATTGAACATTCCATGAATTTACTTATATTTTCTTTTGTGCTAAAGTTAGAGGTGGTACAGATAGAACCAACAACAAAAAATAAACTTTTTTTGAAAGAATTGGTGGAGCTCCACCAAGTGGATTCTTTTATAGTATAAGAGTAAATTATTATTATCATTACTCTGTGGTTTGGTATTAAGCCTAATCGTTCAAAAAATATCTCACATTTTACTACCCTTTAATACTCATAATAAATAAGCATTTATTTTTATATAAAATGAAGTAAAAGAATAAATTAAGCAATAAATTTACCATCCATGCTAATCCCTCACCAAAATACAACAAATTCTCTTGCAAACTAACACAATATTGCAACATTTTATAATTTGTACATCAGCTAGTTGAATGTTCTTCTATTCAACTTATTTTCCTTGGCTTGCAAAATTCTGCATCCTTTTTAGATGATTGAGCAAATAATGAAACACCAAAGAAAATCATGATCTTGTGGAAGGATTCTTTTTGAACAAAGCAAATGCATCACTGTAAATGGCCACCAAACTTGAGAACACAGCTAGACATATTATGAAAGCTGACACTATCTTGTCCTTCTTTGATGCTACCAAATGGGGATCCCTGAAAACAATTTAAGTTTGAGGGTGTGTTGCCAGATAAGAATGCAGGGTAAAGAACAGAACTAACTAACTAACCTGAGGGCAATGGCAGCAGGGAAGATGAATCCAATGCAAATTGAAGAAGTTGCTCCAGTGAATTGGAAAGCAACCCAGATGCTAGGTATGAAATTTGCTCCCAAGAATGTCAGGAAAAGGATTGTTATGGTGATCAATGTAAACCTGAAATTATCTGAAACGAGTGGCCTAGCCGAGGGAAATAGTAGACCGTCCAAATTCTGGCGCAGCGGATAAAAGACGACAGGGAAAACAAGCATCAGATGCAGCGCATAGCTTATTCGAATAACATCGTTAAACATATAACTGTAAGGGATCCCGAGATTGGTATCAAAGTTGGCTAATACATCATCCAATGTTGAGTTTCCAAACAAGAGGAATCCGAAGAAGCTTGTCATTATGTAGACAGTAGAGCATAGGGCAAGTGAACTTCGGACGACTGGCGCAATCTGAGACGAGTCTTCCAGCTCATTTTCGATTGTATGTACTGCACAAAATGAAACGGTTCTGATATAAGACACGACACCAATTCAGTGAACCGGCTCTAAGGCTCAAACTCGAAACCTCACAGTATTGAGACATATAGTACCCTATGCAGGCTTGGTTCGTATACACTACACAAGCTTCAATGAGATACATTTTGGTGTAATCAAGTTGAGTCGAAACACTTTCAAGTTTTTGATTTCGACTCCAATTTAAAATTCAAAGTTCGTATGAGGGATAAATGAACCATTTCTAAACAAAGTTACCGAGTGAGGTCATTGAGAGAAATGAAGAGCAAAGGATGTGAGGTACTTACCATTGAAATGACAGATAAATGCTGTAACAAGAATGGGAATGACAGTGAAGAGAGTCCAAAAAGATGTGATATCAGTAATATTGGGAAGTAACCTTGGCATAGAAACACTTCCATCAACTATTTTGTAAACTGTAATTCCACCAGTAATAACAAGGAAAACAACCGCAAGTGCAAATGCCAAAGCAGATGTATATCTCAATGAATCTGCAAGCAACAGGAAGTATCATTTAGCCACTCTGCATAAACATGACATAATCTATATAGCACGAAACGAAGATGCTCATACTGGAAAAATTAAAATGTAAAACAGCAAAACAATATTTTATACAAGAATATGTTATAAATATAAAGTTTCGGAATTTCAGAAGCATTTCTGAGAACAAAATGCCTGCTTCTGAAAACAAAATGCCGAAACATAGAACTCGGAAAGTTCCTCCACAACATAGACATAAATCATAAAAGTCCAGTGAGATGTTCTATAAATGAGATTGAAAACTGATGTTAAGCAATTCATATATGCAAATTAAATTTGATTAGAGACTAACCTATCCTCTTGAAGCATGCCAATGGAGCAAATACAGCAAGAGTTATAAAAAGAAGAACAATCATCCGGCTATTCCACCATTGGCTACCAAACCATCCTTCCAGTACACCAGCATGATGAACTCCACTCGAAGATGTTCCAGACAATACATCACCTTTGTCAAATCAACATCAAATAAACTATAAGTCCAATGAAACTTATTAAAGTTTGCAACAATTAATACCCAATTAACAAACACAACAAAAGCCATAAAATTCATCAACATTAATAAAGGCGTGCATACCAATTATAATCATGTAGACAATGAGGATCCCAACAATATTAAGAGTTATAAGAACCTGAAGCAACCTCCGACCACCGTTCCCAAAAGCATCCGCCATTACAGCACCATAAGAATCCACTTTCCCCGCCTTACTATACCTCAACAGAATCTCTAAAGAACACTCAGTCAGGACAGCAACAAACACTATCATAGCAATCCCAAGGCCAAGTCCGAGCACTTTCATGGTAGCAGGTAATGCCATGATACCAGCGCCAATAATAGTTGTTGAAAGATTAAACACCGCACCAAGAAACGAAGCTCCATCAGCGGTTTTCGGGTCGTTTTCTATTGTTTTGGGCAGTAATGGCGATTCTTGGTCGTGGGATTTTCTTGTTTTCTTGAGCTTTTTCTTGTCAAGCTTCATTTTTGAAGATGGTTTTGAAGAAGAATTGGATTGTTGGGCAATGAGTAAGCAGGAGAACAATTATTTGGGTTATGTGCAGTGGTGACAGCGTTCTTATCAGCAGAGTAAGAAATAACCAACTCTTGAGTGTCTGAAAGGACCAAATACTTTGACTTTGATTTCTCTTATGTCATCATCAATCACACTATTTAATTTGTGATTTTAAGGTAGATTGAGGCTGCCATACTTATCATGATATGTAGTTGGACTGTGGCTAATAATTGCTGGCTTCCAATGGAATTTGAGTAGGCCATCGTTCAAAACCCATGTAAGCACGAAGGTTTAGAACTATATTTTTGCATACCCTGTTAAGTTGGGCCTGAAAGTTTGGATCAAATTATTTTAGGAAAGATTGCTAATTTTTTTTTTAAAAAAAGGGTAATTTTTTTTAGTATAAACATCTAAAAAAGTTTTCATTTAGGATCTACAAAATTACTAAATGTCTAGAAATTTCCGTTTTATATATCTCCGTATTCGAGATGTAGTGAAAATATATCAGCGATGTATCTTTTGAGATATCAAATATGTATAAAAAATAAGAGCAAATTACGTTAAGGTCCTTAAGGTATACCATAATTAACAGTTTAGTACCCCTTGTTTCAAAAGTCTATTTAATGGTCCCTGACTTTCAATTCCTTTAACTATTAGGTCCCTCTGTTAATCTCAACACTTATTTTCAAACGATTTGGTACCCCACCTTTAGTTTTGTGAACGATTTGGTCCCTCACTTTTAATTTTATTAAACGATTTGGTCCCTCGCTTTTAAATGATTTAGTACCCGAGTTTCAATCCGTTAAACGATTTGGTCCCTCAAATTAACAGAAGAATCTCTCAGTTAACGGAATTAAAACTGAGGGAATATTAAGTAGACTTTTGAAACAAGTGGTACCAAACTGTTAATTATGGTGTACCTCAGGGGTACAATGTAACAATGGTTTTGCCATGTCACTAATAAAAAAAAAATTAAATTTTCATTACAAATGATTATTAATTTTTATATAAATAATATGGCACAACCATACAAAGATAAAAAAAAGTAATAATTAAATTTTTTAGATTAAAATCCCTCAAGTTCATTTCAATTTGAGGGGTCAAATTTACGATCTACACTATCCATTATTAAATGAATGGTGTAGATTAATTTATTTAAAATCCATTCATTCGATAATAAATGGTATAAATTCATTGAAAATGATTCCTCAATTGAAATGAATTTAAAGGAATTTCGATCCGGATCATAAAATAAACTTACACTAAACCATAAAGAATTTACTTTAAAAAAAACCATAATGTCTTCAGTTAGAGGACACTTGAAATAAACTGAACAAACAGCAAACTAACCAAGTTGTAGATGAGAGACACCGTCACTAACAACCGTTAGCCAATAAAGACGAGAAATAGATAATGGGTATGTAGAAACAGTGACGGTTTTGGCCGGCAATAAACAACACTACAAGAAGCCTGTTAACCAGCACCATTCAGAATAATCTAATATATATTTTTATTTTTTTTGGTGACGTATATTGAGCTGAAATTCAATATTATTATCAAACTCCGGGATGTAAACCGCCCGCAAGCCCACATACCTTATAATTTCGGACATGGTCATTAATAATCTATATTATTTTTAATTATTATTATCAATCTTTGTTCTAATTTCATCTTTTTGACCACCTTCAACTAAATGCTACGAATTTTCGTATTGTGCATAGTTTTTGGAATTTAGCCACCATTTTTTTGGTATATTATTTGTTTCCAGAGCATTAACCGCATTATTCCAAGTGTTGTCTAAAGAGGGAATTGTTACCAACCTCTTAACTTTTGTCTCTTTTCCACTATAACTATTTTATTTCAATTAATAAATAATACTTCTCAAAAAATTATATTTTCTTTATCCCTGAAACCATACAAGTAAACAAAAATATTCAACATAATAAAATATGGTGTCGTGCCCTCTGCGTATTCTCGATATTTAAACAAAATCTATGAATTTTCTAGAAACAACAAAAAATCTATGAATGTTTGAACAATTAAGATAAGTATCCACAAATCAGTACATTTTTTTTTATTAAAAATCAATAGATAAATGAAGGTAAAGTATAAGATATGGTTTTGATTAGACTTAAACGATAGATTGAACGACGAATGAAATGACAACATTTGCTAATGAGGATAATTTAGTAGTTTAAATTTTAAATTAATAACAAATATATGTTGTACTTAAATATTCTTAGACTATGGTTGATTCATAAAATAAAAAAACATGTATAAAAATGAAATAGTTATTATTTTCTTTTTAAAAGAAATAGTTAGTATTATTTACTTTTTGAAAGAAACACGTTCCAAAGAAATCATAAAAGAGCAATTTCTTTGAGTTACTTCTATACGGAATCACTATTTTATACGGAGTAACTATTCTATTATCTAGGAATTAATAAATTTGACATTGTTTTGTGATTTAATAATATATTAAATTAATATATTCTAGCTCCAAGTTGGATTGTTGAACTTTTCACCAAGGAAATGGTCCACTGACTCCACTTGATTGTCAATCTCAAAGCTATGGTATTGGTAGCACACATAAGACATAAGGTTAAGCCAAATCCAGGTTTTGTCATTGTCACAGCATATTAATTGCTCTTTTTGTGAATTTATTCTCAGAGGTCTGTTCTATATCAGAGTGGTTGGCCTGCCTGACAAACAACAACAATATCCATAAATATCTTTCACTGACAACAATTTTATACAGTTTTCTCTGCTGCAAAACAAAAAATGGCTTCTTATTCTATAGAAGATTTTGTAGGGAATGGAAGTCTGAAAAAGCTGCTTCCAAAATTAATAGAAGATGGCTGGGATGATGTTCCAACATTAAAGATCATGAATTCAGGTGATATGGATGCATTAAACTTGACACCAAGGCAAAAGGTTTGATTCCTAGTTTTACCTTTCAAACTTCTCGATTTCTACGTTTCTGCGTTTCGGTTCCTGTTTCAGGAATCCCTTTTGAAATTCGCAAACTCTATATTTATAACTTATTCTTGTAAAATATATAGTTTTTTCGTTTCTCGTTTCAGTGGTTTTCATTCTAAAGTTTCTGTTTCCGTGCTATGTAGATGTAATATCATAACAAATTAACTGTTGTGCTTGTGTCTTCATAAGAAATGAACTGTTGTGCTTGTGTCTTATACTCTAGGATGCAATGGAAATAAGGTCGTACCTGCATGACCGTGCGCTTATGCAATACGGAGATAAGTTAGAAGAATCTGGAAAATCTTTGCCCGAGCTTCTGAGCTTGAGCGGTGGAGAACTCTCATCCCAGTTTGGAATGAAAAGAGGTCATGTTGCACGGTTCACAGATAGAACTGCTGCATGTTCTGAAACTTTGCCTAAAGCATATGCAGTCCCTGCAAGGAGAATGAGCAGCACAACATCTAGAAATGATAGCACCTTGAAGAGTTCTGGTACTGCTAGCTCAAAATATATGCACAGCACATCAAGATATCCTAGTAATAGTAGCATAAGCTATGATAAACAGCTCGAGCAATCACTGGCAGACTTTAAAATTAACGATGGATATGTCTTTAAAGGAATTGTTGCAGCTGGGCCAGCTGAATCTCGAGTATGTGGTTGTGTACAACCTCCTCCAATAGTTGATGAAGTTGCCCCTTACTCTTTTATCGAGAACATATCACTTCAGAAACTAACTCCCGAGCATAAGGCTGGAATGGAGCGTTTAGTAAAAACCAGGGCACCCCCGATGAAGGCCTCAGAACTGTGGCGAGATAAACCTGCAGTGCTGCTCTGCATCAGACGTCCCGGGTAAGCACTGATCTTCTAAATCCCGTCTTTCATTTTCTTATGTTGATAAATATTCCATCAGCAGCATTACATAAAAAGCATTTAAACACTAGGATGTGGGTGGCACCTGGTTATGGATATGAAGCTAAAGAATACCTGAACCCCCAATAATGATTTACCTGTAACTAGGAATTGAATATATTGCTGCCTTCAAATATCATAAAATGAAGATTCCAATGTTGATTGAGTACTCATAAGATGGTGGAATTGACCTTTCGTTCTTTTGCATTTCAAACAGGTGCATCATGTGCAGAGCTGAAGCTCACCAATTGTATGCCAAAAAACCCATCTTTGATGCACTAGGAATTCAACTTGTTGCAGTTCTCCATGAACATATAGAGTCAGAGGTATCAAGTGAACTTTCAACTTCTCACCATTCAATAAACTCCTGTTTGTTTGATGCAAGCTGTTGCATATCGTCATGCAGGTACAGGACTTCTGGCCTCGATACTGGGGTGGTGCTGTACTCTATGACCGTGATATGGACTTCTTCAAAGCTCTTGGTGGTGGGCAACTGCTGAAAGAAAAGTTCTTATCAGGATTTGTTTTCAATCCCAGAGCTATTGCAAATTACAAACGTGCAAAAGCTTCCGGAGTAAAGAGCAACTTCAAAGGGGAAGGAGAAATTAAAGGTGGACTTTTTATAGTTGGCAAAGGAAAGAGTGGCATTGCTTACCAGTTCATTGAAAGGAACTTTGGTGATTGGGCTCCTCCAGCAGAAATAATTGAGATCTGTAGCAAGTTACAGGTAGTTTTTTCAGCTTCCTTAATTTCATATTGAAATACTATCCGGAATGAAGTTTCTTTAAACTACTTCTCTTCATTCTAATGCAGAACCCGCAACATAGTCAAGAGCAGTCCATCAATATTCTCTAAGCTTACATCTATTTGTATTCTTTGTAATTTAAGGACAGAAGTAAAGAAAGCTCTGTTCTTTTCTTAGCTTTTGCCTTATTTTCTACATTGCCAGAGTTTCAGTCGACGACAACTCCAGGAAGCCATTTGGACCTACCACCTAGTTAGGTGGTCCTTGTCTGTTATTCTTTTGTTTTATGTTGTATGTTTTTGTGTTGATTGAAATTATAAATGAAGTTTTATAAAAACTATGTTAAGAGAAGAATTTAGAAACATACATATTCTAGACTGAAGCACATAAATTAGATATAATTGTTTTGGGAAAAAAATCTTCCAAAACAGTGGACCGCTACATTTTATTAGCTGCTTTAATCAAGAAATACTCAGAGAAACTTTTTTTTCATTTTAAATTGGACAGGACCATACTGTAAGCTGCCATGGAATCTGAAGCTAACTCAAAAAACCATGCTACCCACTGATTTCTGATATACATGTATCACTTGTTTAATAAGTGTCTTTTTGTGCATTTGAGTAGTTTACAATTAAGTTTCAGCTGATAAAGTAAATATTGCAAACAGAGATGACATGAGAGAAACTGCCAACAATGCAAATTCTTGAACATGCAAATGAATGAAGTTCAAGTATATACGTACCAGTAATTCAGCAAAGGCCATCTTGACATCAAATTGCATTGTGTTTTAGCACTATCAATATATACGTCCAAAGTCCAAAATTATCAACCGAATATAGCAATTAAGTACTCCAGGGATATGCCTTTCTAGTTGGATAATCCTCTTGCTAGTTCTCACCAGAAATCTCCACATGAACAAGCTCCATCTTTGAATGAATGGAACCGAACAGAATCTCTTACAAGTATTTCTCTTTGAGTTATCTTAGAAATATATTTAGTGGCATTGTGGCAATCCCCGCATACCCTCAGATTCTTAAATACTCTTATGGGAAGCCCACGAGGAATAAATATCAATCCAAAAGCAATTGCAAGTTTCTCACTATGGTGGTTAAGCATCTTAATCTTTTCTGACTCCTCAACATCATGGAGAACTGAATTAGCATCTGGCTTGTACCCTTCCTTCAGCATTTTGTGGTTCAAGTTATCCAGCTCAGCATAAATCCTATCAGAAAATGGACTTGAACTATCATCTGCTGAAAAAATGTGGATTTTGTTCTTATATTTGATCCAACTACATCCTGGTTCCTTTCTTGCTCCCTTTTCTCTCATTCCACTCTTTAATTGCGCTACATCATTCCATTTTCCTTTAGCAGCATAGATACTAGAAAGCAAGATATAGCCTGCAGGGTTCTGGGGCTCTAATTCTAGAAGAGACCGACCAGCCCATTCCCCAATTTCTACATTACCATAAATCCTGCATGAGCTTAGCAAAGTTGCCCAATCAATTGCATCAGGACGGAAAGGCATCTTATTGATAAATATTTTGGCTTCTTCTAACTTTCCAGCTCGACTGAAGAGGTCAATCATGCAAGTGTAATGATCAGGAGCGGGAATGATTCTGTGATCTTTTAACATAGAGTCAAAATATTGCTGTCCTCTTTCCACTAAACCTGCTCTACTGCAAGCTAGAAGGACTCCTACGAATGTAACAGCATCAGGCTTCAGACCATGGGCCAGCATTCTTTCAAACAACTCAATTGTCTCTTTGGCCTTCCCGAATTGTGCATATCCTGAAATCAATGCTGTCCAAGAGACTTCATCCCTGAAGTTCATCTCATTGAACAAGCGAATGGAACCTTCTAAGCTTCCACATTTACCATACAATGTAACAAGTGCATTGGAGACTGTTAGATAAGAAATCAAGCCGGAAACAAGGGCTCGACAATGAAACTGAGCACCTTCTTCTAAGCTAGCCAGGTTTGCACATGAGCTTATAACACTTCCAAACGTAAAATAATCTGGCTCGATCCCATTTCTCTCCATGTTGGAAAAGATCTTAACAGCTTCTTCACTGAAGCCATTCTGACCGTAACCCACTAACATTGCAGTCCATGATACAACATTCTTATATGTCATTCTCTTGAAAACTGCTTCTGCATATGGTATGAATCTACACTTACAATACATGTCAACGAGTGCACTACCCACAAACACATTATCCTTATAATCACTCCTAATTATAAAGGCATGAACTTGCTTTCCCTGTTCTAAGACCTTGAGTCCCCCACAAGCAGTCAACACACTGCCAAATGTATACTGATCCATACCCATTCCCTCTAGTCTCATCTGTCTAAACAAACCAATAGCTTCTTCCTCCAATCCATTTTGTATCAAGCCTGTGATCATAGTAGTCCAAGAAATAGAATCTCTCTCCTTCATATCATAAAACAGCCTCTTCGAATCCTCTGCCATCCCACATCTCAGAAAGCCCGTAATCATCGTATTATGCATTACCACATTCCTCTCGGGCATCTCATCAAAAACCTTCTTAGCCTCAGAGACTAAACCTGTTTTCGCATACATATCAACCAAAGGACTACCAACAAAAACATAACTTCTAAAACCAAATTTCACTATTAGACCATGCACCTGCCTTCCCAAAACAACAAAACCCTGACTCGAAGCTAACATAAGCATCGTCGAAAACGTAATCCTATTCAAATTAAAAGCCCCATCTCTCATCATCAAGTTAAAAGCCTTAACAGCTTCAACAACAGAACCACAACTACCATACCCCGAAATAACCGAATTCCAAGAGACCCCATCTCGAATTGGCATGAGATTGAAAATCTCTTGCATTTTTGAGATATGCCCGGATTTCGAATAAGCAGAAAGAATGGTGTTCCAAGAAAAAGAATTTGGTTGTGGTAATTCATCAAACAGGTGGCGTGCATAAGTTAAGTTGTCTAATTTGCTGTAAGTATTTATGAGATTGTTAATAAGAAAAGTTTCTGGGTATGGCAGGGTCTTGATTATATGGCAATGAAGCTTCTTGGCTTGGTTATGGTGTCGGGTTTCGCAGCAGAGCTTTAGTAAGGAGGCGTAGTGGTTAGAAGAAGTGGACATTCTGTTTATTAGCTCTGTCTGCAAATATAGCTTTTTGGCGCGAACGGAGGTTAACGTTAGGTAATTAGCTGTACGGAAAACGACGAAAATTAATTGCAATTTTGTACAAAAATGACCCGTTTTTAAAATCCTGATTATGTCTAGTGAATACTGACCAAAAAACTAATTAAAATTGAGTAAGAGTCCATCCGGTTTTTGAATTTATATTTCATAATTAAATAAATTGTTTTCTTCAATTTGATTTTAAAACTCGTGTTTTATGGTTAAATAAGTCATATTTTTAAAACTATACAGATTAAGGGTTATTTGAACCTGGAAGATAAATTTAAAAATCTAATTGACTATTAAAAATGGCTTATATGATCTTGAGATATAAATTTGAGATTTAGTTGATTAAAAAAGTTGAAAGTGATTTATTAACTCAATACAAAATCAAAGCCGTATATAAACAAATTTTTTGACTCAATACAAAATCATTTTTATGACAAATAAATTATTAAATATATTTAAGTAGAACCTAATCAAATAAAAAAATTAATAAATGTGAATGCCAACATACTTTAAAATTTTTTAAACTTGAAGAAATTGAACCAACAGCCTAACAATTTGCTGCCTAGTGCGAGCATACTTAATCTAACAATAAAGTTCTATTGGTCAAATATGAAAATTCCATTTTTTTTTTACAAATTTCATAATTAAAAAAGAATTTGCTATTGCAATTAGTAATTTCTTAAAACAAATAAACTATTAAAAAGACTCAATTGATTGCTTTTTTTTTATCAACTTGTTCTTTTATTGAGATTCGGTCTCCAGTAAAGGAAGAAGAAAAACAAAATGCTCACCAGCTATACTGACAGAATTTTGCTGATCTGCTATGCTCCAAACATGAAATGCCAATAGTAATGGACATGTATATAAGTAGAAAATTGAGATACAAATGAGCAAAATGCCATAATTTTTCTCATTATCCAATAAATTACAGAGCTCCATTTCATGGTTTTCCCTATCACCCTATTTTCATAATATCCTTGGAACATCAATCTATACATTCTTGAATTAGTCGTCACCATATCGGACACCCTATTCCGTAACAAAGACCTATTTCCTGCTTTCCACTTTTCCGGCCGACAAAATGCCATAACCATGCTTTTCGTAGGCAGGGTGAATGACCCTTCAAGCTTCCGAGATTATCCAAGCTTTTCGGAAGCTGGGGTAAAATCATCGGTTTCTTCATCGATCTCCGTGGTAAGAGAATGTCATGTGCCCTTATGCCTCAAAATTAGTGGAACAAGTTGTACAAAAGAAAGGTGAACAGTTAAAGTTCAGCTTTCATATGGTCTCTCGGCAGTGATTCTGCAACAAATATAAAAGAAATCAGCATAAGAGCACTTAGCTTATAGACCTTGTCGAATCCTACGTTTAAACTTTTCATTTCTAACTCTGAAACTTTACATTTATAATCTATTAGTATAAAAAGTGTCAGTTCCGCATTTGCCATTTTAACATAGCTTGTAGCATTTGAAGACATAAATTGGATAAGCAAATACCATTTACATCTTGGTTATCTTGTGTACTGTTGGTTCCATATCCCATTTGGACAACATTATGGAGCTCATCATCCCATGCACCGGGTAGCTGGTAAGCGTATTCAAACAAAAATGGTCAGTTAAGACACATTCAAATATCCAAGTCGCAAGAATAATTTTGCTCGAGTTCTACCACATTTAACAAAAATGTCTGCACACTGTATATGACTATAGTACCTATCAAGGCCTAGCCCTTCTAAGCTTTGTCATTATACAACAATTGAAAAAAAAAAACAGTAACATACATAGAGATCTAAGTTCTTGATTACCCGTAAGATTATTTGTCAAAAATATAGATTTCTAGAGACTTTTCTAAGGAGAACATTCATATTGTCATTTAAGGAATTTCTTAAGCTCATGTAGATTTGTGTACTTCCTATCGAAAAAACTTTTCAGCAACTTTCAAGAGCTAATTGTTTACAATTCCAAGCAAGAAAAAGGCCATTCCCATGTAAAATTGCAGTAGTAGATAAAATGGTACCTGAGCAGGCTCCTTGAATCCTCCAGCTGATGGTGTTAAATGAGAACTAATTGTTCTTCGAAGCACATCAGAATGGCTTTCCATGCCAGGAAAAGAAGCTGGAATCAGTCCCGATTGAGATGCCGTAAATGAGGGATAAGCCATTGGTATCTCAGGTGTGAATACCAGAGATGAACGAACAGCTCGTGAATGAAGGATCTGCAAACACATTTACATCTAATATATTACAGTAACTTGAGAAGAAATACAAAAAAGCACAGAGCCTGTAGGCCATCTCGTGATTAAGAAAACCCTGAAAATGCTGCACTGCATAAGGTACATAAACTCGAATTCACTTACATCTTTTGCAAGAAGCCCTTCTATGTTAAAGTCCAGCCGTGGGTTTACTGTTGCTAGTTTCATTGATAGAAACTGAAAAGAAGACAAAGTAATGTGAAATTAATAAAAGCGTGCACACGAGTTATAAGAAATAGATAATTCTGAATTGAAGGAAACTGCGAGGAAGTTTCAAGATTCAGATATAATATTGTATAGTGTATCACAAGCATGTTCTTGCTAGAAAACTCAAGTAAGCTGGTGGATTCCTTAAAAATATCATTATCGTACCTCAACCTGTCGTTGCAATGATTGTACGTAGTTGATAATTTCATCCAGCATAACCGCTTTCCCTGTTACCTGCAAAATTCAGCTGATGTTTCTAATAAGTACTGCAACAGCAACACCCAACTTCGTGATGTCCCCTCAACAGTCAAATTTAATAAACAAACCTTGCTGCAACCAGGTACGAGGTCTTGCAGAAACTTCATTCTTTCACTAATCTTTTCCCTTCGAACCTGTAGCCAGACTCAATCAACTACAGCCCAAACAAAGGAGCAAAAGCTTCATATTCATTGACCAAAATGCTTGATATAAAAATCTTACTCTTTCAGCGAGACTATGGCTGTTTGTTGCCTGACCTCTACGAGCTCTGACATGAATATATTCTTCTTTTGGAGGATCGGAAGCCGGAGACCCTTGTTTTCCAGCAGTCTTATTAGGAGTTGAAGTTGGGGTAAGCTCTCCAATCAGCTGAACTTCAGAGCTATCCTTCGCAGCTTCAACAGCTTCAATATCCTATCAAATATAAGCAGCTATAAACATATGAACATTTTGGTGGAAGAGCCTAGAATTATAAAAAGATTTTGCAAACACAGATCCTACCTGCCCATTCCTTTTCCTTTTCTTTGAGGCAAGGCTCTTAGTAGACAATTCCATGCCATTTCCTTCCAGCATAGATGGCTCCTCTTGACCACCACCGCCGCCGCCACCACTGAACTCAGCTTCCTCGGACTCATTACCAGACCCGCCAACACCTCGTATTGCTTCATCATTACATCTTACAAGGTTTTCACTTTTCCTGTCATTTCCGAGTGGGCTACCTTCAACTGACATGGAAGCATCTTTGGAAGCTTCACCCAAATTCAAATTATTCTGAAACTGTCCACCAGATACTGGTTTCAACCCACCTGCTGCAAAAACCTCTTGCGGTGGTCCTTGCATCATTCCACCACTCCTCGCAAAAAGACTCACGGAATCGGGGAGTCCAAAAGGATTCATATCACTAAAATTTCCACCATTAAAGCTTGAAAACCTGGCAGCACGCTCGATGAACGCAGAATCAGCAGGAAACTGAGATAAGCTTTGAGGAGCACTCGGTAAGAAAATACCGCCTTTTAGCATGGAGCTTGGAGGATTCCATCCCATTTCTAGAGCTTTATCCATACCACCTCTCAAAGAAGTGGGACCTCCTTTTCTAACTCCCATTAGGTTTAAAGTGCTTGGATCATTTTCGACATTAATATCACAATGGTCCCATAAGGCTGGACCAAATGAGTCCACCATTGAAGCAGAAGAACAAGACGTTGCGCCAAACAAATCCCCTCTACACACTGGCAACTGATTATCAGTGGGAACCAAACCTAAAGACGAATTTGTGATATTACCGCTGCTAAAGCGCCAATCTGAGGGCATATTACCGGGCGAATGGTAGGTCATATGATTTTCACCTCTGTTCTTCAATTCTAACTTATCTTTGTCACTCATCTCCATCTCTTCTTCACAAGAATGAGATAAACTAACTAAGTAGGCACCTTAGTCTAACAAATTGTGTTTCAACTATCAAAGTTCTCTAGAATTCTACAACTACAAAAGTAAAACTTAAACTTAACCACTCCTAAAATACCCTAATTGCTTAAACACCTAATGAAAGCAGGGCAAAATCAGAGGTGAATGAAGAAGAAACCTAGTTTAAACTTGAATTGAAACTACAAAGATTAAACTTACAATATAAGCAGCTTCACAAATCATAAAGATGTCAATAAATTCATTTTCACATAACTTAAACCAATCTAACTAAACTACAAAGACCCACTTCAACTAATTGTCATAGAACCCCAGTAATGCTATAACTGAAAACATTAAGGTCCCAAAATGCAACAAAAAGATCAAAGAACCTAAATTTATTACTATTTCCAAAGCTGAACTCAAACAAGGTTGTAGTGGACCAAATTTACAGCAAAAAAAAAACTCAAAGAAAAAGAAAGCTGCAAAAAGGGTTACTAATAGAAGCAGTCAAATACAGAAACAAAAGAACATTGATTTCAGTAAAATAAATATTATAACCCCCTCATTAAAAAACCCTAGTCAGAATTACAGAGAGAGAACCCAACAACACAGAAGCAGCAGAAGAAAGATACCCCATTTTCAGATTCTGTGCTACTTTTGGCTATTCTCTGCTCCTATTTCAAACCCAACTTTTTTTTACACTCAAAAACAAAACTTTTTGAAAAAACTTGGACTCAATTCTTTTCTGTTCAAACTTCAAACCCTCTCCCCCTCTGCTTTTCTTACACACTTTCTTCTGCAACACACTGCCACGCCCACACAGACTCTCACAAAAAAGTGAAATTGTAAGATTATTTCAGTACCCAAATAATCAAAATTTAAAAAGATTCAAACTTTAGTACTTAAAGAGTAAAATTGAAGATGGGTATGAGTGGAAAATTAAAATTTGTAAATTTTTTGAAAGAGAAACGTAATGGCAAAGGTGCTGTTTTTATACCCACGCTTGCATCAAAAAGAGAGCTTCTTGATGATTAACCACCGCCACTGCTACTCATAAATTACTTTACTACTTTAAAAAACACTTCTTTAACCGCAAGGCGAAGTTGAGTTGGTAAAATCCTCGGAAGATAAACAAAATTGCGGTTTCAAACCGTATTTAATATATACAGCGGTTAAATTAAAATATATTTTTTAATATTAAAATGTGAGTGAGTTGGTAAAACGTTTTGAAATCACACTTATATATGCAGCAATAAAATTTACCTCCCGCAAGAAAAATTACGGCTCGTATGCGGATTAGTTTAAAAATGTTTTGTAGTTAATTCATCCGGTACGAAAAATATACTTCTTTTTCTTTTACTTTAATAATTTTTGAATTGAATTTAACACTTACTTTTACTTTTGTATAATTAAAAGTTATAATTATGCTCAAGTGTTAGCTAATAGCTAGCAACTGACAATGCCAACTCTCATTATGGATTAAATTAATTGAAAGTCTGTCCTTTTATTTTAAAATTTCTTGGAACTGGAGCTTATTAACATCTTTTTAATGGAGAGGTTTGTTTTTGGTCAAGGACCCAAAATCTATCTACCTCTGTAAAGCTCATTTTCACATGTAAAAATATTTTTCCTTTTGTATTAGTATTATGTGTAATTTAAGAAACTGAAGCATATGGGTCATAGTGTGGGGTTTATTATTCTGATGGGAAATTTGATATGGTTAGGTTATTTGATTCCTCATTATGATAACTTCACCTTCTTATGTATGTCTGTTTTATTTTCTGAAATCTTGAATACAAAGTAATTTCATTATTCTGGTGACAAGTATGTTTCAGTTTCAAATAAGTAAGATGAATTTCTGCCAAGTACTTACCTTTTGAATTAGGCTTAAAAAACTCTCGACTTTTTAGTCCCTTTTCAATCATATCCCGATATTAAAAAATCATTAAGTTTACCCTATTTTGTATTTTTATGTTTCAATTGTATCTTGAAATATTGAATTGACATATTTTTTATTTGAAAAAAATCCAAAAACGTTCTCCATGTCTAGAATATATTAATTGTATATGTTTAAAATTTATTTATTTATACTTTTTAAGTGAAAATGAATCTAATTTTATCTTTAAACTTAGTTAATTGAATGATTTCATCCTTTAAATAAAAAAAATTGTATTGAAGAATTGAGGTATAATTGAAACGAGAAAATGCGAAATAGAGTAAAATTAACTAGTTTCAATGTCAGGGTAGGATTAAAAATGGGTTAAAATTAAAAGGTCGGATTTTTTAAAGGCATTAGGCCTTTAAATTATTATTAAAATAGATAATCACGAAAAAAATATTTTATGAATTATGGAGGAATGTTTCATGACTTTTTTGTAATTTTTTCATATGTTTTATCATTTGGAGAAAATGATTATAATTCATTCGTGTAATACCCCGTAGAATTTTTAGCGTTTATTTTTGTGTGTGTCCGATTTTAATTGATTAGGACCTCGAAAATAGTGAATAAATTCACGTGATGAATTTATAAGGGTAAAAATGTGGTTTGCTATGTGTTTGCCTTAAATGTGATTTTTGGCAATTTTACGTGTTAAAAGTGAATTTTGTGATTTTTCACTAAAAACCGTAAAAATAATTATTTTAAATATTTTTAAAGGCCCAAAAATATTTTAACTCAGCCCATATGGTATGATTTAATGTTTTTGAATATTTGGTAAAGTTGAGTTTATTTTGCCCCTAGAGTTCGAATTATTTACAAGAATGCCATAATGGCAAACTTGTAAATAATTGAACAACCAAATAATATCTAGATATTTTCTTAACACAAACTTGATGCCCAAGTCTCTATTTCATCTTCTTCATTTGGTGTGGGTGCCGAATACACCTTTGATCAAAACACAAAACTTTACTCTTTGATTTTCTCTCAAAACTTTCTTCACGAAAATTGTCGGGAACATGGCGTAGATCGTGTAGGTGTATTTGCATGTTGAATCAAGGTATAATTTCAAGCTCAAAACCTTACTTTAAGTTGCTGATGTTGGTTAAGTGTTAGAAACATGCATAGGATGGTTTAAATGTGATGTTTGATGGTTGATTAACTAGTTTTAGTAATTGTTTATCTGGGTTTCGGTTTTTAAATAATTTTTCTGTGAAAATTAAATTATTTATTTAAATTTCTGGGCTGATCTATATGTTGAGATTTATATATGCTTTAAAGTGAAATTTTTGTGGATTAAAAATGTTAATTAATTCGGGTGTTGATTTAATTAGTTGGGTTTCGATTTTTAATTGTTTTAAAGCTTAAAAATAGCTTAAAAAGGGTAAATAAAATGATTTTAAATTTCTAGAAATGAGTTTGTTTAAGGTTGATCTAAATGTTTGAATGATGATAAATAAATATCTAATGGTGAATTTTTAGCGGTTTAATAATCGGGTTTAATTTTTAATAACTCTATTCGGCCAAAATTGTTCTAAAAAGGGTAAAACTGTCATTTTAAATTCTGGGCAGAAACTATTTATAAAAAAAATTTATGAATATGTTTGATAATTATTTGTGGAGTTTAAATGATTTTTGTGTAGTGTTTTGACGGATTAATAATCGGTTTTGATTATTAATTGATATTTCGGTTTTAATGGCTAAAATAATGAAAAATATTATTTTAAAAATATTGGGCTGCTGTTTTTACAAGATAAAAATTTAAAATGTATTTGAAAATAATTTTGATGAATTTCGGTGTTAAAATGGCTTAAAATGGATTTTTAAGCGTTTTAAGCGTTTTTGAGTTTTCCGGCCAAAACCACCGGATTACGGTGACCGGAGTTTGAGTGAAGGGGATAGAGCATGTTGGCTCAGTCCTAAACTCATTTGGCAGCAGTTAGTGCCGAAATGTTTTTGGCAGAAAATAAAGGGGGGGCCGAGCCCCGGGTCAAAAATATTTTACGGAAAAATATTTTTGGATATTTTTGAATTGTGATATGTTTGATGAGATTTTCTAAAAGTGTATTTTTAGAAAATTATGTGAATTGAATGTGTGTTAGAATTATATGGAGTTATAATTCTATGTTTATTTATTGAAAATAAATAAACTATGTGGTGTATCGTATAGAAATACGATGACGCGGAAATAGATAGTCGGAATCAAATTTGGTTTGTGATTATGTGGTTATATGGTTGAGTCGGTCTAGAGTTTATCCTAGAATTTAGAGTTATTACATTTATTAATGTTTAATCTCTAAATTAGATCCAGCGAGTTTTGTCGCGGAAACCGGCGAGCAAAGGTTTTGAATATTCGACGGGTGGTATTTTTATAATTGGAATAAGCGAGTACTGTGAGTGTGTTTACAACTTATACTGCTAAATATTAGTATTAAAAATATTGCGAACTGCTTTACATGATTTGCAAATGCTTTATTTTATTTTGAATTTAAATCGCATGAACTATTCATAGTGTTGAAACCGATTTAGATTCATTGAAACGTGCTTACTATTGGGCGGCAATAGTGCTGTGTGATCACCGGTATTGCATTTAGAATGGGTTGCATGTGAATGTGCTGTGTGAATCCTGGCGACGGCCTGGAAAGTCAGGCGACGGCCTAGACTCTGTGTGAACAGATCTTCAGAGGCAACGGAATATAGACGACCAAAGGCAGTAAAGAGAAACTGCCGAGATCTGAGAGGTTGAACCTTTTAGAAAAGTGAAAATGGCGACGGTATATATGTACTGCCGAAATCTGTTGTATGGTGAAAAGAGTCTAAAGACCTTCACATACGTAAAAGATGAATGATCAGATTTGACGGGATAGAGTACAAAAAGAAATGAATAAATACGGCCATAAAAAGATTAACCCGAATATGATGAAATGATGTGGAATATTTATGTTTCCTGTTTTGAAAGCATATAGGAACATGAATCATGGTTTAGGGTTTCATATGAATCGGTAATCTGGAATGCATTGCTTTCATATTAATGTTTATTAGTACATGTTGTACGCATTCACCAGTTTTTATAACTGACCCCGTTGAATTTAATATTTTTACAGGCGAGTAGTTTGACGTGTGGATTTCCAATTTCTTGTTCCGGAAATCCCTGGCTTGTATAAGTGAGAATGACTTTCCTTTATGTGTCTAGAGTTGCAGTAGCTAGAATAATGAACGGTGATACCTTAGTAGTCGTTGGACTTATTTATGCTTTATATTATTTTATAACGCTTAAACTCTGATAATATGTATTATGTGAATGCTGTGCGAAAGTCCGAGCGACTGCACGAGTAAAAAATGCGGCGAGCGCATCTGCATAATGAAATGCAGTCAAATCCATAATGAAATGGTCTGCATAATGAAATGCGGTTAAGTCCATAATGAGATGGCCTGCATAGTGAAATGCAGTAATTACCATAGTAAGGTGGTATGCACGATGAGATGCATGATAAACCATAGAGAAATGGTTTTGAAACTAAAATGCAATAATTAAAGAGAAAATTATGTGCATGTTTAAAATGGTAAGTTTTATGAGAACGTTTTAAACTGCGATTTTAAAATGTTCGAAAATGATTTGAATTCCGCGAAAAATTTTAAGTGATTTTTAATGTATTTTTTAAGGCTTACTACGGGTTTCGGAGCAACCACTCCCATTCCCTAGCGCCGGTCTCGATGCCGAGAATCGGGTCGTGACAAAGTTGGTATCAGAGCAATGGTCGAAAAACGGGCCATTGTTGAGTTTGATATCAAAGTGATGGTTTATAGTCTTAAACCATTACTAATATGTGAAAAGAGTAATGAAAGGTGGTATAAGTTGTTGATTCCTAGGTACCTTGGCAGTAGGTTGACCTATGAATTGAGAAATTGATATATAGAGTCTACTGCAACATATAAGTTTCTGTCATGTCATTCGTTAAGTCATCATTTGTTTTTAAATATTCCAAGCTGTGCTTAGGATCGAGTCTGTATGCTTGTTAGGAGTAAGTAGAGCCTGATAGTATACGATTAGAACGTTTAGATAGATTTTTAATAGATGACGTGCTTTGATCAGAATGGCTGATCAGCATGAGGAAAACATTCAAGAGGAGAATGTTCATGATGAGGAGTCTGTTCATAACGATGTGATATCTGATGTTGGATAGAGATAGGGTGAATTCAAGGTTTATTAAGGGGCTAGGACCCGAATATATTGGATTGCTATCTGATGTAAGGAAGGATTTGGTTCAAATCATCGATAGTGCACGTCAGATGGAAAGTACTTTGATCCAATTTGGAAAGATCAATGTTTCTGGTGAGCTCGTAAGAGAAGGAACTGCTAGTTCGAATACGAATAGGTTCACTGGACCATATCGTAAAGGATTTAAGAAGGGAAAGAAAGATAGGAGGTTCAGTATGTCTGGATCAAGTTCTAGTGGACGAAGTTTAGGAGGAACAGTACCACTATGTAATACTTGTGGAAAGAAGCATTTTGGAGCATGCTATTGGGCAACTAGAGGATGTTACACGTGTGGACAGCAAGGTCATTTCTCAAGAGAATGTCCTATGTCTGGACCACAAGGTTCAAGTGCTAGTGTTGTTCAACCAGTGTTTCAACAACCTAGACCTGTATATCCTGCAGTGTCTGGACAGGCACAGAACCAGAATGTGTTTAATGGACAACGTGGAAGAGGATATGGTTTTGGTAATCGTGGTGGAGGAAGGACCACAGGCGGACGAGGATCTGGAGCAACTGCTAGCGGAGGGCAGGCTAGAGTTTTTGTGATCAATCCTCAAGAGGCGAATGCGTCGAATGCGGTAGTGCAAGGTATATTTTCAATATCCTCGCATGATGCATCAATTTTATTTGATCCAGGTGCTACGCATTCATTTGTATCGTCGAGTTTTGCACTAAAATTAGGAATTCAACCTGTGATTTTGCAAAACCCATTGTTAGTAGCTACACCTGTAGGCGAAAGCATAGACGTTACTGTAGTTTATCCGTCGTGTCCTGTGTTAATTGGAGAGCGAGAATTGCTTGCGGATTTGTTGTTGCTTAATGTTTTAGAATTCGACGTCATCCTAGGAATGGATTGGTTGTCGCGACATTATGCGAATGTGGATTGTAGAGAAAAGATAGTGACGTTCCATGTACCTGGAACCGAACTTATCTCTATTCGGGGAGAGAAGTTGGAAACCCCAAAGAGTTTAGTCTCGGCTTTGAAAGCGAGAAAGATGTTAAGTAAAGGATATCAAGGATTTTTAGCTCTGGTACGAGATATTCAGAAGGAAGTTGGAAATGTGAATGATGTACCAGTAGTGTCGGAGTATTCTGATGTGTTTCCAGAAGAGTTACCTGGATTACTACCAGATCGAGAGATTGAATTCTGTATTGATCTAGTTCCTGGTACAAGTCCAATATCGATACCTCCGTATCGTATGGCACCAGCAGAACTAAAGGAGTTGAAGGATCAATTAGAAGAATTGATTGATCGTGGATTTATACGACCAAGTGTCTCACCTTGGGGAGCACCTGTGTTATTTGTGAAGAAGAAGGATGGATCTATGAGACTCTGTATAGACTACAGACAACTCAATAAGGTCACAATCAAGAATAAGTATCCTTTACCCAGAATTGACGATTTATTCGATCAATTGCAAGGAGCGAGGTACTTTTCGAAGATTGATCTGAGGTCTGGTTATCATCAGTTGAAGATCAGAAATGATGATATTCCAAAGACTGCATTCAGAACAAGATACGGTCATTATGAATTTTTGGTGATGTCATTTGGATTGACAAATGCACCAGCGGCTTTCATGGATTTGATGAATCGGATTTTTAAACCGTTTCTAGATCAATTCGTGATAGTGTCCATAGATGATATCTTGATTTATTCGCGCACAGAGGAGGAGCATGCGCAACACTTAAGGATTGTGTTACAAACTTTGAGAGATCATCAGCTTTATGCCAAATTCTCGAAGTGTGAATTTTGGTTAGAAGAGGTAGCATTTTTGGGACATGTAGTATCTCAAAGTGGGATTAAGGTAGATCCTAAAAAGATTGAAGCTGTGATGGATTGGAAAAGGCCAAATTCAGTGACAGAAATTCGTAGTTTCTTGGGTTTAGCTGGTTATTATAGACGGTTTGTGCAAGACTTTTCTAAGTTGTCTGCACCATTAACTAAGCTAACTCAGAAGAACGCGAAGTTCATTTGGACTGATCAATGTGAAGTGAGTTTCCAGAAGCTGAAGGAGTGTTTGACAACAGCTCCAGTTCTGGCATTACCAGAAGGTAGTGATGGACTTACAGTCTATTGTGATGCTTCTAGGATCGGGTTAGGATGTGTACTGATGCAACATGGACGAGTTATAGCTTATGCTTCTCGCCAGTTGAAAAAGCATGAAGTTAATTATCCAACCCATGATCTAGAATTAGCAGCAGTGATATTCGCATTAAAGATTTGGAGACATTATCTATATGGAGCAAAATGCAAAATATTCACTGATCACAAGAGTCTGAAATACATATTTGATCAGAGAGAGTTGAATCTCAGACAGAGGAGGTGGATGGAGTTGCTAAAGGATTATGACTGTACGATACAGTATCATCCTGGCAAGGCTAACGTAGTGGCTGATGCGTTGAGCAGAAAATCAGCAGGAAGTTTAGCTCATGTTACTTTAGTTGAGAAGAGACCAATGATTAGAGAAGTGCATTCGTTGTTTGATCAAGGAGTTCAATTAGAGGTTTCGTATTTGGGGAGTTTGTTAGCTCAAATGACGATTAAACCTACATTGAATGATCAGATTAAGGAACTTCAGACAACGGATCCCCAACTAAAGCATGTTATTGCAGAAGTTCAAAAGGGAATGAACTCTGAGTATAATTTGAAAGATGGCATTCTGAAATTTGGTACAAGGGTGTGCGTACCAAATTTAGAGGAGTTGAAACAGAGAATTATGATGGAGGCACATGGATCTAAGTATAGTGTTCATCCTGGTTCTACCAAGATGTATCACGATGTTAAGCAGATGTATTGGTGGAATGGTATGAAAAGAGATATAGCAGAATTTGTTGCTAAGTGTCCGATATGCCAACAGGTGAAGTTGGAACATCAGAGACCATTTGGATTTTTGCAACAATTACCAATACCAGAATGGAAATGGGAAAGAATAACCATGGATTTTGTCGTTGGATTGCCTAAGTCACAACATGGTTTTGATTCGATATGGGTTATCGTTGATCGAATGACAAAGTCGGCTCATTTCATTCCGATCAAGGTTACCTATACAGCAGCGAAGTTGGCACAGATTTATATTGACAAAGTAGTCAGTTTACATGGAGTTCCTGTGTCAATTGTGTCAGATCGAGGATCAGTTTTTACATCCCGATTTTGGCAAAGTCTGCAAGAGGCTTTAGGAACGCGTTTAGATTTTAGTACAGCGTTTCATCCCCAAACGGATGGACAGTCTGAAAGGACTATCCAGACTTTGGAGGATATGTTAAGAATGTGTGTTTTAGATTTCGGAGGCCATTGGGATGAGTATCTACCGTTAGTAGAGTTTTCATATAACAATAGTTATCATTCCAGTATTGAGATGGCACCGTATGAGGCGTTGTATGGACGTAAGTGTAGATCTCCAATTTGTTGGGAAGAAGTTGGAGAAAGAAAGTTGACAGGAGCTGAAATAGTTCAGATTACGTCTGAGAAAGTGCCGTTGATTAAGCAACGTTTAGAAACTGCATTTAGTCGGCAAAAGAGCTATGCTGATGTGAGGAGAAAGGATATAGAATTTCAAGTCGGAGATTTTGTGTTTCTTAAAATATCACCTATGAAAGGTGTAATCCGATTTGGAAAGAAAGGAAAGCTAGCGCCGAGATATGCAGGACCTTAAGAGGTTATTGAGCGAATAGGAGCGGTAGCTTATAAGTTAGCATTACCGTCTGAGATGTCGCAAGTACATCCAGTGTTTCACGTGTCGATGCTTAGGAAGTATATACCTGACCCTCATAGACTTATTCAACCTCAGGAGGTTGAGATAGACGAGGAACTATTTTATGAGGAGGAACCTGTAGAAATTGTGGATACCCAGATTAGGAAACTCCGTAGTAAGGAAATACCTATGGTAAAAGTGCTCTGGAGGAGCCGTACAATTGAGGAATGTACGTGGGAAACAGAGGCGGATATGCGGAACGATATCCCCACTTGTTTGCTCAAGGTAATAGTTTGTTTTGAAATCCGAGGACGAATTTCTTATAAGGAGGGGTGAATGTAATACCCGTAGAATTTTTAGCGTTTATTTTCGTGTGTGTCCGATTTTAATTGATTAGGACCTCGAAAATAGTGAATAAATTCACGTGATTAATTTATAAGGGTAAAAATGTGGTTTGCTATGTGTTTGCCTTAAATGTGATTTTTGGCAATTTTACGTGTTAAAAGTGAATTTTGTGATTTTTCACTAAAAACCGTAAAAATAATTATTTTAAATATTTTTAAAGGCCCAAAAATATTTTAACTCAGCCCATATGGTATGATTTAATGTTTTTGAATATTTGGTAAAGTTGAGTTTATTTTGCCCCTAGAGTTCGAATTATTTACAAGAATGCCATAATGGCAAACTTGTAAATAATTGAACAACCAAATAATATCTAGATATTTTCTTAACACAAACTTGATGCCCAAGTCTCTATTTCATCTTCTTCATTTGGTGTGGGTGCCGAATACACCTTTGATCAAAACACAAAACTTTACTCTTTGATTTTCTCTCAAAACTTTCTTCACGAAAATTGTCGGGAACATTGCGTAGATCGTGTAGGTGTATTTGCATGTTGAATCAAGGTATAATTTCAAGCTCAAAACCTTACTTTAAGTTGCTGATGTTGGTTAAGTGTTAGAAACATGCATAGGATGGTTTAAATGTGATGTTTGATGGTTGATTAACTAGTTTTAGTAATTGTTTATATGGGTTTCGGTTTTTAAATAATTTTTCCGTGAAAATTAAATTATTTATTTAAATTTCTGGGCTGATCTATATGTTGAGATTTATATATGCTTTAAAGTGAAATTTTTGTGGATTAAAAATGTTAATTAATTCGGGTGTTGATTTAATTAGTTGGGTTTCGATTTTTAATTGTTTTAAAGCTTAAAAATAGCTTAAAAAGGGTAAATAAAATGATTTTAAATTTCTGGAAATGAGTTTGTTTAAGGTTGATCTAAATGTTTGAATGATGATAAATAAATATCTAATGGTGAATTTTTAGCGGTTTAATAATCGGGTTTAATTTTTAATAACTCTATTCGGCCAAAATTGTTCTAAAAAGGGTAAAACTGTCATTTTAAATTCTGGGCAGAAACTATTTATAAAAAAAATTTATGAATATGTTTGATAATTATTTGTGGAGTTTAAATGATTTTTATGTAGTGTTTTGACGGATTAATAATCGGTTTTGATTATTAATTGATATTTCGGTTTTAATGGCTAAAATAATGAAAAATATTATTTTAAAAATATTGGGCTGCTGTTTTTACAAGATAAAAATTTAAAATGTATTTGAAAATAATTTTGATGAATTTCGGTGTTAAAATGGCTTAAAATGGATTTTTAAGCGTTTTAAGCGTTTTTGAGTTTTCCGGCCAAAACCACCGGATTACGGTGACCGGAGTTTGAGTGAAGGGGATAGAGCATGTTGGCTCAGTCCTAAACTCATTTGGCAGCAGTTAGTGCCGAAATGTTTTTGGCAGAAAATAAGGGGGGGGGCGAGCCCCGGGTCAAAAATATTTTACGGAAAAATATTTTTGGATATTTTTGAATTGTGATATGTTTGATGAGATTTTCTAAAAGTGTATTTTTAGAAAATTATGTGAATTGAATGTGTGTTAGAATTATATGGAGTTATAATTCTATGTTTATTTATTGAAAATAAATAAACTATGTGGTGTATCGTATATAAATACGATGACGCGGAAATAGATAGTCGGAATCAAATTTGGTTTGTGATTATGTGGTTATATGGTTGAGTCGGTCTAGAGTTTATCCTAGAATTTAGAGTTATTACATTTATTAATGTTTAATCTCTAAATTAGATCCAGCGAGTTTTGTCGCGGAAACCGGCGAGCAAAGGTTTTGAATATTCGACGGGTGGTATTTTTATAATTGGAATAAGCGAGTACTGTGAGTGTGTTTACAACTTATACTGCTAAATATTAGTATTAAAAATATTGCGAACTGCTTTACATGATTTGCAAATGCTTTATTTTATTTTGAATTTAAATCGCATGAACTATTCATAGTGTTGAAACCGATTTAGATTCATTGAAACGTGCTTACTATTGGGCGGCAATAGTGCTGTGTGATCACCGGTATTGCATTTAGAATGGGTTGCATGTGAATATGCTGTGTGAATCCTGGCGACGGCCTGGAAAGTCAGGCGACGGCCTAGACTCTGTGTGAACAGATCTTCAGAGGCAACGGAATATAGACGACCAAAGGCAGTAAAGAGAAACTGCCGAGATCTGAGAGGTTGAACCTTTTAAAAAAGTGAAAATGGCGACGGTATATATGTACTGCCGAAATCTGTTGTATGGTGAAAAGAGTCTAAAGACCTTCACATACGTAAAAGATGAATGATCAGATTTGACGGGCTAGAGTACAAAAAGAAATGAATAAATACGGCCATAAAAAGGTTAACCCGAATATGATGAAATGATGTGGAATATTTATGTTTCCTGTTTTGAAAGCATATAGGAACATGAATCATGGTTTAGGGTTTCATATGAATCGGTAATCTGGAATGCATTGCTTTCATATTAATGTTTATTAGTACATGTTGTACGCATTCACCAGTTTTTATAACTGACCCCGTTGAATTTAATATTTTTACAGGCGAGTAGTTTGACGTGTGGATTTCCAATTTCTTGTTCCGGAAATCCCTGGCTTGTATAAGTGAGAATGACTTTCCTTTATGTGTCTAGAGTTGCAGTAGCTAGAATAATGAACGGTGATACCTTAGTAGTCGTTGGACTTATTTATGCTTTATATTATTTTATAACGCTTAAACTCTGATAATATGTAATATGTGAATGCTGTGCGAAAGTCCGAGCGACTGCACGAGTAAAAAATGCGGCGAGCGCATCTGCATAATGAAATGCAGTCAAATCCATAATGAAATGGTCTGCATAATGAAATGCGGTTAAGTCCATAATGAGATGGCCTGCATAGTGAAATGCAGTAATTACCATAGTAAGGTGGTATGCACGATGAGATGCATGATAAACCATAGAGAAATGGTTTTGAAACTAAAATGCAATAATTAAAGAGAAAATTATGTGCATGTTTAAAATGGTAATTTTTATGAGAACATTTTAAACTGCGGTTTTAAAATGTTCGAAAATGATTTGAATTCCGCGAAATTTTTTAAGTGATTTTTAATGTATTTTTTAAGGCTTGCTACGGGTTTCGGAGCAACCACTCCCATTCCCTAGCGTCGGTCTCGATGCCGAGAATCGGGTCGTGACAATTCGGTCATTATAGGTGGAAAAATAGTTTTTAATTTGTAAAATAAAATGAAATAAAAATAGAATTATAAATGAATCGCTCATGAGCGGTTTAGTCGGATTTGATAAGAGCTCAACTTGAATCTTCCTGTTAGTCTAAATGAAGGAGGTCGAGCTCTAATTAATGCCCATTTATTCAAAGTAACTAGTTTAGAAATATTCGTTTCATCGTGGGATCGCAAGCCAGCTCGAATATGAGTTAGAAAATAAGCTCGTTTATGACCTCAAATTTAAGCTTGTATATGAGTTCGAATGCTATCTCGTAAGTTGGTTCGTAGATGAGATCAATTAAGAGCTCGTGAACTGGCTCAATTAAGACTGTAATTTTTTTCAATGCAAAATTATCTTAATATCTTTAAAAATGCAATTATATGAACATATAAAAATAAATATTGAAATAAAAATTAAATTATAGTTTTAATGAAGAAGCAATTTTAATTTGAAGTGAAAAATAAAAATAAATTGTGTACCATTAGAATATACAATAAATTTATAAAATTTTGAGTTATATGAAAGAAATTTTTTAATTGTATATTTCTTATATTTAGTGTTTAAACTTTAAACACTTATGAGAAATAAATATATTTAAAAATTAAATATAAATTTAAATTTAAACTAAAAAATCAATTTTATCAGATTTTTTAATTAAATATGTAAAATACATTTAATCTAAATTTATTTAAAAATTAATATCTAACTAGAATTTATAAACATAAGTTTGTCTGATATATGATTCTAAAATTATTATTAGCAAAAATTTATTTTTGGATTAAATAATTATTCATTATATTTCAATAATAAAATTAATTGTTCATTATATTTAAAAATATTTTAATTTTAAATTTAATTTGTGGTAGATGTCAATGCTGGTTTAAACAAAAAATACTGACACGCCTCTGAATTTTTATAAAAAGACATTTATATCCCAAATTTTAACTCGGTGCAACGCATCCCTTAAATTTTTAAAATCGGTGCAAATCAACGGTTCAGACTAATTCTGTTTGTTTTTCCCCTCAAAGAAAGGATTCGTATGGCACTAGGTGAGTTGGCTCTATTCCTTGAGCAGTCCTGGCGAACGTCCAGGAAAACAATTTTGGACTTTTACATCTGCTTTGAGTTAATTGCAAATTAGTACATGAATTTTATTTTAATTTATAATTACAACACGAGTTTTAAACTTGACAATTACCATACTAATTTTTATTTTTTTGATAAATTGGTACATCAACCAATCATGTTACAATACGTAGTCGTATATTACAATATCCACGTTAGTGTTTTTCTAGTTCGGTGTACCAATTTGTCAAGAAAATGGGAGTTAGTGTGGTAATTGTCAAGTTTTAAAGTTCGTGTTATAATTACAAATCAGAATAAAATTTATGTATTAAATTGTAATTAATCCATTTTTTATGAATAAAATATATAATAAAAGGTTATGAAAAATTAATCTTTGTACTAAAAAGTAGAGTGTTTTTACTCGAATCTAATTAATTAATTTGGGGCATTTGGAAAGGTATCATCATTAATTTTTTGGTTCTATGTATGTAATTTTTTTAGAACAAAATTTTCCTGCTGCCTATGGCAGCAGGAATGCCTACAATCGTGTATGTGGCACTCTCTAAAGCTGCCACCACAACTTTTTTTTATTTATGGTGGATAGAAAAATTAAACATTTTAATCCTTGGTTAATTAATTATTTCAGTCCCTTCATGCAATCATAAAAAACTTATAGCCCATAATTATTTCCTTCTTAGCGCATATTACAACAAGCACCCATAAAATCATTTCTTGGTTTCTTCTGGAAAATACAAAGAGATTGGAACCCTTACAAAAGGGTAATTAGACTCATTTGAGAGGAAAATTAATTTAATAAATCGTATCATTATCAAATTCAAAGAAAATGAAAGAACCAATTCAAGGGCTGCTGAATGAAAAGAAAAATAATCGTCTGTCAAAACTTATGCTCTAAATGACTAAACAACTCATCTGACTAGTTAAAGCTCTGGTTAGACAATAATTATCACCCTTAATACAATTGATAAGATAATCACGTGAAAATAAAATCTAATTAACATAATATACATCCCTTGCAAAAGGGTAATTATACTTTTTTTGCCGGAAGGTTACTACACTGCAAAAAGTAAAATTAAGCAAAATTGCAGAATAATGCCTATAAAGAACCCCAATACACTAACAGTTATTACTACAAACCTAATACAAAAAAAAAATCAAATGAAATGAAATTACTCATAAATCCAACACAGAAAAAATTAAAACAGAACAAAAAGGTGAGACAAAATTAGAAAAAAAATAACAATTAAAAATGAGAAAGATTACATTAATAAAAAAAGAAGGATAGAAGAAAAAGAAAAGAAAAAAAACATGCCTAAAACTTTTTTATTTGAAATATAGTTGAACTTTTCTGATGTAAATGTTGGTTTAAGGCGTATCTGTTGAGGTTTTAATTTTATTGAAAGTTTTTATTTCGTTTTAAAATTTTGGTTCAATAATATGTTCAGCCCTTGAATTGAAGGGACTGAAATGTTTAATTAATTAGAACTAAATAGTGTAATTGACCAAGAACTAATATGTATAATTTGTCTATTCACAATAAACAAAAAGCTGTGTGGTGGCACCTTTAGAGAGTGCCACATATACAATTGCAGGAACTCCTGCTGCCTTAGGCAGCAGGAAAGTTTTGTTCATTTTTTTATAGGAGTAATTGAGTAGGAGAAGCGCTGGTATATATTGATTTTTAAATCTAATCCGTATTATATATGATGCAGCGGGTTTCAGGACGAGTTGTGGCTGCATTTCCTCTATACTTATAAAATGTTGTATTGTACCATATGATTTAGTTAAATCATTTGGTACAATGACTTAAAATTACGGAGAGGAGGCAATCTCGTATATATGTTCAAAATAATTTCGTATGAACATACAAAAATATGCTAAACTTCAGTATTCTGAGAGTATTGTCTAAGAGCAAAAACCACAACTTTTCCTCCGAAGAAACCAAGCTTTGGTTAGAAGTTTTCTCGAGAGATTAAATAAAGAGTTAAAAATACAAACAAGCCCTTTGTATTTTTCTGAAGGATTTATAAGTCATTTTAATTATTATATTTGCTAGTTAAACCCTCGATATTTTAAATTGGTAAAAAAAACTTTTAAGTTTTTTTTAGAAAGCACACAAAATCCCTTTCAGTTGATTTTTTTACTCAACCTTTCACTTTTTTTAGTTATTTTTGTATTTTATTTCAAACCTATAAGTTTTTTTTACACTGTTTTAAATGTTGAGGACTCAAATGGAAAATAAATAAGTAAAAGCATTTATATGTTTTTTTCTGAAAAAGAAAAAAAGTTGTCTTTTTTTTGTTCTGTTTATATTTTTTTTAAGTCTCCCCCTTCAAATATGGTACAAAATATATATATTACTACCAACCATATTGTTGTTGGTAAATTTATTATCACATATATATTTAATATTTAATTATATACATGCAGGTTGAGATTTAATCACATTTTAAAAGAATACACATGTAAATCTTTCTTGGTCAGCAGATTTCTTATAAATAAAATATATGAATAATGAGTTTTCCTTTGCATCCCTAATGTTCAGGTTGTCAATTATTCTTCCTTAATTATAAATTTATGTGACTTTGAGTGGGCCAATTTGCTTCATTTTCATATTATTATTTTCTTATTAATCACCTGCAAAAGTAATTAAATCTAATGGCTAGGATCATCACTTATATTCTGAGACCTGTTGACCCATCAAGTTTGAACACTTTCATTTTTATTTAACAAAAATGAAATAATCCATGAACAATAAACAATTACGTGAGCTTAAACTTGTTGCAATTATTTAATTTTATTTTACTAACTTATGCACAATTGATGGACTGTCCCTCTCTTCTTCTCATGTCATTATTAGTTGGCCTTGGGACTTGAAATCTCCAAGACCTAAGCTTTAAATTAATTGAATATATCCTCACTTCTCTTTACTAAACCCCATTATTTTACTTATACTAATCCCCTAGAATTTAGAAAATACTACTAATATAATTACAAGTATGTAAGAAAAAAATGATTTGCATTATTTAGGTTGGCTTTACTATGCATGTTGGAGAAGAGGGAAGGAAAGTAAGGCCTTAAAATAAAAAAATATTTACATGAATCGAGTCGATCATATATAATTATAAATTATTTATTTAATAATTTATAGTCTGATATTGAGTGATTGAATTAAAATTATCAATTAATAACAAACATATTAATTAATGATTAATTTCTTTATTTTATTTAAAATTGATGAAGTTTTTATTAACAAGTAATAATTTTAACTCAATCATGACACGTGTCACATAATAAATAAATAGATTATAATTATATATACTGAATTTGGCCCATTTAAAGAAGGTTAATGTTTTAAAATTTTAAATATGACCTCATCTAACTCGTTTTGGGAGTTCGTGTGTCAATTATAGTAGTAGATTTCAAAAACAATCAGATTTTTTTTGTCATATTTAGGCCCTCTAATTTTTTTCTATCAAAAATAAAATTAATTTATGAAGATATAAGTACAAGTGATGAAAATCATATCACAATAAGCATAAAATGATATTTCAAGTTTAAATTATCATATACTAAGCCATCATTCAAGATAAGCAAAAATAAAATAAAATCTAGACATGGATCCCATAAACTTAACACATTGAAGATCTATGCTTCCGTTGAGCATGATACTTAGATAATTTTTCCGATGACAAGTAATCCGCTCTATCCGATGAATGCTAGTATTTTGAATTTTAATCTTAAAAAAAAAGATAGATCTATAAAGCTCTCCATTTTGAGAACTACAAGAATGTCAATTTAAAGTTCGAACGGACGCTGAAAATTCTTGAGCGATCTAAAATATTGAATTAAAGAGGTGCGAAAAGACCTTAAAATTTTTCAAGCAAAATAGAAATCCAAATCGAAAAAAACACCTTAAAAAGACTTATTGAAACAATATAATAGTTTTACAATTAATAGTACTATGGGCGCTGAGAAAATAATTTTCCGGTTAAACTGAAAATTATCTTCTTCCACTTTCAAGAAGATGGAGAAAAAAGTCTTTTATTTTTAGAGAGAAGAGAGAGTATAATTTAGAGAGATAAATTTTTTAGGTCCTCCAATTGGTTGTCACGCCAATAAAAAATATGAGTAATTTTAAAATTAGTTATAACTGATACATAAATTTCTAAATAAACGAGTTAAATGGGGTAATTTTAAAAGGTTTGATACAATCAACCTCAAACATAAATTTTTGGTATTTTTAAAGAATTAAATCTTTATTTAATATTTGATACATTCATTATTATTTGACTTCTTCGATATAAGTTTTTATTCTAAATACGAATTTTTCACCAATATGCAATTTAACTATTTTTTTTAATATTTTATCATTATTTATACATACTGCTTATTTTGATCTATTATATTGACCACTTTAGTCCTTGACATGTGAATTAAGAAAATAATAATTATATCTAAATTAATAAGCTTTTGACTAAAATACTTCCTTCTTAAAATTTATTATTCCTTCCGTATTTTTAGTTGTCTGTTTAGCTATAATTTTACATATTAAGATAATGCTATTTTTGTCTTAATTTATATGGAGAAATAATAATATATCTCTATTAGTTAATAAATATTTTTTAAATTAAAACATAAAGTCATTTATTAGGGATGAATAAATTTGAAAATTAAAAATAAAAATTATATTAAAAATCTAAATGGACAACTAAATGTAGATAAAATATTTCGCTAAGTGGACAATCAAATAAAAATGAAAATAGTAATATTTATGATTATGACAATTTATTTGTGGTATTCTGTAAAATGTATTGGTAAGGGATAAATAAAAAAAAATTCATAAAACTAATAAATTATTCTAGAAGTTATAATATGGTGCTCCATCTATTTCTTTATAAATATCAATTTTTATCAATTATTTTTTCCAAAATAGTTGTCTATTTCAAGTAAAAAAAGAAAAGAAATGCTATTGAACTCACCTATTTTAATCTATTTTATTGGCAGTTTTTTATTTGCTCAATTTTTTTTTAAAAGTTTATCTTCTATTTCCCACTTTAAATTTATCCATTCGTTTGTTGCCACGTCAGATGGTACAATTAAATGGATTAAAACATGTGGATTAAATAATGTTACTCTTATTTTAATTAGCGGAATAGAAAGAGTATTAATTAACATATTAAAATTTAGTATATCAATATAAGTTTATTTTATTATTTACATATATATTTAATGATTTTTTAACATGTGCATTTTGTTAAAAGTGGATATTTATAAGAGAAAAGAGGGAGCAGTATAGTATCTTACCTATGCATTAATTATATTTTTAATTTACATGCATAAACCTAAAATGTTAACTATTTCTTTTTACTTGTCAATCTAGTCAAATGTATATATATATATTAATTTTTTAAGATTTTAAAATGATTTTAACCATTATTTTTTAAATTTATCTCTCTTTATAAATGACAATATAATACTAACGAGTCAAAATATTGATTAAATAATGATTTAACTATTAAGATTATATTAATCAACTCTTTTTTTTATGTTATTTTAATTTTATAGAATTTTATAAATATTATTTATTTTTTTATTGGTTAAATTTTATCAACGAAGTGCATATCCAATTCAATTACCAAGAAGCGAAAACTGATTGAAATTTTTTTATCAATAAAAGTTGAGTTTTTTTGAGTTAATTTTATTAATTTTTAATATCAATGTGTATTCTTTATTTTTTTGAAAGTTTTATATAATCTTTTATTTGTGAAAGATTTGTTATCATTTATTTGTAAAAAGATTTATTGTCCTTTTTTAATACAAATTTGTTAGGTGGTGGTTGAATCAGATGTTATTATAATTTACGATATTGAAAATCAGTTTGCAATTAATTGGAGAAGTTTGACCGAAAATTAATTAAAGACTGTACTTTATTAGCAAAACAGTTAATAATTTGTTTTTTTAAGTATATATGTAAATCAGACAGCATATTGTATATTTTCATGTCAGGTCATCAATTTTAATTTTTGAATTTTCACATTTCTTACAAATATAACTTGAGGAATTAAAAAAAAAAATCATATTAGTCTTCATCTTATAATATAAGGTAAAATGGACACTTTTTTAGTATCTACAATTCAGTTAGATGAACAAGTAAAAAAAATAAGGGATCATCAAAGAATGAAAGGAGTATCCATTAAATAACATACAATATTAATACAATTTGTTTGGTATGAAAATATAAAATTGAAAATTAAATATATTTTGTTATGAAATTATATATACCGTGCGTTATAAAGCGTATTATCAGTCTGTATATTTTATTTATATAATTTTATTAATTAATTTAATATTTATGTATTATTTAACTAATTATGCTCTATGTGTTCCAATATTATGTATACTCTCCATGATTAATATTTAATTTATTCCAATAAATATATTAAATATATTGTATTAATTTGAATCGCACTTGATCCATTAGATAAATAAAATTGATTAAACATATCATATTGATGTGATGAATAAATATATATATATATATATATATAACATACGAGTTATTTAAAAAAACGAGTTAAACGAATCATGTCTGACACTCAAATCACTAATTTAAAATAGTTGTGTGTGTTGAAATAAATATTTCATTTAATTTTATATTGTATCCATATAGATATAATAAATGAATGAATGAATGAAATGTGTCATTATCAAATGTATTTTTTTTTTTTTGATATTTGGGGAGGGGGGAGCGCTTGTGGAAGGAATCGAACCCACGACCTATCAGTTTGCTGCCTAGCGCTTATACCATTTGAATAGATCTGCATGATACGATATGATTTATCATCCGGTTTTAATACTTCTAACTAAATAAATGATGACAAATCAAAGTCTGTATATACTACATTTATTATGTATATACTATTTTTACATACTACATTGACATAAAAATAATTATGTCTATATAAAAATGGGTACATACATTTGGATAAATGATCTTCTTTCCATCCATCCAAAATAAATAATTCTTGTACATTGTATAAGAAACCATAAACAAAAATCCTTAAAGGTATATAGACAACAAATTAAATAAAGAAACCTACCACCCTTTTTTAAAAAATGTAAAATATATTCCCTACTACACATTTTGCAATTAGATAGCCAAGAAGTGGGCAAATGGGATATTGCCATATGTACTTGTTTGCCCTTTTATGGGAGTCCAGTGGATTGGGGTCAAAATTGCATATGCGTGCATCTATTTTTCTCTTGTATTATATATAATCAAAAGTATTTTTTTATGAGCCTTTTCGCAATAAAAAGTATTATGAAAATCTAAATTTACGACTCATTCCGATATATAATATTTATCCTTGAACTATTTAAATATAAAATTAAAAGATAATAATTATTTTGAGAAAATTTTTTACAGTATACTTTTTTTTATTTTATTTTCAACTTCATATTTGCAGACATATCTTTTCTTGACCAACAATATTTTTTTTATATATTTAAGGAATTAAATTATTTTATATAAGCAAATTAGTACATCTTCGATTAGAATTTGCTAAAACTCAATCCAAATTCATTAATTTTAGGAAAAGAGTCATTTATGCCTTTAAAATATGACTTTAGGATCAAGTAAGCCTTTAATGTTTATAAAGGTTCAAATATGCTCTAAACTCTTAAGAAAAAGAATACCATGCCCCCAATTTGGACAATCACGCCCCTAATGTGTCATCTATGCGTCAAAATCGGAGGTCTGGCTGTTCACTTTTTAAGACATTAGGGCATATTTAAACTTTTTCGGACGTCGAGAGCTTACTTGATCATGGAGTCAAACTTTAAGGACATAAATAACTTTTACCCCTTAATTTTATATGTTTAACGAATTAAATCATCGTGTTACATTATATGTAATAAACCATTTTTTGACCATCCTAATGAAGAGAAAGTTGGGCGATGGGTGGGACTGGCTCATCTTTTAGGAAAGGTAAAACCAAGCAAAGCAACAACCAAATCCCATTCGAGATCTCTTAAGCAGACCTAAATCAAACAGTATTATTGATCATTAGAGCATCTCCACTCCATGTTTTATATTTTGTGCTATTTTTAGCACAAAAAGTAGCACAATTTTAAATATAGCATAAATTATTAAATTTTGCTCCATTGCAAAATGCTAAATAAAATGCTAAATCTATATTTTTTTATAGTTAATTTTATTTTAAATTCAATAATCATAAATGTTCAACCAAAAATTCAAATATATGATCCCTAAAACCTACATAGATGATTAACTCTTCATTAATCAATAAAAACGAATTGTGCTTTTTTTTTTTTGTAAATCTTGAATAATCAATTTGGCCAAAATTTAGCCAAAAAAGAGCAATCACGGTGAATTCTTTTTTTTTTTTATCAATAATAAGCAATTTATTTCACAAATTCTTAACAGTGGAGCTGAATTATGATGCTTCAAAAGAAAAAATAGAGCGAGAGGTAAAAAAAGAACGTACATCACGAAACTTGTAAAAGAATAATGGAGAAAAAATAGAAAAAGTAATTTTTCTAAACTTTAGAAAAATACACAAGTAAATAAATTCCACATGTGATTATAATTGTTAATGGCAAATCTATGAATAATATGGATATATATTAGATTTTAGCATATGCTAAACTTCCTAACAAATTTGGCACAAGTTTTAGCATATGCTAAATTTAGCACATGAAATAGCACAGCAATGGAGATGTGTTTTCTATTTTAAATGCTAAATTATAGCATTGTGAGGTTGTTTAGCACATGAGTGGAGATGCTCTTACTTATTTCCTGAGTTTTGTTTTTTTTTTTTTTTGAGAATGAGTTTTGTTAATAAAGTAAGCTTTGGTTTTAACTTTAATCAATTAAAGGGGGCACGTTTGAGACTTTATGTTGTACCAAAAATCTATTTATTACTGTCTTTATAATATACTATTATTATATTAGTTTAATTAAATGTTTGTATGAATCTTAGTTTCCAAAACATACTAAAGTTAGTATGAATCTTGAACATCTTATATTCTACTTAAAGCGTGCTCTACCAAACAATAATGTAACTTCAACTTATCTTAATCATATCAACTTAATTAACCCTTTGGAAATAATATTATGGTAAAATCGCTTTTAACTTCCAAATTCTACGTCTTTTATCAATTGCTACTGAAGTTTTAAAATTTTACAATTATATCTCAATTTGAAAGGTTTGATAGCAATTGATAAAAGAACGTAGAAGTGAGCCATACATGATATAAATAAGTGTATTATTTTACGAGTTGTATAGCACATATTCGGAATTTTTATTAAACGAGGGCTAATTTAAGAATTTTTGCTAATTAAATGGCCAAATACACTTTTTAATATAAATTCTCAATTTGTGCCATACAACTCGTAGAGTATACTCATAGAATAAAAATATAACTAGTGAGCTACAAATTCCAACAATCTTCACCTTAATGAATATACTCATAAAAACCAAGTCATGTAACCTTTTCAGCAAATTACATACACCGCAAAATGCATCAAAACAAACTCTACACTTTAATTTAAATGATTTTCAGGGTTAATGACATGTTTATCTATAAAATTAAAAAAAATTCTTAAATTAGCCCCCGATTAAACTTTTTTCTGCATTTGTGCCATGCACACCGCGGAATACTTAAGCGTCTTGGGGTAAACCGCGGAAGTGTTCCGCGGTCTGCAGACGTGGCTCTACCTGGACGTAGGTGGACGCAGGTGGAGCCACGTTACCACATTGGACAAAGCAAACCGCGGAAGTGTTCCGCGGTTTACTTTTCCCATGTGGCTCCTCCTGACTGGCCAGCGAGGAGCCACGTAGGCTAGACCACGGAACTGTTCCGCGGTTTACACAAACCGCTAAACAGTTCTGCAGTTTGGAAGAGACTAAATGAAATTTATTCATTTTTAGGGGTAATTTGAGAAATAATTAGCAAATGCTATAGCTAATTGAGAAATTGTTTTGGAACTTTTTCTAGCTCTTTTTATGTACTTTTATGAAAAGAAAAAAAAACTTTAAATTTATAATCTAGTATTAACTTTTTTCTGATTAAGAACCCTTCATGTGTTCCCCTCTTCAATTTTTCACTTAACTATCTCATGCGTTACTATGAGAAAATTGAAGTTAGGCACACTAAATGAGATATATATATATATATATATTATATATATAACATTTGAATGCCGAAGTAATTAATGGTATTATAAGAAGGGCTAAAGATATAAATTTCTGGTATAAATAGTGATCGAGAATCAGATGATTAATTTTTTTTTAAATAAATTAAGTAATCCTTTCATAGTATCAGTTAACATCTTATCCACTAATAATTATGAAGAACGTGAATGGGAGAGTCAGAAAACTGGTTGTGGCTAAATAAGAAGAATATGATAAAACATAAATAAAAAATAATTTTGATTCAACTAAAAGAGCAGTAAAAATAATTTTGATTCAACTAAAAGAGCAGCAAAAATAACAGGTGATTGACGGTTAGGAAGCGGCTGCTCGCCCTATATATAAATTTTTATTTTTCATAATTTTTTCTAAATTAATGGTCATTGTACCCAATAAGATTGAACAATTAAAATTCCAATATTTTCAATTCTTTAAAATTTTAGTTTCTTTGAAGAAAAAATCATAAACTTCTTGCACAAAAATATGAATAAGTCGTAAAAAAGACAAGATTAGACCTTTTAAGATCGGGCATGGCAAAGAAAAAAAATAATACAAATTCTAGTTATTGACTACACAATATAAATTGATTGTCTATTACTTTTCCCATCCACTACAAGAATGCTAAAACTAGCAAGCCATACACAAATAAAACACACAAAAATATGACCAAACCTCCTGCCTATCATTGGATTTGGCTAAGTAAAAATGTATAATTAGCAAAATTAGCAATCCTGTTGATTCATTTTACAATGACTAGGCAATCCAAGAAACTGATATTTGCAACCGTCCAAACCTAGAAAAGTATAGGCAAATGTTCATATCTACCTATAACTTTAGTCATTTTGTCAAATATATTATAATTTTAAAATCGTGCCATACATATCACCATCTTATCAATATTTGCCAAATATATCATAAACTGATTTGAAGATGGCATGTCGTGATGTTATATATATTGTAAGATTAACTTTATACACTTAGACATATATCATCGCTCGACAAAACTGATTATGGATATATTTGTCAAAAGTCAAAAAAATAATGATAAATATAACACGATTTTAAAAAACATGATATTTTTTACAACAAGCTAAAGTTGTGGGATAGATGTGATTATTTTTTCAAAAGTAAACAAAAAATGACCTAACATGCACAAAAACCTTGGTGGGCAAGAAATTAAAGTATACAAAGGCATGCATGAGATTAGTTAAACATCAATTCTAAATTATAAGTGAATCCATAGATATAAATAATGGAATTAACTTTGATCTCTATCTATCTATCTCCTTTGGATGTTTGCTAAAAATGTAGCTTGAGCAATGTCTTTTCAACATGAAGGGTTGTGTCTTTCCAAATAGAGTAAAGAAAGTGAGAGTTCTTTCCCAAGCACGTTTTAAATTATCATTGTTTAATTTGTTTGGACATAGAGCGGTTTTAAGAAATACATAAAGCATTTCAAAAAAATTAGATTGTATCATATCGTTAAATTTTAAAATGTTCAGAAAAAAAAGTCAGATTTAAAAGAAGAAAAATGAAATACTAAATTTGATTTATAAATTAGGATTTAGTGAAGGTAAACTAACTATTGTAATGGGCATTCTAATATGACAATATGATTTCATCTACCGTATAACTATAGAAAATATCTCCAATAAAATATTATATATTGTTGTTCACCATCTTACGAGTCTTTATAATTATATTCAAAATGCAAATCAAAAAATTTAAGATTTTAGTTTATAAAAACAAAATATTATTCAATATTTTCTTTTGTGATAAATTAATCTATATTTTTTAATATCTATCACAAAAATTTCTTTAATTATAATAATTTTTTTTAAGTCTAATTTATAAATTAGGGTTTGGTGAGTATAAACTAACTAGTATAGTGGGTATTCCATAAATAGTTTGAGATATTTCCAGAAGATGAAATTAAAAGCTCCATGTCTTCTATTTTTTTGGAATTATTTTGACTTCATTTTCATGTGCTATAATATAGCCGTTTAATGTCTACGTGTCAATATAGTGAAGGTTTCTTGATAAAGAAGGTAGGGGACTATACTAAGATCATCTTATCATATCATTTATTGTTAGGAGGAAACATACATCTCAGAATTGAAGGTGACTTGACCTAATCGATCCATAATTATTATTATAAATTTTATTTTGTAATATAATTTTGTCCAACTTGTATTTAGTTTGCTAGCTATATTTCGATCAAGAAATTTTTTGTTTTCTCAAACAGATGTGATTTGGCAGCTAGCTAGGTAGCACAACACATAAAAAAAAACACTTTGAGACAAATATAATAAAATGGTGTTATTTTAAGTTTTATTATTAAAGTTAAGATCCATTCAAGTTGAACATAATCTATCATATTTAATTAATTTACTTTTTTTTGTTATAAAATAAATTGTATAAATTAATTTTATTTTACATTATTTTGAACTATTTATTTTATTATAAATGATATAGATGACTTGAACATTGATAGATTATTGAGAGGATACTGACCCTCATGTTGAAATTTAAAATTTTGTGCCTACAGCCAGTGGCGGATCCAGAAACTTGAGATGGTGGGGTCCACACACACACACACACACACACATATATATACATATATATATATATATATATTAGAAATTATAGATTTTGAATTAACAAAATTGAAAATAATAAATTTTATTTTTCAATAATTATTTTCAATTAATTTTTATTTCATTAAAATGCTCAATAATTATACGGTTACTCAAACTATTAAATTTATACTTTAGTGAAGCATTATTCATTTTTATTTCAGATAGGAATTAATTTCCGTGTGAAGTATGATAATTAAAATATTAAAATTATTCTATTCAATTGTATATAAACTTTGTTTATACAATATCCTAACATAATTAACTACATAAATTAAAAAAAATTAAATAAATCTACACTTTAAATATTTAGTAGTAATTAATAAATAAATAGAACAAATATATATAATTGTACTATATGTTTATACTTTATATTATATAAAAATGACCTAATAAATAATTTAGATGCAATTTAATAAATTTTATACTTAATTTTTAAGAATTGTAGTTGGTTTTCAATTATTTGTAATGTGTATATCAATTTAAAGTGCGATTTATAATTTTAATTTGACATATGTGGCAACATAAGATTTTAAAATAATTTTATTTAATTTTTAATTTTATTTGTTTTAATTAACGAAAAAATTTATTATATTATTCAAAAGATAAATGGTTTAAATAATAAAAAAGTTAATATTTTATCATTATGATCTAACTTGATAAACCATTATGTAAATGTTTTTGATTAAATTATATAAACATGATATATTAATAGGTTTTAATAAATATATTAACATATATATGGGTAATTTTTATTTTCCAAGAAAAAGGTGGGGTCCATGGACCCCACCCTCATTAACATGCATCCGCCTCTGCCTACACTAAATTTTCACCGTATTTCTAAAATTAAAAACATTAATTGAATGAAATGTTTATTTTTATAGTTTGGCGGTCATTGAGTTCTTCTTGATAAATGAATAAAATGTCACTTATTTTAACACTCATATTAAAAAGGTCATTAAAATTTTATTTAAATGACAAATGAACTCTACATATAGATACACTAAAAATCAATATAGTAATAAATACTCTCTCTGTTCCACTAACTAAATCAAAGACAATAATAATTTTTTTTCTTAAAAAATATCTATAAAATTTATAATGGACAAATATTTTAAAAAAATTAGATGCTTAAAAAGAAACAAAAGGAGTATTTATTGAAAATGGCTTGACAATTAAACATCTCAGGATACTTTTAATCATATGCCATAATATTTCTTTGATTGATCTGTCTCTAAATATTGATCACTCTTTCGATATATAATATTTATTGTATTTGAGTTTTTCTTAGACCATATAATTCTTAAAAATTCAATAATTATAGGCGAGAGATCCAAATGAAAAAAATATAATAGCACAAGAACCTAAATATACATTTTGCCATACAAATCTGAGTACGAGGATTCTGTAGGACAGCGTCCTTGTTTTTTTATAAGGTACACATGCCTTCTTGCTGAAGGACCACAAAAAGGTTAGGTTAGGTTAGGTAGTGCTTAAACTATGGCCCATAAGAAAAATAGAAGCCCAAAACTTTATCATCCCAACCAACTGTTGTTGGATTAGTAAGTGGGTACTGGTCCTTTTGGGCTTATTGGGCGGCATGCTTTTTGTGGTCCTTAAATCCCAATTATTGTGGGTGTTCATCATTATTGCCAACTTTTTTTTATTACTTAATATGCTAATATATGTATCTAATATGAGAGAAATTTTTAGGTAGATTCAGTCCACCACGCCATCCGTTAACTAAATCTATTACATAACGACACATCATTAAAATGATGGCAATCTTGTAAATTTATTTATTATTTACTTACACATTTGAATAGGAATATTACAAGATTGAATAAAGGGTCAATGCGCCTCTTAAACCTGTGACACCGGGTCATCTAGCCCAATTTATACTTTTTTGAACAACTAACCCCAAAACTCTTCATTTTTGAGTCAAATAACCCATTATATTTTTCATTACAAAAAATAGATTTAGGATAATTATATCGCAACAATTAGGGAAGTATCTAATTACTTTTTTGCATCTCTCACCTCCGATTTGTATTTTACGCGTTTTAAAAATACAAATATGGGGCTATTTGACCCAAAAATAAAAAGTTTTGGGGTTAGTTGCTCAAAAAAATATAAATTGGGTTAGATGACCCCGTATCACAAGCTTAGGGGGGTGCGTTGACCCTTTGTTCTTATAAGATTGCCATCATTTTAATGACGTGTCATTATGTGATAGGCTTAATTTACAGATGACGTGATGGACTGAGTCTATCTTAAAATTTCCCCCATATTAGATACATGTATTAGCATATTAAGTCCCAACGTTTCAAAAACAATTTCAAATAAAATCCTAATTTTTTGTGTTTTTGCGCCTTATAACCTAAAAAAAAAAGACAAAATTGCCGAAAAACTGTCTCTGTGGCTACAAATTGCAAAAATAAAAAAAGTTAGGATTTGTTTCATAACGTTTTAAACGTTAGAATTAAATCGCTACAAAAGTGAAACGTTAAGAATATATGAATCCTGGCATATTATTATGGAGAGTGATCGAAATTCAACAAGGCGACCAATGTTCTTCCCACTCTTTCAAAAGTGTCTAAAATTAAGGCCCCTTTTGGAACAATTCCAATTGTGAATTGGAATTTATTTATAAATGAATTTTATATAGAAATCATTTACAAATGAATAACACCGTTTGGAATGAAAGAATATAAAATATAAAATTAAAATGAATTCCATATATTTATGTTTGAAATGAATTTTAGAATTGAATTCTTTATAACTTTATACCCATATTAACCTTATAAATATTTTATTAAAAATACCTTAAAAATAGAAATGATTTTTTTATGATATAAACTTATTAAATATTATGTATATACAAATATTTAAAATTAATAATATTAAAATCACTAATATTATGGTTAAGATATATAAAATAAATTTTAATACTTTTTAATTATTAGAAATAAAAATATACATAAGAAAATGGAGATGAAAATTTAAAAAAAGATAGAAAAAAAACTTATAATATAAATAAAAAGTGAAAGAAAAATGAAAGAGAATGAAAATATATAGCTTATAAAATAAGGATAATTTGGTCAAATAGAATTGTTCTTTTAAATTTTTTTCATTTACAAATTTCATATATTTTAGTTGGATTTATAATTTTTCAAATTATAACTAAACCAATTCCAGAATTTCAATTTCAAAAATTGTTTTAATACATTGATTTATTCCAAACACAAAAATCGCAAATAAATTTCACATAATTTTAAGTTATTCATTCATTTCAAAGGGGTCCTAAATTTTTGCTCAACTCTTTACCGTATTTTCAACAATCGTGCTCTTTGTTTGGATATATGGTGAAGTTTGCCATTACAGTTAGAAACTTATTTCCACTGGCGATCAGATTTTCACTTCAAAGGATGTGTTTGATAGTATCAGGAACCTGCCAGGAGATTTGAAGAGAAAATGGAACATTTGTTTGCTGCAAAGAGCAGTGCATGAAATTGCAGATGTACAGATGCATGAACTATTTGAATCACATTTGAATAATGTTATATACTGTTAATCATCCTTGCACATGCAACTTCTCAGGAGGGTCCATTTGGTTTCAAATTGAATTAAAATTTTAAATTTTTCACAATGGATTGAACCAATTCTATGAATTTTATTTTATTTTTTCAAATCAAAATTGAATTTAAAAATTTGGTTTTGTACCGTCTTTTTCTGGTTTTATTACATAAAATTAGAGGTAATTACTTTCAACCCCTGAAGTTTGACATATTATACTACTTAGACCTCGACATTTAGAAGTTATACTAAAACAATTTTCAATTTTATAATATTATACCAAAACAACCTTCTGTTATATTTTTCGTTAGTCAATTGTTAGTTAAGAAAAATAATATACTATATACTCTTTAAAGTTTGATATATTATATTAATGAGCCCTTTTATTTTGCAATATCACACACTTTACCACCATTTATATTTTTTTACATGTTTAATTTTTTTAATTTGATATAAAAAGGGGTAATGTCATAAAAATTCACCAACTTTACACGTTTTATCATTTAAATCATGCCGTTTAAAAATCGTCATTTTCATACACCAGCTATCAATTTTTCTCAAATACACCATTCAAAAATCCGACAAAACGTCTCACTATCCGGTTCGTTATGGCAATGCCACTATCCGGTTGCCAACTCAGCAATTTTCACCGGATTTTTGAAAGTGTATGGATTTGAAAAAAATTGGTAGTTCGTGACTTCGTGTATGGAAATGATGAATTTTAAACGGCGTGATTAAAATGAGAAAACATGTAAAGTTGGTGAATTTTTACAACATTAACCCTTAAAAAAAACATATATTATAATTTACGAATATTGTTTATAAGATTAAATTTATAATTTATAGTGGTCGGAGGTGACAGTTTAATTGGTTTCGGTCTATCTGAGAATATATATATATATATATATATATATATATATATATATTTCAGTTGCTCTATTTTGACCTCATCAAGTAACGTGGCATAACTAATCTAATATTAAAAACAAATAACATGTCAACAAAAACTCGTTCAGAAATTGTGATGCAATGGAAGTCATAATCTGAATGAAAAAAAACTATTATTTCATTGATTAAATGGAAAGGGGTCAAATACGCCCCTAACGTTTCGCCTATGGATCAAGTAAGCCCTCAACGTTCGAAAAGGGTCAAATAAGCCCCTAACGTTTTTAAATTGTATCATCTAAGCCCTTCTTACTAACACCGAAGACCCTAACGTTTGTTTGATCGTATCAACGAGAACCCCTATGGAGGGCTCAGATGATACGATTTAAAAACGTTAGGGTCCTCGTCGACCCTTTCCGAACATTGAGGGCCTACTTGATCCATATGATAAACTTTAGGGGCTTATTTGACCCTTTTCCCTTGATTAAATTGTGTAGTAGTGGTGTATCAGTTACAGAAACATACTCCACTCATGCACAATTTAACTGTACATTTTGGAGGACAAAGAGATGCACAATCTTTATCACTCGTACAATGAAGAAGTGTATTTTCTTGATCTGGTACGCATGTGCATCCTTTCGCAGAACACACTGGAACATATTCATCGTTGCATCGATAATACACGCAGTCTTCTTTAGTATCACATGCCATCGAGAGTAAGATGCCTGCAAAATAAATTAAGCTTCAATTTAATTATAATTCCGAGACTGAATTCGAGTTCGATTCAATGTTAAATTAATTGATAATTAGATGAGACTCGATTTTATATAGAAGGTAGAGATTCCAAATTATTCGAGTATATATTACTACTACATGTATTACTTATAGCCACAATGGAAAATCTTAGAATTAATTAATATATGTGTTTTGAGATCAAATAATGAAAATTAATTACTTTTTTCTTCAAAAAAGTAAAAATTACTTTGAATGCAATCAACACTTACATTGTGATGCGATGAGAAATAGAATTGCCATCTTCAAACCAGCATTTTCCATCTCCTTTTTTATTTTAACTTCTATTTGCTAATTCAAGAAATATTTTTGTTGTTGTTAGTTGTGATTTTGAAGCTCTCATGTAATTGTTATTTATAGGACGCTTAAAGAAGAACTAACCTTAGCACTAATTTACTATATATACTTAATTTGGTAGAGTATATGAATTGTTGGAGCAATTATGGACATATTTTGTTTTAAAGGCAACTAAAATCTTTTAAAAGAAATTTTTTTGAGAAAATGCAAATCCAGTGAATACTGAATTTGCTTGACAAATGAACAACTGTGTCTGAATTGTTCTTGATTCTTCTTCTTTCATGAGAAATATGCAGCAACATATGAAATCCCAATTTACAAATTATGTTACTTTTCTTAAAATTGACTAGTTTCGCATTACGTGCTATGCACGTGGCTCGTAACGTAATTCGTCAATGTACATATTAGTAAATTTATTATAATTATATCAATTTTATTTATAATTAATATTAAATTAGTTAAGAATTTTTGTAAAAGTAAATATAATATATTCGGTTATTAAATTTTTTTCTATACTGAATTTATTCTTCTTTTGGTTTTATAATAACCATAATTAAATAATTAACTTAATTTTATTAATAATATCTTTAAAAATAATAAGATAATAAATTAAAATAATAATATATTGACCAAATATAGTATTTTAATTTTGCAGTTAAATCAAACTAAAATATAGGTATTCCTACTAATTTGGAGACAATTTAGTTATTTTTTACATACTAAAAACTAAATTGGAGATAATTTAGCTACCTATTCTAATTAGGACTTTAATTACAATAATGATTAATTAAATAACTAATTAGTTAATGACTATAAAACCGTTATTTAGTGTTAAACTGAAAAGGATTATTCGGTAAATTTGCCTGTCCCCCCATCCGTGCTTTTATATATAGTATAGATATATTGAATCCTAGAAGTTCCTTTTTATGCACCATGGAGTGTATTATTATGAGTTCTTCACAAGAACTATTCAAAAATAAAAATATTTATAGAAATAGATTATCCCATTATGTAAATAAAAATTGGTTATATTTTTTTTTACAAAAATGTAATATTTTATAAAAGGTTAATGTCATAGAAATTCACCAACTTTACACGTTTTCTCATTTTAATCACGCAGTTTAATTTTTCTCATTTTCATGCACAAACTACCACTTTTTCTCAAAGTCATACACGGTGCTGAGATGACACTCATTCATTGGTGTAATTTGCTGAGGTGGAGGTCATTTTACACCAATAAATGAGTGCCACCTCAGCACAGTGCATGAATTTGAGAAAAAGTGTTATTTCATGCATGAAAATGAGAAAACTTAAACTACGTGATTAAAATGAGAAAACGTGTAAAGTTCGTGATTCTTTTTGACATTAACACTTTACAAAAACATTTACGATAATATGAAATTTTCAATATATATATATATATATATATATATTATATACATTTAATATACATATGGTATATAAATTGATTAAATAGGCTTTAAACATAGAGAAAGATACTGTGAAGCCCTCAACATATGTCATAATTCACCGTTCGGTACCTTCTGTTTGAAAATCAAAGAATTTGATACCTGATTTTTAACTACGCAAACGGTAACCTTCTTAGATGTGGATACAGATCATTAATGAAATTAAAAGTGAGGTACCAAATCGTTTGAAAATGAGGTATCAAATTGTTAGTATATTTGAAAGTGAGGTACCAAATTGTTAATATAATTGAAAGTGAGATATAAAATTGTTTAAAAGTAAGTATCAAATTATTAACAGATTTAACAGAAGCCCTTAATTTCGTTAATGATTTCTTATAATATTTTGAGAAACTGAGCTGTTATAATATTTTATTTTGGTAATAATATTTTAATTTAGGTACTAAATTTTAATTCTATTGCAATTAAAAGATTTCATCTGATTTCATACTAGATACTTCTCATGAAAAAAAAAGCCCATTTCAAAGGCTCTGGCTATGAAAAAGAATCTTTTATTTAAAAAAGGAAAAAGGTATAAAAAAATCCTCGTAGTTTTTACAAAAGTATAAATCAGCTCTTTTATCTTTTTGGGGTATAATTAACCCCTTTTTGTTTTCAAATAGAACAAATAACTCCTTTCATCCAACATCATTAGAAACATTCGTTGATGGCTGACATGTCTCTCATAAATCATATAGGAAAAAAGTTCAAAAATAATTTTAATATTTAAAATATTTACCAAAATTTTGAGGGGGTAAGTGTCCCAAAAGTAAACTAAAAGAATTTATTTGTTCGATTTTAAAATAATAAAGATTTAATTGTTCAATTTTAAAAATACGGGGGCTTAATTATACCCAGATAAAGTAAAAAAACTGATCTGTACTTTTAAAAAAAATTCGAGGGTTTTTTTGTACTTCCCGCCTTTAAGAAAAGTATAACCACGCTATCTTGTGACATTTCTAATGGTTTGTGAAATTTTTTTATCGGTGGAACCTGCTATGTACACTACTAAAATGCTTGCTTTTAGCGACGGATTTTTCCGTCGCTAAAAGCATGAAATCCGTCGGCAAAATCCTCGTCGCTAAATTTTTGGCGACGGACCAAAAAATTTGGTGACGGATTTTTCAAAAATTGCCGACGGATTTTAACGACGGATTTAAATCTGTCGCTAATTACCGACGGATTTAAATCCGTCGCTAATTACCGACGGATTTTAGCGACGGATTTAAATCCGTCGCTAATTACCGACGGATTTTAGCGACGGAAGCCGTCGCTAATTACCAAAAAATAAAAAAAATTAAATCGTAAAATAAATTATTATTATTTAATCGGTCACACACCTGTCACCCTCCGTCCCCCACCCGTCCCCCACCCGTCGCCCTCGGTTACTCATCCGTTGCCTCCATCACCCACTCACAATTTTTACAAACTTCCCAGTAGGTCAACCATCCTTCCAACTGCTCCCACTCATTGCTCTTTAACTTTAAAGTTCTCCCGCGCGTATCTCCACCTGAACCAGCTCAGCTTCTTGTTATATATAAATGTATATTTATATTTAAATGTAACTAAAAAATGACAAATACTTCCTCCCACATTTTAAGATAATTATTTTTTATAATTAATAGTTATTTTAAATAATTATTAATGAATAAATAAATAACAATATTTTCAATATATATATTTATGTTATATTTAAATAATATTATATATAATTAAAAAAATAATAATTATTTTTTCTAAATAATTTTTTGATAAAAATTTTATTTAATTTAATAAATTTTTTTACGATTTTTTTTATTTTTTTAAATTAGTGACGGATTTAAATCCGTCGCTAAAAACGGATTTTGAAATCCGTCGCCAAATACATCAAAAATAATTGGCGATAAAAAAAAATTAGCGACGGATTTTAAATCCATCGCTAATATCCGTCGGTAAAACACAGTTTTTTAGTAGTGGTAGGTCCGCCGGTCACAACGATAGGCTTTTGTTGAAACGTTCAGGGTCTGAACTCTCTTAAAACGTTCAAAAAGTCTACATTTAATTTTTTGATCTAGTTAATTCTATGTATTTGGGTGACCCTTAGTATTCGATGACTGTATTTTTACAGTTTTTATCATCTTTTCTAGAATAGTAAACTTAATGTGTTGAGAAACCGTTCATATATTTTTCGTTATTATTAATGTAAATTTTAGCCTTTGGCAAAACAAGCAAAAAAAAAAAAACTAAATAAAATTAAATTATATTCGAATATTTATGATAAATGATTTTTGTGTTTTATATATTTTTTTTAATTATTGAATTTTATATGTATTCTCAAATATATTTTTTTGTTTCTTCGTACCAATTGCTACTAGTATTAAATTGACGATCAAATCTAACATGAAACGAACATACACTAATACTTTTTTCATGGTATACTAATACTTCTGCTACATGATTTGAAGATCTATTTATAAAAACAAAGGAAATCGTAAGTTATTTTGCCTAATAAAATGTCAATTCTTGATTCATAAAAACAATGCCAATTCTCTTTTCTCTCTCTAGAGAATAGTTTTTCTCTCTGATTTCTCAGTAGAGACTGGTGCTCTTGTCGATGGATATTACGTCGCTTTGTCAGTCACTATCACTATCCGATGATGAGGATGAAGTGGTTTGTGATCTGGGAGACATAGCGATAAACGTTGGCGAGAGAAAGATTGCTCAATCCTTGATGGGAAAAGTGTTATCTACAAAGAAAGTTAATAGAGATGGTTTTATCTCTTCAGTCCAGTTTATGTGGAAGACTAAGAAGACTATGAAGGTGGAAACAGTGGGTGATAATACCTTCATTTTTCATTTTGAATCCCTGGAAGATAGAGGGAGAGTTTTAGCAGGTGGACCTTGGACATTTCAAGACTGGTTGATTGTCCTAGAGGTTCCTGTGGGTGTTGGAGACTACAATTCCATGAATTTTGACAAAGCTTCGTTCTGGGTCCAAATACATAATCTGCCTCTCATTTGTCTTAATATGGAGGCTGGTTTATCCATGGGTTCTCAGATTGGAGAAGTGGAAAAAGTTGATCCGGGTGCTTCGGGTGACTGTCTAGGGAAGTACCTTCAGGTGAGGGTCAAAGTGAACATTAAGAAACCTCTTAAACGAGGATTCAAAGTTAAAGTTGATAAGGAAGGAACACTGGTAATGGCGTTTCTTCGGTATGAAAGATTGCCAGATTTTTGTATGAAATGTGGGATTATTGGGCATCCTAGTTTGGAATGTAATGAGATACAGGAGACTGATCCAGGGAAATTCAAATATAATGATAGTATCAAAGCAGTTAATTCCCATTGGTCGGGGAATCGTAGCAAGAGGATGAGAAGTGGAGGCGATAATAGCAGAGATGAGCTGAGCCATCAGCTTCCGGCTAAACAAACTCAGGGGAGACAGCAGCAGGGAGAGAGAAGACCTGTTTTGGAAGGTGGAGCAGACCTAGCAATTCAAAAGGAGAACCCGAAGATTTCTCCAGTAATTGTGGAAACTACTCAATTGGCTGTTCAAAATTTGAGAAAGGAAGGAAAGTCAAAGGAGAATCTAGATCTGGTGGAGGTTATTATCCAAGATTCTAGGATAACAGATACGGAGAGGTTGGCGCGAGGAAAAGGAAAGGTCAAACCTTCTAATTTGAATAATAGTGGGCTTAAAATCAAGGCTAAAGATAGAGGAGTTAAAAAGCCCATTGGGAGAGGAGGGGGTGGGAAGAAATCTCAGCCCAGTTCTATTCACAAAATAGGGCCTTTAATTGATATTACTAATTTAATAGATGTTGTGGAGTGTAACGGTAACAATTTTTCTAAGAAGAAGGAGGGAGGGGATGAAGCTCAAACCTCAGGTACATTATCTGCGTCTTTGGACTATGTACCTGAGGAGGTTACTCTTAATGTTTCAACGGCGGTGCCTGCGAGCCAGGACCGCCGAGTCCAATGAAAATTTTAAGTTGGAACGTTCAAGGGTTAGGCTCACCCAGAACGTTCCAAAATCTTTCTGAACATATCAGGAAGATGAAGCCAAATTTGGTGTTTCTTATGGAAACTCGTTGTACTGAAGTTAAAATGAAGAAGATTTGTGATGCAATTAAGATGAAAAGTTGCTTTGTGGTAGACAGTGAAGGTAAAAGTGGAGGGATTACTCTGCTTTGGGACGAGGTTAGTAAATGTGAGGTGTTGAGCTCTTCGAAATTTTATATTGACTGTTTGGTGGAGAGTGATAGAAATGTGAAGTTCAGATTTACAGGTTTCTATGGCAATCCTGCCCAGTCTCAGAGAGTTCATTCGTGGAAACTGCTTGAAAGATTGAGTGAGTTGAGAGATCATCCCTGGATCTGCGGAGGGGATTTTAATGAGATTACTCATGAGGATGAAAAGCTGGGAGGAACAAAGAAACCAGACTACTTAATGAATAACTTCAAAGAGTGTCTGAATATCAGCAAGTTAAAGGATGTAGATAATGCTGACAAGGGGTTCACTTGGTGGTGTAATAGGGGTCAGGGGATGGTTAGAGAAAGGCTTGACAGATTTGTAACTAACACTGATTGGTTAAGTCTTTTTCCAGATCACCAGGTTGTCAATCTTGATTTTGGTGGTTCAGACCATTGTCCCATTATGATGTGTGGGTACAAAGAAGACAGGGTGGATAAGAGAAGGAGGAACAAGGGGAGAAGGTTTCATTTTGAGGAAGCCTGGTTGATGAAGGAAGGTTTTAATGAGCTTATTAAAGACTCATGGAGTAAAGATGGCCAGGTCTCTTGTGTGGAGGATATTCCGAAGAAGCTTGAGAGATGTGCTAGAGACCTCTCATCCTGGGGGAGAATCTCTGGTAAGGAGATAAGAAGGAAAATAGATGATTTGAAAATGGAGCTGCAAAATTTAATTAAATCTAGAGAGGAGAACATTTTGCTGAGCAAGATTAAGGAGACAGAGAGCAGATTAGATGATTTGCAGAATCAAGAAGAGATTTATTGGAAACAAAGGTCTCGAGCTGAGTGGTTAGCTCATGGAGACAAGAATACTAGATATTTTCATGTGAAATCCTCTAAGAGGAGAGCCAGAAACAGAATTGAAAGTCTCAAAGATGAAAGAGGAGTGCTGAAAACAGACCAGAAGGATTTAGAAGGCATTATTCAAAGGTATTTCACTAATATCTTTGAAACTTCTAATCCTAGTAATCTGGATATCGAGGTTGTAACTTCTCTGGTAAAGAATTCAGTTAGTGATGAGAGAAATGATATGCTGTGTGCTTTGTTCAATGAGGAGGATATTCTGTTTGCTTTGAAGGAGATGCCTGCAACCAAAGCTCCTGGGAAAGATGGTTTTCCTGTTTTGTTCTATCAAAAATGCTGGAAAGTCATTGGCCCTGATATCACCAAGGTATGTCTCCAAATTCTGAATGATAGTGCTGAAATGGATAGTATTAATGGTACTATTATAGCGTTGATCCCTAAGGTTAAAATTGCTGTTAGTATGATGCATTTTAGACCAATAAGCCTTTGTAATGTCATTTATAAGATTGTATCCAAGGTTCTTGCTAATAGGTTTAGAGGGGCTTTGAATGAAGTAATTGATTCTGCACAGAGTGCATTTGTGCCTGGGAGGCAGATTGTGGATAATGCTTTGGTTGGATTTGAATGCATTCATTTGATCAAGAAGTCTATGAAAAAGATTAATGGGCCCCTAGCTATGAAGTTAGATATGTCTAAGGCTTATGACCGAGTGGAGTGGTCCTTTCTGAGAGCCATGCTGTTGAAGATGGGGTTCAGAATGAGCTGGGTTGAGAAGATGATGAGGTGTGTTTCTTCTGTTCAATTTTCTTTTCTTCTGAATGGGGAGGTGAAGGGTAGGATTGTGCCTCAGAGAGGTCTGAGACAGGGGGACCCCTTATCCCCTTATCTTTTTCTTGTTTGTGCTCAAGGCTTGTCTAGTCTTATTAGTGATGCTGTTAATAGAGGTTTGGTTACTGGTCTTCAGTTTGGTCCAGACTGCTGTGTTTCTCATCTGTTTTTTGCAGATGATAGTTTGTTGTTTCTGAGAGCTAATCTGCAGGAGTGTAGGGTCATTAAGAATATTTTGGAGATTTATGGGAAAGCATCAGGACAGGTGATTAATTTTGATAAGTCAGCTATTACTTTTGGTAGAGAAGCTGGAGCAGATTTACAAAATCTAATTCAACAGATTATGCAGATGAATGTGGTTGCTTGTCATGAGAAATATCTAGGCTTACCTTCTGCTGTAGGTAGGAGGAAAGGAGAAAGCTTCATTTCAATTAAAAACAGGATTTGGAACAAGCTTCAAGGTTGGAAAGACAGTTTATTTTCAGCAGGTGGTAATGTCACGACCCATTTTCATGAATCGTGACCGGCGCTAGGGTATGGGTATGGTTGTACCAAAACCCGTAGCTAGCCTTGCGGATAACCAACTTATAACATTTAAAACAATAAACCTGCAGAAAATCACATGCTTGGGGGCAACCGAGACTTCAACCTAATCTAGCAGTACAATATAACAGCATATATTTGAAGTACGCTTATTTCAAAATAATGTCTAACAGCATGATAATATATATAATTCCATAAACACTGTAATCATGCCAAAACTGATAAAATAATAGTTGGACCAATCCAACAACAATAGTCTAAAATATAAATAAAAGACTAAGACATGAATAACTGATACTACTACTGCGGTCTAAGAGTTTAAAACAGTTCGACTCTTTTATTCTGAAAATAAAATAAAAACCTCCGAGAATGAAGAAACGGAGATCGACCAAAGCTCAAATCATAAACCTGGAAAATTTGGGAAAACAACGGGGTCAGATTTACTGAGTAGAGTTTATATAACCATTTACATTTATTAAGTTAAAAACCTTAAAAAACGTTTAATAAAATATTTTCATTATGGATTATCAATGAAACCCTAAACCACAATTCTAAATCCATTGTCGTGTCGGTGAGACGTATCTCAATAACCGATTCCCCGACTACCACTTAATTAATAGTGAGCCCAGGAGACGTATCTTCCACCGGTGCCCTCACTAAGGTGAGACATATCTCAAACCTACCTCAATACCATAATCATTACCGGTGCGCACGCAGTCCCGATGATGCCCATCGAGTAGCACGTTCCAAATCAAATCCACAATGCCGAAAAACAGTTCAAAAGCTGTTTATACATATACATATACAAAATATAATATTTGCTTAATAAAGAGGTAAATAGAGATATAAACTCACTGCTTGCTAATCCACGTGATCCTGGCAAGCAACCAAATTCTTGTTCGCCTCTGAAGTACGAACAGTCGACGGGTCTAGTCAAGGTAATAAATATAAATTAAAAATAGACCCTAACTCTAGAGAGTACTAGACACCACACAGGACTAGCACTATACCAAGTCTCGCACAAGCATAGTCAAAGCAAAAACAACCATTAATTACATAATGACCCGAGTCAAAATACGATCCACCTTGAGTAAACACAATACCCAAAATTAATAAGTCAAGTTTATTGGGTTCCCGATTTAAAATCCGTTCCGGAAAATATTACTCAAATAATATTTAAATAATAACTTAAATCAATTCCTCAAATAATGGGTTAGCCGAGTTACCAATAACTACCAAGCTACCTCACATGTCGGGTGACCCAAGTCTAACCCAACCCAAAATATTTTATCAAAATATAAACCAAAGTTTATAATTCTCAAAAATCACTTTGATAAAATGAATATAATCATATCCAATTATAAACCATAGTTTATAATTATGAAATCAACTTGATAAAATAATAAATCAATATTTAAAACGGAACCCAATAGCTTTAACTTTAAGTAACCCAAGTTACAACCAAAAACTTAATCAGATAAATTTTAAAAACGTTCAAGAGCTAAATTATAATTTAGCCAAAATGACATACCAAAAAGATATTTAAAATCAAATATAATTACCCCAGTAATTATATTAATTTAAATTATAAAATAATCGTCGATTTCAATTTGTCAAATTTTATATAACGAAATCCAAAAGTTTAAAAATATAAACTTAATCACATTGACACGCTAAGCCCGAAATCTCTAATTAACCATTAAATAATAATTAATAATAATTGTTAATTGAATTTTTAATAACTCAAATATTATTTTGTAGATTTAAAAATAATATTACCAAACTGTCAACTTATTAATTTAACATGAATTCCCCAAATTAAAATCAAAATCAATTAATCAGTAGATAAAATTTAACTTAAAAATTTTATTGATTTAAACCAAAAAAACCTAAATACCACTTTAGTCACTTACCCATCTCTTTCATTTAACAAACAGATTCAACTCCCTATTGAATATAGTCCAAATAAATAATTTAATTAAAAATTATTTAAATTATAATAAGATTAATATTAATTCTAGAATTAAAATAATGGTACCCAAAGTAATTTAAAATCATAATTAATAATTAAATCGTCGAAGTAATAGTCGAAACTAAATTTGTAACTTAAATTTAAAATCAATTATAAAACAGTTAAGGAATAAGTTAAGGAATCAATATGTTAAAAGCAAAATAAATCAGTGACCTAAAAAAAACCTTTAACCAAAAAAAAAATAATCAAAGCAGCCAATAAGCCAAAGACACCTCGTCATCTTCAACATAAGAGCAAACCTAACATTAACAATACAGTAAACAAAAGCCGCAACCAAGATTTCAAAAGATAAAAATGATGGAATTTACCAAATTAATAAATAATATAATAATGATTAATTCTTCAAAAAAAGCATAAGAAATAGATTATTTTTCCATTAACCCATGGCATCACAAAAAGACGAAACAATGATGGACAAGAATTATACAAATGGAAAAGTTACTTGATGACATGGACTAATACATGGGTGGTGAAATTTTTTCCTAACAAATGTATTAGAATAAAATAATGAAAAATAATAGATTACCTCTTTTCAAATTGCAGAGGAAGGAAATAATAATCGCATAAAGACAATGCCACTTTCCGCCGAAAAATAAAAAGGAGGAGTCTGAGTTTTGTTATTGAATTAGGGCAATGAGATGAATGGTAAAACACGTGTGTGTGTATTTATATATAAGTAAATTGGAGTTAAAATATTTTAAATGCATTCAAAAAATATTCATCTATAAAATTTTATCCAAAAATTCAAATTTAAAATATAATACGTCATAAAATTTAAATTAAATAAAATAAGATAATAAAAAAAAAATGGGATATTACATTCTCCCCAACTTATTAAAAATTCGTCCTCGAATTTACCACAAAACCAAAAATAAAATAAACTCTGAAACAGTGCACACCAAAAAAAAAACAACTCCTAACACATAAATTAAGAATTAACGAATTTCAAGTAGAACGGAAAAACACAACTACGCATAACAATTTTCGATTCCCAAAATCACTTAACTACCAGGAGATAATTCAACGGAAACAAAATAATAACCGCATAACTCAACTTACGCAAAGTAAAACTGCAATCTCCAAGATTTAAAACCAAACTCTTACCAAAAGATAATTTTACCACAAATGAAAACTGAGAAGAGTTAAACTAAACGAAATTTACCTTAACTGAAAATACGCTGAAAATTTTACAGACATTTTCCCCAACTAAAAAAATTACGACTTCGAATTTAAAACTGAGTCAAAAATTTGAATGACTACCACACGCATACGCCAAAAAAAAATTCCTAATTCGGTACCTCAACGACTTCTCAAAACACAGCACGTGTGCACAAATAAAAACTTTCCAACCGAGAATCACCACTACGCTTAACGAGGAAAATTTCCAAAAATAACAAGTTCAAGTCTCAAAGACTACGAAAGCAACACCATAAGTGTAATGACAAACCCAAAATTCAAATCGTAATTTTACTAAGCCAAACTCCAAAACTACAAACCGAAAACCTACAAACACTCTTTACTGAAAATAATCTTACATTCCTTAACGCCTATACTCTATATCTCTTAAAGTAGTCATAATACCAAATACCGCATATGAGAATACTTAACAGCAAATCTAAATGTCATTTTGATTAAATGTGCTCTCACAAATAACGGCTGAAAACTAAACACTATTAGAATCGTTACGGTTCAACCAATCTAAAGAATACATAATTCAAACTTCTGACAACAATTTTTTTTTCAATCAACTATTACCTCAAATCCTATAGAAAATCATTTAGATCAAATCGCTATTAATCGGTTTGTTGGTTATGCTCACAACAAAATTTTTATATAAAAATGCTTTTCGCAACCACAAAATATTTAATAATACCATCCACCTTTAATTTGAAATCACTAGCACCTCAATTTAAATTTCATTTTCGACCGAAAGTAATTAACCCATTGAAAAATCCTTTTGTTCCTAAATGTATCAACATAATAGAATACTGTCAATTTGAAATCATAACCGAACCTTACTTTCAAATAATTTCATGATTTTATAAAATCGTTCATTTATAAGAGTCTAAAAATCTACTTTTAAATCAAGATTGATAAGGTTTCATCACTTCTCCAAAAGTTAAAATTTCACAAATAAGAATTCCCTTATTTACGAAAAATTTTCATACCGGTATCAAAACTTTTCGTACAGAAATCGAATTTGTAAAAACAAAATTTCTTTTAATTTTATTTTTTGGTGTAAATAAATACGCAGAGCATAACCAATTTCCTTAAATTAAAAATCCTCAAATTATATACTCTAAGCTGACACAATTCTTTAATCCGAACTCAAAATTTTTCCGCACTTACCACAACTAAACCTCGAATAATACCTTATAACAACATAGAATAAATCCTTATAATACAATTCTTCTTAAATCACCACTGTCATCACATAGTATTTGTCTAGTTTCCAACCAATTAAAAAAATTCAAAACTGTTTGATATTTAATAACTTTTTAAACACCATTTTCACAATGTAACTCGCGAGTTTTTTTTTTTTTTTTTTTTTTTTTCAAAACATTTTTTTCTTGAAAAGTCTCACTGATAAAATTTATTTTACATAATTGTGCGCCAGGGTGATGACAGCTCTCATCCCCAAAGAGTTGCATTCAACCCTAATAATTTAATGTCGTGATGAATGTTCTAAATGCATGTATTATTTATTTTCCTTTTAATTAGTGATCATATTTAATCCTCAATGAAGTTTCCTATTCGTGGCATTCCAAATGCATGTTCATGACATGTCTGGGCACAATTACGTGATAAAAACATTTCAATTACTTTAAAAAGTAAACATTTGAAATCAATTTTCCTTTGAAATATTTTCTAGACATTATACTCTGTAAGACGTACACTCGTCCATTTTGACGTATTTGCCCATCTCCATTATCCTAGTCCACAAATTTGAATTGTCAAAACAAAATAACCTAAAATCAACAATAAAACTAAAATTTACCTAACAACGAATTTCTCTTCAAATCAATTTGAAAATTTTCCAAAGGAATCAAAGCAACACGACCGCCTTCACAACTTCAATATCAGTTTCGATATTTCACCGATCTATCTAAAGAAAATACTATTGTATTACTACATTGATCAACCTCGATTCACAGATTCCATATCTAATTATAGAACACTCACAATTGAACTCTTAGACTACAACAATTTATCACAAACGAGTCCGACGTAGAAACACATAACGTTCAAAATTTCACGCACGAGGTAAACCCACACGAGAAGAATCATTCCACCGGTGTTGAGTAATATAATTAATTTGCCTTCCTCCGACCAGGATAGTTTCGGGATTCGAATCTGCGAACAGCTCTTGAGAATCGCTCCTCAAATTTCTTGATGACAAAATTAATAACTTCGATTTCCAGAGTCCAACGTTCGATCCCACTAACCAATTAGAACATCTAAATAATCGCAGGGTCAAAACAAAGGTTCGAAACACACATCGATACCAATGTTAAAGTTAGGCCAAAGAAAGACTAGCGAGAAATACCCTCATGTGATACTCCACACAGTGAGGCGAACGAGGACAAAACTGATACGACATAACTTAATCAAACACTATAGACCAGAATAATAACACAGTAATATAGGCCAAGAATTGATCACACATCCGAAAAACACTTAAGCATCTTACAGTAAAACAATTACTCACTTAGATAGCTAACCAATGTAATTCCAAAAATAATTAAGCATGCAACATCTTGTATGGTCAACGAGTTCCTACCCGTAATTAAGGAAAATTTAACTTATACAATAATATTTTCAACGCATCAACTCAAATTAAAATAATAAAGATACTGGTCAAAAGTACCTATCAAAATCCACTTCGAAAAATAAAATTTACAAAATATATTTCAAGTTCGTGTCGAGCCCCACAGTTTTGAAAATCATTTTCCAGAAACCTTTTTTATAAAACAATAGATATAATTGTTCCCAAACGCCTCAATTTAAAATCATCGAGTTAGCCGAGTGATTATCACTTCCAAGCTCTACTACAAATTTGGGTGACCCAAGTCAAACCCATAATATCCATTTATAAAACGTATGCAACACATTTTCAAATCCGTAAAAAAACGCCTTTTGAAAATAAATCTCAATATTTTCAAAATAGATAGCTCGACGTTACCCAAAGTAATAACATCAACTCATCGCCCAAGTGGAAAAATAATAATTCTTTAACAACCTTTCAAAAACACTGGCTTCAATTAAAATTAGTAAATCAAGCATACGGCCAACACCAAAGTTTGTATAATTCGAAATATGGTAAAATTATAAAATTAATGTTATATTATCAAATCAGTATTGCCTTTAAAAATAATATTATTTCAAAATAATCATTTTGAAGACACCAAACTAGACGTAACATTTTAATTTGTAAAATACAAGAATTTCATTTTATTTCAAAATAACAACCCTTTTTCAATCCTTAGTCAAATGTAAAACTTTGAAATATAAGAGTTTCATTTTACTAGCAAGATACTGAAAATAATATTTCAGGGTGTCGTGTCCAGACTACCCATTTGACTTTATGCGTCAAAACACTAGTTAGGCAAAAAAATATTCTTAAGAAAATTTAAAACAATACGTGGCCAACCACGTAATTCACAAAGCGTGAAAAAGATTTTTCGGTCAAAAATCATTTATCCCAAAATAATGTCAAATCCTAACAAAACATAATTTTTTTGAAATCAAAGTTCACGGTCAAAATCAGAAGTACTGACAAAATAATTTAACGTTGGCAACATCATTAAAGCATAACGACCAAAATATATCACTCAGGTGAAAAGAAACATCATCAAGATAAGACAATTAACTCATACCCAAGTATGACATAGAGGAAATTACCAACATAATATCCCCGAGAAATCAAAAGCAATTAAATCATCCAAGTGAGATAACATCAAAAGCATCAAATCAAAGCATAAATAATGACTGACTGGACGCAATCCTATCGCTGTAGGCAGAAAGTTTTAAAATCAAAAGATGACGTTTTAAAGACAAGACATGAATCCTAATTCCGCAGTAGATCCTATGGAACAACAGTAGCACTAAACATGCCTTAAAGCGATAAACACAAAACATGCAAAAATTTGGCCTTAGTTCGAAACTAAAGCTCTGATACCAAGTTTGTCACGACCCATTTTCATGAATCGTGACCGGCGCTAGGGTATGGGTATGGTTGTACCAAAACCCGTAGCTAGCCTTGCGGATAACCAACTTATAACATTTAAAACAATAAACCTGCAGAAAATCACATGCTTGGGGGCAACCGAGACTTCAACCTAATCTAGCAGTACAATATAACAGCATATATTTGAAGTACGCTTATTTCAAAATAATGTCTAACAGCATGATAATATATATAATTCCATAAACACTGTAATCATGCCAAAACTGATAAAATAATAGTTGGACCAATCCAACAACAATAGTCTAAAATATAAATAAAAGACTAAGACATGAATAACTGATACTACTACTGCGGTCTAAGAGTTTAAAACAGTTCGACTCTTTTATTCTGAAAATAAAATAAAAACCTCCGAGAATGAAGAAACGGAGATCGACCAAAGCTCAAATCATAAACCTGGAAAATTTGGGAAAACAACGGGGTCAGATTTACTGAGTAGAGTTTATATAACCATTTACATTTATTAAGTTAAAAACCTTAAAAAACGTTTAATAAAATATTTTCATTATGGATTATCAATGAAACCCTAAACCACAATTCTAAATCCATTGTCGTGTCGGTGAGACGTATCTCAATAACCGATTCCCCGACTACCACTTAATTAATAGTGAGCCCAGGAGACGTATCTTCCACCGGTGCCCTCACTAAGGTGAGACATATCTCAAACCTACCTCAATACCATAATCATTACCGGTGCGCACGCAGTCCCGATGATGCCCATCGAGTAGCACGTTCCAAATCAAATCCACAATGCCGAAAAACAGTTCAAAAGCTGTTTATACATATACATATACAAAATATAATATTTGCTTAATAAAGAGGTAAATAGAGATATAAACTCACTGCTTGCTAATCCACGTGATCCTGGCAAGCAACCAAATTCTTGTTCGCCTCTGAAGTACGAACAGTCGACGGGTCTAGTCAAGGTAATAAATATAAATTAAAAATAGACCCTAACTCTAGAGAGTACTAGACACCACACAGGACTAGCACTATACCAAGTCTCGCACAAGCATAGTCAAAGCAAAAACAACCATTAATTACATAATGACCCGAGTCAAAATACGATCCACCTTGAGTAAACACAATACCCAAAATTAATAAGTCAAGTTTATTGGGTTCCCGATTTAAAATCCGTTCCGGAAAATATTACTCAAATAATATTTAAATAATAACTTAAATCAATTCCTCAAATAATGGGTTAGCCGAGTTACCAATAACTACCAAGCTACCTCACATGTCGGGTGACCCAAGTCTAACCCAACCCAAAATATTTTATCAAAATATAAACCAAAGTTTATAATTCTCAAAAATCACTTTGATAAAATGAATATAATCATATCCAATTATAAACCATAGTTTATAATTATGAAATCAACTTGATAAAATAATAAATCAATATTTAAAACGGAACCCAATAGCTTTAACTTTAAGTAACCCAAGTTACAACCAAAAACTTAATCAGATAAATTTTAAAAACGTTCAAGAGCTAAATTATAATTTAGCCAAAATGACATACCAAAAAGATATTTAAAATCAAATATAATTACCCCAGTAATTATATTAATTTAAATTATAAAATAATCGTCGATTTCAATTTGTCAAATTTTATATAACGAAATCCAAAAGTTTAAAAATATAAACTTAATCACATTGACACGCTAAGCCCGAAATCTCTAATTAACCATTAAATAATAATTAATAATAATTGTTAATTGAATTTTTAATAACTCAAATATTATTTTGTAGATTTAAAAATAATATTACCAAACTGTCAACTTATTAATTTAACATGAATTCCCCAAATTAAAATCAAAATCAATTAATCAGTAGATAAAATTTAACTTAAAAATTTTATTGATTTAAACCAAAAAAACCTAAATACCACTTTAGTCACTTACCCATCTCTTTCATTTAACAAACAGATTCAACTCCCTATTGAATATAGTCCAAATAAATAATTTAATTAAAAATTATTTAAATTATAATAAGATTAATATTAATTCTAGAATTAAAATAATGGTACCCAAAGTAATTTAAAATCATAATTAATAATTAAATCGTCGAAGTAATAGTCGAAACTAAATTTGTAACTTAAATTTAAAATCAATTATAAAACAGTTAAGGAATAAGTTAAGGAATCAATATGTTAAAAGCAAAATAAATCAGTGACCTAAAAAAAACCTTTAACCAAAAAAATAATAATCAAAGCAGCCAATAAGCCAAAGACACCTCGTCATCTTCAACATAAGAGCAAACCTAACATTAACAATACAGTAAACAAAAGCCGCAACCAAGATTTCAAAAGATAAAAATGATGGAATTTACCAAATTAATAAATAATATAATAATGATTAATTCTTCAAAAAAAGCATAAGAAATAGATTATTTTTCCATTAACCCATGGCATCACAAAAAGACGAAACAATGATGGACAAGAATTATACAAATGGAAAAGTTACGTTGATGACATGGACTAATACATGGGTGGTGAAATTTTTTCCTAACAAATGTATTAGAATAAAATAATGAAAAATAATAGATTACCTCTTTTCAAATTGCAGAGGAAGGAAATAATAATCGCATAAAGACAATGCCACTTTCCGCCGAAAAATAAAAAGGAGGAGTCTGAGTTTTGTTATTGAATTAGGGCAATGAGATGAATGGTAAAACACGTGTGTGTGTATTTATATATAAGTAAATTGGAGTTAAAATATTTTAAATGCATTCAAAAAATATTCATCTATAAAATTTTATCCAAAAATTCAAATTTAAAATATAATACGTCATAAAATTTAAATTAAATAAAATAAGATAATAAAAAAAATATGGGATATTACAGGTAAGGAAGTTATGCTCAAGGCTGTGATACAGTCTATTCCCACCTATTACATGAACTGTTTTAAATTTCCTAAATCTTTAATTAAGGAGATTGAAAACTTATGTAATAGATTCTGGTGGGGTAGTAAGGAGAATGATAGAAAGATTCATTGGGCCAGATGGAGTTTAATGTCTAAGCCTAAATGTTATGGGGGAATGGGGTTTAAAGATCTGGAGTTGTTCAATAAAAGCCTTTTGGCTAAACAAGGGTGGAGGATACTGAAAAATCCTGAAAGTACTTTAGCTAAAGTGTTAAAATGGAGGTATTTTAGGAACAGTTCTTTTCTAGATTCTGGTTGTCCTAGAAGTGCTTCTTACACTTGGAAGAGTCTTTGCTGGGGGAGAGATATTCTGGTTGCAGGTACTAGATGGAGGGTTGGTAATGGGGAGAACATAAGTATAACTTCTGATAGATGGATCCCTAGAGAGAAATCCTTTAAACTCCTGTATAATCCAGAGATTAATGCAGAGGCTAGAGTTAAGGAGTTGTTTAGACAGACTGGGCAGTGGGATGTAGATATGATTAAAAGCATGTTTGGGGAGGCAGATGCTCATTGCATTCTCCAGATCCCCTTAGCTAATGCAGACCTGCCTGACGAGATCAGATGGCATTATGATAAGAAGGGTGATTTTAGTGTTAGAAGTGCCTACAGAGTGGCCAGAGAAATGGGAAATGAGGCCAGTGGGTCAGATTCTACTTTCATGATGAGGTGGTGGAAATTTCTCTGGAAACTTGCTTTACCTTCAAAAGTGAAGATTTTTATTTGGAAGAGTTTTCATAATTGGATACCAGTTAGGAGCAACCTGAGACAGAGAGGAATGCAGATTGATGAAAATTGTCCTATTTGTTGCAAAGAGCCTGAGTCTCTTCTTCATGCTTTATGGTTTTGCAAGAAAGTTAAGATGGTGTGGAAAGGTTGGGAGGACTCTTTCAGGTTGAATCCTGACAAAGAGTGGAAAATTCAAGATCTATTACTTCAAGCTTATAGTTCTTTAGATAAGCAGAAATTCATGACTTTTTGTGTGCTGCTGTGGCTTATCTGGCATAACAGAAACTGCATTCTGTTTCAGCAGGTTTCCAAACCGGAAGGTCAGCTTCTTGATTGGGCTATGGACTACGTGGAGGAATATCAGAAAGCTGCTATTGCAGGAAGTCACAGAAGCCAGGAGGAGAGAAAGCTGGAGGAAGATAATAGATGGGTTCCACCTAGAGCAGGAGTGTTCAAAGTAAATGTTGATGCAGGATTTGATGTGCACAATAAATGTTACAGTACTGCTGCTGTGATCCGTGATCATCATGGTGTGGTACTAGCATCTGGTTATAGAAGGTATGAAGGCATAATAGAAGTCAGTCTGGGAGAGGCTTATGCAATTCGAGATGGCATTAGCTTGGCAAAAGAAGCTACTCTAACTCCCTTTGTTATCTGTTCTGATGCAAAGGTGGTAGTGGAGACCTTCAATTCAAATAAGTTGCCTTGTAATGACATTGGTCTTATTGGTTTAGATTGTTTTAGCTTGATTAGCAGAGATAACTGTGAAGGCTTCGTTTTTACAGGAAGAAACAACAACAAGGTTGCCCATGCTCTAGCTAGTTTAGCTCTGCGTGATTTAGATCAGATTGCTATTTGGATGGGGAGTGTCCCAAATGATATCAAACAATTTGTATTGGCTGATTTAACAGCTCTTTGATTTATTGAATATCTTTTCCTTCAAAAAAAAAAAAAAAAAATTGACGATCATGTACTATGATTTTAGTACTTTACAATATTCATGAAATCTATTTGTATGATCTAATTCTTTTGCAACTGATAATATTGATATTCATTTTCTATTCAATGTAATGTTTGATAATTCCATAAATAAAAAATGCATATAATTTATTTTTCATTTTATATAAATACTTAGAGTACTTCTTATACTTTATTCTCCAGAAATGTATTGAAAAATTTAATAATAAATATAGGAATTTTTTTTCTCCTTTATATTTTAGTATCACAATGTTGTTAAGTATCACAAATATTCAAAAAAATCTAAGTGAGATTTTTTTAACATCACATATGAATTTGCAAAATAAATTCAAGATTCTAACATCTTAGAAAATATAAATTTTGTGTTTCAACATAAAATTTGAATGGACTGTACAAATTGTAAGTTATGAAATAATATATTTTTTAATTATAAATAATCTATTAAATTTATATCTAACTAATTGAAAATTCTGTAAATTATTCATGCACGATATTGTCATTTTATAGCTGTTTTTTTTTTGAAGAATTTCAAAGGTAGCATTTGATTTTTTTATAATTTGAATACAAATCGTGCCGCATCTATCAAATAACAAATAAGACATTTATTAAAAAATTGCTACGACTTCAATAAAATAATATATTAATTGAATTAAAATTATTATAAATACATTTTTTTCATCAAAGATAGAATTACACTACATTAGATGTTAGCAGGTTTTAGCGAGATTATTCACTATTTGATATAGTCTATTGGCTGCAGAGGGATGGGTCGAACCCACACCCAACCCTCATTTGCTATTACCAATACATTTCACAAAAAATTGTAGATGGAGACAAAATGGCTATTTTGAGCGTTACAAAATGGCTATTTTGAAGTAAAGTTACTATATTAATTTGAAGAATACTAATATTAACCTTCATCAATTTCAACCACTTCCATTAAATTTTATAAATCATCATTAATTATCACTTTATACAATATAAAACTTAAAAATAAATTTATCTTTTCAAAATTTAATTACAATTCCAACACAATAATTACCTTTTCCATAATATAAATTAATAATATTTAAAAAAACTTAAAAAATTAACTTAAGTTATTACTATCTTAACTATCATTTTCTAATTCATGTGCAAATTTTATTTTGCCTATTTTTATGGAACAAATAGAGTAATTGATATACCATTAATGTCATCATTAGCATGTCAATTAACTAATCTAATTTTTTGAAAAATATATGTCAATAAAAATTTATTCAAAATTATCACACTTGCAAAAAAACAACTATTATTTTATTGATAAAATTGTGTGTTGAATGATATGGTTTAACAGCTACAAATACACCTTCCACCAATACAATTTGTAATTCCACAATTTGGAGGACAAAGAGGTTTGCAATCCTTATCGTTGTGACAATATTGAACTCCGTCTAGTGAATCTGGCACGCATGTGCATTGATTTTTAGAACATATTGGATGATTTCCAACGTCACATCTATAGTACAAGCAATCTCCATTAGATGCACATGCCATTGAGAGTAAAATGCCTGCAAAACAAATATTTTTTTAAAAATGATATTGCTAGATTGAAAAATTTAAAATAATAAAACATATAACGCTCGTGTTAAATTCAATTTAAATTAAATGAAGTTTTTAATAACTAAATAGGACTTGACGTTTACAAATAAGGTAGAAAATCGACATTGTTCAAGTATTATTACTACTTATATGACTTATAGCGACAATGACGAATCCTTGACCGCTTCCTTAGAGTGTATAAATGTATGTATATCTGTGACTAAATATTAAAAATTAATTACTTTTTTCTACAACAAAAAATATAAATTGCTTTGAATAAGATCAATACTTACAATGTGATGCAACTAGAAATAGTATTGCCATCTTCAAACAAGTTTTTGCCATCTTTTTTCTACTTTAATTCCTACTTGCTTATTCAAGAAATACTTTTTTTGTTAGTTGCGATTTGAAGCTCTCATATAATTGTTATTTATAGGGCATCAAAGCAAGAACTAACCTCAGGACCATTTACTATTTTTCTTAATTTGAATAGATATATGAATTGTTGGAATAATTTTGGACATTTTGTATTTTAAAGGCAACTAAAATCTTCAAAAAGAAAGTTTTACAGAAAATGCAAGAACCAGTAAATACTGAATATTTTTGACAAATGAAAAATTATGTCTGAATTGCATGGTTGTCAGAACCGAATTGGCCGGTTCGAACGGAAAAAATCGAGAACCGGTCACATCACCGGTTCGGAATGGATTAATAACCAGATAATTAAATAGCCATTTTTCTGACCGAACCGGCCAAATAACCGTAGAAACTGAACGGTTAAACTGGTTAACCCGGCTCTAATTCGGTCAGACAACCAAACAATGTATACAGTCCGTAATTAAAAAAAAAAAACAGAAATGACTGCCGTGGATCTCTTTTAACCATTGAACTAACTTTTTTTTATGTATAATGCTTTTTATTTATTTATTTTATATATCAAATAAATGATTATACTAGTATTTTTAACAATATGATTATAGTTTAAAATTGAATTGGACAAATAAAATTCGCTTTTCTTTTTTTACACACATTCTTATTTAATTTATTTTTATACTTGATATTTTTGAATAATTGTTTTCAATTTATTGTTTTTATAATATATTATAATTTTCACAATATAATTTTCTTTTTGTATTTTTAATATATAAAATGCTTAGTTATCATAAAATTACATCATAATTATTATATATATTATTATTTTTGACTTCCGGTTTAATACCGGTTCAACTCTGGTTAAACATCTAACATTTCATCCTTTGTCTTCATCGGTTTAGTGGCTGGGTCGGTTTTGACAACATTGCCGAGTTGTTTGTCTTTCATGTGATATATCCAGCAACCTCAAGCACAATTTACAAATTATGTTACTTTTTCTTAAAATTGATAGACCGAATCCTAAAGTTTATTTTTGATGCCTACAGATGAAGTACATTATGATGAATTCCATGCAATTTTCTTTTGAAAAAACTAAAAATATTTATAAAAATGCATGTTATTATATAGTTTGCGAAAAGGGAGACTCTAAAAAAGATTTATAATATATGAATTTTTTATTTTTTAAATATATCTTGATATATTTATTATAAGTTTGATATACAAATAAATAAATATATTATTTCAAAAAATAACAGTTCAATGAGAAATGTTTATATTATTTATAAATTTTATATATAGTATATATTTTATCCCCCGATGTTTATGCTTCTTTTTTTTGATAATTGGTAAAGGAAAATATATGTGAGTAATTGAGCTCACGACTTAGCAAATTACTGTCAAGCGTTTATTTTATTTGAGTTATAACTTATTGGTCCTTGATGTTCATGCTGAAGTACGGATAAACTCTTCATGAAAAATTTATTTCAAATATATCCTCAATTTTTTTATAACTCAATTATGCATCTCTATCAAATACTGTTAACTTTCTGTTTCACTAGAAGGACATAATTAAGTATTTAAAAAAAGATATGTTTAAACTAAATATGTCAAAAAAAGCATAATTATTCTTCAGATAGACATTAGAGACAACATTTAAAAATAAAATAAAAACAAAAATATCTTCCTACTTTTTCTTTTTCAGATATTAATAACAATTATTTTCATTTTTTAATTGTTGTTAAGCTTTTACAATAACAAAACAAATTCACCACTTATTTAATAGTGTAGAGTGTAGACTGATTAATTAACATGTATTTAACTGGTCAATTTAGCATGTATCATATTGTGGAACTTCCTTCTGTCTAAACAGCAGAAAAAATTTATTTTTTTAATTTTTAATTGAGCGTAAGTTTAATATTTTTTTTATGCATACTGAAAAAAGTAATATAATTTCAATTATTATTTAGTGTGACACTTCAAAAATGAATATAGAGGTATAAATAATATTTAGGTTGACCATCATTTATAGCTGACAGTCACCGAAAAATGTTTTGTCACAGTCATGTTGAGAACTGGAATAACCATAAAAGTACTTGAATAATTATTTAATTTTTAAAGATATGATATAAATGTCACGACCCATTTTTCATGAATCGCGACCGGCGCTAGGGTATGGGTAATGTAGTACCGAAACCCGTAGCTAGCCTTGCATTTAATTCATAAACACATAAACCTGCAGAAAACCAATGCTCGGGGGCAACCGAGACTTCAGCCTAAACTAGCAGGTATAATAATCAACAGTTAATATAACATGCTTATTCAATTTTGAGTCTAAAATAGGCATAATATAAATAATCCGAAATAAATACATAACATGCCAGAGCAATATAACCAGTCAGACCAATCCGACAACAACTGTAATAATAATAAAGACGTCTAATCAACTACTGCGGTCTAAGAATAAAATAGTTTGACAGTTTATCAAAATAAAAGGAACCTCCGAGGAAAAGTAAATGCGGAGATCACCAGACTCTCTCAGATCATACCCCTGGGAAAAATTAGGAAAACAACGGGGTCAGATATACTGAGATGAGTTCATACCACTATTTACATTTATTAAGTGGAAAACCTTTAAAACGTTTAAAACATTTAATAACAATATTACGGATAATAGTTGGAACCCTAATCCACAATTCTAAAATAATAATCATAATCCAATAGGTCTGGTCCCGAGAGCTGAGCTACACCGAGTTACCACTAACCACACTTATACTAGAGTCCCGAGAGCTGAGCTACACCGAGTTACTCTATCTGGTCCCGAGAGCTACGCTCACACCGAGTTACCATATTTCCATATATACCTTACCCAGATCAATACCGGTGCGCACGCAGTCCTAATGATGCCCATTAGGTAGCATGTTCCAACTAAGAGCCATAATATAAAAACAGTTCGAAATATACGTACAGTATATATATTTAATATTAAAATAACAATTTACTTAATAAAGCGGTAAATAGTAAATATAAACTCACTGCTTGCTAGTCCACGTGAATACCGGCAAGCAACTAATCCTGGTTCGCCTCTGAAGCACGAACAGTAGACGGGTCTAGACAAATAAAATAGTTATTAAAACAGACCCTAACTCTAGAGAGTACTAGACACCACATAGAACTAGCACAAATCACATGTCGGAATAAACAATTCAAAGCAACACAAATATACCCAAAAGATAATAAAGCCCAAACAAGATAAGTCTATTGAGTTCTCACTTTAAAATCCAATTTATAAATATTATTTAATAACTTTAAATAATAATTAATTTCCAAATAGTGGGTTAGCCGAGTTATCACAAACTACCAAGCTAACCTCGCTTGTCGGATGACCCAAGTCTAATCCGACTCAAAACGTTTAACAAATATAAACCCGAGTTTATATTTGTAAAACAAATTAACAAATAATAATCCATTTTAAAAGCGGAACTCAATAACTTCAATACTAAGTAACCCAAGTTACAAATCAAAAACTTAATCATTTTAAGTTAATAAAAATTTAGGGACTAAATCGTACTTTAACCAATTAGGGGCTAAACTGTACTTTTGCCAAATAGGGATTAAATTGTACTTTAGTCAATTTGATATCCGAAATCAAATTAATTGCTTTTGTTTATATTTCAAACCAACTATAAAGTTATTAACCAAGGATCCACTTAAATAAGTTATAAAATAAGTTCGGGGGCTAAATTGCAATTTAACCAATTTTATGCAAATTTGATATTCTTGATTAAATCAAATTACCCAAGTAATTAAATAAGCAAAATTAACAAAGGATTATCTTAACCACGTATTTATTATAATTCAAAACTAAATCTAATTTATTAGATAAAGTTAACTTTAAGGATAAATTTATTTTGATCAAAAAAAGTTATATGATTGAGATGGAACATTAACCATCCTCAACCTATTAAACAACCAAAACCCCGCCTCCATGAAAATCAAATGCAGAAACCAAAAGTAAATCTTCAAAACCCAATTCTCATTACCAACCCTTAACACTCAATTCCCATAATCTTTAACTACACAACAACATAAACCTTACAACCATAAACAACATAATAAACAATCACAGTAACAAATAGGAACGGCAGTAACAACGTAGAAGATTTGGCAAAAACGATTCGAGGACCGGAACGATGGAACAACTCAATCTAATAGCTTAAATCATTGACCACTAATCATGCCAAGGGATCCTTAGCCATAAGACAAGCAAAACATGAACAAAAAGCAAAGGAAAAATCGGCAGTAACCATAAACCAAAACAGAAAATATAAAGCTTTAAAACGGAAACCGTACGGCGATTGAAACTAGATCGATTACGTACCGTTTAGCAAAACCGAGATAGGGAAACGAAGGTACGTGAGTCTAGAACGTCTGGAATCAAACGGTTTCAGTTTTGATCTAGAAACGAACTCACACGGATCAGAAAACCAAAGTGTGTTCAAAGCATGAAATCTGAAAATCAAAGGAATTAAAAACACTTACTGAACAGCGATCTTTGGAGGATGATTACGGATTCAATACTCAGCGAAAGAACAAAAGGAGAGTGGCTAGGGTTAGATTGCAGTGTGATCTAGGTTTTCTATGAAGAAATCGACTTAAAATAACGTAGGGAAGTGAGCCGTAAATGAGATCGAAAAGGGCCACACGAAAGGGTCCAAGGAAAACTCTGTTTCTCGGACGGGAATGGCCTTGCAGGCCTGATTCCCGTTCGAGAATGGCCTGGTCTCGAACGAGACCAGGCCTGAACTTGGATTCTCGTTCGAGAATCCAAATTCTCGAACGAGAATTCAAATAAACTTCTTTTTTTTTATTTTGATTTAAAAATATAATTGGTTAAACCAATCAAATCACACTCAAACCAAACAACTCGAACCAAGCCACTAATATCGAAATTACTTCAAAACGACCGGGAAAAATGTCGAAATTTAAATGTAAAAAAAAATGTAAAATTTTACGGGATATTACATTCTCCCCAACTAATTAAAAATTCGTCCTCGAATTTATCACGACAAATAAATCACACCAGAACAACACGTAACACAAGTGAAAATCATAAAAGCCACAGAAATCAAGATATCGTACCTCACGGAAATAGAAAAGGATAGCGATTCCGCATATCCAACTCGGTCTCCCAAGTACACTCCTCTACAGAATGATTGCGCCAGAGAACTTTAACCATCGGAATCTCCTTGTTCCGCAATTTACGCACTTGCGTATCAACAATCTCAACTGGCTGTTCCTCATAGGACAACTCCTGGTCAATCTCAACACTCTGAGGCACAATCACGTGCGAAGGATCAGAAATGCACTTTCTCAACATAGAAACGTGAAACACCGGATGTACTAACGACATGTCTGGCGGTAGAACCAGACGATAAGCCACAACTCCAATCCTCTCCGAAATCTCATAAGGACCAATATACCTCGGTGCCAACTTTCCCCTGACACCAAAACGAACCACGCCTTTCATAGGCGAAACCCGAAGAAATATGAAATCACCAACCTGGAACTCAATGTCTTTCCTCTTTGGATCAGCATAACTCTTATGCCGACTAAAAGCAGTCTCTAACCTCCGCTTAATCAACGGTACCTTCTCTGAGGTAATCTGAATAATCTCCGCTCCCGAGAGTTTACGCTCTCCGACCTCCTCCCAACAGATAGGAGATCTACACTTGCGCCCGTACAAAGCTTCATACGGCGCCATCTCGATACTCGCGTGGTAACTGTTGTTATAAGAAAACTCAATCAACGGCAAATGAGTATCCCAGCTACCCTGAAAATCGAGAACACACATCCTGAGCATATCCTCCAACGTCTGAATAGTCCTCTCAGACTGACCGTCAGTCTGAGGATGAAAAGCTGTACTGAAATCCAACCGAGAACCCAAGGATTCCTGTAACGCTTTCTAGAACCTCGAAGTAAACACAGAACCTCTGTCTGAAACAATAGAAACCGGTACACCATGCAAACTGACAATCCTGTCGATGTACAACTGAGCCAACCTCGAAGCAGTATACGAAACCTTAATCGGAAGGAAATGAGCTGACTTGGTCATACGGTCAACTATTGTCACGACCCATTTTCATGAATCGCGACCGGCGCTAGGGTATGGGTAATGTAGTACCGAAACCCGTAGCTAGCCTCCCATAAAAATCATAAACACATAAACCTGCAGAAAACCAATGCTCGGGGGCAACCGAGACTTCAACCTAATCTAGCAGATATAATAATCAACAATTAATATAACATGCTTATTCAATTCTGAGTCTAAAATAGATTTATCATAAACCGATATAAATAATAAAGCATGCCAAAGCAATATAACCAGTCGAACCAATCCGACAAAATAAATAATAATAACAAGGACGTCTAGTTACTACTGCGGTCTAAGAATAAAACAGTTTTACAGTTTTATTAAAATAAAAGGGAACCTCCGAGGAAAAGTAAATGCGGAGATCACCAGACTCTCTCAAATAATAACCCTGGGGAAAATTGGGAAAACAACGGGGTCAGATATACTGAGATGAGTTCATACCACTATCTACATTTATTAAGTGGAAAACCTTTAAAAACGTATAAAACATTTAATAACGATATTACGGATAATAGTTGGAACCCTAATCCACAATTCTAAATAATAATCATAATCCAATAGGTCTGGTCCCGAGAGCTGAGCTACACCGAGTTACCACTAACCACACTTATACCAGAGTCCCGAGAGCTGAGCTACACCGAGTTACTCTACCTGGTCCCGAGAGCTATGCTCACACCGAGTTACCACATTTCCATATATACCTTACCCAGATCAATACCGGTGCGCACGCAGTCCTAATGATGCCCATTAGGTAGCACGTTCCAACTAAGAGCCATAATATAAAAACAGTTCGAAATATACGTACAGTATATATATTTAATATTAAAATAACAATTTACTTAATAAAGCGGTAAATAGTAAATATAAACTCACTGCTTGCTAATCCGCGTGAAATACCGGCAAGCAACTAACTCTGGTTCGCCTCTGAAGCACGAACAGTAGACGAGTCTAGACAAATAAAATAATTATTAAAATCAGACCCTAACTCTAGAGAGTACTAGACACCACACAAGACTAGCACAAATAATCACGTAGTAATTAAACAATCCAAAATAACACAAATATATCCAAAAGGTAATAAAGCCCAATTAATATAAGTCTATTGAGTTCCCGCTTAAAATCCAATTTATAAATATTATTTAATAACTTTAAATAATAAATAATTTACAAATAGTGGGTTAGCCGAGTTATCAAATAACTACCAAGCTAACCTCACTTGTCGGATGACCCAAGTCTAATCCGACTCAAAACGTTTATCAAATATAAACCCGAGTTTATATTTATAAAATAAATTAACAAAATAATAATCCAATTTAAAAGCGGAACTCAATAACTTCAATATTAAGTAACCCAAGTTACGACCCAAAAATTTAATTAAATAAGTCAAATAAAAGTTTAGGGACTAAATCGTGCATTTGCCAAATAAGGACTAAATTGTACTTTTGCCAATTAGGGACTAAATTGCACTTTAGTCAATTTGATATCCGAAATCAATTTAATTACTTTTATTTTATAATTAAAACCAACAATAAAGTTATTAACCAAAAATCCACTTAATTAAGTTATAAAATAAGTTTAGGGGCTAAATTGTAATTTAGCCAACTTTTGACAAAACGACATTTGAAAACAATTATAATTACCCGAGTAATTATATTAACTTAATTTATAAATATCTATCATTTCCACTATTTAATTTATATACAAAATAAAACCCAAGTTATTAGTTAAAGTTTAACATTAAGGATTAAGTTGATTAAAGTTAAAGTCTTTGGTGATTAAAATGAGAATTTAACCAATCATCTTCCTAACTTATAACCCATGAAACCCACGTACAGAAGCATCAAAACATTGAAACAAACCAAACAATGTAACTTCAAACTCAAAGCAAATCATGAAACTGAACCATGCCAAACTCAAACCCTCAATCAAAACCACATCAGACTTCAATCTCGAGTTTGAAAACATGAGATTAAGGCAAGAACGAAACAATGACAGCATGAAACAGCAACTCTATAACAAAAGAAAATGAAACCGAGAACAACCAACTTACTACGGATCCGAGAACCAAATGAAGAAACAACTCAATCTAAAAGCTTGATCTAATAACTACTAATCATTCAAGAGTGATTTATGATTCAATAAAGCAACAAAATCAAGACCAAAGCAAATAAGGGATTCGGCAGAAACATAAACTCAAGAACAGTATATAGCAAACAGAAAACGGAAACCGTACGGCGATTGAAACGAGATCGGCGGCGTACCGTTCAGCGAAAATGAGGTAGGGAAACGTAGATACGTGAGTCTAGATCGTCTGGAATCAAGCGGAATCAATTTCGATCTAGAAACGAAAGAGAACGAACCACATTACGCAATGACGTTCAAAAACGAAATCTGGAAATCATAAGAATCTGAAACTTACCGAACAGCGATCTTTAGCAGATGATAACGGCTTCGATACTCAGCGAAATGACAAGCGGAGAACGGCTAGGGTTTGTTTGCAGCGTGATGAAGGTTTTCTGTGAAGAAATCGACTTAAAAAGACGAAGGGAAGTGGGCCGTAAACGAGGTCGAAAAGGGCTGGGCGAAGGGGTCAAGGGCTGTTCTGATTTCACGAACGGAAAGGCCAAAATTTGGCCTGATCCCGTTCGGGAAAGGGCCTGGTCCCGAACGGGACCAGTGCAAATTTTGCACAGTCCCGTACGGGACAGGCACAGTCCCGTACGGGACCTTACGGGAAAACATCAGGTCTCTTACGAGACCTGGTTTATCCCTTGGTTCAACCATTTGGTTGAACCAAGACCCAAAGGAGAAGTTTATTTTTTTTTTAAAACCGAACCGAGGATGAATCGAACCACAATTAATTTACGAAACTTCAAATACCCCACAAAATACATCCGGAACCACGTCGGAAATTACAAAAATAAATTTAAAAATTTTACGGGATATTACATTCTCCCCAACTAATTAAAAATTCGTCCTCGAATTTAACACGACAAGTAAATCACATCAGAACAACACGTAATACAAGTAAAAACTACAAAGTCACAGAAAAACAAGATGTTGTACCTCACGGAAATAGAAAAGGATAGCGATTCCGCATATCCAACTCGGTCTCCCAAGTACACTCCTCTACAGAATGATTGCGCCAGAGAACTTTGACCATCGGAATCTCCTTGTTCCGCAATTTACGCACCTGCGTATCGACAATCTCAACTGGCTGTTCCTCATAGGACAGCTCCTGGTCAATCTCAACACTCTGAGGCACAATCACGTGCGAAGGATCAGAAATGCACTTTCTCAACATAGAAACGTGAAACACAGGATGTACTAACGACATGTCTGGCGGTAGAACCAGACGATAAGCCACAGCTCCAATCCGTTCCGAAATCTCATAAGGACCAATATACCTCGGTGCTAACTTTCCCTTGACGCCAAAACGAACCACGCCTTTCATAGGCGAAACCCGAAGAAATACGAAATCACCAACCTGGAACTCAATGTCTTTCCTCTTCGGATCAGCATAACTCTTATGCCGACTAAAAGCAGTCTCTAACCTCCGCTTAATCAACGGTACCTTCTCAGAGGTAATCTGAATGATCTCCGCTCCCGAGAGTTTACGCTCTCCGACCTCCTCCCAACAGATAGGAGATCTACACTTGCGCCCGTACAAAGCCTCATACGGCGCCATCTCGATACTCGCATGATAACTGTTGTTATAAGAAAACTCAATCAACGGCAAATGAGTATCCCAGCTACCCTGAAAATCGAGAACACACATCCTGAGCATATCCTCCAACGTCTGAATAGTCCTCTCAGACTGACCGTCAGTCTGAGGATGAAAAGCTGTACTGAAATCCAACCGAGAACCCAAGGATTCCTGTAACGCTTTCCAAAACCTCGAAGTAAACACAGAACCTCTGTCAGAAACAATAGAAACCGGTACACCATGCAAACTGACAATCCTGTCGATGTACAACTGAGCCAACCTCGAAGCAGTATACGAAACCTTAATCGGAAGGAAATGAGCTGACTTGGTCATACGGTCAACTATCACCCAGATGGAGTCGTATCCCTGTCGAGTACGTGGTAACCCAACCACAAAATCCATAGCAATCCGCTCCCACTTCCACTCTGGAATAGGTAGTGGCTGCAGATAGCCAAAAGGTCTCTGATGCTCCAGCTTCACCTGCTGGCACGTCAGACACTTAGAAACATACTCGGCGACATCCTTCTTCATCCCGCTCCACCAGTAGGTACCCTTAAGATCATGGTACATCTTGGTAGAACCCGGATGAACACTATAAGCAGACTTGTGCGCTTCTTCCAGAATCTGGTCCCTCAAACCATCTGAATCCGGAACACACAATCTCGAACCATGTCTCAGAACACCATCCACAAAAGTAAACTCAGAATTTCCATCCTGCTGAACTTCCTCAATAATCCGTTTCAATTGTGAATCCTCAGCTTGTAAAGCTTTGATCCGATCAATCAAAACGGGTTGCACTTGCAACTGTGCTAACAAACAACCAGTCTGAGAAATCTGAAATTCATAGCCTGAAGCTATCAAACTGTGCCACTCTCTAACCATGGGTCTACGCCCAATCTCAGAAATATGAGCCAAGCTGCCCGAAGACTTGCGACTCAACGCATCGGCTACCACATTAGCCTTACCAGGATGGTACTGAATAGTACAGTCGTAGTCTTTCAGCAACTCTAACCACCTCCTCTGTCTCAAGTTCAACTCTCTCTGATCAAAGATATATTTCAGACTCTTGTGATCAGTGAAAATCTCACAAGTAGCACCATACAAATAATGCCTCCAAATTTTCAGCGCAAAAACCACAGCTGCTAACTCTAAATCATGAGTAGGGTAATTCACCTCATGCTTCTTCAACTGTCTGGAAGCATAGGCAATCACCTGTCCATGTTGCATCAGAACGCAACCCAAACCAATCCGAGACGCATCACAATACACTGTGAAACCATCAATGCCAGAAGGCAATGCCAACACCGGAGCTGTAGTCAAAATCTCCTTGAGCTTCTCAAAGCTCGCCTCGCACTTGTCAGTCCACTCAAACTTGACACCCTTCTGTGTCAGTTTAGTCAAAGGTGCAGATATTCTGGAGAAATCTTGCACGAACCGACGATAGTAGCCAGCTAAACCCAGAAAACTTCTGATCTCGGTAACTGACCTTGGCCTTTGCCAATCCATGACCGCCTCAATCTTCTTCGGATCAACCTTGATCCCATCTTTCGACACCACGTGTCCTAGAAAGGTAACCTGATCCAACCAGAACTCACATTTTGAGAACTTAGCGTACAACTGATGCTCACGCAACGTCTGTAGTATAGTCCTCAAATGGTAAGCATGTTCCTCCTCACTCCGAGAATAGATCAAAATGTCATCAATGAATACGATAACAAATTGATCCAAAAACGGCTTGAACACTCTGTTCATCATATCCATAAATGCTGCTGGTGCGTTCGTCAGACCAAAGGACATAACCAGAAACTCAAAATGTCCATAACGAGTCCGAAAAGCAGTCTTAGGCACATCTGCATCACGGATCCGAAGCTGATGATACCCAGACCTCAAATCAATCTTGGAAAAACACTTCGCACCCTGCAACTGGTCAAACAAATCATCGATGCGAGGAAGAGGATATCTGTTCTTGACAGTAACCTTGTTCAACTGTCTGTAGTCGATACAGAGTCGAAAGGAACCGTCTTTCTTCTTCACAAACAGAACTGGAGCACCCCACGGAGAAGTACTCGGTCTGATGAACCCGCTATCCAACAACTCTTGTAACTGGTCCTTCAACTCTTTCAGCTCTGCAGGAGCCATCCGATACGGCGGTATCGAAATCGGAGCTGTACCAGAAACCACATCAATGCAAAACTCAATTTCACGATCAGGTGGTAATCCAGGCAATTCCTCTGGAAACACATCAGTGAACTCATTCACTATCGGCACACTATGCATATCACTACCATCAGCCTCCAAATCACGAACCACAGCAAGAAAACCCTGGCAACCCTTGCCTAACATCCGCTTCGCCTTGATGGCGGAAATCAGATTCTTAGGTGTCTCTGCCTTTTCTCCCTGAAAGGAAAAAGGTAGACCACCTGGAATCCTGAACTCGACTGACTTCTCTCGACAGTCAATAGAAGCATAATGGCGTGACAACCAGTCCATCCCCAAGATAACATCAAAAGAAAGAACGTCAAGTACAATCAAATCAGCACATAATTCTCTACCCTGAATAACCACAGGACAAGAAGGATAGACGACGTCCACTACTACACCTTCAGACATAGGTGTAGACACAGCTAGAGGTTCACTCAAAACAGATGGTGCTCTACCCAATTTCCCAGCAAAACAAGTAGAAACAAACGAATGGGTCGCACCCGCATCAAATAATACCAAAGCATCAGTAAAAGAAATCGGAATGGTACCTTGCACCACAGCATTTGATGCACGCGCATCCTGAGGAGTAAGTGCGAACACTCTGGCCTGACCCTGCGGCTGCTGCTGCGAACTCTGTCCAGTACCATAACCGTTGGAACCTCTACCTCCGTTACCACGGCCACCGAAACCTCTGCCACCAGAACCACGGCCCCGCTGGCCACCAAAAGATGCTGCAGGTTGAGAGTACCCTACAGACTGTGTAAACGCAGGTCTCTGCTGCTGATAAGATGACTGTGCCACACTGGAGTTAGACATCTGCTGTCCAGATGTCGGACACTCCCTAGAAAAATGACCCGGCTGGCCACAAGTGAAACAACCTCCAGGAGCTAACTGACACTGTCCATAGTGCCTGCGTCTGCAATTCTGACAGAACGGAATGTTCGATCCACCACTGTACCCGCGTCCTGAACCACGGTTGCTCCCACTGCTACTGGAACTGTACGGAGCACTCCTGGCACTATGCCTCCCTTTGTTGTGAGTCCGTCGACTCCCCCTGTTGGCCTGAGAAGAGCCACTGTAGTAGTTCCCACTACCATGCTGCACTGGGGCCTGCTGCCCCCCACTAGGAACGTCACTCTTTCCCTTCTGATTCTGGAAAGGGTCAGAGATCGTCCCAAACTGAACCATCGAATTCTCCATCCGCCGCGCACTATCCACTAACCGGGCAAACTCCATGTTTGTCCCTATCAGCAAAGGGAGAAACTCCGAGCCTAAACCCCTAACATAACGGTCGTTCACTCGCTCTTGATCACCCTGTAGATCTGTAGCAAACCGCCCCAAACGTACAAACTCAGTAGTGTAGTCTGTCACTGATCTATCCCCCTTCTTCAACGTGAGCAGCTTTTCTCTGAAACTCTCAGTAACAGAGAAGGGTAGATAATAACCTCTGAACCTGGTCACAAAATCAGCCCAAGGTAAAGTATCCATAACTGGCCTGATGTTATCGCGATACCAATCCTTAGCTGGACCCTTCAGCGACATTTCCACAAGCATCACTGATTGACGATCAGACGCTTGAATCCTCTGACTGTTGTACTCAAATTCCTCCAAAAAGTCAAGAGCATCCCCAGTACCATCAAAAGAAGTCGGATTCAACTTCAAGTAGGTCATCACCAACTCTCTGTCTGTTGGAACATAACCGACACCAGCAATTCCACCGATACCAGCTACAGCACCAACCTGAGGTTGCTGTTGCTGCGCTAACTGACCCAGTATATTACACTGATTCTGCAGTAGAGCCTGATTGTTCTGCATCTCGACAACGCCAGCCAAGAAAGTAGTGAAGTCGAACGCTTGCAAATTTGGTGCTTGCTGCACCCCTGGTGCCTGCTGCACATTCGGTGCCTGAACACCTGCTGCACCGCGCCCTCTAGCTCCACCTCTACCAGCACCAGCTCCTCTGCCTCTACCAGCACCTCTACCTCTGCCAGCACCTCCACCTCGACCACGTCCAGCATTTGCCTGAACTGGTGGTGCGTTCTGATCGACTTCCATGGAAATCGCATCATCAGCCACAGCTTCTTGCTCTGCCGCAGCACGAGCACGAGTACGAATAACGTTGTCCATATCCTAAGATTGAACAACAACAATTTAAATAACAGATATTTCATACCCAAGTATGAACAAAACAAGCAACATATAGGATTTCCCAAGAAATCAACAGCAATAAAATGTTCACCCAAGTGAAATAGCATTAACAATTAAAAACATCAAATCAACAAATAATGACTGACTCGACGCAATCCTAATGGTGTAGGCAGAATGTTTTAAAATCAAAAGATGACGTTTTTAAAGACATGACAGAATCCTATATCCGCAGTAGTTCCTAAGACACAACCAAACTTAACAGAGTAAACACATAGCAAGCAATGGCCTTGGTTTGAAACCAAAGCTCTGATACCAAGTTTGTCACGACCCATTTTCATGAATCGCGACCGGCGCTAGGGTATGGGTAATGTAGTACCGAAACCCGTAGCTAGCCTCCCATAAAAATCATAAACACATAAACCTGCAGAAAACCAATGCTCGGGGGCAACCGAGACTTCAACCTAATCTAGCAGATATAATAATCAACAATTAATATAACATGCTTATTCAATTCTGAGTCTAAAATAGATTTATCATAAACCGATATAAATAATAAAGCATGCCAAAGCAATATAACCAGTCGAACCAATCCGACAAAATAAATAATAATAACAAGGACGTCTAGTTACTACTGCGGTCTAAGAATAAAACAGTTTTACAGTTTTATTAAAATAAAAGGGAACCTCCGAGGAAAAGTAAATGCGGAGATCACCAGACTCTCTCAGATAATAACCCTGGGGAAAATTGGGAAAACAACGGGGTCAGATATACTGAGATGAGTTCATACCACTATCTACATTTATTAAGTGGAAAACCTTTAAAAACGTATAAAACATTTAATAACGATATTACGGATAATAGTTGGAACCCTAATCCACAATTCTAAATAATAATCATAATCCAATAGGTCTGGTCCCGAGAGCTGAGCTACACCGAGTTACCACTAACCACACTTATACCAGAGTCCCGAGAGCTGAGCTACACCGAGTTACTCTACCTGGTCCCGAGAGCTATGCTCACACCGAGTTACCACATTTCCATATATACCTTACCCAGATCAATACCGGTGCGCACGCAGTCCTAATGATGCCCATTAGGTAGCACGTTCCAACTAAGAGCCATAATATAAAAACAGTTCGAAATATACGTACAGTATATATATTTAATATTAAAATAACAATTTACTTAATAAAGCGGTAAATAGTAAATATAAACTCACTGCTTGCTAATCCGCGTGAAATACCGGCAAGCAACTAACTCTGGTTCGCCTCTGAAGCACGAACAGTAGACGAGTCTAGACAAATAAAATAATTATTAAAATCAGACCCTAACTCTAGAGAGTACTAGACACCACACAAGACTAGCACAAATAATCACGTAGTAATTAAACAATCCAAAATAACACAAATATATCCAAAAGGTAATAAAGCCCAATTAATATAAGTCTATTGAGTTCCCGCTTAAAATCCAATTTATAAATATTATTTAATAACTTTAAATAATAAATAATTTACAAATAGTGGGTTAGCCGAGTTATCAAATAACTACCAAGCTAACCTCACTTGTCGGATGACCCAAGTCTAATCCGACTCAAAACGTTTATCAAATATAAACCCGAGTTTATATTTATAAAATAAATTAACAAAATAATAATCCAATTTAAAAGCGGAACTCAATAACTTCAATATTAAGTAACCCAAGTTACGACCCAAAAATTTAATTAAATAAGTCAAATAAAAGTTTAGGGACTAAATCGTGCATTTGCCAAATAAGGACTAAATTGTACTTTTGCCAATTAGGGACTAAATTGCACTTTAGTCAATTTGATATCCGAAATCAATTTAATTACTTTTATTTTATAATTAAAACCAACAATAAAGTTATTAACCAAAAATCCACTTAATTAAGTTATAAAATAAGTTTAGGGGCTAAATTGTAATTTAGCCAACTTTTGACAAAACGACATTTGAAAACAATTATAATTACCCGAGTAATTATATTAACTTAATTTATAAATATCTATCATTTCCACTATTTAATTTATATACAAAATAAAACCCAAGTTATTAGTTAAAGTTTAACATTAAGGATTAAGTTGATTAAAGTTAAAGTCTTTGGTGATTAAAATGAGAATTTAACCAATCATCTTCCTAACTTATAACCCATGAAACCCACGTACAGAAGCATCAAAACATTGAAACAAACCAAACAATGTAACTTCAAACTCAAAGCAAATCATGAAACTGAACCATGCCAAACTCAAACCCTCAATCAAAACCACATCAGACTTCAATCTCGAGTTTGAAAACATGAGATTAAGGCAAGAACGAAACAATGACAGCATGAAACAGCAACTCTATAACAAAAGAAAATGAAACCGAGAACAACCAACTTACTACGGATCCGAGAACCAAATGAAGAAACAACTCAATCTAAAAGCTTGATCTAATAACTACTAATCATTCAAGAGTGATTTATGATTCAATAAAGCAACAAAATCAAGACCAAAGCAAATAAGGGATTCGGCAGAAACATAAACTCAAGAACAGTATATAGCAAACAGAAAACGGAAACCGTACGGCGATTGAAACGAGATCGGCGGCGTACCGTTCAGCGAAAATGAGGTAGGGAAACGTAGATACGTGAGTCTAGATCGTCTGGAATCAAGCGGAATCAATTTCGATCTAGAAACGAAAGAGAACGAACCACATTACGCAATGACGTTCAAAAACGAAATCTGGAAATCATAAGAATCTGAAACTTACCGAACAGCGATCTTTAGCAGATGATAACGGCTTCGATACTCAGCGAAATGACAAGCGGAGAACGGCTAGGGTTTGTTTGCAGCGTGATGAAGGTTTTCTATGAAGAAATCGACTTAAAAAGACGAAGGGAAGTGGGCCGTAAACGAGGTCGAAAAGGGCTGGGCGAAGGGGTCAAGGGCTGTTCTGATTTCACGAACGGAAAGGCCAAAATTTGGCCTGATCCCGTTCGGGAAAGGGCCTGGTCCCGAACGGGACCAGTGCAAATTTTGCACAGTCCCGTACGGGACAGGCACAGTCCCGTACGAGACCTTACGGGAAAACATCAGGTCTCTTACGAGACCTGGTTTATCCCTTGGTTCAACCATTTGGTTGAACCAAGACCCAAAGGAGAAGTTTATTTTTTTTTTTAAAACCGAACCGAGGATGAATCGAACCACAATTAATTTACGAAACTTCAAATACCCCACAAAATACATCCGGAACCACGTCGGAAATTACAAAAATAAATTTAAAAATTTTACGGGATATTACAACTATCACCCAGATGGAATCGTATCCCTGTCGAGTACGTGGTAAACCAACCACAAAATCCATAGCAATCCGCTCCCACTTCCACTCTGGAATAGGTAGTGGTTGCAGATAGCCAAAAGGTCTCTGATGTTCCAGCTTCACCTGCTGGCAAGTCAGACACTTAGAAACATACTCAGCGACATCCTTCTTCATCCCGCTCCACCAGTAGGTACCCTTAAGATCATGGTACATCTTAGTAGAACCCGAATGAACACTATAAGCAGACTTGTGCGCTTCTTCCAGAATCTGGTCCCTCAAACCATCTGAATCCGGAACACACAATCTCGAACCATGTCTCAGAACACCATCCACAAATGTAAACTCAGGATTTCCATCCTGCTGAACCTCCTTAATAATCCGTTTCAACTGTGAATCCTCAGCTTGTAAAGCTTTGATCCGATCAATCAAAACAGGTTGCACTTGTAGCTGTGCTAACAAACATCCAGCCTGAGAAATCTGCAAACCATAGCCCGAAGCTATCAAACTGTGCCACTCTCTCACCATGGATCTACGCCCAATCTCCGAAATATGAGCCAAACTGCCCGAAGACTTGCGACTCAACGCATCGGCTACCACATTAGCCTTACCAGGATGGTACTGAATAGTACAGTCGTAGTCTTTCAACAACTCTAGCCACCTCCTCTGCCTCAAGTTCAACTCTCTCTGATCAAAGATATATTTCAGACTCTTATGATCAGTGAAAATCTCACAAGTAGCACCATACAAATAATGCCTCCAGATTTTCAGCGCAAAAACCACAGCTGCCAACTCTAAATCATGCGTAGGGTAATTCACCTCATGCTTCTTCAACTGTCTGGAAGCATAGGCAATCACCTGTCCATGTTGCATCAGAACGCAACCCAACCCAATCCGAGACGCATCACAATACACTGTGAAACCATCAATGCCAGAAGGCAATGCCAACACCGGAGCTGTAGTCAAAATCTCCTTGAGCTTCTCAAAGCTCGCCTCGCACTTGTCAGTCCACTCAAACTTGACACCCTTCTGTGTCAGTTTAGTCAAAGGTGCAGATATTCTGGAGAAATCTTGCACGAACCGACGATAGTAACCAGCTAAACCCAGAAAACTTCTGATCTCGGTAACTGACCTTGGCCTCTGCCAATCCATAACCGCCTCAATCTTCTTCGGATCAACCTTGATCCCATCTTTCGACACTACGTGTCCTAGAAAGGTAACCTGATCCAACCAGAACTCACATTTTGAGAACTTAGCATACAACTGATGCTCACGCAACGTCTGTAGTATAGTCCTCAAATGGTAAGCATGCTCCTCCTCACTCCGATAATAGATCAAAATGTCATCAATGAAGACGATAACAAATTGATCCAAAAACGGCTTGAACACTCTGTTCATCATATCCATAAACGCTGCTGGTGCGTTCGTCAGACCAAAGGACATAACCAGAAACTCAAAATGTCCATAACGAGTCCGAAAAGCAGTCTTAGGCACATCTGCATCACGGATCCGTAGCTGATGATACCCAGACCTCAAATCAATCTTGGAAAAACACTTCGCACCCTGCAACTGGTCAAACAGATCATCAATGCGAGGAAGAGGATATCTGTTCTTGACAGTAGCCTTATTCAACTGTCTGTAGTCGATACACAGCCGAAAGGAACCGTCTTTCTTCTTTACAAACAGAATTGGAGCACCCCACGGAGAAGTACTCGGTCTGATGAACCCGCTATCCAACAACTCTTGTAACTGGTCCTTCAACTTCTTCAGTTCTGCAGGAGCCATCCGATACGGCGGTATCGAAATCGGAGCTGTACCAGAAACCACATCAATGCAAAACTCAATATCACGATCAGGTGGTAATCCAGGCAATTCCTCTGGAAACACATCAGTGAACTCATTCACTATCGGAACACTATGCATATCACCACTACTAGTCTCCAAATCACGAACCACAGCAAGAAAACCCTGGCAACCCTTGCCTAACATCCGCTTCGCCTTGATGGCGGAAATCAGATTCTTAGGTGTCTCTGCCTTTTCTCCCTGAAAGGAAAAAGGTAGATCACCTGGAATCCTGAACTCGACTGACTTCCCTCGACAGTCAATAGAAGCAAAGTGGCGTGACAACCAGTCCATCCCCAAGATAACATCAAAAGAAAGAATGTCAAGTACAATCAAATTAGCACATAATTCTCTACCCTGAATAACCACAGGACAAGAAGGATAGACGACGTCCACTACTACACCTTCAGACATAGGTGTAGACACAGCTAGAGGTTCACTCAAAACAGATGGTGCTCTACCCAATTTCCCAGCAAAACAAGTAGAAACAAACGAATGGGTCGCACCCGCATCAAATAATACCAAAGCATCAGTAAAAGAAATCGGGATGGTACCTTGCACCACAACGTTTGATGCACGCGCATCCTGAGGAGTAAGTGCAAACACTCTGGCCTGACCCTGCGGCTGTTGCTGCGAACTCTGCCCAGTACCATAACCGTTGGAACCTCTACCGCCGTTACCACGGCCACCAAAACCTCTGCCACCAGAACCACGGCCCCGCTGGCCACCAAAAGATGCTGCAGGTTGAGAGTACCCTACAGACTGTGTAAACGCAGGTCTCTGCTGCTGATAAGATGACTGCGCCACACTGGAGTTAGACGTCTGCTGTCCAGATGTCGGACACTCCCTGGAGAAATGACCCGGCTGGCCACAAGTGAAACAACCTCCAGGAGCTAACTGGCACTGACCATAATGCCTACGTCTGCAATTCTGGCAGAACGGAATGTTCGATCCACCACTGTACCCGCGTCCTGAACCACGGTTACTCCCACTGCTACTACTGTACGGAGCACTCCTAGCGCTATGCCTCCCTTTGTTGTGAGTCCGTCGACTCCCCCTGTTGGCCTGAGAAGAGCCACTGTAGAAATTCCCACTACTATGCTGCACTGGGGCCTGTTGCCCCCCACTAGGAAGATCACTCTTTCCCTTTTGATTCTGGAAAGGGTCAGAGATCGTTCCAAACTGAACCATCGAATTCTCCATCCGTCGCGCACTATCCACTAACCGGGCAAACTCCATGTTTGTCCCTATCAGCAAAGGAAGAAACTCCGAGCCTAAACCCCTAACATAACGGTCGTTCACTCGCTCTTGATCACCCTGTAGATCTGTAGCAAACCGCCCCAAACGTACAAACTCAGTAGTGTAGTCTGTCACTGATCTATCCCCCTTCTTCAAATTTAGCAGCTTTTCTCTGAAACTCTCAGTAACAGAGAAGGGTAAATAGTAACCTCTGAACCTGATCACAAAATCAGCCCAAGACAAGGTTGTAATACCCCGTAATTTTTTTTTTAATATTTTTGAGGGTTTTTCGGTAATTTTTCGGGCCTTTTTGATTTTTGTGGTTCGATTAAAGGTTCGATTCATTTTGGGTTTGGAATTCTTGGTCCCCTTGTGTCTTGGTTCAACCAAATGGTTGAACTAAGGAGAAAACCCAGGTCTCATGAGAGACCTGAGCTTTTCCCCGCACAGTCTCGTTCGAGACTGTGCCTGTCTCGAACGAGACAGTGCAAAATTTGCACTGGTCTCGAACGAGACCAGCCTGTCTCGTTCGAGAACCAGGCATATTTTGCTGGTCTCGTTCGAGACCAGCGATACCCCTCCAAGGAGGGCAGTTTGGGCATATTTTTCTCTTCTTTCGAAACCGTATTTAAACCAAACTCCAACCCTAATTCATTCTCCACACTTCAAAGAAACCATAGCCGTCTTTCCCTTCCTTTTTCGCTGAAAAATCATTGATCGTTTCCGTTCTCAAAGCTTGAGAAAAGTATCGGTAAGTTATTCATAATTTCAGATTTTGCTTTTGAACGGCTATACGAAATTTGAGTCGTTCTTATTCGTTTCTAGATCGAAATTGATTCCGCTTGATCTCAGACGTTGTGGACTCGATTCTCTACGTTCCTCTTTTTCGTGTTCGGTTAACGGTACGTTATTTCCTTCGTTTGAGCCACCGCCGTTACATCGTCGCGTTTGATTTCAGTTTTTAGTTTTAAAACAACTTTCAATGTTTTGGTTCGTTTGTTATCGTTTCTAGGTCGAAATTGTTTTCGTTTGATCCCGGAGACTCTAGACTCTCCTACCTTCGAGTCCCTAGCTCTTTTACGCTTTACGGTGTGCCGCTGAGCTCGTGTTTATCTCTGCCGTTTCGTCGCTTGGTACGTTAGCCTTGAACTGTTCATTGTTTTTGTTTCTGCCGATTTCCTGGGTTTGTCTCTGAGGTGATTTGGGGCGAAATATAGTTATAATGTTTGGTAGTCTTGTTTTGTTAATTGCTTAGTATGATTTTAGTTAGTCGTTTTGAATCATCGGTGAATCAATATTTGTTTGTCTCGGTTTCAAGTTTCTGAATATGGGTTCCTTGAATTTGGTTTCTCTTGTGTTGGCTTGACTCTTTATTCTTGTTTAAGGTTTTATTTTAGTTAGGTTGTTCATGATTTAATATGGCAATGGTTAATAAATTGATGAATTTGGTAGATTTTGAAATCATTAGGTTCAATGTCTGGTTTCTGTAATTGAAATAGGTGTTTGGCGGGTTGGTTTCAGGGATAAGGGTAGAAGATGATGTTGTGTTAATAGGTAATTGGCTCAATTTGATTTTGTTTGGCTAAAGTGTTGTTTAAGTCACTAGCTTAATAGAACATAATCAATTAGATTCCTTAGGTTAATTGTTAAATACTTATATTTAACTTTTATTAATTAGTTTTAATTTTAATTTACGAGTTTGATTTCGAGTTATCAATTAACGTTTTAAATAATATCATTATTTATAATTTGAAATTACTTTGGGCATTAATATTTTAAAGTTAGATTTAATATTAATCTTATTATAAAATAAATGATTTTAAATTTGATTATTTATTTTGACTATATCAAAAGAGAATTGGGGGATTTCATTTTAATTTGAGAGCTTATCAAATTAGTTATATTATTTTTAAAAACTTAAAAATAATATTTGAGTTATTTAAAATAAAATTAATAATAATTATTTAATTATTAATTTTAGATTTTGGGCTTAGCGTGCCAACGTGATTAAATAATATTTTAATTTTTGGATTTCGTTATATAATTTGACAAATTGAAAACGATGATTATTTTATAATCTAAATCAATATAATTACTCGGGTAATTATATTTGATTTTAAATATCTTTTTGGTATGGCATTTTGGCTGAATTACGATTTAGCCCTTGAACGTTTTTAAAACTTATTTGATTAAGTTTTTGGATTGTAACTTGGGTTACTTGAATTTGAAGTTATTGAGTTCCGCTTTTAAAATGGTTTATTATTTTATGATTTTATTTTATAAATATAAACTCGGGTTTATATTTGATAAGCGTTTGAGTTGGGTTAGACTTGGGTCACCCGACAAGTGTGGTTAGCTTGGTAGTTATTGGTAACTCGGCTAACACACTAATTGACAATTTATTATTATTTAAAGTTATTTAATAATATTTATAATTGGTTTTTAAAGCGAGAACTCAATAGACTTATCGTGTTTGGGCTTTAATACCTAATGAGTATTTTTGGTGTGTTCTGGCTTGTTTATTTTCTACGTGTTAATTGTGCTAGTCCTATGTGGTGTCTAGTACTCTCTAGAGTTAGGGTCTGTTTTAATAATTATTTTATTTGTCTAGACTCGTCTACTGTTCGTGCTTCAGAGGCGAACCAGAATTAGTGCTTGCCAGTATTTCACGTGGATTAGCAAGCAGTGAGTTTGTACTTACTATTTACCGCTTTATTAAGTAAATTGTTATTTTAGTATTAAATATATATATACTGTACGTATATTTCGAACTGTTTTTACATTATGGCTTCTAGTTGGAACATGCTACCTAATGGGCATCATTAGGACTGCGTGCGCACCGGTAATGATCTGGGAAAGGTAATTATGGTAATGTGGTAACTCGGTGTGAGCATAGCTCTCGGGACCAGGTAGAGTAACTCGGTGTAGCTCAGCTCTCGGGACTCTGGTATAAGTGTGGTCAGTGGTAACTCGGTGTAGCTCAGCTCTCGGGACCAGACCTATTGGAAATGTTATTTATTTAGAATTGTGGATTAGGGTTCCAACTATTAATCATAATATTGTTATAAATATTTTTAACGGTTTTAAAGGTTTTCACTTGATAAATGTAAATAGTGGTATAAACTCATCTCAGTATTATCTGACCCCGTTGTTTTCCCAATTTTCCCAGGGTTATGATCTGAGAGAGTCTGGTGATCTCCGCTTTTACTTTTCCTCGGAGGTTCCATTTATTTTTAGTAGAACTATCAAACTGTTTTATTCTTAGACCGCAGTAGTTGACTAGACGTCTTTATTTTATTCTAGTTGTTGTCGGATTGGTCCGACTGGATTATTATTGCTTTGGCATGTTATATAATTTTTCAGAATCATTTATGTTACGCCTAATTATAATTCAATATTGGAAAGCATGTTATATTAAATGTTGATTATTATAACTGCTAGACTTAGGCTGAAGTCTCGGTTGCCCCCGAGCATTGGTTTTCTTGCAGGTTTATGTTTTGTTTGGTTATCCGCAAGGCTAGCTACGGGTTTCGGTACAACCATACCCATACCCTAGCGCCGGTCGCGATTCATGAAAATGAGTCGTGACAAACTTGGTATCAGAGCTTTGGTTTCAAACCAAGGCCATTTGCATGCTATGTGTTCACTCTGTTAAGTATTGTTGTGTCTTAGGAACTACTGCGGATATAGGTTTCATGTCTTGTCTTTTAAAACGTCATCATTTGTTTTCAAACTTTCAGCCTACATCCTATAGGTGATGTCTGTCAGTCTTTGTTTGGTATTGATGCTATGTCTGACAATTAATTTCACTTGGATGTTACTTGCTGTGTACTATAATGTTGAGTTTATTTCACTTGGGTGATTTTAATTGCTTCTGATTTCTCGGGAAATCTTTTGATGATGATTTCTAAACTCATACTTGGGTATGATGTTGTTTGATAAATTTTGGCATTTAAGCCTGATATGATTTAGAATATATGGAATGGTTACAATTATTTTACATGATGCGTTGAACTGCTTTGACCTTATTAATAAAGTACATCTTGGCTTTGGCCTCGACTTTTAATTTTAAATGTGATCGTATGTTGGGCGTTAACCTTATTTTCTAAATAAGAAATTTTGGGTTAAACTTTTAAACGTGGCTTGTGGTCATATATGGTTTGACTACATGCTGCTTTAAGGATTTTCATTGAGAAAATTATTTTATTCGATTTGTGTTTTGACACAAAATTAAAAGAGGATTTGTTTTTTTTATTCTTAAAAAGGTTGATTTTTGGTTAAGTTACCAGTAAAAATAAATTCTTGTATTTTGAAATATTACGTTTGGCTTGGTGTTAACAAGCGATGATTTCAAAATGATAATTTATGAGATGAGCCATTGTTTTAGGAATTTAACGTTGAAGTTATTTTATCGTGTTGTAGTATGTCAGCTTTTTAATTTTTTTTTTTTTTATGATTTATGGAGTAAATGTTTGAGATTAAAGATTTCTCACTTGAGATTTTAAATTACCGTTTAACAGTTGGTTTTAGTTGAGCTCCCAAATTTGAAAGGATGGAAATTTTATTAAAATATTTTTCCGATTTTACAAATATTTTGAATACGTTTATAAACGATTGTTTCGGGTTCGACTCGGGTCACCCAAATTTAGGAGTTGAGCTTGGTAGTTGTAATGACTCGGCTAGCTCGATGATTTATGGTTGAGATACTCGGATATCCGTTTTAAAGCAACTGATTAATAAGAAGAGAATTTTTACAAACTGTGATTTTGTTTAAATCGTGGGGCTCAACAAAATTTGGAAGTTTTCGTTTTTGACTTTAAATTTCAAAACGAATTTTGAAGCGTACTATTAAAGGACGATATAATTACATGGTAAAATTGTAATGAGATTTCAAGGATATGTCGTGACATATTCCGATTTGTTTTAGGTATGTTTGAGTTAATTGTGTTCAATGGTACGTTTACGTGGTTTATGATTTTCCTATTTGTTTCTTATGAAAATAATTTATTTTGTTTGACTCGCTTGTCTGTTGGGCTAAGTTAATTGTTTTGTTTTGCCTCTTCGTGTGGAGTAGCACGTGAGATGACTTAATCACGTAGTTATGATTGGCTTACCTCGATGTATAATTTGACCCTTGAGTAAGACCTTCCTTTTGACCTTGTTTCCTTTGTTCGGTTTAGAACTGCACGGAGTTTTGCTGTTCTCTTTCGTGGATCAAACCTTTGGGTTTTGATATCGAGGAGTACGAGGGAAGTATTCCCTCGGATTGGCCGATGATATCCGATTATCCTAGATCGGATATTGAAAACTCTGAACCGAGAAGATTGATCGGTGTATGAATGCACTGGTGTTTCCATCAAGTCTGATGATGCGATGCGGGAGCTGGCGGTAAATTTGGTAGGAACGTTTTGATGTGTTATTTCTTTTTGAATAAGTTTCAGTTTGGGTTGAGGTTAGTTGGGTACTTCATGTGATAAGTTTTAGATAATTACCAGGTTAAGTTGTTATAAAACATGAATGATGATAGATTGCAAGTACGGAGTTTGAGGGATATTTTGAGGTTATCGAGTGCGTATCTCACAGAGTGAAACGTCTAGCAAATGTTTTATTGGAAAATGGATTTCAAAGATTGATTTGATGAAATATTTGAAATATTTTCAACACATAATTGTGCCCAGACTTATCATAAACATGCATTTTGAATGTCACAAATAGGTTTGCATTGAACACAGAGTATGTTCACCAAATATAAGATAAATTAATAATTGATACATGCATAATAGTACATGCATCACGTGCATAGAAATTATTAGGGTTGGATGCAACTCTTTGGGGATGAGTGATGTCATCACCCTGGCGCACAATTATGTAAAATGAATTTTATCGATAAAGTGTTTTGAGAAAGATGTTTTAAAATAAACTCGCGAGTCCCTTTGGGGTAAATGTAGTTATAAAGTTGTGGAATTTCAAATGATTTTGAAACTGTTACCGAAAGGTAGCTAGACAAATACTCTGTGATGATGATGATTGTTGTTGGACGCTTATGTTGTGAGTGATTGGTCTGTAGTATCAGAATCTTGTGGTTATGAGTTAGATTAATTTTGAGATTTCACTCGAGATTTAATTATACCAAGTGCAGTGTATGGTTAGATTAGAATAGAAAACTTCTGTAATAATTTCCAATTGGTGATTTGAGGATTTGTGGATTAAGGATGTTGGTTGTGCTCATGTGTGTGTATACACTACGTTTTTAAAAGAAACTTTATCTTCAAGATTGAAAGTGTCCAAGGTTATATTGATATAAAAGTATGTTTATAAACAAGAGATTTACATTGCTAATTTTACCTTTCTGGGGAAAGGGGGAAAATCTTGTTAAAATTGATTCAAAAAGGAATAATAAATTTTCTGTTTGTATGATTTCTTCAAATAGTGTTTTGTTTGAGAAAATTTAAGAGCGACTTAAATTTTAGATGTTTGGAACATTTATGGATATTTTGAATACGGGAAATTTTGCACAATTTGACTTTTTATGAGAAAAGTATAACTATTTTTTTAAAAAAAATGTTTTAACAAATTTGGTTTAAGAGAACATAAATTTCGAAAGTCAAACTGTTTTATAAATTTGCAAACGTATTTAAAAGTAGGGAAAATTTTGGATTGGAAAGGTGGATATTTTGTAAATTTTCAAGGATTTGCAAACCGATGGTTTTTCAACGGTAAAGGTATTTCGATTTGAATGCAAAAGAAGGTGTAAGACGTAGAGTCTTTTAAACAAATTGGAAATTTTTATGTATATAAAATATTTGGTATTAAAGAGATTTTATACCCACAGGAATTAGTTTCGAGCATAACTAACTATCCGGTCGTTGTAAATTGGTCGTTTAATCTCTCGTTGTATATGAGGCTGTAGTCAATTGATTGAATAATTTCGAGGATTTGAGTTCGATTTAGTTATATGAGATAGTTGTTTTGAAAGTTTGGAATCGCGATTAATAGGTTTCAACAACCATGATTGGTTGATCGATTTTGTTAATTAATGGTATTATCGTAATAATGGATATCGTTGGAACAGTTGTTGAAACCTTGGTGAGGGCGACAAAATTTTATGTTGTCAGATGCAGTCAATGTTCAGGTTAGTCGTGGCGTTATGTTTCTAAATGATTGAAAGAATTATTATGAGGGATATTGTTTATCATTAATATAGAAATTTACTTTGTTATCATGAGAGAGGTTCGCTTTTCTTTGAATTGCGTTATGAGTTTTTGTGTTGTTGATTCACAAGTTAATAGATTATCAAGCTGGTATTAATCATTAGAATTGGATGATTATTATAGTGGGTGTTGTGGTACTGATATGTTATTTGGAGTTTATTGGGTTCTGTTATCGATTATTTTTATATCGAGTTGTTGTAAGAGGAAGTAAGAAATTGTTTTGGAACGATAGATTTATCAGCTATGTTTGCAGTATCCTTGTTTTTGTTTGAGGCAAATAGTTTGGAATTATAAGAAATATAGTCGAGCTTAGTACTTGATCTTATTATGGATGCGGAGAACTTTGTAATAGGTGAGTTTCGAGCTGGTTTTGGAAGCCACTTCGGTATAGAGTATTTGTGACTCTCAGTTGATTATATTGTGATATTATTAGTAGAGCATCTTTTGCTAAAACAAAATTTGGTGCATAGGCGCATTGTGATCGTTTATTTTGTGAACCAATGTCAGTTTTGAGATTCGAGATTCGTTTTAATTATCCTAAGCGTATCAGCCGAGTGTTGTGTAATAGAGTTGTTTTATCTTAGTTGAACTCCACCTAGAGTTGCGGTATCGTTATGCCTAGTGGAAGCTAAGTCGGTACTTTAGTGACCTTTGAGTGGTTCGGTTTTTGCAGCTAGAAGTTTTGAGTTGTTTCGTGGGACAACCTGTTGAGTTTTGCTTACGCGTGTGCGTATCTCGTTTGAGCATGGGATACCTTTGAAATACAGTTGAGTTGGTTGAGAACTGTTCTTTAATGACGGAGGTCGTTTGCTGTTTCGTTGTTTTTGTTGTCCTGGTTTACGTCGAGTATCTTGTGGATGCGTTTTATTTTCGGCTTGGTACATTTTGTTTAGCTGGACGTGTAACCTTATGTTATGTGGTACGTCGATGGTTTTATTTAAATTCGAGGACGAATTTTTTTATAAGTTGGGGAGAATGTAATACCCCGTAATTTTTTTTTTAATATTTTTGAGGGTTTTTCGGTAATTTTTCGGGCCTTTTTGATTTTTGTGGTTCGATTAAAGGTTCGATTCATTTTGGGTTTGGAATTCTTGGTCCCCTTGTGTCTTGGTTCAACCAAATGGTTGAACTAAGGAGAAAACCCAGGTCTCATGAGAGACCTGAGCTTTTCCCCGCACAGTCTCGTTCGAGACTGTGCCTGTCTCGAACGAGACAGTGCAAAATTTGCACTGGTCTCGAACGAGACCAGCCTGTCTCGTTCGAGAACCAGGCATATTTTGCTGGTCTCGTTCGAGACCAGCGATACCCCTCCAAGGAGGGCAGTTTGGGCATATTTTTCTCTTCTTTCGAAACCGTATTTAAACCAAACTCCAACCCTAATTCATTCTCCACACTTCAAAGAAACCATAGCCGTCTTTCCCTTCCTTTTTCGCTGAAAAATCATTGATCGTTTCCGTTCTCAAAGCTTGAGAAAAGTATCGGTAAGTTATTCATAATTTCAGATTTTGCTTTTGAACGGCTATACGAAATTTGAGTCGTTCTTATTCGTTTCTAGATCGAAATTGATTCCGCTTGATCTCAGACGTTGTGGACTCGATTCTCTACGTTCCTCTTTTTCGTGTTCGGTTAACGGTACGTTATTTCCTTCGTTTGAGCCACCGCCGTTACATCGTCGCGTTTGATTTCAGTTTTTAGTTTTAAAACAACTTTCAATGTTTTGGTTCGTTTGTTATCGTTTCTAGGTCGAAATTGTTTTCGTTTGATCCCGGAGACTCTAGACTCTCCTACCTTCGAGTCCCTAGCTCTTTTACGCTTTACGGTGTGCCGCTGAGCTCGTGTTTATCTCTGCCGTTTCGTCGCTTGGTACGTTAGCCTTGAACTGTTCATTGTTTTTGTTTCTGCCGATTTCCTGGGTTTGTCTCTGAGGTGATTTGGGGCGAAATATAGTTATAATGTTTGGTAGTCTTGTTTTGTTAATTGCTTAGTATGATTTTAGTTAGTCGTTTTGAATCATCGGTGAATCAATATTTGTTTGTCTCGGTTTCAAGTTTCTGAATATGGGTTCCTTGAATTTGGTTTCTCTTGTGTTGGCTTGACTCTTTATTCTTGTTTAAGGTTTTATTTTAGTTAGGTTGTTCATGATTTAATATGGCAATGGTTAATAAATTGATGAATTTGGTAGATTTTGAAATCATTAGGTTCAATGTCTGGTTTCTGTAATTGAAATAGGTGTTTGGCGGGTTGGTTTCAGGGATAAGGGTAGAAGATGATGTTGTGTTAATAGGTAATTGGCTCAATTTGATTTTGTTTGGCTAAAGTGTTGTTTAAGTCACTAGCTTAATAGAACATAATCAATTAGATTCCTTAGGTTAATTGTTAAATACTTATATTTAACTTTTATTAATTAGTTTTAATTTTAATTTACGAGTTTGATTTCGAGTTATCAATTAACGTTTTAAATAATATCATTATTTATAATTTGAAATTACTTTGGGCATTAATATTTTAAAGTTAGATTTAATATTAATCTTATTATAAAATAAATGATTTTAAATTTGATTATTTATTTTGACTATATCAAAAGAGAATTGGGGGATTTCATTTTAATTTGAGAGCTTATCAAATTAGTTATATTATTTTTAAAAACTTAAAAATAATATTTGAGTTATTTAAAATAAAATTAATAATAATTATTTAATTATTAATTTTAGATTTTGGGCTTAGCGTGCCAACGTGATTAAATAATATTTTAATTTTTGGATTTCGTTATATAATTTGACAAATTGAAAACGATGATTATTTTATAATCTAAATCAATATAATTACTCGGGTAATTATATTTGATTTTAAATATCTTTTTGGTATGGCATTTTGGCTGAATTACGATTTAGCCCTTGAACGTTTTTAAAACTTATTTGATTAAGTTTTTGGATTGTAACTTGGGTTACTTGAATTTGAAGTTATTGAGTTCCGCTTTTAAAATGGTTTATTATTTTATGATTTTATTTTATAAATATAAACTCGGGTTTATATTTGATAAGCGTTTGAGTTGGGTTAGACTTGGGTCACCCGACAAGTGTGGTTAGCTTGGTAGTTATTGGTAACTCGGCTAACACACTAATTGACAATTTATTATTATTTAAAGTTATTTAATAATATTTATAATTGGTTTTTAAAGCGAGAACTCAATAGACTTATCGTGTTTGGGCTTTAATACCTAATGAGTATTTTTGGTGTGTTCTGGCTTGTTTATTTTCTACGTGTTAATTGTGCTAGTCCTATGTGGTGTCTAGTACTCTCTAGAGTTAGGGTCTGTTTTAATAATTATTTTATTTGTCTAGACTCGTCTACTGTTCGTGCTTCAGAGGCGAACCAGAATTAGTGCTTGCCAGTATTTCACGTGGATTAGCAAGCAGTGAGTTTGTACTTACTATTTACCGCTTTATTAAGTAAATTGTTATTTTAGTATTAAATATATATATACTGTACGTATATTTCGAACTGTTTTTACATTATGGCTTCTAGTTGGAACATGCTACCTAATGGGCATCATTAGGACTGCGTGCGCACCGGTAATGATCTGGGAAAGGTAATTATGGTAATGTGGTAACTCGGTGTGAGCATAGCTCTCGGGACCAGGTAGAGTAACTCGGTGTAGCTCAGCTCTCGGGACTCTGGTATAAGTGTGGTCAGTGGTAACTCGGTGTAGCTCAGCTCTCGGGACCAGACCTATTGGAAATGTTATTTATTTAGAATTGTGGATTAGGGTTCCAACTATTAATCATAATATTGTTATAAATATTTTTAACGGTTTTAAAGGTTTTCACTTGATAAATGTAAATAGTGGTATAAACTCATCTCAGTATTATCTGACCCCGTTGTTTTCCCAATTTTCCCAGGGTTATGATCTGAGAGAGTCTGGTGATCTCCGCTTTTACTTTTCCTCGGAGGTTCCATTTATTTTTAGTAGAACTATCAAACTGTTTTATTCTTAGACCGCAGTAGTTGACTAGACGTCTTTATTTTATTCTAGTTGTTGTCGGATTGGTCCGACTGGATTATTATTGCTTTGGCATGTTATATAATTTTTCAGAATCATTTATGTTACGCCTAATTATAATTCAATATTGGAAAGCATGTTATATTAAATGTTGATTATTATAACTGCTAGACTTAGGCTGAAGTCTCGGTTGCCCCCGAGCATTGGTTTTCTTGCAGGTTTATGTTTTGTTTGGTTATCCGCAAGGCTAGCTACGGGTTTCGGTACAACCATACCCATACCCTAGCGCCGGTCGCGATTCATGAAAATGAGTCGTGACAAAGGTATCCATAACTGGTATGATGTTATCGCGATACCAGTCCTTAGCTGGACCCTTCAGCGACATCTCCACAAGCATCACTGATTGACGATCAGAAGCTTGAATCCTCTGACTGTTGTACTCAAATTCCTCCAAAAAGTCAAGAGCATCCCCAGTACTATCAAAAGAAGTCGGATTCAACTTCAAGTAGGTCATCACCAACTCTCTGTCTGTTGGAATGTGACCGACACCAGCAAGTCCACCAATACCAGCTACAGCACCAACCTGAGGTTGCTGTTGCTGCGCTAGCTGACCCAGTACCGTACACTGATTCTGCAGAAGAGCCTGGTTGTTCTGCATCTCGACAATCCCAGCCAAGAAGGTAGTGAAGTCGAACGCTTGCATGTTTGGTGCATGTTGCACCTCTGGTGCCTGCTGCACATTCGGTGCCTAAACACCTGCTGCACCACGTCCTCTAGCTCCACCTCTACCAGCACCAGCTCCTCTGCCTCTACCAGCACCTCTACCTCTGCCAGCACCTCCACCTCGACCACGTCCAGCATTAGCCTGAACTGGTGGTACGTTCTGATCGACTTCCATGGAAATCGCATCATCAGCCACAGCTTCTTGCTCTGCCGCAGCACGAGCACGAGTACGAATAACGTTGTCCATATCCTAAGATTGAACGACAACAATTTAAATAACAGATATTTCATACCCAAGTATGAACAAAACAAGCAACATATAGGATTTCCCAAGAAATCAACAGCAATAAAATGTTTCATCCAAGTGAAATCAAATCAACATACAATGACTGACTCGACGCAATCCTATTGGTGTAGGCAGAATGTTTTTAAAATAAAAAGATGACGTTTTTAAAGACATGACAGAATCCTATATCCGCAGTAGTTCCTAAGTCACAACCATACTTAACAGAGTAAACACATAGCAAGCAATGACCTTGGTTTAAAACCAAAGCTCTGATACCAAGTTTGTCACGACCCATTTTTCATGAATCGCGACCGGCGCTAGGGTATGGGTAATGTAGTACCGAAACCCGTAGCTAGCCTTGCATTTAATTCATAAACACATAAACCTGCAGAAAACCAATGCTCGGGGGCAACCGAGACTTCAGCCTAAACTAGCAGGTATAATAATCAACAGTTAATATAACATGCTTATTCAATTTTGAGTCTAAAATAGGCATAATATAAATAATCCGAAATAAATACATAACATGCCAGAGCAATATAACCAGTCAGACCAATCCGACAACAACTGTAATAATAATAAAGACGTCTAGTCAACTACTGCGGTCTAAGAATAAAATAGTTTGACAGTTTATCAAAATAAAAGGAACCTCCGAGGAAAAGTAAATGCGGAGATCACCAGACTCTCTCAGATCATACCCCTGGGAAAAATTGGGAAAACAACGGGGTCAGATATACTCAGATGAGTTCATACCACTATTTACATTTATTAAGTGGAAAACCTTTAAAACGTTTAAAACATTTAATAACAATATTACGGATAATAGTTGGAACCCTAATCCACAATTCTAAAATAATAATCATAATCCAATAGGTCTGGTCCCGAGAGCTGAGCTACACCGAGTTACCACTAACCACACTTATACCAGAGTCCCGAGAGCTGAGCTACACCGAGTTACTCTACCTGGTCCCGAGAGCTACGCTCACACCGAGTTACCATATTTCCATATATACCTTACCCAGATCAATACCGGTGCGCACGCAGTCCTAATGATGCCCATTAGGTAGCATGTTCCAACTAAGAGTCATAATATAAAAACAGTTCGAAATATACGTACAGTATATATATTTAATATTAAAATAACAATTTACTTAATAAAGCGGTAAATAGTAAATATAAACTCACTGCTTGCTAGTCCACGTGAATACCGGCAAGCAACTAATCCTGGTTCGCCTCTGAAGCACGAACAGTAGACGGGTCTAGACAAATAAAATAGTTATTAAAACAGACCCTAACTCTAGAGAGTACTAGACACCACATAGGACTAGCACAAATCACATGTCGGAATAAACAATTCAAAGCAACACAAATATACCCAAAAGATAATAAAGCCCAAACAAGATAAGTCTATTGAGTTCTCACTTTAAAATCCAATTTATAAATATTATTTAATAACTTTAAATAATAATTAATTTCCAAATAGTGGGTTAGCCGAGTTATCACAAACTACCAAGCTAACCTCGCTTGTCGGATGACCCAAGTCTAATCCGACTCAAAACGTTTAACAAATATAAACCCGAGTTTATATTTGTAAAACAAATTAACAAATAATAATCCATTTTAAAAGCGGAACTCAATAACTTCAATACTAAGTAACCCAAGTTACAAATCAAAAACTTAATCATTTTAAGTTAATAAAAATTTAGGGACTAAATCATACTTTAACCAATTAGGGGCTAAACTGTACTTTTGCCAAATAGGGATTAAATTGTACTTTAGTCAATTTGATATCCGAAATCAAATTAATTGCTTTTGTTTATATTTCAAACCAACTATAAAGTTATTAACCAAGGATCCACTTAAATAAGTTATAAAATAAGTTCGGGGGCTAAATTGCAATTTAACCAATTTTATGCAAATTTGATATTCTTGATTAAATCAAATTACCCAAGTAATTAAATAAGCAAAATTAACAAAGGATTATCTTAACCACGTATTTATTATAATTCAAAACTAAATCTAATTTATTAGATAAAGTTAACTTTAAGGATAAATTTATTTTGATCAAAAAAGGTTATATGATTGAGATGGAACATTAACCATCCTCAACCTATTAAACAACCAAAACCCCGCCTCCATGAAAATCAAATGCAGAAACCAAAAGTAAATCTTCAAAACCCAATTCTCATTACCAACCCTTAACACTCAATTCCCATAATCTTTAACTACACAACAACATAAACCTTACAACCATAAACAACATAATAAACAATCACAGTAACAAATAGGAACGGCAGTAACAACGTAGAAGATTTGGCAAAAACGATTCGAGGACCGGAACGATGGAACAACTCAATCTAATAGCTTAAATCATTGACCACTAATCATGCCAAGGGATCCTTAGCCATAAGACAAGCAAAACATGAACAAAAAGCAAAGGAAAAATCGGCAGTAACCATAAACCAAAACAGAAAATATAAAGCTTTAAAACGGAAACCGTACGGCGATTGAAACTAGATCGATTACGTACCGTTTAGCAAAACCGAGATAGGGAAACGAAGGTACGTGAGTCTAGAACGTCTGGAATCAAACGGTTTCAGTTTTGATCTAGAAACGAACTCACACGGATCAGAAAACCAAAGTGTGTTCAAAGCATGAAATCTGAAAATCAAAGGAATTAAAAACACTTACTGAACAGCGATCTTTGGAGGATGATTACGGATTCAATACTCAGCGAAAGAACGAAAGGAGAGTGGCTAGGGTTAGATTGCAGTGTGATCTAGGTTTTCTATGAAGAAATCGACTTAAAATAACGTAGGGAAGTGAGCCGTAAATGAGATCGAAAAGGGCCACACGGAAGGGTCCAAGGAAAACTCTGTTTCTCGAACGGGAATGGCCTTGCAGGCCTGATTCCCGTTCGAGAATGGCCTGGTCTCGAACGAGACCAGGCCTGAACTTGGATTCTCGTTCGAGAATCCAAATTCTCGAACGAGAATTCAAATAAACTTCTTTTTTTTATATTTTGATTTAAAAATATAATTGGTTAAACCAATCAAATCACACTCAAACCAAACAACTCGAACCAAGCCACTAATATCGAAATTACTTCAAAACGACCGGGAAAAATGTCGGAATTTAAATGTAAAAAAATGTAAAATTTTACGGGATATTACAATAAATGAAACAATTCTCTTTTATATAAAAAATGAGTTTTTTTTTTCACATTTTACGTATTTATTTTTTACTATAAAAATTACATCACAAATATATATCTGATACCTTAAAAATACATTACTGATACATATACGATACAACTTTAATATGGAAGATGTATACATAGCGACAATTTTTAGGTGCTGAATAAAAACTTGTTTTAGATAAACAAAAAAAACTTTTTCATAAGAACGCATTTTTAAAGTTTTGGCCGTTTTTAAAAATTTGTCAATATTTTCCCTTGAAAATTTTTTAAGCATTTTTTCGGCTTGTTTATAATCAAATGATATAAGCGTTAGCAAGCAAACTGTTAGGTCGTGGGTTCAAATTTTCCCACAAGCGTCCCCCTACCCGATTATTAAAAAGACTAAAATTACAGTTTACTTATCTATAAAATTTGAGATATATAGTGTGATCTTTAATTTTGTTATCCATTTCTCCGAGTTCTAACAATGTAAGACATATTTCGTCATGACGATAAAATATTTTGATTATCAAAATATATTTTTAAAAAATAAAATTTCATATTTTCAATTATTTCTAAAAAATCACTACTAGAAAACGATTGATTTTTTCATCGCAAAAAGACTATAATCCGTCACTAAATTAGTTTACCGACGCAAAATAAACATGCTCAGTTTTGTTACTTATTTCCATAGCCATAGCATCATTAATGACTCCTTTACTATGCTTGGAGGTAAATGTATTTTGCCGAATTTCTTTAATCAAAAGGACAAGGTGCAATTCAGCAAGTTTTTTCACACTCTTTTGGATTTCTTCTCTTCCATATCTCTTTAGGATGGTTTTTTTACTTCGGGAGAAAGATTTACTCGGATCAATGTTTATGGTATTCCATTGATTGTAGATATAGAAAACTATTTTATCTTGTAATTGATGTAACATTAATGTTATTATCATTAGCATGTCAATTTAAAAATCTAATTTTTTGAAAAATTGTCAATAAAAATTTATTTAAAATTATCACACACAAAGTCACAATCTGCAAGAAAAAACTATTATTTTATTGATAAAATGTGTGTTGAATGATATGGTTTAACAACTACAAATACATCTTCCACCAATACAGTTTGTAATTCCACAGTTTGGAGGACAAAGAGGTTTGCAATCCTTATCGTTGTGACAATATTGAACTCCATCCAGTGAATCTGCTACGCATGTGCATTGATTTTTAGAACATATTGGATGATTTCCAACATCACATCTATAGTACAAACAATCTCCATTAGATGCACATGCCATTGAGAGTAAAATGCCTGCAAAACAAATAATTTAAAAAAAAATGATACTGCTGGATTAAAAAACTTAAAACAATAGAACATATATCGCTCGTGTTAGATTCAATTTAAATCTAATTAAGTTTTAAATGACTAGATAGGACCTGAGTTTTATAAATAAGGTAGAAAATCGACATTGTTTACTACTTATATGACTTATAGCGACAATGGCGAACCGTTTGACTGCTTCCTTAGAGTGTATAAATGTATGTATCCAGTGACTAAATACTAAAAATTAATTACTTTTTTCTTCAACAAAAGATAAAAATTGCTTTGAATAAGATCAATACTTACAATGTGATGCAACTAGAAATAGTATTGCCATCTTCAAACAAGTTTTTGCCATCTTTTTTTCTATTTTAATTTCTATTTGCTTATTTAAGAAATGTTTTTCTTTTTGTTAGTTGCGATTTGGAGCTCCCATATAATTGTTATTTATAGGGCATCAAAGCAAGAATAAAACCTCAAGACTATTTAATATTTTTCTTAATTTGGGTAGATTATATGAATTGTTGGAGCAGTTTTGGATATTTTGTGTTTCAAAGGCAACTAATATCTTCAAAAAGAAAATTTTACAGAAAAAGCAAGAACCAGTGTATACTGGATTTTTTTGACAAATGAAGAATTATGCCTGAGTTGTTTGTCTTTCATGTAATATCTACAGCAACCTCAAGTCCAATTAACAAATTATGTTACTTTTTCTTTAAAATTGATAGACTGATCCTAGAGTTTCTTTTTGATGCCTACATGAATATATTATGATTAATTCCATACAATTGTTTCTTGTAAAACTAAAATATTTATACAAATAGAAATTATTATATAGTTTAGGAATAGGGAGATTCTAAAAAAGATTTACAATATATGAAATTTTTATTTTTCAAATATATTTTTAAATATTTATTATACGTTTGATATATAAATAAATTAATATAATATTTTAAAAAATAACAGTACAACGAGAAGTGTTTATATTATTTATAAATTTGTATATATATATATTTTTACACCCGATGTTTATACTTTTTTCTTTTTGATATAATTGGTAAGGGGAAGCATTTGTGAGAGTAAATGAGTCACGACCTAGCAAATTGCTGTTAAGCGCTTATACCATTCCTGATGTTTATGCTCAAGTACAAATATACTCTTCATGACAAATTTGGTTCAAATATATTCTTAAAGCTTTTAAAACAACTCAATTATGCATCTCTTTCAAATAGTGTTAACTCTCCGTTTTACAAAAAAATAATTAAGCCATTTTTAAAAAAATTAATAATATATTTAAATTAAATTTATCACAAAAAACATAATTATTCTTCATATAGACATTAGAGACATATTTTAAAAAAATAAAAATAAAAGAGCCTTCCTAATTTTTCTTCTTCAGATAAGCTTATAACAATTATTTTCTTTTTTTTAATTGTTATTAAGCTTTTACAATAACAAAACATATTTACCACTTATTTTATAGTGTAAACTGATTAATTAACATGTATTTAACTGGTCAATTTAGCATGTATCATATTGTGGAACTTTCTTCTGTATAGATAGCAGAGAAATTTTATTTTTTAATTTATAATTGAGCGTAAGTTTAATATATATGTTTTTTGGGTTACTTACATAACTGTACAAAAAAGTAAAATTATTTACAGCTGTACCTTTTTTCCGTCACTTTTCACATTCTTACCACTTTTTATCAAAAATTTACAACAAACACATGAAAATAATGTTGACTCCTTTTTTTAATAAATGACTGACACGCGTCAGGCCTAACGCGCGCCAGTGCAGGGCTGACGCATTGGTCAGGGCTGACGCATTGGTCAGCCCTGCTAGCACATGCATCAACTGATGCATGTGCTCTTTTATTTGTTTTTTAATTTTTAAAAACTAATTTATACATCCTTTTTAAATATAAATAATCTAATTCTTTAAATTATATAAATAATTTATTTATGTTATATAAATTCTGAAAAATACTAAAATTAATTTTAAGTTAAATTTAAATTTAAAAATTAAATATATTAATTTTTTTAAAAAAAATTAAAAATTTAAAAATACATAAATGATACAATTCTAAAAAATATAATTCATGAGTTATTTATGTTATATAAATTTTAAAATACTAAAATTAATTTTAATATAAATTTTAATTTTAGAAATATAAATGTATTAACTTTTTAATTAAATTTTTAAAAATATAAAACTCTCAAATGATACAATTCTATAAAATATAATTTATGAGTTATTTATAAGATACATTATTTATACATATCGAACACTGGTCTGATGCATAAATAATATATTTATTGTATATAATTTATATATTAGAAATATATATTATTAAAAAAAATATATGTCATATATAAATGATGTGGTAAAAAATATATATCATGTATACATTTTGTGCAAACGATGTATCTATTTAATGTATTTACCATGTATAAATTATGTGTAAGTGATATATCTATTAATTGTATTTGAAAAGTGTATCTATCGTGTATAAATTAAATAAAAATAATGTATCTATCATGTATAAATAATATATCAGAGATGTATCAAATATGTATAATATATATAAAAAAATTCCCACACGTCTCGAAAATGTCTCATATATATGTATCGCAGATGTATTTTATATGTATCAAAGATGTATGAAATATATATCGGAGATGTAATAAAGAAAAAGTTATGAACGATCGAATATATATAAAATATATATTGACAATGTATCAAATATGTATTAAAGATGCATCATATATGCATCGGAGATGTATTATATATGTATCAGAGATGTATTACATAATTATCGGAGATGTATCAAATATAACCGTAGATGTATAAATGAAATACTCTCCCCCTCTTATTTTATTTGTCCTATTTCAGTTTTCGCACATATTAAAAAAAAATTAAATATTAATATATCCTTTCTTTCACATCTTTCATTATATTTTTTGGATTAAAAATTGAGAAGGGTAAATGTATTCAATGCACTAAATATAACATTTAATGTATTAAAAAATCATTTTTATACTTCCTCCGTGCCACAAAAATAAGTCAAATTGTTATTTTGGACGTCTCAAAATATAGGTCAAATTTTTATTTTATTAGGTTAGTAGAGATGTCAACTTTACCATTCATCAATTCAACCATTCAGATTATATTTTTTTAATCATGATTAATAATCACTTAATCCAATATAAATATTAATAACAAATTTAGTTTTACAAAATATATTTATAATCTCAATAAACAATTGGTGTTTTTAAAAACATAAAATTATGACTATTTAAACTATCTAAATAATTAATCTAAAGATATTTAAAAAATTAATTAACACTAACTAATTTAACTTTTATTTTTAAATTTCTGTACAAATCCAATTTGGCATATGTTTGTGGGACGGAAGGAGTTTGACAAAAAAAAAATCTAAATCTTGCACAGAAAATATAAAATAGTCAAATACACTATTATTATACACATTAATTAATAAATTCTATCTATTAATATTTTTATAATTTAAATATAATAAATATTTTTTTATATAACTTAAATAATTAATAAATAAATTATATATTATAAAAACAAAGAATTGATTAAAATTAAAATTTATATATTTAACATTTGAATATAACAAATAATTGTTTTACACAATTTAAACAAATAGATGAATTAAAATTTTAATATTTATGATAATTTATATTTTAAAACTAAAATTCATATTTTTAGAATTTATATATAGTAAATAAATTTTCTATATAATTTAAATAAATATGTGTATAAATTATTTATGTTTTTAAAAAAATGAAAAAATGAAAAATTTAATATATTTATATTTTAAAATTAGAATTTTAATGTTTACATATATTAAATAAACATTTTATAGAATATAAATAATCAAATATATACATAAAATATTTATACTTGCTTTTATAAAAACAATAAAAAGATAATAAAAAAATAAGGACAATGGAAAGAATTACGTTACATCACGCGCGGGAAGATCTTTATAGCAAGTGCACCATTTCACATGTTGGTAGATATATGATGACGTCATCAAAAAGGTAGAAATTGAAAACTTTTGTTAGATTTATGTACCGCATGAAAAGAGACAAAAAAAAATCTACCGCATGAAAAACCTTACCTATTTTAATATTTTCTTGTAATTAATCCATGTTTTTATGCATACAGAAAAAGTAATATAATTTCAATTATTATTTAGTGTGACACTTTAAAAATGAATATAGAAGTACATATAATATTTATGTTGACAATCATTCATAGCTGGGAGTCACCGAAAAATGTTGTCATGGTTATGTTGAGAACTGGATTAACCATAAAACTACTTGAATAATTATTTAATTTTTAAAAGTATACTCTATATAAAAGAATTCGCTTTTATATGAAAAATGAATTTTTTTCACATTTTATGTATTTATATTTTATTATAAAAATTACATCGCAAATACATATTTAATACCTCAAAAGTTCATAACTGGTACATTCACGATACATTTCTGATATAGAACATGTATACAGAGCGAGAACTTTTAGATGCTGAATAAAATTTGTTTTAGATACCAAAAAAAAAACTTTTTCATAAGATTGTATTTTTGAAATTCTGGCCGTCTTTTAAATTTTGTCAATATTTTCCCTTGAGAATTTGGAAGCTTTAATTTTTTCGGCTTGTTTATATATCAAATGATATAAACATTCGGCAGCAAACTTTTAGGTCGTAGTTCAAATCCTCCCACAAGCGTCTCCCCTCCCCATTATCAAAAAGAAAAAATTATAGTTTATTTATCTATAAAATTTGATATATATTATGTGATCTTTAATTTGGTAATACATTTCTCCGAGTTCTGACATGTAAGATATATTTCGTCATGACGATGAAATATTTTGATTATCAAAATATATTTTTAATAATAAAATTTCATATTTTCAATCAGTTCTAAAAAAATCACTACTAGCAAAACAATTGATTTTGTCGATAAAAAGACTGAAATCTGTCACTAAATTAGTTTAGCGATGCAAAACAAATCTGTTGCTAATTTAGCGGTGGGTAAAAAAATCCAAATATGAACCCTGAACCTTTCAACCCGCCATCCATGGCAGTTTAGCCTTCTGCAGCAGCTCCGCCGTCTAGTCCAGGTCTCCACTCATCATCAACACCAGTGCTCTATTTTGAAAACTTTCCTGAACAGTGGTTTTGTCACTACCCAAATTATTGAGTCGAGACCGGCGCTAGGGAATGGGAGTGGTAGCTCCAAAACCCGTAGCAAGCCTAAAATAACTATAAATTTTTCGCAAATAAAAATTTAATATCATACGTAAAACGTTTTCAGAAAACTCTTTTAATTAATACATTTATAGATATTAAAATATAATATTAAAAATTACAATACAAAATACCGTTTGAAATCAAAGCGTCTATCTAATACTGACACCTACTGACTACTGCTGCTCTAGGAACTCATACTCTATGCAAGTCAATCGACTTCTGGCACAACGAAGATGGTTTGTCTGATCTGACTCTGTCTACCTGAAAAACATCAGAGTGAGGGGGTCAGTATTTTGGGAAATACTGAGTGAGTTTGCAAATTATTAACGGTATTATCAAAATTAAAACATCGCATAGTCAAAATATAATTTTTCATTTTTCATTTTAACTATCATACTTAACCTCATCCGCCTGACATCGATAGCGAAGCCAACCGATGTATCCTACATGCCTGACATCGATAGCGAAGCCAACTGATGTATTCTATATGACTGACACCGATAGCGAAGTCAACCGATGTATCCTGTATGCCTGACATCGATAGCGAAGCCAACCGATGTATCTCATACGCCTGACATCGATAGAGAAGCCAACCGATGTATCTCATACGTCTGACATCGATAGCGAAGCCAACCGATGTATCTAATTCGAATCATACGAACTAATCTCTCATATCTCATACAGACCATATACATTCCCACAAAGTTGATATATCAAAGCAATCGAACATAACAACATTCCATACAAACAAATCATATAAATGCGATATATTTGACAGAAATACTTATCATATATGAAATTAGCTTTTATGAATAATACGCGAAAGTAAGATGCAACTCACAGAAAATGTTATCCCAAAACCGCATTATCACGATCCGATCACGTATGTTCCATGCGTTGTTTGATCTCGTAGCTATTCGTCGGTCTGGTAGCTTATCGATACTTCGATCACCTATTTGAATTACAAGTATGTTTAATTTATAAACGTCAATCTTAGATTAAGGACTTATCAAAATTCCAAGTTTCTTTCTTTGATTAATTTCTTGCTTTTTCACTCAACTTCAAAACGTGACCCCCCCCCCCCTTTAATCAATTGCTAAAACGTCAGCTTGATTACTTTGTTGTCTACTTATCCGGCCCTCATGACCACATCCATACCTTTTCATTGAACTCAAATACATTCCATCAACATATCATATTCATTTCATGTTCATGGGAATCATTTTTCACTCATTGGTACTCCCGAAAGTCGCCTTTAAGGCAAGGCACGTCGTGCCGGGCTTGGCACATCGTGCCTAAGTTGTTTTGGGAGGGGCACGTAGTGCCCTCCTATGCACGTCGTGCCCCCCCAAAAACCAAGGCATGCACGTCGTGCACGCCTGGCCTGCACGACGTGCTGAGGCTCAGCACGTCGCGCCTTCTTCGCTGGGGCGGGATTCCAGGAGGTCGGAGGGATTTTTCCAACACCAAAGCACCCTATAACACATCCCGACATGTACCCACTTCATCTTAACACAAAACCCGCTTCAATTTCATCAAAAACAACTATAAAAACATGATTTCGATTCATTCTGAAACGGTACGATATATAACAGCCCTTAATCATCAATTTTAGCACCAAAATATCATTCTTTACCTTGATTAGAAGCTTGAATATGGTAGAGAATTGGATCCGAACAAATCGATATAAAGAACGCGCGATTTGGACGAGAAACAGCGAAATGGCGACGGATCGAAATGATCGTCATTTTCTTTCATCGTCTGATGCTTTCTCCTTATTTCTGGAATCATTTGATTCCTCTTCTTTTTTTCCTTATTTTTATATATATATATAGCTTAATTACTTAAAAACCACTCACCTTGAATTTTTTTTCGTCTATACCCTGACGTAGGAAAAAATTCATTTATACTATGACGTATGTATTTATGTTTCATCTCTACCCCGAAGCACTAAATTAACCTCTTTTCATTAAGAAAAAAGTTTAAAATAGTTCTTCATTTTTAACCTAAGCTAATTAGAGTTTAATTATAAATATACTTTTCTCTAAATGAAGGACTATTTTAAACTTTTTTCTAAATAAAAAAAGGTTAATTTAGTGCCTCAGGGTAGAGGTGAAACATAAACACATACGTCAGGGTATAAACGATTTTTTTCCTAGGTCAGGGTATAAACGAAAAAAAAAGTTCAAGGTGAGTGGTTTTTAAGTAATTAAGCCTATTTATATATAGGCAAATTTCCCACTTTAATCCTTCATTTCTTTAACTTAAACCATTTCTCTTTTAAACTTTCTATTTTAACCATATGGTTAATTATCCGCTTTAACTCAATTGCTTACGTATTATTTATATCCATATAAATAATACTAACCCAAAATTATTATTTTTCGTCAATAATCTTCTAATTTCTATTCTCGAGGCTTAATTGGCTAATTTGCACTTTAATCCTTGAACTTTTCGTAAATTGCAATTTAGCCCAAAACGCATCCGCATCCAAATTTTAAAAGGTCTCATTGACTTGAAACTTTTACCACAAATACTACAAAACATTTCGCGGACCTTGGCGAAATAATTTCCATTTTCGGGACTTAACTGGTTAAATTACCACTTTAGTCCCTGAACTCTAGTTTGAGACTTTTTTTGACATTTTTTCCTTTTTAATTCTAACTCCAACTTTAGAACTGAAATATAATATTAATTCTCTCGCGATAATCTTTTCGAAACCGTCCTGCTAGAACTTTTTTATATTTATCTAAATTTCTCGAAAATCCATCCGATATTGCCACTCCGACGACTCAACACTGGACACGTGGTCCAATTAGACAATTTAATCATTTGGGGGTATTACAGGTTCTATTCAGATTTGCAAAGGTTTTTTTTTCCAAATATCGAATCCCTGGTAGGGTAACAATTTCTCGTATGAAGAATCGTTCGAATAAACGATTTGGGTTTCTTCATCTTGAGCCAGAACAAGATGTCAAGGACTCCATATACAAATTGAAAAATGTTTTCATTGGATCAATATACTTCTAAATATCCTAACCCTAGTTTTAAACCCATGTAACATCCGATTTCAACTGCAGTCAATCATTCAGAATATCATGATTTCATTCCTTCTTTGAGAGACTCTCGCTCTTATGTACATGTGGTTAATAAACGTCTGATTATCTATGTCCTGTCGCGAAATTCTAATTGTCCTTGTTCTGCTCTGTTTCCGAGAAAAACCCACTGAACCTACTTAATATTGCTGCCTATTTGCATAACCATGGCATCATCAATGACTCCTTTTCTATGCTTGGAGGTAAATTGTTTTGCTGAATTTCTTTAATTAAGAGGACAAGGTGCTTTTCAGCAAGCTTTATCCTACTCTTTTGGATTTCTTCTCTTCCATATCCCCTTAGGATGATCTTTTTACTTCGGGGGAAAGATTTGCTTGGATCAATGTTTATGGTATTCCATTGATTGCTTGGGAAGATTTTTTTTTGAAATTATAGGTGACATGGTTAGGAGTATTCTTTCCCTTCACTCATTAATCTTTGGCAAGGAGCGAATGGACTCGGTTCAGTCCTAATCTCGACTAGCTCGATTCGAATTGATAGTGACTTTGCAATTACAATTAAGGATCAAAATTTCAATATTCACGTTCTGGAATCTGATTTGCATGTCCTCTAGAATCATTCCATGGAACTCTCATCATCATCTAACTCCGATATGGAGGATCAACATCTTGACGAGAAGGATGTTTTATGCAATAGTCCTATTTTTAACCCCCTAGCATGCAGTCTTAATTATGTCTCGCACTCAGCAGGTGTTGAGATGCTAATAGTGATGGGTGAACATGTTGTGCAAGATTTAGGAAATAAAAGGAAACAACTTTGAGAGAGGATTTTCAGGAGAGCTCAAATACTTCATCAATTAATTGTAATGCCACATTCCCTAATCCATATTTATTATACATCACTCAACGTAAAAAGTTTAATGTTATTCAACCTACGGGATCTCTTCTTTCATGTACTCAAAATTCGACAGATTTAGAGGTTGAATCCGAGGGTCTGATTCGGGGATGCGTGAGAAAGAATGGGGTTAATATACCTGCTACTAACAATCATTAGTTTGAGGTGCAGAAAATTTTGGAGACAGGTCTACAATCGGGTATTTTTATAGCTGAAAAAACAGAAAAACTCATTAGTCTTCTGTCCCAAAGATTAATTAAGGATATTTAGGACATGAACCAAGCTTAAGGTTCTATTTTCCTTCGAGGTTTTTCTATTCTTCAATGTCTGATTTATTTAATTTTATCTCATGAAATTGTTATGGTGGTCTGTCCTTTTTGAGGAAGCAAAGGATTATTCGTTCCTTAATGTCAAATAATAATATTTCTCTTGTTGGTCTTATAGAGACAAAGAAAGAACAGATGGGTGATTTTTTTTATTAGCCGTTTATGACCAAACCTGGATTACAATTTTGTTTTTCGCCCTTTATTGGAGATTCAGAAGGTCTTTTGTGTATTTGGGATAAAAACATTATTTTGGCTTCTAGAATTATTACTTTTCCTCGTTTAATTTGTATCGATTTTGAGCTTATTGGTGTTAGCATCAAATTTATCCTTTTATTTGAATGTTCTTCGGTTGTTAATTTGAATGTTCTTTGGTCTAAATTTAGGCCAGAATTGCAAACTGGCATGTTATATATTATGGTGGGGGATTTTAATGAAATTTTACACCCTTCGAAAATACTTAACTGCAGCGGGTTTTCGACAAGAATGCATCAATTCTTGGAGTTTATTAGTTCTTTTAATCTTGAGGAACCTCCTCTTCCAGGGCGCTTTTATACTTGGCACAATTCCTTTTCTCAATCAAAGATTGACCGGTGTTTTTTTATCTTCAGATTTGTTTGCCTCTTGGCCGTTATTCTCTCTTCGAGCTCTTTCGATGAATTTCTCGAACCATTTTCGTCTTTTGTTCACTTCGGCAACTGTTGCTAATTGAGGGCTGAAACCATTCAGATCGATTAATTCTTGGTGGAGTGATCTGTATTTTCTTGTTTTTTATTTACTTGAAAGGATTTATCTTTTAACTTTCCTATAGCTACTCTTGTCTTTAAAGTTAAGAAATTAAGAAAGGTGATTAAAGCTTGTAATATCAAATCTTTTGGCAATTTGAATTCAAAATTTGAGTCAGTTCAGAATTCTATTCAGGCTATGGAAGCTACTGCTAACTTTAGAGTCTTTTCTTTGCTTGAGAATTATGAGTTGTTCTCTTTACGCGCTGATTATATTAAGATGTCAAAACCGCTTGAGTCTTTATGACATCAAAAATCGAGGGTGAATTGGAGTGTTTTCGGGGATAATATTTTCAAGGTCTTTCACATTGTGGCTTCAGTTTATTTTAAGAACAATCATACTTAAGATATTACTGTGGGTAATTATACTTATTCGACTCCTGAGGATTCAAGCTTAATGTTCATTTATTTTACAAACGTCTTTTACAGCCCATTTATGACGTGGTTTTTTCTCTTGATGGTCTGACCATTCGGTCTCTGTCTTTGGTTCAAGTTACGGGTTTGGTTGCTCCTCTTGTTGAATATAAAGGCTATGTGATTTGAGAATCGTCAAATGATAAATGATATTAAACCTTCCATGAATGATGAGATCTCACATGTGTCCACATGATGAATGACAAGTAAAGTGAATGTATAAGGCTTGATATAGGTGTCAGAGCTACCACTCATATTCTCTAGCGTCGATTGCAGGCGTGAAATCAAATCGTGACATCAATATATGAAAATTCATTCAGAAGATACCATACGCACAAAGTCATAATCTGTAAAAAAAACTTTTATTTCATTTGATTAAATTGTGTGTTAAATGATATGGTTTAACAGCTACAAATACATCTTCCACCAATACAATTTGTAATTCCACAATTTGGAGGACAAAGAGGTTTGCAATCATTATCATTGTGACAATAGTGTACTGCATCTAGTGAATCTGGTACGCATGTGCATTCATTGTTAGAACAAATAGGATGATTTCCTATGTCGCATCCATAATGTAAACAGTCTCCATTAGATACACATGATAATGCTATTGATAGTAAGATGCCTGCAAAATAAATGAAATTTAAAAAATTAATTATTATGATCCAATTAAAATAACAGAAGAGACAGAAGTCGTACTTTATTTTATTTAATATAAATGAAGTTATTAATTACTAGATAAGAGCCAATTATAAATATGATGTTGAAGTTTAAAATTATTCAAATAATATTACTATATATATGACTGATAATTACAGGGCTGAATATATAGTTTGACCCCTGAACTTGTACCCTTTTACCCATCTAACCTCCAAACTTAACGTCTCACCTATCGAACCCCTGAACTTATTAAATAATCCGATTTGACCCCCGAACTTGATAAATACGTAAACATTTAACCCCTTCGTACACAATTTCTTTTAGAACGTTTCAAGTGACAGGTGGACACGAAGGGTTCAATACTTACATATTTATCAAGTTCAGGGGTTAAATCGGATTATTTAACAACTTCAGAGGTTCGATAGGTGAGATGTTAAATTTAAAGGTTAGATGGGTAAAAGGGTACAAGTACAGGGGTCAAACTATGTATTAAGCATAATTACAGTTCTGAATCATTCAACATACTGATGCCACTATCTTGGATTATACATACATATGTATCGTGTCATCAAATATTAAAAATTAATTACTTTGAATGAAAGCAATACTTACAATGTGATGCCACAAAAAATAGTAACACCATCTTCAAACAAGCTTTTGCCATCTAATATATTCTCGCTTCTATTTGTTTATTGAAGGAATTCTTCTTCTTATTATAGTTATGATTTTGAACCTTTCATCTAGTTGTTATTTATAGGGTAGTAAAATAAGAACTAACCTTAAGACTAATTGACTACTTTACCTTTTTTTGATGAATAATTTACTTGTTTACTTAATTTGGATATATAGATTATAAATTGTTGGAACAATTATGGACATATTGTGTTTCAAAGGCAACCAAGATCTTTTTTTTAACAGAAAATGCAAGAAATCTAATCATTCTATATTGAATATTGAAAATGGGGTGTACAATCTCTCAACAACGGCAATCTTATGACTATTTTTGATACGACATATTCGCTTAAAATGTATAGGTTACCGTGCATCAAATCCAAAAATTCTGATACGGAACACATATTCAAGAAATTATAATGGCACCGTTTGGATTGATGGATTCTAAAGGATGGATTCTAAACAATCCATGGATTTGGACAAAATCTATCGTTTGCCTAGAAAAAAAATTAATAGAATCCATGGATTTATAAATTATTTTATTTTCTATAATTCATCATTTTTGAGGGTTTTGATTTCCCACCTACTAGGTGGGAAAGTCCAAATCCACCATTTTTTATATATGATGGATTGTTATACTATTTATTATTTTCCATAAATAATATTAAAAATCTATTGATTTTATATTCAATCCAAACGATGGAATTTTAAAATCTATGGATTTAAATTCCATTGATTTAAAATCCATCGATTTTGCTAAAATCCATGGATTTTAAAAACCCTCAATCCAAACGGTGCCAATATGTCAAATATTCGTTATTATCATGTTATACGTGTAATAATAGATACAAATCTCTAATCAAAATAAATTGAAAAATAACTAAAAAGTTAGTAAATAACTAAACATAAACATTGCATTTGTTATTTTTAACTTTGGCCTTCCTACTTCTCACTAGCAAACCTTTAATTTCTCTTTAAAAAAACTCTAGTTAATTTTTTTCTAGCCATCGTCAATGGTTAGATTTTACCGAATACGGTAGTCATCCTTTTATTTTTATTATTTTAATTTCATAATAGCCAGTTCTTTTTTATTTTTTTCTTGATGAATTAAAATTTATCAACGAAGTGCAATTCAATTATCAAGAAGCAAAAATAGATTAAAGATCTTTCAACAACAAAATATAATTTTTTTACGAACTATACTAGTTTTATTTATTATTTATTTTTTTCGAAAAGTTTTATTTTGTCTTTTCTTTTTGAAAGGGTTGTTGTCCTTTATTTATAAAAAGTTTGTTGTCACTTTTTATGAAGGGTTTATCAGGTAATGATAAAATTAGATGCCGTGAGTTTGCGGGTGATTGAAGAAATTTGATCAAAAATTGATTGAAGATTTCACATAATTAGCAAAACGATTAATAATTTATTTTTTAAAACTGTTTTCCTACAAGTAGATTAATTTTGATTAAGGCTTTTTTTAAGTAGTTTACCTGTCTATTTCATGGGTACTATGTCTATTCTTCGCTCAATTATTATGACTTTGGATCGTTGTATGAACAAATTTCTTTGGTGTGGTTCGCCGGAGGGAAAAGGTATTTGGAAAGTATCCTGATAGAGGTGGATAGAATTTGATTTTGTTTCATATTAAGAATCAAAATTTGTCATTGAAATGGCTTTGAAAAATATTGATTGATAATAATTCTCTTTAGTATCATGTCATGATTAATAGTTGCTCAATGAATTCATGCCATGACTTAGAAAGTTGTAACAATTTTGCACTTATCGCATTTATGGAAGGGTATATGCGGTGCTTGTATCAAAAATCAGCAGATTTTGAATCTTTTTAAGGAGGGTTTCTCGGTCAGAATTGGTAAGGGTTCTAATGTAAGATTTTGTTCTGCTTACTGGTTTCTCTCCTCGGAATTTACAGCTCCTCTATCTGTGAGATTTAATCTGCTATTCTTGCTTTCCAAAAAGCAGAACATTACTATTTCTACTCTCGTTAGTAACTCGCATATCCAGTTCACTTGGCAGCATCGCCTACGTATCAGAGAACATGAAAAATTGCCCAGCTTCCAGCTGAACTCGATTCGGCCTCCATAAACAGTATCAGGCTAGACATTTTATGCTTGCAATGTCGACATATTCCTTCACGCCCAGATCAATATCTCGATTTCTTCAGCATATTCAGTCCGGACATTTACAACTACTTTGTGGGGTTTTGGCTACCAGTATTAGGAGATGGAAACTCTCGTCTCATATCCAATTTTTACGTGGCTTCTTGTTAAAGACCAGATATTTTCGAATGCGTCTCTGGTGGCTAGAGGTATCATCACTTCTGATTTTATTGACTGTTCCGTTTGCAATGAAGTTGAAATTAGTATTCATATAGTTTTGCATTGCCATATTGTTTGGAAGTTTTTGTGCATCATTTTTGAAAGTGTAATTTTTGTTAAGTGAGTTTGTCATGACCCAAGTTCATGAATCGTGACCGGCGCTAGGGTATGGGTATGGTTGTACCAAAACCCGTAGCAAGCCTCGCGGAAATCAAATAAACATTTAAACCTGCAGAAAACTGCTCGGGGGCAACCGAGACTCCAACCTAGGTCTAGCAATTTATATTACAGTTCTAATATAAATACTTAAATATCTAAAATGCTCAACAGCATGCCTTAAATATAATAATGAAATAAATCAGAGTAATCATGCCAATAATAAATAATTGATCAAATCGACAATGCCAAGGTGCAATAACAAATGTAGTATAAAAACTAGTTCTACTGCGGTCTAAGAGTTCGAAAACAATAATTAGTTTAAATAACATAAAAACCTCCGAGGAATCAAAAGAATCGGAGTGGACCAGCTTTCAAATCATAAACCTGGAAAATTTGGGATTACAACGGGGTCAGATATATTGAGATGAGTTCGCAATACTATTTACATTTATTAAGTTTAAAACCCTTAAATCAAAACATTTTATACTAATATAATATGATTATGGAAAACAGTATTGAAATGATCCCAGCGTAAGTATGACATAGCATACTGATAAACCCAGAGACTCAAGGCATCGGCTACCACATTAGCCTTACCAGGATGGTACTGAAAAGTACAGTTGTAGTCTTTCAACAACTCTAGCCACCTCCTCTGTCTCAGATTCAACTCTCGCTGATCAAAGATGTACTTCAGACTCTTGTGATCAGTGAAGATCTCGCAAGTCGCACCGTACAAGTAGTGCCTCCAGATCTTCAGAGCAAAAACTACAGCAGCTAACTCCAGGTCATGTGTAGGGTAATTCACCTCATGCTTCTTCAGCTGACGAGAAGCATAGGCGATCACCTGTCCATGTTGCATCAACACGCAACCTAAGCCAATCCGAGAAGCATCGCAGTACACAGTAAAACCCTCTATGCCAGAAGGCAACGCCAAAACAGGAGCTGTAGTCAGAATCTCCTTCAGCTTCTCGAAACTTGCCTCACACTTGTCGGTCCACTCAAACTTAACACCCTTCTGTGTCAGCTTAGTCAAAGGTGCAGATATTCGAGAAAAATCCTGCACGAACCGACGGTAGTAGCCAGCTAACCCAAGAAAACTCCTGATCTCGGTAACTGACCTCGGCCTCTGCCAATCCATAACCGCCTCAATCTTCTTCGGATCTACCTTGATCCCATCCTTCGACACCACGTGTCCTAAGAAGGTAACCTGTTCCAGCCAAAACTCGCACTTTGAGAACTTAGCATACAACTGATGCTCTCGCAAGGTCTGTAGTATAGTCCTCAAGTGATAAGCATGCTCCTCCTCACTCCGAGAATAAATCAGGATGTCATCAATGAAGACGATAACAAACTGATCCAAAAACGGCTTGAAAACCCGATTCATCATGTCCATAAACGCTGCTGGTGCGTTAGTCAACCCAAACGACATGACTAGAAACTCGAAATGCCCATAACGCGTTCTGAAAGCAGTCTTAGGCACATCGACATCTCGAATCCGAAGTTGATGATACCCGGATCTCAAGTCAATCTTGGAAAAGCACTTCGCACCCTGCAACTGATCAAACAAGTCGTCGATGCGAGGGAGAGGATATCTGTTCTTGATGGTAGCCTTGTTCAACTGTCTGTAGTCGATACAAAGTCGAAAGGAACCATCCTTCTTCTTAACAAACAGAACTGGAGCACCCCATGGAGAAGTACTCGGTCTGATGAAGCCACTGTCCAGAAGTTCTTGTAACTGTTCCTTTAACTCCTTCAGCTCAGCAGGAGCCATCCGATACGGCGGTATCGAAATAGGACCAGTTCCAGGAACAACGTCAATGCAGAACTCGATATCCCGATCAGGTGGTAATCCAGGCAACTCCTCTGGAAATACGTCAGTGAACTCGTTCACTATAGGGACAGTGTTCATACTGCCCACCTCAGCATCCATGTCTCGAACCACTGCTAAGAAAGCTTGACAACCCTTACTCATCATCCGCTTTGCCTTGATCGCAGAAATCAGATTCTTCGGTGTCTCCGCCTTTTCCCCTTGAAAAGAAAAGGGTAGATCACCTGGAATCCGAAACTCAACCGACTTCCCTCGACAGTCGATCGAAGCATAATGGCGTGCCAGCCAATCCATCCCCAAAATCACGTCAAATGAAAGAACATCCAAAACAACTAAGTCAGCATGCAAATCTCTTCCATGGATAACCACGGAACACGATGGATACACAACATCCACCACCACACAGTCAGACAAAGGAGTAGAAACAGATAAAGGTTCACTCAGACTTGTTGGTGTTACACCCAACTTAGCAGCAAAACACGTAGACACAAAAGAATGGGTTGCACCCGCATCAAATAAAACAAGTGCATCTACGAAAGAGATCTGAAGAGTACCTTGCACCACTGCGTTAGATGCATGAGCATCCTGAGGAGTCAAGGCAAAAACTCTGGCCTGACCCTGACTCTGCTGCTGAGAGCTCTGCCCGGTACCATAGCTGCTAGAACCTCTTCCGCCGTTGCCACGGCCTCCAAAACCACGCCCTCCAGAACCTCGGCCCCGCTGGCCACCAAAAGAAGCAGCAGGTTGTGAAAACCCTGCTGGTGCAGAGAACACTGGTCTCTGACTCTGATAGGATGGCTGAGCGACACTAGCTGCCGACATCTGCTGCCCAGATGCCTGACACTCTCTAGCAAAGTGACCCGGCTGGCCACAAGTAAAACAGCCTCCTGGTGCTAAACGACACTCGCCAGGATGTCGACGTCTGCAGTTCTGACAGAAAGGAAAACTAGCACCTCCGCTGTTACCGCGCCCAAAACTGCGGCTGCTACCGCTGTTGCCTGAACTGTAGGTGTACGGCTGATAACTCTTCTTGACACCCCTCTTCTTGTTCTTGTACTGAGAAGGTGCCGATTGGTAGCTACCACCACCACTCTGCTGTCCAGGGCCAGAAGACTTCTTGGTCTGAGAAGGACCAGAAATATCCCCAAACTGCAGTAACGAGCTCTCCATACGCCGAGCGCTGTCTACTACGTCTGTAAAATCTCTGCGTGTCTCGGTCAGCAAACTCACAAAATCGCGCCCTAAGCCTTTTACGTATCTGTTGTTCACCCTTTCCTGATCTGTCTGCAAGTCCGGCGCGAACCGACCCAACCTCACGAACTCTGTCGTATACTCGGATACTGACCTATCATCCCTAGTCAGTGAGAGCAACCTGTCTCTGTGACCCTCTGTCACTGAAAACGGCAAGAAGAAAGCTCTGAATCTCGCCACAAACTGAGCCCAAGAGATGGTAGCCATGTCAGCATGAACATAGCCACGAAACCAGTCACCAGCTGAACCCTTCATGGATATCTCGACTAGAACGACGGTCTGACGCTCAGTAGCCTGAAGTCGCCGAGCATTCTGCTCAACCTCCTCGAGAAAATCCAGCGCGTCTCCAGAACCGTCAAACTCAGTTGGCTTCAGCCTCATGTAAGCCAAAACCAAATCTCTGTCAGTGGTTCCGACACCACCAACTGCTGCACCACCAGCCTGTGGTTGCTGCTGCTGAACAATCTGACCCAGAACCGCATACTGATCCTGCATAGCGACTTGTCCCGCCTGCAACTGAACTTGGTTGAGTTGTAGAGCAGCAACTCCAGCCAAAAATGTGTTGAAGTCAAAGTCCTCCAACTCAGGTTGTGCCCCACCTGGTGCTTGAGCACCTCCTGCAGCACCGCGTCCTACGCCTCTGCCTCTACCTCTACCAGCTTGGCCTCGGCCACCACGACCTCGACCAGCTCGACCCCGACCAGCTGGGCCTCTGCCTGCTAGTCCTCTACCAGCATGAACCTCTGGTTCATTCTGATCCACCTCCATAGAGATCGCGTCATCAGCCTCAGCATTTTGCTGAGCCGCAGCACGAGTACGAGTATTCATTCCTAAGAATGAAACAAGAACAATTTTAAATAACACAGCAAATTTCATACCCAAGCATGAAATAGAACAAGCACCAATTAAGATTTCCCGAGAAATCAACAACGATAAAAATTTTATTCACCCAAGTGAAAACAACCACATAATAAGCAATAAGCAAATAAATCCACACGACTGACTCACGACATTCCTATAGGAGTAGGCAGAAAGTTTTGAAAACAAAAGATGACGTTTCAAAGACAAGACTCGAATCCTAATTCCGCAGTAGTTCCTAGGGCAAATTAATCACTTAACATGCCAAACAATAAACACTTAACATTTAAAAGGCCTTGGTTTGAAACCAAAGCTCTGATACCAAGTTTGTCACGACCCAATTTCATGAATCGTGACCGGCGCTAGGGTATGGGTATGGTTGTACCAAAACCCGTAGCAAGCCTCGCGGAAATCAAATAAACATTTAAACCTGCAGAAAACTGCTCGGGGGCAACCGAGACTCCAACCTAGGTCTAGCAATTTATATTACAGTTCTAATATAAATACTTAAATATCTAAAATGCTCAACAGCATGCCTTAAATATAATAATGAAATAAATCAGAGTAATCATGCCAATAATAAATAATTGATCAAATCGACAATGCCAAGGTGCAATAACAAATGTAGTATAAAAACTAGTTCTACTGCGGTCTAAGAGTTCGAAAACAATAATTAGTTTAAATAACATAAAAACCTCCGAGGAATCAAAAGAATCGGAGTGGACCAGCTTTCAAATCATAAACCTGGAAAATTTGGGATTACAACGGGGTCAGATATATTGAGATGAGTTCGCAATACTATTTACATTTATTAAGTTTAAAACCCTTAAATCAAAACATTTTATACTAATATAATATGATTATGGAAAACAGTATTGAAATGATCCCAGCGTAAGTATGACATAGCATACTGATAAACCCAGAGTGGACGGGAACATATCCTCGTCATATATATACCAGCGTAAGCAAGACATTAGTCTGCCGATCCCAGAGTACTTACCGGTGCACACAGTCTCGATACAAGCCTATCGAGTAGCTCGTTTCAATCCAGATCCACAATCGCTTAAAACAATTCAAAAGCATTTATGATATTAAAATATGATGCGGTACTTAATAAAGCGGTAAATAGCACTACAAACTCACTGCTTGCTTATCCACGTGAATCTTGGCAAACAGCTAACCCTGGTTCGACTTCTGAGCGCGAGTAGTCGAAGAGTCTAAAAATAAATCATAAGTTAAAATCACTCCAACCCCTAACTCTAAGAATACTAGACACCACATAGGACTAGCACAAAATAATAAGACAGATAAAATCACACATAGAAACACAATTATCAAATAAAATATAATGCCGTAAAATAATTCAAGTCTATTGAGTTCACACCTTAAAAACCACTTCGAAATATTATTTAAATAATATTTAAATAAATTCCTCAAATAATGGGTTAGCCGAGTTTCTTAAAACTACCAAGCTAAATCCACATGTCGGGAGACCCGAGTCTAACCCGACTCAATCATAAATCCAGAGTTATAAACCACGGTTTATAATTATAATTAAATGAAATATTAATTAATATCAAAACGGAACTCAATAACTTGAAACCCGAGTAATTAAAATTACCGGCAAAATATCTTATTAAATAAATCAATAAATAATTAAAAGGCTAAATTATAAATTTAGCCAAATTGGCATGCTAAGCCAAATTCTCTAAAATTATACATTAGATAATAATATCCACTTTGCCAAAATAATAATATAAATAATTTAAAATCATTTAAATTATAATTATATTAATACTAATTCTAGATTTAAAATAATGGTACCCAAAGTAATTTAAAATCATAATTAAAAACTAGGTCGCCGAAATAAAGTCGAAACTAATTTCGTATATTAAAATCAAAAATCAAAGGTAAAATTTAACTTATGGAATCAATAGGTTTTAAGCAAAATAAATCGATGACCTAAATGAGCCTTTAGCCAATTTAAAATCAAATCAGGCCAAACGCTCACTGCCACCTCATCATCCCACCAAATTCATAACCCAAATTGAAAACACATTAAACTAGAAACAAAATTACAACCGAGAACAATCAAGTATCAAATCGCCTTTAATTCATAACAACGAACTAACATCATACCAAATGATTAACAAACAAGAACACCATACATTATAATCATTTTTCACATAATTAAAGTTTACTGGACTAAAATACCAGATCTAAAACTTGAATAATTAAAGTTTATTCGAGTAAAACTTTATCAATTAAATTTGATGCATTTGACCACTGTTTGATAAAAGAATAATTTCATAAAGCGGGTTTCTAATACTTTTTGAAAAAGTAGAACAAAAAAATGGTGTACTACGAAATCGCAACCCACTTATAAGAAACAAATAGAAAATTGGAAACAAAACAAAGAAGAAGTTGGCAATTAAAAGAAAATGAACATTTTAATCTGTGCCAAAACTTATAAGAATCACGTGAATACTAACAAAAGAATAGCTTTTGCCATTAATGAACTAATTAAATCACCAACCAATTACAAGAAAGAACACATACCCATGTAATCAAAAGCCATCACTTTACAATTTGAAGCTACGAAAGGAATAGGATCAGTACCTTGTTTCGATGCAAATAGGAAAAATTCTTTATGAATAAAACGTTCCAGCCGAACAGAAAAAGGAGAAAAGAATAACAATTTTTTTATAGTTTAAAATTTACTAGGTCTAGGGTTTTACTTCGGCAACAATAAAAAAAATTCCAAATTTATCCTTATTTTCTTATTATATTACTCATCTTTATTATTATTATTATTATTATCGTCGGATGTTACATCAAAACAATCACCAGAAACCAAACAGAAAATACGGGATATTACATTCTCCCCAACTAATTAAAAATTCGTCCTCGAATTTAACACAACCAAAATAATATAGAAACAGTTATAACACGCAAAATCTCACATAACTTAAAATACGAAGTTACGCATCCTTGACGGAACGAAAGAAAACAATTACGCGTAACAGCTTTTGAATTCCAAAATTTCTCACGACCGAGTGACAACTCTATGGAAATAAAAATAAAACTGCAATCTCAAAAGATTCTAACCAAACTCTTACCAGAAGATAAATCTATCACAAAGAAGACTGGGGAGAGTTAAAGCGAAGCAAACCATAATAACTGAAAACACGCTGAATTTGTTTTCAGACATTCCCCCCAACTTATTAAAAATACGACTTCGAAGATAAAATTGGATCGAAAGTTCGACTGGTCACCACACGCATATGCGAAATTTTTTAATATCAACAATTTGGTACCTCAAACGACTTCTCAATCACCACGTGTGAGTGGATTAAAAATTTATTACAAACAGGAAGCAACCAACATGCTAAACGAGAAAAAGTTTCAAAATAACAAGATCAAGTCTCCAAGACTACCAAGCAACACCACAAGTGTAGGAACAATCCCAAAATTCAATCGAAATCTGAATAAGCCAAACTCCAATGCTACAACTAAGACATAAGGACACTCTCACTGGAATATTATCTTACATTTCTTAACGCCTAAACACTACAAAACATATAGTGGTCAAAATACCAATTACCTCAAATGAGAAAGCTTATCAGCAATTCGAAATGTCGTCCTATTTATAATTTCTCTTACAAATATCGGCTTAAAACTAAATACCACTAGAATCGTCCTGGTTCAACTAACTAATATCAGTTCAACAATTTCATCAACCTTTCAAACCCAGACGTAAGAAAACACACCAATTCTAAGGAATACATATCTTAAACTTCAGACAACAATATTTTTCATCCTTAACATTTATTTTGAAACACTAAGACCACAAATTCTATTAACGATCATTAAGATCAAATCGCAATCAATCGGATTATTGGTTATGCTCAAAACAAAATTTTTCTACAACAACGCTTTCCGTAAACACAAATATATAATAACGCAATCCACTTTTAAATTGAAATTACTTGCACCTCAAATTTAATTTTCACTTTCAACCGAAATTAATTAACCCGTTGAAAAAAAAATTGTTTGTAAACGTATCAACATAATAAAACACTCTCAATTTGAAATTACCACCAAACTTTACTTTCAAAATAAATTCACGATTTCTATAAAATTGTTTCTTTTGAAAAATCTTAAAATCCACTTTTAATCAAACTGAAAAAAATAAATTCATCACTTTCCCAAAAGATAAATTTTTTTGCAAAAAAAGAATCCCTTCGTTTACGAAATAATTTTCATATCGGTACCAAAACTTTTTAAACAAAACAAAAAAAATCGAATCTGTAAAAACTAAATTTCTTTTAAATCTTTCAGTGTAAATGAACACGCAGAGCATAACCAATTTCCTTAAACTAAAATCCTCAAATAATATACACTAAGCTGACACAATTCTTTAATCCTAACTCAATATTTTCCCGCATTCACCACAACTAAACCTCGAGTACAACCTTATAACCATAACTATTTTTATCAAGTACGAATACTCCAACAATATGAACAATTCCTTACAATGCAATATTTTCTTAAAACACCACCGTCATCACAAAGTATTTGTCTAGATACCAAACATATAAAAATTTCAAAATCATTTGATATTTAACAACCTTTTTTTTACACTATTTTCACAATATAACTAGCGAGTTTTTTTTTTTTTTAAATATTTTTTCTTGAAAAGTCCTACTGAGAAATTTTATTTTACATAATTGTGCGCCAGAGTGATGACAGCTCTCATCCCCAAAGAGTTGCATTCAACCCTAATCATCTAATGTCGTGATGAATGTACTAAATGCATGTATTATTTATTTCTCTTTTAATTAGTGGTCATACTTAATGCTCAATGCAGTATCCTATTCGTGGCATTCCAAATGCATGTTCATGACATGTCTAGGTACAATTACGTGATAAAAACATTTCAATTACTTTAACAAGTTAACATTTGAAATCAATTTTTCTTTGAAACATTCTCTAGACATTACACTCTGTGAGACGTGCACTCGTCCATCTTGTCATATTTGTCCATCTCCATTATTCTAGTCCACCAATTTGCAATCGTCATTAACGAAATAACCAAAAATCAACAACAAAATTAAAAAATTTCTAACAATGAATTTCCCTTCAAATCGAATTGAAATTTTTTCCAAAGGCATCAAAGCAACACGACTGCCTTCATAGCTCCACTATCTGTTTCGGTATTTCACCGCTCTACCTGATGAAAAACAGCAGTGTAATTATTACACTGATCAACCTCGAACATAGTTACTACATTCTTTCCCAGAATGCCAAAAGCAAAAGAATCCTAATACTCCAATTTACACAACGAACATGATCTAGAAGTGCATAACGCTCGAAATTCCATGCACGAGGTAAACACTCCCGAGTAGAATTATTCTACCGGTGTTGAGTAATATAACTCAAATAGCTTTTATCTGACGAGGACAGATTCAGAATTCGAATCTGCAAACAACTCTTGAGAATCGCTCCTCAAATTTATTAATAAGAAAATTTATCACTTCGATTTCCAGGGTCAAATGTTCGATCCGGCTAAACCAATTATAACATCTAAATTCATCGCAGAGTCAAAACAAAGATTCCAAACGCACATCGACACCAATGCCAAAGTTAAGCCAAAGAAAACTAGCGAGAAGGTTTCCTCACGTGATACTCCACACAATGAGGTCAACGAGAACTAAAACTGATATGACATAACTTAATCAACACAATAGACAAGAATAATAACACAGTATTATAGGTCAAGAATTGATCACACATCCGAAAAGCACTTAAGCATCTTGTAGTAAAACAATTACTCATTATGGTAGCTAACCAATATAATTCCAAAAGATTAAGCATGCAACATCTTATATGGTCAACGAATTCCTATCGACGTGGTGACAACTCAAAACAACCCGTAATTGATGAAGGTTTAAATCAACAATAATATTTTCAACACATCAACTTAAATCAAAATAATAAAAATGTTGGTCAAAAAGTACTTATAAAAACCCACTTCGAAAGATAAATTTACAAAATAGATTTCAAGTTCATGTCGAGCCCCACAGTTTTAAAATTATTTTTCGGAAAACCTCTTTTATAAAACAATAGATATAATTGTTCCAAAACGCCTTAATTTAAAATCATCGAGTTAGCTGAGTGATTATCACTTCCAAGCTCAACTCCAAATTTGGGTGACTCAAGTCAAACCCATAATACCCATTTATAAAACTATGCAACACATTTTTAAATCTGAAAAAAACGCTTTTTGAAAATAAATCTCAATATTTTCAAAATTGGTCGCTCGATGTCACCCAAAGTAATAACATCAATTCATCGCCCAAGTGGGAAAACAATTTTTTTTTTAAAAATCTTTTTAGAAACACATACTTTGTTCTAGCAAATCGAGCATAAGACCAACAACACCAAAGTATTGACAAACCAAAATATGGTAGAATTACAAAAGTAATACTAAATTACCAAAACTGTAACACCTTTCAAAATAACTTTTATTTCCAAACAATCATTTGATAATACTAAGCTAGACGTAACATCCTAATTTAAGAATTCGAGAAATTCATTTTATTTCAAAAGAACAACCCTTTTTCAATCCTTAGTCAAACATAAATTTTTTGAAATATATGAATTTCATTTTTTTTATTGGCAAGATACTGAAATAATTTTTAAGGTTGTCGTATCCAGACTACCCATTTGACTTTGCATCAAAACACCAGTTATAGAAAAAAAAATCCTTAAGGTAGTTTAAAACCAATACGGCCAACAACGTAATTCACAAACGTCAAAAAGCTTTTTCAGTCAAAAATCATTTACACTCAAAACAGTGTCAAATCCTGACAAATATCATTCATTTTTTTTTTTAAAATCAAGGCTCTCGGCCAAAACCAGAAGTACTCTCAAACAATTTAATGCCAACAACATCCTTAAAGTATAACAGCCAAAATATATCATCCAAGTGAAAAGCAACATCATCAAGATAAGGTAATTAACATCATACCCAAATATGACAAAAAGAAAATTACCAACATAAGATTTCCCGAGAAATCAAAAGCAATTAAATCACCCAATTGAAATAACATCAAAAGCATCACATCAAAGCATAAATTATGACTGACTTGACGCAATCCTATCGGTGTAAGCAGAAAGTTTTAAAATTAAAAGATGACGTTTCAAAGACAAGACATGAATCCTAATTCCGCAGTAGATCCTATGACACAACAACAACATTTAACATGCCTTAAAGCGATAAACACACAACATACAAATTTTGGCCTTATTAACAATTATACAAATATTTATGATTTCATAACTTAAATAATCTGTAAATATTTTATAAAACTATTTGTTCGAATATATGTTGGGTTTAATTGTTAAATAGTTTAAAACTAGGTAGTTATTTGATTCTTAGTTTAAATTGTTCCGATTATTAAAATATGAAACCATAAGTATTTTATAATCTAAATTTATATAATTACTCGGGTAATTGTATTTGATTTTGAATATCATTTTGGCATTGCCATTTTGGCTAAATTACGATTTAGCCCCTGAAGTTTCTAAGAAACTTAATCAAGATAAGGTTTATCTTTTGGATCTTTGTTTTGATTTATAATTTAGTAAATTGAGAATGAGTAATAAATTTTGATTTCGAATATCAAATTTGGCTAAATTACAGTTTAGTCCCTAAACTTTTACAAACTTAAAATGGTTAAGTTTTGGTTGTAACTTAGGTTACTTGAATTGCAAGATATTGAATTCTATTTTAAATTAGATAATTATTTTATCAAGTATTTTAATTTATAAACTCGGGTTTATAAATTTAATAAAATTTTAAGTTTGGGTTAGACTATGGTCGCCCAACAAGTGGGAAGAAGCTTGGTAGTTTTAAATAACTCGGCTGACTCACTGATATGAATTTTAACTTGGGTTAAATTAAGTTGTTTAATAAAATACTCGAATCATTTTAATATGTTTATATGATTTGTACTCTATAACTTTAGTTATATTTGGAATGCATTTAATACAAGTGTTTATTAAATGTGGCCTGGTATTGTGTTGTGCTAGTCCTATGTGGTGTCTAGTACTCTCTAGAGTTAGGGTCTGATTTTAATTATGATTTTAATATTTTATTTAGACCCGTCGACTGTTCGTACCTCAGAGGCGAACCAGAGTTAGATTGCTTGTCAAGTTTCACGTGGAATAGCAAGCTGTGAGTTTATATCTCTATTTACCTCTTTATTAAGCAACTATTATATTTTGTATATATGTATATGTATAAACAGCTTTCGAACTGTTTTCGGCATTGTGGATTTGATTTGGAACGTGCTACTCGATGGGCATCATCGGGACTGCGTGCGCACCGGTAATGATTATGGTATTGAGGTAGGTTTGAGATACGTCTCACCTTAGTGAGGGCACTGGTGGAAGATACGTCTCCTGGGCTCACTATTTATTAAGTGATAGTCGGGGATCGGTTATTGAGATACGTCTCACCGACACGACAATGGATTTAGAATTGTGGTTTAGGGTTTCATTGATAATCCATAATGAAAATGTTTTATTAAACGTTTTAAAGGTTTTTAACTTAATAAATGTAAATGGTTATATAAACTCTACTCAGTAAATCTGACCCCGTTGTTTTCCCCAAATTTTCCAGGTTTATGATTTGAGCGTTGGTCGATCTCCGTTTCTTCATTCTCGGAGGTTCTTTATTTTATTTTCAGAATAAAAGAGTCGAACTGTTTTAAACTCTTAGACCGCAGTAGTAGTATCAGTTATTCATGTCTTAGTCTTTATTTCATATTTTAGACTATTGTTTGTTGGATTGGTCCAACTATTATTTTATCAGCTTTGGCATGATTACAGTGTTTATGGAATTATATATATATTACCATGCTGATAGACATTATTTTCAGATAAGTATACTTTGAATATATGTTGCTTATTGTACTGCTAGACTAGGCTGAAGTCTCGGTTGCCCCCGAGCATGTGGTTTTCTGCAGGTACATTGTTTTAAATGATATAAGTTGGTTATCCGCAAGGCTAGCTACGGGTTTTGGTACAACCATACCCATACCCTAGCGCCGGTCGCGATTCATGAAAATGGGTCGTGACAAACTTGGTATCAGAGCTTTGGTTTCAAACCAAGGCCTTTTAAATGTTAAGTGTTTATTGTTTGGCATGTTAAGTGATTAATTTGCCCTAGGAACTACTGCGGAATTAGGATTCGAGTCTTGTCTTTGAAACGTCATCTTTTGTTTTCAAAACTTTCTGCCTACTCCTATAGGAATGTCGTGAGTCAGTCGTGTGGATTTATTTGCTTATTGCTTATTATGTGGTTGTTTTCACTTGGGTGAATAAAATTTTTATCGTTGTTGATTTCTCGGGAAATCTTAATTGGTGCTTGTTCTATTTCATGCTTGGGTATGAAATTTGCTGTGTTATTTAAAATTGTTCTTGTTTCATTCTTAGGAATGAATACTCGTACTCGTGCTGCGGCTCAGCAAAATGCTGAGGCTGATGACGCGATCTCTATGGAGGTGGATCAGAATGAACCAGAGGTTCATGCTGGTAGAGGACTAGCAGGCAGAGGCCCAGCTGGTCGGGGTCGAGCTGGTCGAGGTCGTGGTGGCCGAGGCCAAGCTGGTAGAGGTAGAGGCAGAGGCGTAGGACGCGGTGCTGCAGGAGGTGCTCAAGCACCAGGTGGGGCACAACCTGAGTTGGAGGACTTTGACTTCAACACATTTTTGGCTGGAGTTGCTGCTCTACAACTCAACCAAGTTCAGTTGCAGGCGGGACAAGTCGCTATGCAGGATCAGTATGCGGTTCTGGGTCAGATTGTTCAGCAGCAGCAACCACAGGCTGGTGGTGCAGCAGTTGGTGGTGTCGGAACCACTGACAGAGATTTGGTTTTGGCTTACATGAGGCTGAAGCCAACTGAGTTTGACGGTTCTGGAGACGCGCTGGATTTTCTCGAGGAGGTTGAGCAGAATGCTCGGCGACTTCAGGCTACTGAGCGTCAGACCGTCGTTCTAGTCGAGATATCCATGAAGGGTTCAGCTGGTGACTGGTTTCGTGGCTATGTTCATGCTGACATGGCTACCATCTCTTGGGCTCAGTTTGTGGCGAGATTCAGAGCTTTCTTCTTGCCGTTTTCAGTGACAGAGGGTCACAGAGACAGGTTGCTCTCACTGACTAGGGATGATAGGTCAGTATCCGAGTATACGACAGAGTTCGTGAGGTTGGGTCGGTTCGCGCCGGACTTGCAGACAGATCAGGAAAGGGTGAACAACAGATACGTAAAAGGCTTAGGGCGCGATTTTGTGAGTTTGCTGACCGAGACACGCAGAGATTTTACAGACGTAGTAGACAGCGCTCGGCGTATGGAGAGCTCGTTACTGCAGTTTGGGGATATTTCTGGTCCTTCTCAGACCAAGAAGTCTTCTGGCCCTGGACAGCAGAGTGGTGGTGGTAGCTACCAATCGGCACCTTCTCAGTACAAGAACAAGAAGAGGGGTGTCAAGAAGAGTTATCAGCCGTACACCTACAGTTCAGGCAACAGCGGTAGCAGCCGCAGTTTTGGGCGCGGTAACAGCGGAGGTGCTAGTTTTCCTTTCTGTCAGAACTGCAGACGTCGACATCCTGGCGAGTGTCGTTTAGCACCAGGAGGCTGTTTTACTTGTGGCCAGCCGGGTCACTTTGCTAGAGAGTGTCAGGCATCTGGGCAGCAGATGTCGGCAGCTAGTGTCGCTCAGCCATCCTATCAGAGTCAGAGACCAGTGTTCTCTGCACCAGCAGGGTTTTCACAACCTGCTGCTTCTTTTGGTGGCCAGCGGGGCCGAGGTTCTGGAGGGCGTGGTTTTGGAGGCCGTGGCAACGGCGGAAGAGGTTCTAGCAGCTATGGTACCGGGCAGAGCTCTCAGCAGCAGAGTCAGGGTCAGGCCAGAGTTTTTGCCTTGACTCCTCAGGATGCTCATGCATCTAACGCAGTGGTGCAAGGTACTCTTCAGATCTCTTTCGTAGATGCACTTGTTTTATTTGATGCGGGTGCAACCCATTCTTTTGTGTCTACGTGTTTTGCTGCTAAGTTGGGTGTAACACCAACAAGTCTGAGTGAACCTTTATCTGTTTCTACTCCTTTGTCTGACTGTGTGGTGGTGGATGTTGTGTATCCATCGTGTTCCGTGGTTATCCATGGAAGAGATTTGCATGCTGACTTAGTTGTTTTGGATGTTCTTTCATTTGACGTGATTTTGGGGATGGATTGGCTGGCACGCCATTATGCTTCGATCGACTGTCGAGGGAAGTCGGTTGAGTTTCGGATTCCAGGTGATCTACCCTTTTCTTTTCAAGGGGAAAAGGCGGAGACACCGAAGAATCTGATTTCTGCGATCAAGGCAAAGCGGATGATGAGTAAGGGTTGTCAAGCTTTCTTAGCAGTGGTTCGAGACATGGATGCTGAGGTGGGCAGTATGAACACTGTCCCTATAGTGAACGAGTTCACTGACGTATTTCCAGAGGAGTTGCCTGGATTACCACCTGATCGGGATATCGAGTTCTGCATTGACGTTGTTCCTGGAACTGGTCCTATTTCGATACCGCCGTATCGGATGGCTCCTGCTGAGCTGAAGGAGTTAAAGGAACAGTTACAAGAACTTCTGGACAGTGGCTTCATCAGACCGAGTACTTCTCCATGGGGTGCTCCAGTTCTGTTTGTTAAGAAGAAGGATGGTTCCTTTCGACTTTGTATCGACTACAGACAGTTGAACAAGGCTACCATCAAGAACAGATATCCTCTCCCTCGCATCGACGACTTGTTTGATCAGTTGCAGGGTGCGAAGTGCTTTTCCAAGATTGACTTGAGATCCGGGTATCATCAACTTCGGATTCGAGATGTCGATGTGCCTAAGACTGCTTTCAGAACGCGTTATGGGCATTTCGAGTTTCTAGTCATGTCGTTTGGGTTGACTAACGCACCAGCAGCGTTTATGGACATGATGAATCGGGTTTTCAAGCCGTTTTTGGATCAGTTTGTTATCGTCTTCATTGATGACATCCTGATTTATTCTCGGAGTGAGGAGGAGCATGCTTATCACTTGAGGACTATACTACAGACCTTGCGAGAGCATCAGTTGTATGCTAAGTTCTCAAAGTGCGAGTTTTGGCTGGAACAGGTTACCTTCTTAGGACACGTGGTGTCGAAGGATGGGATCAAGGTAGATCCGAAGAAGATTGAGGCGGTTATGGATTGGCAGAGGCCGAGGTCAGTTACCGAGATCAGGAGTTTTCTTGGGTTAGCTGGCTACTACCGTCGGTTCGTGCAGGATTTTTCTCGAATATCTGCACCTTTGACTAAGCTGACACAGAAGGGTGTTAAGTTTGAGTGGACCGACAAGTGTGAGGCAAGTTTCGAGAAGCTGAAGGAGATTCTGACTACAGCTCCTGTTTTGGCGTTGCCTTCTGGCATAGAGGGTTTTACTGTGTACTGCGATGCTTCTCGGATTGGCTTAGGTTGCGTGTTGATGCAACATGGACAGGTGATCGCCTATGCTTCTCGTCAGCTGAAGAAGCATGAGGTGAATTACCCTACACATGACCTGGAGTTAGCTGCTGTAGTTTTTGCTCTGAAGATCTGGAGGCACTACTTGTACGGTGCGACTTGCGAGATCTTCACTGATCACAAGAGTCTGAAGTACATCTTTGATCAGCGAGAGTTGAATCTGAGACAGAGGAGGTGGCTAGAGTTGTTGAAAGACTACGACTGTACTTTTCAGTACCATCCTGGTAAGGCTAATGTGGTAGCCGATGCCTTGAGTCGCAAGTCTTCGGGCAGTTTAGCCCATATTTCTGAGGTTGGACGTAGACCCATGGTTCGAGAATGGCATGGTTTGATAGCTTCGGGCTACGGTTTTCAGGTTTCTCAGAACGGGAGTTTGTTGGCACATCTGCAAGTGCAGCCGGTTTTGATTGATAGGATTAAAGCTTTACAAGCTGAGGATCCACAATTGAAACGAATTATGGACGAGATCCATCTGGATGGGAATTCCGAGTTTGTTTTTGTTGACGGAGTTCTCAGGTTTGGTTCGAGACTGTGCGTTCCGGATTCAGATGGTTTGAGAGACCAGATTCTGGAGGAAGCGCATAGATCAGCCTACAGTGTTCATCCGGGATCTACCAAGATGTACCATGACCTCAAGGGTACGTATTGGTGGAGCGGAATGAAGAAGGATGTTGCAGAGTACGTTTCCAAGTGTCTGACTTGCCAGCAGGTGAAGCTGGAACATCAGAGACCTTTTGGCTATCTACAGCCACTACCTATTCCAGAGTGGAAGTGGGAGCGGATTGCCATGGACTTTGTTGTTGGTTTACCACGTACTCGACAAGGGTACGATTCCATCTGGGTGATAGTTGACCGTATGACCAAGTCAGCTCATTTCCTTCCGATCAAGGTTTCGTATCCTGCTTCGAAGTTGGCTCAGTTGTACATCGACAGAATTGTCAGTTTGCATGGTGTACCGGTTTCGATTGTTTCAGACAGAGGTTCTGTGTTTACTTCGAGGTTCTGGAAAGCGTTACAGGAGTCCTTGGGTTCTCGATTGGACTTCAGTACAGCTTTTCATCCTCAGACTGACGGTCAGTCTGAGAGGACTATTCAGACATTGGAGGATATGCTCAGGATGTGCATTCTTGATTTTCAGGGTAGCTGGGATACTCATTTGCCGTTGATTGAGTTTTCCTACAACAACAGTTATCATGCGAGCATTGAGATGGCACCTTATGAGGCTCTGTACGGACGCAAGTGTCGATCTCCTATCTGCTGGGAAGAGGTCGGCGAGCGGAAGTTGTCTGGTGCTGAGATTATTCAGATTACCTCAGAGAAGGTACCATTGATAAAACGGAGGTTGGAGACAGCTTTTAGTCGGCATAAGAGTTATGCTGATCCGAAGAGAAAAGACATCGAGTTTCAGGTGGGAGACTTTGTGTTTCTTCGGGTTTCGCCTATGAAAGGCGTGGTTCGTTTTGGTGTCAAGGGAAAGTTGGCACCGAGGTACATTGGTCCCTATGAGATTTCAGAGAGGATTGGAGCTGTGGCTTATCGTCTGGTTCTTCCGCCAGACATGTCGTTAGTACATCCTGTTTTTCATGTTTCTATGCTGAGGAAGTGCATCTCAGATCCTTCACATGTGATTGTGCCTCAGAGCGTTGAGATTGACCAGGAGCTGTCCTATGAGGAACAGCCAATTGAGGTTGTTGATACGCAAGTGCGTAAGTTGAGGAACAAAGAGATTCCGATGGTCAAGGTTCTGTGGCGTAATCACTCTGTAGAGGAGTGCACTTGGGAAACGGAGTCCGATATGCGGAAACGTTACCCTTTCCTCTTTCCTTGAGGTACGTGTATCGTTGTTTATGTGTTTTAGTTGATTATTTCTATACTACGTTTGTTGTTATGTTATTTGTTTATGTGTCTAAATTCGAGGACGAATTTTTATTAAGGTTGGGAGAATGTAATATCCCATATTTTTTGATTATTTTATTTTATTTAATTTTTATAACATGCTATATTTTTAAATTTAAATTTTAGATAAAATATTATAGATAAATATTTTTCTTTAAGAATGCTTTTAAAAATATTTTAACCCTAATTTATCTATTAATATACGTGTGTCCCTTACCCTAATTAAAGAACAAAAACTGAAACTTCCTTCTTCTATTAATTTGCGGCGCAATTGGTATTGTCCACTTTTTCTTTTCAATTCTCGTTTTCTTCTGCAAATTATATTATAAGGTAACCTTCTATTTTTCTTATTGAATTTTTATCATCATTGAATTAAGTAATGCCCATGTCATTACCATTGCTTTTCTTTTGCCATTATCCATGTGCATTATTCTGTAGTTTTCTATCTATGTTATGTCTTAACCAATAGAAAACGTTGATTCATTATTGTTCATGGAAAATTGGACCATTATTTTCTTTTAGATCAATTAATTATAGGAGTATACTTGATCATTCATTATTATTCGTTTGTTTTGCTTTGTTTAGCTTTTCTACCATGATGCCTACACTAATAATAATATTTTTTTTTAAAAAAAATCAATTACCAACAGTAATACGAAATAGTTGCTGCTTATACAAATATTTATGATTTCATAACTTAAATAATCTGTAAATATTTTATAAAACTATTTGTTCGAATATATGTTGGGTTTAATTGTTAAATAGTTTAAAACTAGGTAGTTATTTGATTCTTAGTTTAAATTGTTCCGATTATTAAAATATGAAACCATAAGTATTTTATAATCTAAATTTATATAATTACTCGGGTAATTGTATTTGATTTTGAATATCATTTTGGCATTGCCATTTTGGCTAAATTACGATTTAGCCCCTGAAGTTTCTAAGAAACTTAATCAAGATAAGGTTTATCTTTTGGATCTTTGTTTTGATTTATAATTTAGTAAATTGAGAATGAGTAATAAATTTTGATTTCGAATATCAAATTTGGCTAAATTACAGTTTAGTCCCTAAACTTTTACAAACTTAAAATGGTTAAGTTTTGGTTGTAACTTAGGTTACTTGAATTGCAAGATATTGAATTCTATTTTAAATTAGATAATTATTTTATCAAGTATTTTAATTTATAAACTCGGGTTTATAAATTTAATAAAATTTTAAGTTTGGGTTAGACTATGGTCGCCCAACAAGTGGGAAGAAGCTTGGTAGTTTTAAATAACTCGGCTGACTCACTGATATGAATTTTAACTTGGGTTAAATTAAGTTGTTTAATAAAATACTCGAATCATTTTAATATGTTTATATGATTTGTACTCTATAACTTTAGTTATATTTGGAATGCATTTAATACAAGTGTTTATTAAATGTGGCCTGGTATTGTGTTGTGCTAGTCCTATGTGGTGTCTAGTACTCTCTAGAGTTAGGGTCTGATTTTAATTATGATTTTAATATTTTATTTAGACCCGTCGACTGTTCGTACCTCAGAGGCGAACCAGAGTTAGATTGCTTGTCAAGTTTCACGTGGAATAGCAAGCTGTGAGTTTATATCTCTATTTACCTCTTTATTAAGCAACTATTATATTTTGTATATATGTATATGTATAAACAGCTTTCGAACTGTTTTCGGCATTGTGGATTTGATTTGGAACGTGCTACTCGATGGGCATCATCGGGACTGCGTGCGCACCGGTAATGATTATGGTATTGAGGTAGGTTTGAGATACGTCTCACCTTAGTGAGGGCACTGGTGGAAGATACGTCTCCTGGGCTCACTATTTATTAAGTGATAGTCGGGGATCGGTTATTGAGATACGTCTCACCGACACGACAATGGATTTAGAATTGTGGTTTAGGGTTTCATTGATAATCCATAATGAAAATGTTTTATTAAACGTTTTAAAGGTTTTTAACTTAATAAATGTAAATGGTTATATAAACTCTACTCAGTAAATCTGACCCCGTTGTTTTCCCCAAATTTTCCAGGTTTATGATTTGAGCGTTGGTCGATCTCCGTTTCTTCATTCTCGGAGGTTCTTTATTTTATTTTCAGAATAAAAGAGTCGAACTGTTTTAAACTCTTAGACCGCAGTAGTAGTATCAGTTATTCATGTCTTAGTCTTTATTTCATATTTTAGACTATTGTTTGTTGGATTGGTCCAACTATTATTTTATCAGCTTTGGCATGATTACAGTGTTTATGGAATTATATATATATTACCATGCTGATAGACATTATTTTCAGATAAGTATACTTTGAATATATGTTGCTTATTGTACTGCTAGACTAGGCTGAAGTCTCGGTTGCCCCCGAGCATGTGGTTTTCTGCAGGTACATTGTTTTAAATGATATAAGTTGGTTATCCGCAAGGCTAGCTACGGGTTTTGGTACAACCATACCCATACCCTAGCGCCGGTCGCGATTCATGAAAATGGGTCGTGACAGGCTCCTTCCTCTATTGATGAATTTTTCAGCATATGGATTTCGTTTTCGATCCCTCCTTATAACGATTTGTGCTGGTTTGTTTGGTTTTTGGTTGTTGGGAGCATTGGAAAGCTAAGAACAATAGAGTGTTTAACAACGTTTACTCTTCTCTAGAGTTTTAAGTTTATTCGGCTATTTGTACTTCGGTTTTCTTCTATGCTTCTTTTCATCCTCATTTTTCTTATTTCGAAAAATGATGTGTTTAGATGCATAAATTTCTTTGTAAAGACAGTTTGATGGTCTTTTCGGATCATTTGCCCTCCACTTGTGTGGTTGTGCTTTATAATACCATCATTTATCTAAAAACACTTTATCTTATATGGTACTATAACTTATTTACGATTTATAGATAAAAACTACGAAAGTATTCTATATATATATATATATGTCTATAATCGTATTTCGTAATTCTTTTATATTTACTATTGACAGAAAATAGACATAGATATCAATTCCAACAACGATACGAGAAATTAATTTACAGATATTTATTTCGGACATCTCCAACCCACTCTAAAATAGAAACTCTATTTTTTTATAGATCAAGTAAGTTTTTCTCAAACCACACACTCTATCTCTAATTTTAAGTAAACTTTTCTCCAATCACAAACTATCTCTAACTCTAAAAGAATATTTTAAAACTACATTGTTTTATTATTTTAACAACTTAACTCAAATTCAAATTTTTTTATATATTCATCCTAAAAGTAGAAATTTTTATTTATTAATAATAAAATTTAAATAAATATCTTTACCATATATTCACCAAGAGCTCTTATTCTTCCTTGGGGAATAACATATTTTTTCTTTCCAAAGGAAGAACAATGGTTCTTCCCTAAGGAAGAACAGTGGTTGTTCTTTCTTGGGGAAGAACAGCCGGAGAAGACGAACGGGTTCGCCCCGATCGTTTTTGTCACGACTCATTTTCATGAATCGCGACCGGCGCTAGGGTATGGGTAATGTAGTACCAAAACCCGTAGCTAGCCTTTCATTTAACATATAAACACATAAACCTGCAGAAAACCAATGCTCGGGGGCAACCGAGACTTCAGCCTAAATCTAGCAGTTATAATATTCGACAGTTAATATAACATGCTTATCCAATTCCGAGTCTAAAATAGATTATCATAAATCAGTGTAAATAATATAACATGCCAAAGTAATATAACCAGTCGAACCAATCCGACAAAATATATAATAATAATAATAAAGACATCTAGTTACTACTGCGGTCTAAGAATAAAACAGTTTACAATTTATCAAAATAAATGGAACCTCCGAGGAAAAGTAAATGCGGAGATCACCAGACTCTCTCAGATCATAACCCTGGGAAAATTGGGAAAACAACGGGGTCAGATATACTGAGATGAGTTTATACCACTATCTACATTTATTAAGTGGAAAACCTTTAAAACCGTTTAAAACATTTAATAACGATATTACGAATAATAGTTGGAACCCTAATCCATAATTCTAAATAAATATCATAATCCATTAGGTCTGGTCTCGAGAGCTGAGCTACACCGAGTTACCACCGACCACACTTATACCAGAGTCCCGAGAGCTGAGCTACACCGAGTTACTCTACTTGGTCCCGAGAGCTATGCTCACACCGAGTTACCGCATTACCTTACCCAGATCATTACCGGTGCGCACGCAGTCCTAATGATGCCCATTAGGTAGCATGTTCCAACTAGAAGCCATAATATAAAAATAGTTCGAAATATACGTACAGTATATATATTTAATATTAAAATAACAATTTACTTAATAAAGCGGTAAATAGTAAGTACAAACTCACTGCTTGCTAATCCACGTGATAACCGGTAAGCAACTAATCCTGGTTCGCCTCTGGAGCACGAACAATAGACGGGTCTAGACAAATAAAATAATTATTAAAAACAGACCCTAACTCTAGAGAGTACTGGACACCACATAGGACTAGCACAATTAACATGTCGGAATTAAACAATCCAAAGCAACACAAAAATATCCAAAAGGTAATAAAGTCCAATTAATATAAGTCTATTGAGTTCTCGCTTAAAATCCAATTTATAAATATTATTTAATAATCTTTAAATAATAATTAATTTCCAAATAGTGGGTTAGCCGAGTTATCAATAACTACCAAGCTAACCACACTTGTCGGGTGACCCAAGTCTAACCCGACTCAAAATGTTTATCAAATATAAATCCGAGTTTATATTTATAAAATAATCCCATAAAATAATAAACCATTTTAAAAGCGGAACTCAATAACTTCAATTTCAAGTAACCCAAGTTACAACCCAAAAATCTAACCATTTAAAGTTTATAATTTTTTAGGAGTTAAACTGTACTTTAGCCAATTAGGGAGTAAACTGTACTTTTGCCACTTAGGGACTAAATTGTACTTTAACCAAGTTGATATCCAAAATCAATTTAATTGCATTTGTTTACAATTTAAAACTAAATATAAAGTTATTAACCAAAAACTTAATTAAATAAGTTTTAAAAATGTTTAGGGGCTAAATTGTAAATTAGCCACTAAGTTGTTCGAAGATAAATTATAATTACCCGAGTAATTATATTAACCTAATTTTGTAAAACACTTATTATTTACAATTTACCAATTTATAATCAAAGCGGGAATTGAAAGTTATTATTATTAAAACAAAATTAATTATCAATAACCTTAAGTATTAACTTGTTTTAAACAAAGAAATTGAGGAACCACTCTAGCACATCAACCATCTTCAAGCTCCAACCTTACTGTTTATCCCGCCTACCCCGAATTTTGAATCACAACACCATTTATCCTTAATGCTTCAATACCAAACTTAACCAAATAAAACCTAATGCTAATGATATCAATGAAATCAACAGAGATGGCATTCAAATCACGAACACCCGAAAACAAAGAAAACCGAATAAACAAAATGGAGGAGGACAACGATCATCGAAGCAATTTTCGTTCCAAATCAATCTAAGCAGTTATTTACAACTAACAACAAACTAATCCCTCAATAATCATTCATACCATATCATTAAACAAGGGAAAAGAAACGGCAGAAACTTATCCAAGCAAGAACAGTAAAGGCAAAACTAAAAACGGAAACCGTACGGCGATTGAAAACGAGGTCGATCACGTACCGTTCAACAAAAACAAGGTGGGGAATCGAAGGTATAAGAGTCTAGAACGTCTGAGATCAAACGGTTTTGATTTTGATCTAGAAACGAGCAAGAACGAATCAAATTACGGAATGTCGTTCAAAGGTTAAAACTGAAATTCAATGAAACCAGAAAACTTACCGAACAGCGACCTTTGGAGGATGATTACAGCTTCGATACTCAGCGAATGAACAAGAGGAAAACGGCTAGGGTTTCAGTGAAGTGTGGTGAAGATTTTCTGTAAAGAAAACGTTTTTAAATACCGCACGTATCTAGGTCAAAAACGAGTGACAAAAAGCCCGGTCACTAAGCTCATTAAGAGCTGCTACATTCTCGAACGAGACTCAGCCTTTCGGGCTGAGTCCCGTTCGGGAATCCTGGTCTCGTACGAGACCAGGCTTGGAAAAACATGGGTCTCGTACGAGACCTTGTAGTCTCGTACGAGACTCATTCAAATTTTCTTTTTTTTTCTTTTTTTTGTTTTAAAATTATTAATTTTGTTTTTAAATTATTAAATGGTTGAACCACCAAATCAACCGATCACGAACCTACATGTACCAGACCATTAACTTCGATTTTACTTCAAACGATCGGAAAATTTGTCGGAAAAACGCTGAAAATTTACGGGGTATTACAGTCTTCTCCGATGGTTTATTTTTGTTTTTATTTTTTTTATTTTTTTGGTTTAATTCGGTATAAATTTTTAATTTTTAATTTCATTAGGTTTAAATTTAATTTTAATGGTTTAATTAAATTTTAATTTATTTAATTGGATTTTAAAGCGTTTAATTAGGGTTCGAAGTATTTAATTGTGTTTTAATTGTTTTAATAAATATTTTAATTTAAAGTATTTTTTTAATTATTGATATTTAAATGAAGAAGAGGGTGAAAATGGTTTAAAAATTATAAATATAAAATTGGTAAGTATTTTAAATATTAAAGATGTTTTTGAAGAAACTAACGGCGATGTAATGTGAGCCGTTTTGGACAAGTACATGGTGTGAAATGAGCCAACCTCGACCTTAGGTCCTTTTTTTTTGTCCGACCTCAAGGGCTAAAGTGAGCCTTTTGCCTATAAATAAACACATACACTAAACATTATAAAAAAAGTAGTAGAAAATATACAATAATAATAAAAGTATAATTATCTACTAATTCTCGGAATGAATAAATTGCTCTCATAAATGCTTCATTAAATCATTACGGAATGCAATATGGGCATTTTTATTTTTGATTTTTTTTATGTTAGAGCAAGAAATTATTGTCATAGGATATAAAATAATAATAATTTAGAATTATGAAATTATAATATAATAGTATAATAATAAAAATAACAATTAGGAATCATATAAAAAAATATAATAATAAAAATATAAAATTATGAAATTTATAATATTTGAATATACTATTTTGTAAAAGGACATAATTGTCCAAATTAATGTTAATGGGTTATATAAGTAATTTGTAATTTTACATACTGTTAAATTTAAATACTCTTTTGACACAATCAGTTAAGGTAAATGTCTTAAAAGATACATGCCAACGGAAAGTTATTGAACAAAGAGTTAACGTGTCTCCTAAACTTTTGACACGAGGTCATCTAACTCAATTTATATTTTTTTGAGCAATTAACCCCAAAACTCTTTATTTTTGGGTCAATAACCCCATAATTATATTTTTAAAACGCGTTAAATACAAATCGGAGGTGAGCGATGCAAAAAGTAATTAGATACTTCCGTAATTGTTATGATATAATTATCTTAAATCCATTTTTTTGAAATAAAAATATAAATTATGGGATTATTTGACCCAAAAATGTAGAGTTTTGGGGTTATTTGCTCAAAAAAAGTATAAATTGAGTTAGATGATCTCGTGTCACAAGTTCAGAGTGCGCGTCGACTCTTTATTCGAAAGTTATTCAGAAATTATTTTATCCACTTTTATTTCATTGATTAAATTGTGTACATGTTCAATACTATGCTTTAATACAGCCACAACTACAAGTTCCTTCAATGCAGTTTACAAATTTACAATGAGGTTTGCAATGAGGTTTGCATTCATCATCACTCTGACAATAAAATTCATTTACTTGATCTGCTACGCATGTGCATTGGCCGTTAGAACAAATAGCATGAGTTCCTACTTCACATTTAAAAATTACACAGTCCTCTTTAGATTCACATAATGCCATTGACAGTACAATGCCTGCAAAAAGAAAATTAAAAAAAAAATAATTAGAATTATCTAATTAAAACCTAAAATAATAAAACCGACAGACCCCGTGTTCGATTAAATTTAGAATAAATTAAGTTATTGAAATTAGATAAGACATGATGTTAAATATAAAATAGAAATTCAGAATTATTCAAATATTACCACTACAATACATAAATGACTTACAAAACCACCAGTGAACTATTTAACGCACTGCTGCTACTATTTTTTTATTATTATTCAGAAATAAAAATCCGTGGATTTTGTGGGAAAATTTGATATCACAATCTTAACAAAATGTTGTGATATCATAATCTTAACAGAATGTGGTCCAGCCAGTGCTTTTATAATACAGTAGTAATAGCTACAGGTATTTTGGTCAGAGATTTAGTGTTCGAGTCTCACTATCTTTTCTAATTATCAAAAAAAAAAACATAGTGTTGTCCAACATATATAACATTTAATCTTACCTCATTGGTAGTATTGTTACTTTAGGCAAATTGCAATGGCTGAATTTGTTAAAGTTGCTTCCGCCGCGTACAATAAATCTTTAATTGCTAATTTAACAATTTTATTAATTTGATAAATAAAGCTTTTTTTATTAAATTTCTTGTATCACTGTAAGTCGCTTTTAAACACTATTGCAATAGTTTTAACGCTGCTAGTAAATTGATGTTGATATTACCTGACTACGTAATAGTATGATATCTTATGACTAGATTAGCAAGCTAGATCCCGCAAATAAAATTAAAATCTTAATTAATATTGATATGTAATTAAGATTGTTTACATTGAACGAAAAAAGTACTTACAATGTGATGCAATGAGTAGTAGTAATGCCATCTTGAGACAAGTTTTTGCCATCTTTTTATTTTCACTTTTATTTGCTTATTCACGAATTATTATTATTCTTCTTGTTAATTGTGATTTTTGAACTTTTCACTAATTATTATTTATAGGGCAACAACACAAAAACTAAACCCACACTAATTACTACTTTACTTAATTTGTGCAGATTATAAATTATTGGAGCAGTTGTAGACAAATTGTGTTTTCAAGGTAACTAAAATCTTCAAAAGGAATTTTTTACAGAAAATGCAAGAAATCCAGTGAATATTGGATTTGCTTGATAACTGAAATTTGTCTGAGTTGTTCTTGACTTTTCTCATTCATGAGAAATATTTATTTAAATTGACATAATCTGTATTTTTTATGTTTTAACTTTTTTTCTACTTTAATATATTAAGAAAATAAACTTAACACTCACCAAATCACATAAAATACTCATGTTCTAATATTAAACAAGTATATCACAGAAAAATCAATTAACATCTAATGAAAAGATCGATCAATTTTTTTTCATAAATTATTACTCCCTATATCCCTCAAAATAGGCAGAATTTAATTTTAGACTTCTCAAAATATAGACTGAATTTTCATTTTAGTTTTTTGTTAGTCAAAATTGAAATGTGAACTTTACATTTTATTAATTTTTTTTGGATAAATGATGGCTTATTAAGCGCAACTTCAATCATATATATGACATATTTTAAGGAAAATGCTAATCAACCATTTTGTACAACCTTCTTTAACCCACTTTAGGTGGTAGAATTTAATTCGTCCAATTCTCTCTAAAAGTGTATATTTTAAAAAAACAATTTTAAATGCACCCACTTTTTAATTGCCATGTCAGGTGAGTTAAGTAAGATGAGTTAAAAAGGAGAGTTATATAGCATGATTCATATTTTAATCATAATTAATTATCACTTAACCCAATGCAAAAATTCATTAGCAAACTAAAATTTCAAAATTTAGTTGTAATCTCAAATAGCATTTGGTATTTTCAAAATAAAATTACTTTCTCCAGTCCATAATATTTGTCGTATTTGGCTTTAATACAAAAATGTCGTGCGCACTTCGGCTGCTACGATTTTGAAGCTCCTAGACCATTTCCGAAGCCCTAAAATACTCAAAACTCATCCTAACACATACCCAAATCATCTTAACACAAAACCCATCAAGAATCCTTACAAAAATGATGAAAAGCGACTTGGTTTTGTCGTCTCGATTCAAACGAAACAGCCCACAAAAACACCATTTTACCATCAAAAACTGAAATATTACCTTGATAAAATGCTTAAGATTGATAGGGCTTTCAATTTCGAAGAGATCGACGCGAAAATCGTCCGAAACGGACGCCGAACGGCGAAACGGCGAAATGACGAAGTAAATCGAGGAAATGAACTCAATCTCTCGATCTTTCTCTTCTCTTCTCATCCTGATCCTTTTCTTTCATAATAAATTCCTTATATATCATGGCTAAAAGGTCTCTTTGATCCTTGTTTTATTCTTTTGTTATTAACTATTCCTTTAAACTTTTCTTTTGTTCAATTTAGTCCATAATTAGATCGATTAACTCTTTAATCAGAACTTATACGTATTATTTGTATCTGATAAACAATACGAATCCCATTATTAATATTTTCCCGTCAAAACTTATAAATTTCCATTTTTGAGACGTAGTGGCTAAATTACCACTTTAGTCCCTGAACTTCATTTTGGGGCTTTTCTTGACATTTTTTCCTTTTAATTCCAACTCCAACTTATAAGTGAAATATCATATTAAATTCCGCATAGTTACTTTCCTAAAACCGCCCTTCTTAAAATTTATTTATCTTTAAATTCTTGGAAAACTTTCCAATATCGCCACTATGTCGACTCTAAACTGAACACGTGGTCCAATTAGATAATTTAACATTTTAGGGTATTACAAATATATTGACGCAATAAGAATTATTGAAGATGATGTGTGATAGAAAACCTAACAATCTTGATGAGCTAGAGTGGGAAGAACTACAATTGAAAGCGCCTGTAATCATTATATTGTGTTTAGAAGATGAGGTTTTATGTTATGTGATTGGTAATTCATCTCCGGTGGAGGTGTGTGCAATCAAGATCTTGTCTTTAATTTGAGTTCTAACCATGCATCCACCTAAAGTCTTGCCATCATTTTCTATCATAGCTACAATTTTGTTTTGGGTATTTTAATCAGAACCAGATCCACAGACTTATCTACCAGTAGAACCGGTTGGAAGCTCCGGGTGACTCTAAAAAGTGTTTAAGAGTGAACCGGACCTATGCCCTTTTCAGTCCGGTAATTTGTTTGGTGGGTCCATTGGTTATTTTGGTCTATTCCAAGTACGATATGGTTTTTTGGATTTTTAATATTTTATGGGAAATGGGACTCTATTCCCATTAGATAGAAGTATGGGAAAATATGTAATTGCTTATAGACTAGATTTTTAGTATATAAACACTATAACTCTAGATTTTGTGTAATTGTTGATATTATATAAGTGAAATTTTCAACGACTTCTCTGAGGACGTAGGCAATTTGTTAAACCTTGTTAGACCATTGTGTTCTTGTGTATAATTGAATTTTTATCCTCTCACTTTCCTTTTTTTGGTCTTGTTCAAAGTTTATTCTACAAATTCTCTTGTTCTTGCACATTATGATTATCGTTTCAATCATTTTGATGCGCCTGTAGATTTTACAGCATAAGTTTTAATAGATTTTCTTAAAGTTAAAAAGTTTAGGATTTTTGGCACAACTTTAAAAGATACATCATACACACAAAAACATAATCTGCAAAAAAACTTTTATTTCATTGATCAAAATTATGTGTTGAATGATATTGTTTAACAACTACAAATACATCTTCCACCAATACAATTTGTAATTCCACAATTTGGAGGACATAGAGGTTTACAATCATTATCATTATGACAATATTGGACTGCATCTAGTGAATCTGGTACACACGTGCATAGATTTCTAGAACAGATGGGATGATTTCCAATATCACATCTATAATGCAAACAGTCTCCATTAGATGCACATGCCATTGAAAGTAAGATGCCTGCAAAATAAATAAAATCTCAAAAATGATAAATGTTGGATAAAAAAATTAAAATAATAGAACAAACGAAACTCGTGTTCGATCCAATTTAAATAAATTAAGTTATTAATGGATAGATAAAATCTGACTTTAAATACAAATATAAAAATTTAAAATTATTACTATTATTTTTATGACTTTAAGCAACCGTGGTCCATGGCTGACCATTCACATACTAGTAACGTTATCTTAGAGTGTACAAATATAAGTATTATGAAGGGTTAATTACAAATCTATACACGAACTTTACCCTAATTTGCAATTACAACATAAACTTTGAAACTTGGCAATGGTAGTAACCAACTTTACACTTTTGGCAAATCGATACACCAAACACGAAAAACACTAACGTGGACATTGTAATATACCGCCATGTGTCGTTGCGTGATTGGTCAGTGTATCAATTTGCCAAAAAATGAAAGTTTGTTACTGACATTGCCAAGTTTCAAAGTTTATGTTGTAATTGCAAATTAGGGTAAAGTTCGTATATGCATTTGCAATTAACCCTATTATGAAATCAAACTAGAAATTATTTATATAGAAATGATTATTATTTAGTATGAAAGAAGTACTTACATTGTGATGCAATGATAAATAATATTGCCATCTTTAAACAAGCTTTTGCCATCTTGTTTTATATTTTCACTTCTAAGTATAATTCTTTTTATTAGTTGTGATTTTTGAACTTTTCACTAGTTATAATTTATAGAGCAGTAAGACAAGAACTAACCTAAAATAATTTACTATTTTACTTAATTTGGGTAGATTATAAATTATTGGAGCACTTATAGACATGTTGTGTTTTGAAGGTAGCTAAAATCTTTAAAAGGAAATTTTATAGAAAATGTTAGAAACCCGGCCGGTCAATACTGGATTTGTTTGACTATTGAAATTTATGTCTAAGTTGTTCTTGATTTTTTCTTCTTAATGAGATATGTTTCCTTAAATTGAAATGTTGGTTTGGTTTAAATGAATTTTTCAATTTTAATGGAATTTAATTCAATTTTTAAAAAATATATGTTAGGTTCAAATGAATTTTTATAATATGAATTTGCATTTACACTTAGAATATATTATTTCATTTATTTCATTTCATTAAAAATTAATTTTGTATTTAAAATTCAAAAAATTAAACAAAAAAAGTTATTTTCAAATAGAACTTATTTAAATATGAAATAAATTCTATATTATAGTTTATTCAAACAATCACTTAGGAGCTTTTTGGTTTGACAAAAAGGGGGGAATGGAATGAAAATAAAAATGATTTCCATTATTTGTGTTTGTTTTGTCAAATTGTACTAGAGAATGGGAAGTGATTACCCCTTTAATGGGAATCACCCATCCCCCTACCCTATGGGAGTGGACTTTTAAAAATGGGAATCACCCATCCCCCCTACCCCATTGGGAATGGACTTTTAAAAATGGGAATCAAAATTTAAAAAATTTTAATGATAAGTAATCAATATATAATTATTAAAAAAATTATTTTTAAATATTTATTTTAAAAATATACTTAAAATAATAATAAAAAAAATAAAAAAAATATTTTTTAATATTTTTTTAAAAATTAATTTTTTTAATTTTTTTAAAAATTAATTTTTAAATTTTTTTAATTTTTTATATAAAAAAATTAAAAAATATTTTTATTAAATAATAAATAATATTTTTTATTAAATTTTACTTATTTTCATTCCCACACTAATTTTGAACCAAACAAAAAAATAAAACAATCATTCCAATTTCCATTCCGATTCTCATTTTTAATCTTGAACCAAACGGCTCCTTAATGTTTTATTAAGTGTCTTGAAAATGTCAACCGAGCGGGCCAATAAATTCTTTTTTTTTGGTACACAAAAGGAGGCAAAAGCCTAAAACCAAACAACACTAATTGAGCACAACTCTATCATAGAAAATTCCCAGGATATCATGCTTCAAAAACTGAATCAAACTAGGAGGGGGAGCATCGTGCCATTCCACTCCTAACCTGTTATCCGGCATCAACAACGCTAGGTGATCAGCTGAACAGTTAGCTTCTCTATACACATGAGTTATCTTCACAACCCAGTTCCGTTTCAACATCCCCTGAATAGCAGCAAGAAGATTGGAATAACCCGCAGCTTCCACCGAACCAAAATTGATCTTATCGACCACCAGCTTGTTATCAACTTCTATGATTATCTTCTCAGCATTCAACTTCCAACCCAGAAGTAAACCATAGTAAACTCCTCTGAATTCGGCACCGATTACAGAATCTATACCACAACATAAAGCAAAACTTCCCAACCACTTCCCCTGCTCGTCCCGAGCTAAACCACCAGCTTTCGCAATCCGACTAGCCTGACTAAAGGCACCGTCCGTATTGATTTTGATCCACCCTGGGGGCGGACAACTCCAACCAATCGAAATGTTCTTATAGTTTCTTCGAGTTCCTCCATTGTTCTTCCTATTATTAGCCGCTAGAGAGATATAATGGACTATCCTTAATACCTTGGATCATCACTGCAATCGGGGTATTATCCCCATCAAAAACAAATTTATTCCTCCAATGCCAAATACTCCAAAGAGTTACTCCAAAACAGCAAATCCAATCAGCTTCACCATTACCATTAAAAGCACCCATAAGATTTTCCTCTAGCCAACCCTCAAAATTCCTTGAAAAGAAATCCACGCACTTCTCTGGAGATAAGACTCGTCGCCATATAAGTCTAGAAAAGAAGCAATCTCTCAAAACATGAGCAATAGACTCAACAGCAGCTTTGCATCTAGGGCACACATTCTCATCTGTTAAGTGCCGCCTGCTTCTATCTTCATTAGTTAGAAGTCTGTCATGGGCCACTAACCAAATGAATACCCTGATCCTCTCAGGCCCAGGCCAGGTCCAAATCAAATTCCATCTCTTATTCTCATTACCACCATTATCAATTATAAGAGATTGATATGCAGACTTAGTAGTAAAATTACCCGAGCTAGAAAAACCCCAATACAGAAAGTCCTTACCATTAGTTGGATCCGGAGGAATCACATTAGCAATTTTCATAAGCCAACAATTTGGAATAAACTCAGCAAACTTCGACCAACTCCACCCACCATTGTTATCATCAATTCACCGTATCATTGACTTGCATAATAGGAATCTGAACATTAGCAATCTGATTGAGAGTAATACCTTCCCCAAGCCAGGGGTCTAGCCAAAAACGGATAGCAGCTCCATCACACAACGCCCATCTAATTCCAGTAAGAAGATTGTTCCAACAATTACCTAAGGCTTGCCAAAGGTGAGATGAACCTGAGGTCCTAGGCAGGGAACTCACCCAGTTGTCCTCGACTTTATACTTAGCCCTTAGCAACTTAACCCAGAACAAATCCTGATTGGCCAAAATTTTCCAACCAACTTTCATCAACAGAGCTTCATTCATAAATCTCATATTCTTATGGCCCAAGCCACCTCTAGCTTTAGGTTGCTGAATAACATCCCATTTAACAAGATTTATCTTCTTGGACTCCTCTGATGTACCCCATAGAAACTTTCTACAACTCTTCTCAATCTCAGAACAGGCACTCTTGGGGAGAGCTGTGGTTTGCATTGTGTAAATGGGAATAGCAGAGAGAACCGACTTGATAAGTGTCGACCGGCCCGCCATGGATAAAGTTCTAGCATTCCAATTCGACAATCTAGCTTTAATCCTTGCCATAACACCAGCTGAATGCCTTTTAGTATACCTACCATGAAGAAGTGGAATTCCAAGATAAATACCCAGGTCCTCTGTAACAGTAAAAGCAAGCTTACTTGCCAAAATATTTCTCGTGGCACTAGGAACATTGGCTGAAAAAAGAACTTTGGTTTTATCTTTATTGATCTTTTGCCCAGAAGACTTGCAGAAAACGTTTAAAATGTTAGTGATAATCTCAACTTGCTCCACCGAAGCTTCCCCGAATAAAAGCAAATCATCGGCGAAAAATAGGTGAGACAAGCCCGGGCAATTACGACCCATTACAAGAGGTTTCCATTTTCTGTTGATGACTTCCATATTAATCATTTGAGCCAGTTTCTCAATGCAAAAAACAAAGAGATACTGAGAGATTGGATCTCCTTGTCTAATGCCGCACGATGGATTAAAAGCTTCTAAAGGGCAACCATTCCACAAAATACTCATGGACGTAGTTGATACACAATTCATAATCACTGAAGACAGGTAGGTCGGAATACCTATGTCCTCCAACGTATTTTGAAGAAACTCCCATGAAATCTTATCGTAGGCCTTTTCTAAATCGATTTTAATCACCATACACCCTTTACGTCCCTTCTTCTTTCTCATAGAGTGTAAAGCTTCTTGCGCCAAAATAATATTATCCGTAATTTGACGTCCCTCAACGAAACTCGTCTGGGCCGGCCCTATAACATGGGGCATGATTCTCTTCAATCGAGTAGCTATGAGCTTAGTAATAATCTTGTACAACACATTGCAGAGGCTTATCGGTCTGTAGCTCTTTAAAGAATCTGGATTGTCACATTTTGGTATCAGCGTAATAAGAGTGCGGTTGATTTCAAATGGGAGCGGCTGCCCATTGAAAATGCCATGGATGAAGCTACAAATTTTCCCTCCTACTGTTCCCCATTGACTTTGATAAAATAATGCATGTAAACCATCCACCCCCGGTGCTTTCAACGGTTGCATATCCCATAAGGCTCGTCTAATCTCATCATCAGTAATCATAGAAGCCAAAAAATTACTGTGTTCATCTCCCAAGGCAGGAAATAAACCATGATAAGGGAGAGGAGTAAAAATATCAACATCTTTAGAAAACAGGTTAGCGAAGTAATTAATCGCCATATTCTTAAGCTCTTCTTGGTCCTCAATAATCTGGCCATTGCGATCTTTCAAAGCCCATATTTTATTGTGCCGTCTCCGAACCGCAACCCGCTTATGAAAAAGAGTTGTATTCCGGTCTCCATCAACCACCCAGTCGCAACGAGATTTTTGGAACCACAACATTTCCTCTTGATAAAGCGTATCATCGAGATCTTCTCTAAGCTGCCTCTCAATGTCATTAAGTCTTTGGTTACTATAAAATTCCTTGGCACGCTGGATACCCCCAAGTCTGGCTAGGATTCTTCTTTTACGCTGAAAGATATTACCAAAGACCGAGTGATTCCACACTTTCATCTGCTCAGTGATAGTCGCTATGGATTCCACAACCGATCCCGCCTGAGTCCAGTTATCCCTCACGACATTACCGAAACTTTCCACTCCTAGCCAAGCTGCCATAAAACGGAACGGCTTTCCAGGCGAGTTATCGTGGTAGTGCTTGCCAAAATGTAAAAGCAAAGGGTTATGATCCGAGTGCACTCTGGGTACGTGCAACACATAGTGGTTCGGAAACAAAACATTCCAGCTCTCATTACAAATAAACAGGTCTAATCTTTTCAGCAGGTTACCTCTACGCCAGGTAAACGGAGAACCCCGAAAACCAAGATCGATCAAATCAAAATCATGCACCCATTTCTGAAAGAGAGGACACGCACCACTTCTTCCCCGAGCCCCTCCTCTACGTTCTGTATCATGCAAAGCTGCATTAAAATCCCCACCAATTAGCCAAGGACTATCAATCCCTTGAGCCAAAACACTGATGTCTTCCCAAAATCCTTTACGCAAACTGGCATTAGGATTTGCGTAAACAATAGTAGCCAAAAACGAATCTACACCAACAGACATCCTCAGATGGATAAAATGCTTGTTGTTCTCAATAATCGTCAAATTCACATTTTCTCTCCAAAGGATCCAAATGCCACCAGAAAAACCAACGGCTTCGATTCGATGTGAAAACGAAAAACCACTGTTTTTAATGAAATTATCTGCCTTTAGACCACTAATCCTTGGTTCCAAAATACCAACGACATTAAAACGATACTGCGAACAGAAATTCTTAAAAACTCTAAGAAATTTCTTAGAACCCGCTCCTTGACTATTCCAAATAAAGATTTTATTCTTATCAGACATATTAAAATAAGAAGGGGAGAAACACACCTGGCTGAGACACATCAATCAACCACAACATCCATCCCATTCATATTATCATCACTCTGGACATCCCCTTCACTTGAGTCCAAGCCTTCAATAACCATAGTATCCATTGGAGCTACTTCGCCAACATTCTCCAAATAAAAGCTTGATGTCATATTTTCCTTGTTAGCAGGATCAGTATGTCTATCATCCGGGGGATCCGGTTCCATTAACTGGTTAGTATCAATCATCATGTCACTCTCGTAATGTTGCCCATTAGACCTTTCAGAGTTATCTACAGGTTGTCTTTGATTGTTAAAAGTCACATTGACAACTGAATGTTTGTTATTATCAAGGGAGGTTTGGGCTTTAGACACTATGAATTTCTTTGTCTCCAGTTGGGCTTTAATGTTAGCCACATCAGCAAGGGCTTTTCTGGGGGCATTAGAAGCATTTCTCTGATCAGGGGCATGTTGGACATTTTTAGCATGGGGATTTCTATTTGACATGGGCTCTCTAATAGCATTATTCGCTGCCTTGATTGTGGTGGAATCCACATTATTAGCTAACAGATTTGGCGAATGATTTACCTCTTGGAGAATCTCAACTTCTTCTGAATTTAAAACATCAAATCTTGATCCAGGGATATTATTTTCCTTAACTGATTTAGAATGTTGACCATTTCGGAAATTACTGTTACTACCTCCAACCTTTCCTTTTCTACCCACCATCATCCACGGGCCAAAACTAGGGTTTCCTTCTTTGCTACCTTCGTCATTCCCCCTATCAACTTTGTCAGCGGCAGCCATGCTGATCGGATTTGAGGTACCGGTCGTTTTGATCAACTTAGGGCAAGATTCCTTAACATGGCCAAATTTACCACATTCGAAACAAATTCGGGGTAAACATTCATATTCGACGAACTGAACATTTCCATCAAGCCTAAATTGAGACACTAGAGGTTTGTTAAGATCCAATTCAACTGCAATTCTTGCAAATTTTCCTCTCTCCGCTGCTTCCGTGCAATAGTCAATCTTGATCACTTTTCCCACCATGGCACCAATATGTCGTAAAACTTTTTTATTATAATAGTGAATTGGCATACGAGGAAGCCTAATCCACGCATTAATAAACCGAATTCGATCACTAGTGCAATCGAATTCAGGATGCCAAGCTTCCACAGAGAGATAATGCCCAAGCATCACCCACGGACCACCCGTAATCACAGACTGCATATCCTGTCCATTTCTGAATTTGACCAGGAAATAATTGTTCTCTAGATCAATGACATCAAATCTTTCCACAAAATTCCACATCGTCTCAAGTCTATTGCATAAATTCCTGTACCCAATAGGTCTCCCAAGTAATTTGACAATCACAGTTAATCTCCATTGCTTTGAAAGTTCAGATTTAACCTTCTCCGAGAAACTAATTTTCGGCATACCCTCACCTCTGCATATCGTAATATCATCTTCCTCCACCTCAAAGTCATCAAAATCCCCAGCAATCGAATCTTCACGAGTCCTCTCAGTCTGTAAGACTTTATCTCGAAAGGACATGGCCCCCGTGGGATTGTCCTCACCTTCCCCATCCCTAAAACGCGCCTTTTTGGTGGATCTGTCATCCTCCACCGTGTGCCGCTGTTCTTTCAGCAGAGAGTCTTCCATTCTTAAATTTGAAACAAATATCGTCGCGGGCCAATAAATTCTAATGTCCAAGCAAATAGATTCATAGTTAATTCTGGCCTACAACTTTGGATAAGGCTTAAGCATTCCATTGTAATGGTCTCGTACAACCACATGTATCACAAGAATACTACAAACAATTCATCCACCTCGTCTTGTTTGCCTACTAAGGAAGATGATATGGAGATTGGTCCTTTTGAACCGATTCCTCCTGATATTACAGATAGCTCTGGATATAATAGGATATTCTGCTCTTAATGCTCTGCCAGACACTATATTCCTTAGTTGTCTCATGATTTTCAAGGAATTTTTATAATATGTCTATTTGGTTGTAATTTTATTTAGGCTTTACCTTTTTCCTCTTGTACTAAAAAAAATGTCAAGTCTTTTCAAATAAGGTCAATTTTAGTTAATTTTTTTAAAAAATAAGCTTTATAAACAATTATGTACGTATTGTTGTAATTTAAATCAAACCTTTAAATTTTTATAATGTTATCCCAATATGACAATTACGTTGCAATTTTGTTCCTTTTTTTAATTAATTTACGTTTTTCAATATTTCACCTCAATACAATATCTATTTGCCTTATTTGGCTTATTTGGCTTTTACAATCATTTTTAACTTGAAACTTGTTGTTTTTTGCTTTAACCACCAAAAGTTTAAAATGGTTTTTTTTATTCTTTTTAACTTAAAAGTTAAATTTTCAAATTCTAAAAAATAATTTTGCTAATTACGGAATTAGTATATAAAATACACTGATGCAAAAGTACAATAATCCTAATTTTACTCTTTAATACTAAAAATATCATCTTCTAAATATCTTATCAACTGACTTAAGCATCAGAGTGTCGGATTCTGGTCCAACTCATTCTCACTGTTTTATGTGATTGCAATTCGATAAAAAAAAAAATTACTCGTCAAGCCGGAACCGTAGATAGGAATTATATACTTTGCAATTTGGTTGAAATGTGTCCATTAGGAATCAACCTTGTTGCATTGGCTGATTTACAAGCTTATTCTTAATCAATTGATCACATTTCTCAAAAAAAAATGTCAACAATAACTCACTCAGAAATTGCGAATAGTAGATAATTTGGAAAAATATAATAACTTATTTGATTGATTAAATTGTGTGTTGAATGATATGGTTTAAGAACTGCACATGCACAATCCTTTGATACATTTTGTGGCTATGGAATTAGGAGGACAAATAGATTTGCAATCCTTATCAGTGTGACAAAGAATTTTATAATTTGATCCTACTGATGTCTTGTAATCTGGTACGCATGTGCATTGTAGGTTCGAACAAATTGGGTGATAACCTTTTTCACATCTGTAATAACTACAGCTCTCATGAGAATAACATGCCATTGATAATAAAATGCCTGCATGCAAAATAAATTGAGTTTTGTAAGAAATTAATGATAATATTAATTGAACAAGAATCAACTCATAAGATATTGGGAATTAATTAAAAAAATACTTGAAATCAACTCGATAATAATTGAGTTGAGATCGAATAAATTCGAGCAACTCAAGTCAATTATTGAGTCAAAGTCGGAAATCTATATGAATTTTCACTTTTTTATCTTTTATAATTGTATATCTATAATAGTTCTTCTTCCATTCCATAAAAAGTGTGTTCTCACAAAAAATTAAAATTAGTTGATGATAATTAAATTAATATATATAGCGTATTTAAAATACTTTTTATATTTTTAAACTGAATTATTTTGGATTAATAATTACAAAAACAAAAGCTATTACGTTAATTCCAATAAAATACCAAACCTTTACAGATTTTGTCAGTTATAACCAAATCTTTAAAAAAGGCTTAATACATAATTTGACCCCTAAACTATACCATTTTATTCTCTGCGACCTCTAAACTAATTTCGTGTTCTTTTGGACCTCTTAACTCTTTTTTTTGTTCTATTTAACCCCTCACACGGAATGTGCAAACCACGCGCGATGACGTGGATAAAATTGCTGACATGGCTTTTCTGACATGGGGTTAAATAGAATAAAAAAAATAGTTAAGAGGTTCAATGGAACACTAAAATAGTTTAGAGGTTATAGGGAATAAAAGGGTAAGGTTTATGGGTCAAAAAATATATTAAGCCTAAATATTTTTTTTAATTTAAAATAAAAAGTGATGTACTTTACATATTATTTGAAAAAAAATCATCTAAGGCTTTAAATCATGAAATTTAGCGTGTTTTCCAATCTTAACACAAATTTTAAAAATTCAGAATTGATTTGAAAGTTTGAAATTGCAAAAAATTAAAAGCTGGCGTATTAAAATTGAAAATTCGTGAAACACACTAAAAATTATAATATTTTAAAAAATTTAGTCTTTTTTTAATATTATCACAGTATAGTAAATTTATATATTTTATAATATCGTTAAAAACAGACAAACTTCATTTATCATTATTGAAATGTAAACAAATATTTACATGTACAAAAAGTTATATTATATAATTATTTGACTAAATTTCAATATTATTTTATTTTTCTAGAAAATTAAATGGATAAAAATTAAATAATTGTATTTTGGAGAAGGTTAAATGGGTAAAAATTAAAAGTTTGAAGGTGTAATAGGAAAAAAAATAAATTCAGGGGTCAAATAGAACAAAATAGTGTAGTTCGTGTGTTCAATAGAACAATTTATACTTTTTAATTATCATTCACGCGCTTCAAAGCGTTTGAAAACACGCGCTTTTGCCACGTTGGAGGAAAAAGGTCAGATCGGCAAAAAAGTTGCAGTTGACGGGTTAAATAGAACAAAAAATAAAGTTAACAGGTCCAATAGAATATCAAATTAGTTTAAGAGTCTCAGAGAATAAAAGTGTATAGTTTAGGGGTCAAATGATGTATTAAGCCTTTAAAAAATGTCTATTTTAGCCAATTTTGAGATATTTGGAACCTTTTCTAGCCATTTGTGAATAAAACCAAAAATATTTGCTATTCACCAATGGGATAAACTAACCGATTTTAAATGATTTCAATAAGAAAAGTTTTAAATGTCTTCTATCATTCAAAATCGGTTAGTTTAGTTCATTGATGAATGACAAACTTTTCGGTTTTATTCACGAATGGCAAAAAAAGGTTTCAAATATCATAAAATTGGCTAAAACATACAATTTTTAAAAGTTTGGTTATAATTGACAAAATCCGTAAAGGTTTGGTATTTTATTGAAATTAACACTACATTTAATGCATATGATATAGCCGTAAAGATATTTTGATAATTTTGTAATTAATAATATCAAAAGGAATAGTTTGTTTTATCTTTATGGACGGAGGAAGTAATATTTATACTTTTATACCAAAATATAATTTTTTAAATATTTACAGAGATAATCTAATTGAATTTGATTTTTCTATTATTTTGCAGAATTTGAGTTCAAACTTGTAAAATAAAACTCGATTGAATTTAATTCGACTGTAAAAAAAATAGAGATGAATTAAATTATAGTATAAAGGTATTTCGATTTAACTTGACTCGGTTGGATTTGCTCATTTTTACATGAGAAATACTAAAAACTAATTACTTTTAGGCACCGTTTGGATTGATGTATTCTAAACGATGGATTTTAAACAATCAATGGATTTGGACAAAATCCATCGTTTGCTTCAAAAAAAATTAATAGAATCCATGGATTTATAAATTCCCTCATTTTCTACAATCCATCATTTTTAAGGGTTTTGAATTCCCACCTACTAGGTGGGAAAGTACAAATCCACTATTTTTTATGAATGATGGATTGTTATAGTATTTATTTTTTTCCATAAATAATGTTAAAAACTATTGATTTTATTTTCAATTCAAACGATAAAATTTTAAAATCTATGGATTTAAATTCCATTAATTTAGAATCTATCGATTTTGTTAAAATCTATTGATTTTAAAAACTCTCAATCCAAACGGTGCCTGAATGTATTATCAAAAAAAAATACTTTGAATAAAAAAAATGCTTACAGTGAGATGCAATGAAAAGTAGTATTGCCATCTTCAAACAAGTTTTTGTCATCTTCTTTTTTATTTTCACTTCTTTTTGCTTATTCAAAAAATATTATTTTTTGAATTAGTAATAATTTTAAAACTCTCATCTAATTGCAATTTATAGGGCTTCAAGACACAATTAATCGTAACACTAATTTACTATTTTACTTAATTTGCTTAAATTTATATGAATTGTTGGAGCAGTTAAGGACATGCTATGTTTTTAAGGTAACTAAAATCTTTATAAAGAATTTCTTTACATAAAATGCAAGGAATCCAATCAAGATTGATTGGATTTCCTTGATAAATGAAAAAAAATTACATATTAATTCTTCTTGATTATTTGCCCTGCATTAGAATTGAGAAATATGCAGTTATAGGCATATAGTTGCTCTTTAATTTTTGGGGAAACAAATCTGAACATTACACTTTTTTAGTCATTTAAGTCTAACGTTTAAAACGTTACGAAATAAATCATAATTCTTAAAAATCTTGTTAAGTTCATAATTTTTATAAATCTACAGATGATGTTGTCCTCATCTCTTTCTCTGATCTTTGTCAGCTTAATATTTCTTCTCACCTGCCTATTTTTTTTTAGTAATACTTAGATAGATAGGACAATTATAAGAAGTGGCAGGTAAAAAAAAAACTACAATGTAAACTCTTAAATATATCATTACCATTGTACGAAAAAGAAGGATCGTGATATTTATAAAGTATCACCGCCTTGGAAATACAAAGAAAAAATAAAATTTACATAATTTGTTCCTGAGTCCACGAAAATTCTTCTATTTTTTACTTTCCATAACTCACAAATACTGATAAACCAAATAGTTCCTCACAATTTTTTGAATTTCGGCTTTGCGAGAGAAATCCATACAAAATAGAAGTTTTCTATATCCTTGGGGCAGCCCAACCCGAAATCTGAATTTGAACAATAATGGAACACCAAAGAAAACCAAGGCCGAATGCAATGAAACATTATATGCATTCCTGATTCCCTTTCTCTACAAAAATCACAATATTGCTGATCCTCATTGATTAAACCATGGTGAAAAGGAAACAAATTTGAAGTAATACGGTCTTTATACCGTAACCAAAAGAAAAATTGAATTCTCAGAGGAATTTTTTGCTTCCTTTAGCTGATCAAAAACATGTTACCTTGGTTTGTTCTGCTGAGCTTCAATCTGCAAAAACTCGTTGAATTGTATGAATAATTTGACATGAACCAGGTAGCATGATCGAACTGATTATGGCGAATTTAAACCCTATCAAACAGACCATGCAAATTGTCAAAATCAGAAGCTCCGCCAATTGTTAATCTTCTTTTCCAATTGAATCGGCTAATGATCCCCTCAGCATCTACAAAGACATTCAGACCAGCATCTTGATTCCAAGAAAGATTATAGAGCTGAGCATGAGAAAGATTGCTAACACAAATCTTACAAATTGTCCTATACATTGCCGATAAATTACCATTATTCGAGCTAATAATGCCATTCCAAGAACTGATTTTAGAGTTATCCCGCATCACTAAGAACCAAAGAGAATGTTTGTCACAAGAAAGCAATTTCCATTCACATTACTAATAATTTCATTTTCAGCTTTACCTTTGAAGATTCTCTTCTTTCTCATCCTGATATGTTTACTCGTGAGAGTATTTTTAAGTGAATTTTTAGGTGTACTTTAAATATTTTTTAGTGTTTGTTTGATGATTCTCTTTTTTGCGTGTTTTTGTGTGTATTTTTTTGGTGTTTTTTTAATTCTTGTGTATTTTTTAACTAAATATTTCTAAATTTTTTTTCCGATAGTTATGTAAAGCCCCTTAATTAAACTAGCAATAATAAATTTAGTGTATGTTTTTGTTAAAATCAAATAATCTTCCATTAAAATCAAACAGTTACAAGTGTAAGAATTTTAAAAAAATATAACCGTTTCTAATGACCTAACAAGAAACAAGATGTAAAATCTTGATTCGCAGATCGCCTTATAAAATAAAAATAAAAATTACATAACTGCTCTATCACAATAAGATCATATATATAACAGAAAACTCACCAATCCTTTTAAAAAAAGACAAAGAAACTTTTCATATAGAAAGATAAACAAAACTTTCGTAAAGAAAGACAATCGCTATAATAAAGATGTTAAAAGAAACTAATATAACCTATAAATGATTTCATCTTCAGTTTTGAAAGGTTAGTCTATCTCTGATTCTTGATCTGTACATATATTAAAATTGATGATCCTCGTCAATAGATTTACCAACAAAACAATGAAAAAGAGTCGGTTATTTATTTTATTTTAAAGTAATAAAAAATAAATGACTACCGTCAACAGTAAAAATAAATCATTGACGGTAGTCGAAGCGAAAACAAAACAAATCTTTGGCGGTTAGAATTTTCTTTTTGAAAGAGAAAAGAAAAAGAAATAGTTTAGTGGGTTAAGTTAAGATTACACACTTGCTGTTCAAATTTAAATTTTAACTTTGCTTATCTATATTGAAATTTAACCAAATTAATCCCTACATCTAATTATATCCTGATATTTTTATTAAAATATTATTATTTTTATGCAACAAGCATAACGATTAAATATTTTCAATAAAAATATATTGTTTGAAATTTTATTATTTAGAAGAGAATAAATTATATTTATTTTTAAAGCATGTCTCATGCAATCATTATATAAATTTAATTTATAATTTAATTTAAATTATGGACTAAAACTTTAAAATAATGAGTTAGGCAGTTATTTCTAATTATATTCTACATTCTACAAATATTTTTTTAATGGTAAATTTTTCATCACACATGTTATTCAACAATATTCGTATAGAAATTGTCGTACACATCACGTCATAAGCTCAAAAAAAAAACTTTTATTTCATTTATTAGATTATGTATTCAATAGAATGGTTTAACAGCTACAAATACATCTCCCACCAATACAGTTCGTAATTCCACAATTTGGAGGGCAAAGACGTTTACAATCATTATCTTTGTGACAAGAGACTTGATCTACTTGATATGGTATGCATGTACATAGATGGTTAGAACAACTTGGATGCTTTCCATCTTTACATTCACAATCACCATCGTAACGACAAGTAACTTGATCTACTAGTGCATTCGGTACGCATAGACATTTTCTGGTCATAGAACAAATAGCATGATGTTCTTTGTCACATCTAGTATCCCAACAATCCTCTTTATTTTCACATGCCGTCGAGAATAAAATGCCTGTAAAATAAATAAAATTTAAACATGAACATAATTATCCAATTATGAAACCTTAAATAACAAAAGGTCAACCAATTTTTAGATTTTTGTATTTTCTAAACTTTTGTCTTTATCTAGTCTATGTTTTTAATTTATTTTATATTAGGTCTTTTTTACGGAAAAAGAAACACGCATTGCATTCGTCGTCGAACGCGTGTGAAATCAAATTTAAATGTCTACCTAACTCGACATGCTTGCAGAACGGAAAATATTACCAAACTTAGAAAGGGACCAAATAATAAAAAAAGATTGAATATAAAGGCCTGTTGAGAAAAGTTTAAAAAAAGATCAGATAAATTAAAATTTAAAAGTCTATGCGCCTTTTATCATTTTTAAAGTGGAAATTATTAACCACTAATTAACAGCGACTGACGACATGTTCTTATGAAAGATCAATTTAATTAGATAAAAATAAAGATTAATAAAAAACAAATCGTTTAAAGATATTAAATAACAAAATTTAAAGAGGGATTATACAAATAAAAAATAAAAACTATATGAGCATTTCAATGAGTTTTTTTTTTTAGAGAAGCTTATTAATGAGTTAAGTGATAATAAATCGGATGCAATTTAAAATTATCAAACCATAACTGTTGCATGTTATGTATGACTTATAGCGACAGTTCGACGTACTTATATTGCCGGCAGTATACGCATATATTTGTTACGTGACTAAATATCAAAAATTAATCACATTTTTCTTTAAAAAGGTGAAAGAAAAAAAAAACTCTAATTACTTTGAACAAAAAAAATGCTTACATTGAGATCCAATGAGAAATAGTAATGCCATCTTCAGACAAGCTGTTGCCATCTTATTTTTTATTTTCTCTTATTTGCTTATTCAAGAAAATATTATTCTTTTTGTTTAGTTGTGATTTTTGAACCTCTCATCTAATTGTTATTTATAGGGCAAAGAACTAATCTTAAAACTAATTAACTGGTTTACTTCATTTGGGAAGATTATGAATTGTTGGAGCATTTATGGATATGTTGTGTTTGAAAGGCAACTAAAATCTTTAAAAAGAAACATTTACGAAAAAATTGTAAGAAAATATCCAAAGAAATTTCATTTGGATATTATTGACAAATAAATACTAGGCTAAAACTATTTTGAGGTTCCTAAGCTATATATTTTTGGTTTATTAGGTCCCTTAACTTCTATTTGACTTCTTCGAGTCCTTAAACTTTCATTTTTTAGTTTATCAGGTCCTTGAACTTTTATTTGTCTTTCTCAAGCTCTCAATTATTTATTTTTTGGTTTATTGGGTCCTTAAATGGATCTTCATTTAAGGAACTAATGAATCAAAAAACAAAAGTTTAAGCATCTGAGAAAGTCAAATAGAAGTTGAGGGACCTGATGAACCAAAAAATGAAAGTTTAAGGTATTGAGAAAGCCAAATAAAAATTGTAGGATTTGATGAACCAAAAATGAAAATTTAAGGACCTTAAAATGAGTTTAGCCTAAATACTATCGTATGAACTGTTTTTGATTCTTTATCAATCATGAGAAAATGCAAAATACCTGAAGCCCCAATTTATAAATTATATTACTTTTCTGAAAATATTGAAAAATTGAATCCTAAAGATTTCTTTAGTCCATAAAGTGTATTATTATGAGTTCTTTATAATTTTATGTTACGTTTTGTTTAAAAGGAATTTACTACTCTATTTATTTTCTCTAAATAATGACAGAATTGCTGACTATATGAATTGTTGGATATATTATGTTTTGAAGGTAACTTATTTTTCTGAAAATGTATTTTCACATAAAATCAATCTTGATTTGATTTGCTTGACAAATGAAATAGAACAAAAATTTCTTGCTGCCCTGCAGACTGTGTGGTAGCAGTTTCTTGGGCTGCCACCATAGTCTAATTAATTAAAGGGTAATCTACACAAATCCCCTAAAAATGATCCTGTCTAATGTTTTTATCTCAGCTTTTTTATTTTTGCAGTAATCTCTCAATAAAATAGAAAAGTTTTCACAATTCCCTCATAACCCAAAACATGTTGATTTTATAATAAAATATGACAATTTTGCCCCACCAACTGTATCACTTTCACCAAAATCTCTGTTCCAATTGCAAATTCTTCATTGTCTTCATTCATCGATGGCTAAGCCTCCATCTTTGGCTCCGGAGATGTCTCCTACATCTCTGCCTTCAAAATCTCCATCGTCGTCTCTGGTACCAATATTGTCTCCAAACTCCCCAACTTCAAATCCGACTCCGGCACCGGTAGTATCGCCAAAATAAGAACAAAAATCAAAATCAAAAAATAGAAAGGTGAATATGTGGTCGATGAGAGCGGCAGAGTGAAAACCAAAAATTAGAGGAGGTGCCGCAGGGAGCAACCTCTGGTGGGTTAATGGCCAAGGCTTATGCTTCCATTTGCTTTAGGTTTGAGTTTGCTCGCTGTTTGTGCTGCTTCAATGACTACCCTGCACTTGGCTTTTTCTTTCTCTATTAATCTCACTGCTACTCTTGCTATTTCAAATATGTGTTGTTCTTCGAATTTCTATCATTGATATTCTCTAATCTATAAATGTAGATATCCTTAGAATTTGTTTCTATTCATAATTTTTTAATTTGGACTTGATATAAATTAAAGAAAAAAAACTACCTTCTGTTTTGCTGAAAGTGTCTCATTTTGGACTCCATATCATCATACAATTTTAAATCAAAGATATTGTTCATAATTCTTAATAACTTGAACGATAATACTAAATTGTTTATGCTCTTAATATGTTATGTGAACACCATGAGGTTTGCCCACTTTTATGGGAGCCTCCCGAATAATGGAAACCAACATCTGTGGATGTCCCTGCTGATTTAGTGATTTTTCGAATGAATTTCTAGTATAATACTTCATTTATTTACAAAGAAATAAATTTTGGATTTGTTGCCCCCTTTTTAAGGTGACGATCACTGCGTATGATCATACTATTACTTAAATTTTTGTTAAATTGTTATTATTTATAATGTTGAGATTAACTCTGTTAGCAATTAAGACTTTTTCATTCTTTGGATGAATAGTGGAGATATTGTGATTTTTAAATGTTTAAACTACTATAGTTATAAAAAGAAGAGATTGAAATCTCTTTAGAAAGCTATATGTCATAACAGGTCATACGGTTCACATCAGGTTACTTTTCAGTTTTATAGATTGTCAATTACATTTCATTTAAAAATAATTGTTCAATTCTTATAATAGACTATATCTCCAAATTCTCTCTAGATAAAATGTCAGATAAGATTGTAAAGAACAGTAAGACAAAATTTATTAAAAATTAAATTAAGGTAGTTCAGTTGATATAAGTTCACATCAGGTTGATTTTCGGTTTTATAGATTGTCAAATACATTTTAATTAAAAAATTTATTTAATTCTTATAATAGACTATATCTCAAAATCTATATATAAATGTAAGTTAGAATTGTAAAAAGCTGCAAACTAAATTTTATTCAAATTGATATTAGGTTGATATTAAATTGACATTAGGTATGGTTCATATTGAGTTTACATTAAGTATACATTGAGTTCATTTTTACTTTATTTTAAATTTACTTTTAGTTCAAATCCAATAAATATTAAATAGTTATTTTCATTAGTTTATTTGTCACTATATAAATTATTTTAATATTATAAAAAATTAATATATTAATTTAAATTAAGTTGACATTGAATTTACATTGAATTTATACTAAATTTATTTAGAGTTCACATTTAGTTCATATTTAGTTCACATTCAATTCAAATTTAGTTCACATTAAATTTACATTCAATTCACTTCGTAATATGTCATTTAAGATTATAAAGAGCAATTTGACAAATTTGATTAAAAATTAAATTAAAGTAGGGTAGTTGATATAGGTTCACATCAGGTTCATTTTTCGATTTGATAATCTGTCAAATATATTTCACTTACAAGAGATATTCAATTGGTATATTACACTAAATCTCAAAACTCTTTCTATATAAAATGTCATTTAAGATTGTAAAAAGTAGCAAGACAAATTCGATTAAAAATTAAATTAAAGTAGTTCAGTTGATATAGGTTCATATACAGTTCACATCAGGTTATTTTTCAATTTTATAGACTGTCAGTACATTTCACTTAAAAACAATTATTCAATTCTTATCATAAATTATATCTTAAAATTATTTTTATATAAAATATCATGTAAGATTAAGATTGTAAAGAATAGTAAGATAAATTTTATAAAAAAAATGAATTAAGGTAATTTAGTTGATATAGGTTCATATAAAGTTCACATCAGGTTGATTTTCGGTTTTATAGCCTATTAAAAATATTTCACTCAAAAAAATATATTCAATTTGCAGACAGCACCTAATTTTCTTATACAAATTATTAAACAAAAGTTGACAAATAATATTTTCATTTAAAATAATTATTGTGCAGGCACAAAAACCATGAACTTATTTAGTCTCCTCAACATTTATCATTCTACGCAGCCTCTGTCTAACCAAATTATTCTAATTATAACAGCATATTTGATAGCCATCTGAGATCCCATTGTGTCATAGGATAGTCATCTGAGATCACATTCTCTCAAAAACCTTAACTTTAAAACTTAGTTCCTTAATATGCATTATATTAATAAACCATATAATGTTACAATTCAAATTACAATTTTTTTTATCTATATTTCAAAATTTAACAATGTAGTGTAATTATCTCTTCAATTTTATTTCTGGGATAATCAACTTTTCCCCCTTTGTTTCATATGATATTCTACAGGTAGGAGCTGCTCGCCCATCGATTTTTAACGGATAACCACTCTTTCTGCGACATCACCAACATTTTCCCAACAACCCCTGCAATCAAATCCCAAATTAATTAAAATTAGGTTTAAGAAAGTTTTCAATTAAAAAATATAAATAAAAAAGGTACTTAACAAAGATAATACTCTAACTTTCTCCTGCCAAACAGCTGACGCATTGCTTTAGCTATGTGAGTCAAGCTAGCAAAGCAATAGAATCACAAGCAGAAATAAAAGCATTTGAGTAAAATTTCTTTACTTTTTAGCTTAAATAGGAAAAAAAAAGATTGGGGATTAGACTATGATGGCGGCAACGGCAAAGATGAAGGAGGATAGTTTGATGCAGAAGGTGATTATTGTACTGTTGATAAATCGTGGAATCAAAGTGAAGAAGAAAGTGGGGCAAATTATTCAATGTAATAGAAACACAATAAGAAATATATACTATAGGGAGGGATAAAATAGGAATGACAAATATAGAAAGGTAGGCATGAAAAGACTCTTTTAAAATTGAGAGATTTTTGCAAAAAATAAAATTTTGAATCACTAAAAAAAACATAAACATTTGAGATTTTGGGGGATTCCATGTAATTTTCTCTTAATTAAACAAAATTTGGTTAATTAGCTATTCCAATCTCTAGTTAATGAAATAGAAACAGATTAATTATCAGACTTTTAACACATATTTAAATTTATTTCAGAAATTTTCAATTGTAATCGCTGCACTATAAACCAATAACTTTTGCACTTCGCTTACTATATTAAACCTAAACTATACAACATAACTAAATTTTAATAAATGTTTCTCCAAAAGTTTTATTTAACTTTTAAAAGCATTATTCGGATTTCTAATTTAGCTCAAGTAATCATCATAAATAGCAGAAAATAAAATATTTAATTTAAATTATTTCTCTTTAAATTAAATTTATTTTACTTTAGTTGTATATCAGCTAAAACTTACTATATTATATATCTTGTATTTTTGTATTGTTAGTATTATTAAGTTACAAATTAATTAGTTAATAATTCAATATTGATATTATACATATTTATTTAAACACCACGTGTATAGACATCGGGATATAATATATTAGAAATTTGATATTTAAGAGTGTTTGTAGTTTTTATAAATTTGAATTTAGTGTTTGAAAATAATATTTAAAGTATGTGGATTGATAAATAAATAGAAAATAAAATTTGCTATTGAAAACAAACTTAAAGAGATGCAAACGGGTAAAATTTGAGCATCCAATTTTTAAATAAATTTTTTGGCCCAATTGTCTGTCAATTCAAACCGGAAAATATGTTTGATTTTTTATGATTGTATATTTTTACAAGATGCAATTGTAAATTCTAAGAAAAATCAGATATAATGAATAATTTGTAGAATTTATTTTTTATTTACTAAAATATGTTTAATAGCAATGATTAAACAATTTAAAAAGTAGAAATAATTTTTCTTTTTTTTTGTTTGTAGTATATTAGTTGGTTGAAATAAAAAAAATTGGTTGAGACTTGAAAGAACACCAGTAGAATATTTAATTTAATTAAAATTATGAACTAAAACTTTAAAATAATGAGTTAGACAGTTCTTTTTAATTATATTCTACATTCTACAAGTATATATTTTTAATGTAAAATTTTCATCATATATGTTGTTCAACAATATGCGTATAAAAATTGTCGTACACATCACATCATAAGCTCAAAAAAAAATTATTTCATTTATTAGATTATGTATTCAATAAGATGGTTTAACAGCTACAAATACATCTCCCACCAATACAGTTCGTAATTCCACAATTTGGAGGGCAAAGAGGTTTACAATCTTTATCTTTGTGACAAGAGACTTGATCTACTACTGCATTTGGTATGCATAGGCATTTTCTGGTCATAGAACAAATAGCATGAAGTCCTTTGTCACATCTAGTATCCCAACAATCCTCTTTATTTTCACATGCCATCGAGAGTAAAATGCCTGTAAATTAAATAAAATTTAAACATGAACATAATTATCCAATTATGAAACCCTAAATAATAAAAGGTCAAACCAATTTGTAAGTTTTTGTATTTTCTAAACTTTTGTCTTTATCTAGACTATGTTTTTAATTTATTTTATATTTTTAGGTTTTTTTACGGAAAAGATATACGCATTACATTCTTCATGGAACCCGTGTAAAATCAAATTTAAATGTCTACTTAACTCGACATGCTTGCAAAACGGAAAATATTACCAAATTCGGAAAGGGGGAAAATAATAAAAAAATTGAGTATAAAGGCTTGTTGAGAAAAGCTTAAAAAATATCAGAAAAATTAAAAAAATTAAAAGTAAATGTGCCTTTTATCATTTTTAAAGTGGAAATTATCAACCACTAATTAACGGCTGACGATATTTTCCTATGAAAGATCATTTTATTTAGATAAAAATAAAGATCAATAAAAAACAAATAGTATAAAGATATTATGAATAACAAAATTTAAAGAGGGATTATATAAATAAAAAATAAAAACTATATGAGCATTTCAATAAGTTTTTTTTAGAGAAGCTTATTAATGACTTAAGTGATAATAAATCGGATGCAATTTAAAATTATCGAAATATTACTGTTACATGTTATGTATGACTTATAGCGACAGATCAACGTACTTATATTGCCGGCAGTATACGCATATATTTGTTACGTGACTAAATATCAAAAATTAATCACATTTTTGTTTAAAAAGGTAAAAAAAAAAAATCTAATTACTTTGAACCAAAAAAATGCTTACATTGAGATCCAATGAGAAATAGTAATGCAATCTTCACACAAGCTGTTGCCATTTTATTTTCTATTTGCTTATTCAAAAAATATTATTCTTTTTCTTGGTTGTGATTGAACCTCTCATCTAATTGTTATTTATAGGGCATCAAGACAAGAATTAATCTTAAAACGAATTTACTAGTTACTTCATTTGGGCAGATTATGAGTTATTATCGCATTTATGGACATGTTGCGTTACAAAGGCAACTAAAATCTTTAAAAAGAAACTGTTACAAAAAATGCAAGAAAATATCCAAAGTTATTTCATTTGAATATGGTTGACAAAATAAAATACTATGTATAAATTGTTTTTGATTCTTTATCTTTCATGAGAAAATGCAAAACCCCTATTTATCAAACAAAAAAATTCAAACTCCTCAATCCCCAATTTATAAATTATGTTACTTTTTAAAAAATTGAATCTTAAAAATTTATTTAGTCCATGAAGCGTATTATTATGAGTTGTTTAGAATTTTATGTTACGTTTTGTTTAAAAGGAATTTACTACTTAATTTATTTTCTCTAAATATGACAGAATTGATGACCATATGAATTGTTGGAGAGTTTTTTTTTTTTTTGAATAAATTGTTGGAGAGTTAAAGCAACTATATATGGACATATTATGTTTTTAAGGTAACGTTTTATTTGATGAATTTTTCAAGGTAACTAAAATCTCCGATAATGCATTTTCATAGGAAATCAATCTTGATTTGATTTGCTTGACAAATGAGAGATTATATCTGGATTGTTTTTGATTGACAAAATCTATTCTAATATCTCTATATTTTTTATTATAAAAAAAAATCTCTGTATTTTTTATTTTTTTTATTTCTAAATTGAGAGTTTTTTTCTTTACTTGATACTTATATTTTTAAAAACAGTTTTATGTGGGTTTTTTTCTAACAAAGGTACAAAAGTGTTAGGGACTAAATAAAACTGTTTTCGAAAATACAAAAATTAAATAAAAAATAAAAAGACTTTATAAAATTGTTTTTAAAAGTATAGGGATCAAGTAAATAAAAAAACGTCTAAAGACGAAGTAAAAAAACGCCTAAAGATGAAATAAAAAAATATAGGGACCTTAGAATAAGTTAAATCCTTTCGATTCTCTGTCTTTCACATTGTCAAACCCGACTCAGCCCAGTCAGTTCAATCAAAAAAATCGGAGAGTATTGCCTTAGCCGGGCAGGGTTCTCTTAAATCCCATTTTTAGCAAACTCGTTAAAAACTTGTTCATTAGTGCAAATATCCGATTAATTCGGACAAACAGTCCGTATTTACTGGATTTGATGAGTTTTTTTTCCGTTATTTGATTTAATTTAATATTTTCACTCTAAATCTAGTTATGTGCCCGTTTTAAACTTAATAAACTCATAAGACGCAAATTTTTTATTTGTCGGATCAAATTACTTAATTAAATAGAGGTATTGTTTCATAGAATTTACTTGAAGCAGCTTAGACTGAACTCTTTTAAAATGTAATGTTTTTTTTTTATTTAATAGTTTAGTAACATATTATAATTTCTTTAATGTGCAATCTGTTTTCATTATGTCTCATCATAAGAATTCAGATCTGTCCTTCACCATTGAACTCATATGGAAAAAAAATCCATAAAGAAAATTCAAACTGGATTGGAATTCCCTCAAGTTTAAATGAATTTGAGAGGGTCATATTCATAATCTACACCGTTCATTGTAAAATGAACGGTGTAGATTAATTTGATTAAAATTATACCTTTTTTATCTACACCGTTCATTTTATAATGAACGGTGTAGATCGTGAACATAACCCCCTCAAGTTCATTTGAACTTGAGGGAATTCCAATCCAAACTAATATACATAAAAAGTTAAAAAAATCGTAAAGGAAAAAAAAATCAATCTATAATTTATATTTACTATATTAATTAATTAAATACTAAGATAAGCAAAGATATGGTTACTGGCCAAGGCAAACAAAAATAGTGAAAAAAAAAATAAGTGTACTCAGTTAAATATATTTGACCAAATCCATCTACAGGCCCCTGTATTTTACATTTTTTTCATAGGTGCTTATACTTTATTTTTGTATTATCTGATCCCTCTACTTACCTATTTTTTATTTTCAGGTCCTTTTTAAGTTTTTTTCCAGTCCTTTTATGTGACTGGAGGGGAAAAAAATTATAAGTAGAAGAACTGAAGGAAAAAAATTATAAGTACAGGGACTGGAAAAAAACTCAAAAAGGACATGAAAATCGAAAATTGATAAGTAGAAGGAACAAATAATACAAAAATGAGGCTAATAATCATCGACGGTACTCGACCTTTACCCTTAACTTCCGTAAACCCCCTATATTTTCAAAAGTTTCCCTAAACCCCCCAACCTTTATGGCGGCGCCATTCACGGTCCTTATGGACGAAAACACCCTTACAAAAAAAAATTGGCGGCTGGCGGCGCCACGTCATCTGACATGTCATAATTTTTTAAAAAAAATGAAAGCCCCAAAATACCCCTAAAATAAGCTAATCAAACCAAAACTCAATCATATTCGATCCAACCAAACCAAAAAAAAACGAACCAAACTAACCAAACCACCATCCACCCGCCGCCGGTACAGTCGCCGGTCGTCATCTCCGGCGACCATCTGTTCTAAGAACAGATCTGAAAACCCAGATCTGTTCTTAGAACAGATCTACAGATCTGTTCTAAGAACAGATCGGTCTTCTCAGGCGAACTAAGAAGACGCTTTCGTCTTCTCAGTTCGTCTGAGAAGACGAAGAGATATGTTCTTAGAACAGATCTAATTTCCAGATCTGTTCTTCAAGAACAGATGTGAAATCTGTTCCTGAAGAACAGATCATAACAGATTGTGGCGACCGGAGGTGGTGGTCGGACCGGCGGCGGTTGTTGGCCATATGGTCTGATTAGGCTGTTTTGGGTTTGGTTAGATTAGACTAGGGTGTTTTGGTTTGATTTTGATTTGGTTAAATTAAGGGTGTTTTGGGGTTTTTGAATATTTTTGGACCTATGATGATATGGCGCCATCAAATTTTTTCTTTTTTTTGTGCCGCCAGCCGCCAAATTTTTTTGTAGGGATATTATCGTCCATAAGTACCGTGAATAAGCGCCGCCACAAAAGTTGGGGGGTTTAGGGAAGCTTTTGAAAGTATAGGGGGTTTACGGAAGTGAAGGGTAAAGGTCGAGGACCGTCGATGATTATTAGCCCAAAAATGAAGTATAAGAACCTACGGGAAAAAAGTATAAAATACAGGGACCTTGTCACGACCCAAATTATTGAGCTGAGACCGGCGCTAACGGGAGTGGTAGCTCCGGAACCCGTAGCAAGCCTAGAACCCTTGTAAATTTTTCAATAGTAATCAAATAATGACATTACAACGGAAGCAAAAATACATATATAGATAATATATATTCAAATATTTACACTAATTGTTCTGATAAAATCGTGGGCTCTAGTTACCGTACCCTGTACGAACTGGCCTCCCGGTACTATATACACAAGTTAGTGTATTAACCTTATCACCGAAATTTGGTACCGTGAACAAAACACTTCCTACGTAGCCTATAAAAATATAATAAACAAAGACAGCAAGTAAAACATATAACCAAATCATGGTTACGACTCTGTCAATACAGGACCACTACTGCAGCACTACGGAAGTCAAAGAACTATACATACGTAGCTGACTTTAGGATCCCAAAACTGGCTTCTAGCTAGGTTCAGACACTAAGCACCTGAAAGACATCAAAAGTGAGGGGTCAATATTTGAGAAAATACTGAGTGAGCTTGCATTTTACTAACGGTATTATTATAAAACATAACATCGCATTTCAAATAAACATTAATGTAAAAATACATATAAACAAGTATTTGATCCGTTCGAAACTAAAATCCTGAAACATGACACGACTTACAAATATTCAAATCAGACTAATCCAAATGGTCCGACCCGGGAGTGTTCACATTCAACCACGTCGGCCGCGACCAATCTCTTAATCCCAAAGTGTGAGTCCAACTCACTAGATACGGGGCTCAGGTTAAACTTTAACTGAGTTCTCGCTCGTATCGAATTCATTGTCCAACTTCGAAATTCATATTTATAATCATATCAAATCATTTTTCATATTCAAACACACTAGACTGACTCGATACTGGTGATCACACAGCCTATTGACACCCAATAGGTAGCTAGTTTCTTCGGATCTCATACTAGTCTCTCGTACATAAAGCTTAATAGAAACATATAATAATCTAGCAAATCATACGTAATGCGATGCGTTTAAGTAATAATATAAGATATAATATCAAATTACATAAATAAATAATACACGAAAGTAAAGTGCAACTCACAGTGACCGCTATCCAATCAATGACGTGATCAATATGATAATATGCTCTCGCTAGTCCACGTCTACTGACCTCACTACTCGCTGACACGTCTGATAAAACGTTTAATAGTTACACGTGAATTTTATGCTTTACATGTGTAATACTTTTAAGTTTTAGGGTTTAGTTTCATTTTTATTATTATTCACGTATTCGATAACCCTTAGTTGTATTTACGAGTTAGCGAATACCGTTCCTTGTATTCGAGAATCGTATAACGTTCTTAACGTTTTTTGTTATCGTTAACTATCAAAACTGTCGAGCTTATCTCGAGACTTATGACTGTCGGGGTCCTTAATTCATCTTTTAGAGTCAAATATTCGAAAATGTCAAATACCTAGTTCGAAACACGGTCCGTGTGCACACTCGTGCAAGTTGGGTGCACGTTTGTGCGCCTCGGAGGGTACACGTTCGTGCAACCCTGGTGCACGTTCGTGCACCAAGTTCACGGCCCCCGGAAATCAAATTTCCGGGGCTTTCCGACCACCTCGATGCTCCACATACCTAGAAGACACTCTATTCTACAAAACTCGTATTTTCGTTTTTCCAAAAACGCTTAAATCGAGCTAATATCAACAAAATTCCAGTTCATAAACTTTATAACTATGAACAGTCAACAAAACTCGAATTCAACATCAAATCTCGAGATTTTTACCTTGATTTGAAGCTTAGGATGGATAGAGCCTTCAATTTCGAGGAGATCGACGCGAAAATCGTTTGAATCGGACGTCGAACGGAGAAACGGCGAAGAAACGTAATCGATCGATGTTTATTGAAGCTTACGGACTTCTCTCCTTCTGATTCATTCTTTCAAATGAAACCTATATATATATTTTGGTTAAAAGTTCGTTTTAATCCTTCTTTTCTTTCTTTGTTACAAAATATCCTTTAAAATTTTCTTTTGTTCGATTTAGTCCATAACTAAATCAATTAATACTTTAATCATAACCTATACGTATTATTTATATCCAATAAATAATACGACCCGAGAATTTATACTTTCCCATCAAAACTTATAATTTTCATTCTTGATGCGTAATTGGCTAAATTACCACTTTAGTCCCTGAACTTTATTTTGGGACTTTCCTTGACATTTTTCCTCTTAATTCCAATTCCAACGTTAGAACTGAAAATATAATATTAAATTTCTTGCTATAATCCTTTCCGAAACCGACCTACTAAAATTTATTTATTAATTTTTTCGGAAATTTTTCCGACATAGCCACTCCGGTGGCTCAACGCAGGACACGTGGCCCAATTGGATAATTGAATCTTTTGGAGTATTACAGACATCTAGATGGATTAAGCCAATATATTTTTAATAAAAATATTTAAATGAATTCTGGTTTATTAATTGTTAAATTGGGCACATAAAAATAAATTTGACAATAAAAGAAAATTATTTTTCCAATAAAATAAAAGAGAGTTAACTTGAATATTACTTCAACTAATATTGAAAATTAAAAGTTAACTTCAAAATAATATTCTACTTTTGGGGAAAAAAGAAAAAAAATTCAAAATAATAATTTTTTTTAATCATCAAATCTCATTAAATCGAATATGAAACAGTTATATTTATAAAAAAAATTGGGATAATTCGAAAATTAAACTCTGATAAAATCAGACAACATGCTGCCTGATTCGCATATCTTACTTACGAAAATAGAAATAAATTATTAATTGTTTCGTTAAATAAGTGCAGTTTTCGATCACTTTTCGATCCATCTTCTCCATTCACCCACAAACTCACAACGTTCCATTCAATCACCACTTGATAACTTCTTCATAAAAAAGAGACAACAAACCTTTCATAGAGAAAGAAATGACAAAATAAAACATTCAGAAAAAAGACAAACGATGAAAAATAAATAAAACTAATATAGCTCATAAACGATTTCATTTTATTGTTGAAAGATCTTCAATCAATCTTCACTTCTTGGTAATTGAATTGCGCTTCGTTTTAGATTTTAATCCATCAAGAAAAAAAAATCGCTACTAATATATTCTATGAAATTAAAATAATATAAATAAATGGATGGCTACCGTTAACAAAGAAAATCAAACCATTGACGCCAGCCGGAAAAAAAACTCTTGACAGAGCTAGGGTTTAAAACTAGAAGTGTATACCTTCAGAAAAAACTTTTATCAACATAACATTCATATTTTCATAAAATGATATTAAAGGTAAACTGTGATGATTTTTTCTAATTAATTCTTTTAAAATTGTAAATTTATTACAAGTTAGCTAATTTATTGATTTTTTTTAATTTTCTAAAATCAATTTAATATCTTTTAAAATTAATTTATTCAAATCACGTGATATTTCAATCGACAACTCTTATTCTTTTCAAAATAAAAATAAAAATTACACATTCAATTATTATGTAGGCACAATTTAATCAAGTTTAAAAAATGGGATAGGTTTACAACGAATTGGTTGAATTGGAGTAAATTAACAACTTTTGAATGGTTTGGATAGTTTTTCAAAAAGTCAAAAAGATTTTTCCTTCTTTTTTACAGCATTAGGCCTTTATTAAAATTATGAAGTTTAAAATATTTCTAGTCAAATTGAATCAAAATGGTGAGTTTAGAAAATACATGTCAGCAAAAATTCATTCATAAATTGGGATACATCATACATAGAAAATAGAATCCGAAGAAAAACAAACTTTTATTTCATTGATAAAATGATGTGTCGAGTGATAAAATGATGTGTCGAGTGATATGATTTAACAGCTACAAATGCATCTTCCACCAATACAATTTGTAATTCCACAATTCGGAGGACAAAGAGATTTGCAATCATTATCATTGTGACAATATTGAACTGCATTTTGTTCCACTGGTATCTTATAATCTGGAACGCATGTGCATTGTAGGTTTCTACACTCGGGATGATAATCTTTCTCACATTTAAAATAGCTGCAGCTCTCATTAGAATAGCATGCCATTGACACTAAAATGCCTGCAAAATAAATTGAATTTTGTACCATAAACAAATGATAATATTAATTGAGCAAGAATAAACTTGTGATTAAGATTAACTCAAAAGATACATGAAATCTACTAAATGTCAATTGTATCGAGTTTATAGCCATTCGAATTAATTATCGAGTTGAATTCAAATATTAACATAATCAATCTATTTTTCTATTTTTATGATTATTTATTTGAATGAAAGAAATGCTTACAGTGAGATGCAATGAAAAGTAGTATTGCCATTTTCAAACAAGTTTTTGCCATCTTCTTTTCTATTTTCACTTCTATTTGCTTATTCAAAAAATATTATTTTTTGTATTAGTAATGATTTTTGAACCTGTCACATAATTGTTATTTATAGAGCAGCAAGACCATAGCTAACCTTAATCGGGCAGATTACATGAATTGTTGGAGCAATTATGGAAATGTTGTGTTTTAAAGGCAGGTAAAATCTTTTAAAATAAAGTTTTGCAGAAAATGTAAGAAATCCAATGAATACTGAATTTGCTTGACAAATAAAAAATTATGTCTAAGTTGTTTTTGATTCCTTTTGTCATTCATGAGAAATATGTAGCAATCTCACGCCCCCATTTTAGATATTATGTTACCTTTCCTTAAAATTGAAATAGTGAATCATATGCCTCCATTAAACATTCTTTTTCTGCTTAAATATATTAACAAAACACACTTAACATTCACCAGATCGCATAAAATGGTCGTCTTTTGATAGTTAGTTGCTTTAAAAATCATGAACTTTCACATCTTTAACAAATTTAACGCGAACTACTAAATTTTAGCAATATCAAACACAAAATTTTGAATTTTTGCAATTTGAATCATCGAGTAATTTTCCGTTAGAAAAATTGATGTTGTGGACGCTGGAATAGTGACTTATTTAATCCCTAGACACATGTTTTAGGATCTAGTTGATAAAAAAGTTAAAAGTGATTTATTTGACTCAGAAACACAAATTTTGAGGGGTGAATTGACCCTTTTTTCAAAAAAAATGCATCACAACTTTTTAAATGAGATATAAAAAAAAGGACTTTTTAATTAAATTGGACAGATGGGAGTATTATTTATTGTCCCTAAAGTTTGCCAATACTGATGAATGCAAATACATGTATGTTTTGCATTTTGTATCATGTGTACCGAGATGAGTTCATAATATGCAGGCGCACTTGCCATTTCTACAATGAAATTGTTCATTAATTAGACAGACATTATATTTATGTTCACAATCTTTATCAGAGGTGCAGCTATCTGCTTCATCAATTGATTCCTGTGTCGGATATTGGCAGATGCATTGAAAGTTTATACAATGAGCTTGGCCTGAAACACAACGAATAAACTTGCATTCATCTTCATGGAAACATCGACCTATTACTCTTGTTGATTGTGTCACCAACATGCCTGCAAATTTTACGTTCTTTTATCAGCCGGTGGAACCAGAAAATGGAAGAGATCGCGTGAAAAATGAAAAATAATTGGTGAAACCATTACAAAAACAACAATATAAGAAATAGAAGAACAATCTAATAGAAAATAGAAGCTTTATTGATTTTAAGAAAATGATGATTACATACTCAAGACAATCCAATCTTCCTTTTATAAACATAAGGAGAGGATGCAAAAATAACTGCCATCTAACAAACTCTAGGACTCACACTTAGCTCATGACTAATCTATTCAGCACATGGTCTATTTCTGAATGACAGCTCAGCAATCCAAGTGATTCTGATTATGTCAAATGACAGCTCATTCCAGGCTGTATGATTGTTGAGGAAAAACCCAACTCGTAGTAAATCCGGAAGTCGGATGTCGATCCCACGAGGACTAAAGGTTTAAAGTGAGTGAAATCGCTTATGAAATTCAATTCGGAAAGCACAAATAAAGATTGGTTTTAGGTAACAATTCTAACAACTAAGAATCAACTAAACGCTAAAATGCAATAACTCAAAAAGCACTAATTATCAACGATTTAGAATCAATAAAGGGAAACGTCAAGGGATTGGCAATCACACCTAGGTCATGCATTCATGGTTGGTCAAATTGGAAGTATTTCAAGGGCCGAGTGAAGTCTAAAGCGTTATTCCCGCTCTCTCGAGCCTCAAGGAACAACAAAACCGCTACCTAATCACCTAATCAATACCAAGCTCACTCTCGTGTTACAAGGCATAACCAAACAATTAACTAGCGATTAATCAATCAACTCTAGGGCCACCTAAGTTCAAACCCACTCTCGTGGCGCTCTAAAACCTAGGTTTTCAATCCTATTAGTCAATCTAATCAACCACCTCTCGGTGCATCAATCAAACTCTAAACATGCTTAGGGTAGCTAATCCTAAACAAGCAATAAGCAATAGGAGTAAAACATGAGTAAACAACATTAAGAACCAACCAATCATACAACCCTAGGCTATCATACCAACCCCCTAACAAGAGGCTTAGCCACTCATGGCTAAGTTCTCAATACAAGCACTAATCAAACAACTAAACATTAAGAAGTAGAGAAAGATTACCTTAAGTAAAATGGAAGAACAATAACTCATAAAAGATAATGAAGATTCCACAATAAATAAGCTTGCATTAATTAATAAAAGACCTTGTTCAATCAAAACATTAAAAGCTTCACTTCACCAACAATGGTGGAAAAGATGGAGCACACTACTCTAAAGAGATTCTAAACTATTTTTAGGAGGCAACACAAAAGGAATCAAAATAATGAATGTTGCATACCCTAATTTGAATCATAAAGTAGTACTTATAGTAGTCTCAAAAAGGAAATAAAAACATCCTACAAATGAGTGTTGGGCCAAAAGAGGAAATGTGCAAAAGCCTTAGTCCTTTTCTTCAAATTTCTGAATCCCTCGAATAAGTCATTGCACGATCCGTGCAACTCAACTTATCCAAGCTTGCACGAATCGTGCAAGAGTCTTCAAAAGCTTCTGCCCACAAATCTGGAGGTTGCACGATCTGTGCAAGGTGATGCACGATCCGTGCAATGCTCTGGATTCTAGGAATTCTTCGATTCTTTCGCTTCCGGCTTTGCTCTTCGCTTCCTTTCTTTGAATCTCCCTCTTTTTACGCCAAAGATGCATCCTAACGCTCCATAATCCTGAAACGCTTAAGCACACAAATAAGATATAAAAATACCTCAAAGTGCATAGCAAGAGACACTAAAATGCATCAAAAACACTTTATATTATAGGAGTAATTTACTCCTATCAAACCTCCTCACACTAAATCTTTGCTTGTCCCCAAGCAAGAAATGCATTGCACAAAACTCAAAAACTAGTAATTTGGCAAGATTGAACACGCATCAATAATCATACTCTAGTATCAAAAATGCACAAATGCAAACGTCTAACATCAACAATGATGAACAATGCACACAAATGAGCCATGCAAGTTGTAATGACATATTGCGAAGACAAAGAGAAAACAATTGCATTAGTCTAAGGTCAATCTCGAATACTCAAGTTATTACCATCATCTACGGGACATGCGAATACTTGGTCAAACAAGAACATTGGGCAAGTTATGGCAAAATCAAACATAAGCATTGAGCAAAGGCACTAAAATCCTCTCAAGGTATCACTCTAACACACAAGTGTTTAAAGCAAAGAAATGAAGCACACAAACACGGAATTCCCATAGGTTTGCTCATAGTCCTAAACTCCACTACTTAGCTCGGTGATCGATGATTATCCTATGGACTTTGTACGGGTTGTAACGTGGCCAAGGTCGGGGTAGGTGAAGTTGATATTTTAGGCTACAACTTGACTTGAAACTAGTTACTACATTAACATCGAGCTTTTAGGTTAGCTTGAAATTTTAGCATAATTGAACTTCTCTTGTTGTTCTAACACCTTTATTTCTTTTTCTTACTTTTTCTCTTTTTTTTAAAAAAAAACTTTCTTTATTCTTTCTTTGTTTTGATTTTCCTTGTTTTTTTTTTTGTTTTTTTTTTTTTTGAATTTTGTTTCTTTCTTAGGTGTAGATTTTTGCCTTTGGAACTCAAGTTCAAACTACTTCATTTTCATCAAGCTATTACCCTCTCCTCCTCACACTAGTTCTCAAGTCAAGTTCGGGTGATTTAAAAGTGGACATTGAAGAACGGAATATGATGTGATTATGGAAATATTCAACAAAGGTCTAGGCTCAAATTGGCTATCTAGAGGTAAAAGGTTAGCTTTTTAAAGTGGTCTCTAGAATTGGTTACACCTAATGCCATACTCATCTAATCATCAACCACTCAACAATGTAATTTTGAATGGACACCGAGCAAATTCTAGGAATTCCGGACAATTGACACTCACAACAAACAATTAGGCTCGAAAAAATCTCGAAAAAATACGTGGTGTTATGCCTAATGCTCAATTCCTATGTTTTCATGCCACTTATGCCCAAAATTGCGTCAACACAAATTTTTAAAACTTTGTCACACATCATGCATCCATATTAGGCTAATCAATTGAATTCGATAATCAACAACTAAAGGTCAATTTTACCGCTATCCCTTTGCAACATGTCATGTCAATTTTCATTTCATTAAGAAAGCATTGAACACAATTGTCTAAGCTAGAAAAATGCATAACGACATTAAAGCACAAGAGATAGTGAATGTTGATACATTTCAAATCATTACCAAAACACTAACTTTATCACAAAGATCATTTCACAAGCTTGGCACAAGAGTTTAGTGGAGGCGACTCAAAACAACCTAACACAACTAGACTCTAAAACAAAATGGATCAAACATAAAGCAATTACTAAAATAAAACCTAACAAAACGAAATACAATTCACCAACCCTCCTCACACTATTTCTAATCTTAGTCCCTAAGCGAGAAATAAAGAAACACAAAATTGTATGAGTTGAGTTAGAGAAATGCAAATCTTGGTTCAATCGAATTCCGGTGGTTCGGGGGATGGAGTTGGGGATGGATAGGCCGGTCCTCCTTGGGCATTGAAATAGTCACGTAATTTCTCCTCGTGACGCCTTTGTCGATCATGAAGCCTCTTTTGGCGATATTCCATGCGCGCCCACATCTTGCGTTGATCCTCCATGAATCGGAGTTGGGTGGCTTCAAACTCGTTCCTTGCATTCTCATTAGGAGCGGGAGGCTCCCATTGCACGCCCTCCGGTACCGCTTCTCCTTCGGCGCTTGTTCCGGCCGCCTCACTTCCCTTTCTTCTCACATTTTCCTTTTGTTTTCTTGGGGCGGCCTCATCTCGTGGTTGATATCCGGAGTATGGAAATGTCTCACCGGGGTGTGCTCTCTCCCACTCATTTTGAAGGTATTTGGTGACAATTTTCCCCTTTCTCACAAATCCGCCCGTGGTGAGGTGATCCTCATCTATCAATTTTGGAGCTTCAATCTTGTAGCGACTTTCATCAAAATCCGGAACCTTCCGAGCCAATTGCAACACAAACCAACCATATCCTATCATCTTCGTCTTGCGGGGGATTTCTTGCAACATCTTCATGAACCGAAAAGCCGTGTTCACCTCCACATTATCCGCTAGGGGATTTGCAATGAGATTGATGATGAGCAATTCTCCTCGTGTTAGCTTGTTGGACTCATTCCTTCCACAATACACATGACTATACCACTTGAGCAATACTATCAACACAATATCTCGAATTTCATTCAACTTAGAGCGGTGTGTATCAAAAACCGCCTTTCCCGATGCCGCATTCCAAACCGCATTGTCATCATAATTCTCATAAGACGGCATGTACTTAATCCCCACATTCGGTAGATCATACTCATTGCACAAGTCTTCTAATGTGAATATCGCTTCCTTACCTACCAACCGGTAAGTGATGTCCGTTTCGGAACCGGGCACTACCTTGAGCGTAGTGAAAAACTCATAAGTGAGAGCTTCACAAAAATCGTGTGTCGAACCCGTCATCTTCCTTAACTCCACCAAATCTAGACAATTTTCTAACCCGGCCTTGATACCGAGCTTCTCCAAGGATTCCCAATGAAGTGCATAGTGCTCGGCAATCCCCCTTTTCTTGAGCTTCTTGTAAAGTTCGCCCTCTTCTACCGTCCGTATCTCAAATGGTGCTTCGTATTGACGAGTGAGAGCACCCGGAGTGTTAACTCCGATGGTTCTTGAACCGGAGGCGGTTGTCTTTCGGGAGGAACGAAATGTACGTAGTGTTTGATCATCTTCAAGAGTGGGGTTGTTTGCTTTGGCTTTGGATCTTGTGGCTCGAGACATGATGAGAAGGGAAAAGGGTAGTCGGAAATGAATTCGGTTTTGAATTTGGGTGGCTTAAGTGGTGGTTAAAGCTTGTGGGAGTTTTTGCTTGATGAAAGAGAAAGAAGGTTTTGGCTATGGAAGATTTGCTAGAAAAGGAAAAGAGTGATGGAGAAGATGAAGTGTTGGATGGCTTTTTAAGGATAAGAAACCAAATTTGAATTTGAATGGTGCAAGATGATGCCAACTCATCAATCTTTGTGTTTTGTTCTTCTTATGAAAGGTCAAGATCAAGCCACACAACAATCCAAGTGCTTTAAGAATGGGCCAATAAGAAAATTTCATTCCCCTCTCTTCTTTTCATGTTGCACGGATCGAGCAATATGTTTTAATTGCGTTGCACGATCCGTGCAAATGTTGGAAAAAGCTACTGCCCACGGTCTGGAATATGCACGATCCGTGCACTTGGACTTATGGGACTTTGCACGGATCGTGCAATGCATAAAGGAGAGAATTTGAAATTTTTCTTTCTTTTTCCGACATTCTCCTACACATCACAACCGAAACACACCGGCGTTATCTTGAACCAAACAAAATAAAATACGAGAAATAAACAAACAACCTAAACACTAAACAACTATGAACTAAACACAAATTAAAATTAAGACGAACCTCTTGGGATTGCCTCCCAAGCGCGCTTGTTTAGAGTCGAAAGCTCGACTATCCCGCGGTTGACTCAAGTAGGAGTGGTGAAGGAGACTTCATCTTCCACCCGGTTAGTCAAAGGCCCAAGATACGGTTTGCACCGGTGTCCATTAACCTTGAAAGTCTCACCCTTAGAATTCTCCAATTCAACCGCATTGTGATTCGCCACACTCCGGATTTTGAATGGGCCACTCCATCGAGATTTCAATTTTCCCGGAAACAACCTCAAACGTGAGTTGTAAAGAAGAACAAATGATCCAACCTCTAAAACTTTGGGGGAGATGTGAGAATCATGCCATCGCTTCGTTTTTTCTTTATAAAGCTTTGTGTTCTCATATGCCATGAAACGGAATTCATCCAACTCATTTAATTGAAGCAACCGCTTCTCTCCCGCCGCCTTAAAATCGAAGTTCAACTTCTTTATAGCCCAATACGCTCGATGCTCAAGTTCTAAAGGAAGATGACACGCCTTTCCATAGACAATACGAAACGGAGACATCCCAAGTGGAGTTTTGTAGGTCGTTCTATAAGCCCACAATGCATCATCCAATTTCAATGACCAATCTTTCCGGGATCCATTCACCGTCTTCTCGAGAATTCTTTTCAACTCACGGTTCGAAACCTCAACTTGGCCGCTAGTTTGGGGGTGATAAGGAGTAGCGACTCGATGGTGCACATTATACTTTCTCATAAGAGCTCCAAATTGCCGATTGCAAAAATGCGAGCCATCGTCACTAATAATCACTCTAGGCGTCCCGAAACGGTTCACTAACCTCTTTAGGAAGTCCAATACCACCTTGGCGTCGTTTGTAGGCAAAGCCTCCGCTTCCACCCATTTTGAAACATAATCGACACACACCAAGATGTATTCCTTCTTGAATGAGACCGGAAAGGGCCCCATAAAGTCGATTCCCCATACATCGAATATCTCCACTTCTTGAATCGAAGTCAAAGGCATCTCATCACGTTTGGATATGTTACCCACCCGTTGACACCGGTCACAATGGTCAACAAACTCTTTGGCATCCCGAAACAACGTAGGCCAAAAGAACCCGCTCTCAAGCACTCTAGCGGCGGTTCTTGCCGATCCATAATGACCGGCTTCGTGACAAGATGATAGAATAGGCATCATTTCTCCCAAAGCCACACACCGCCGTATCATCCCGTCTCCACAAACTTTAAACAAGAAAGGTTCATCCCATAAATACCTCTTAACATCGGATAAGAACTTTTTCCGTTGATGCGATGTCAAATCCGGAGGCATGACTTCCGATGAGAGATAATTGGCGAAATCGGCATACCATGGCGTTTCCACTTCCCGAATCATCATAAGTGTTTCATCCGGGAACCGCTCATTAATCTCAATACCAATAGGAATCGGCTCCGGATTTTCAAATCTTGATAAATGGTCCGCTACCACGTTCTCCGTGCCCTTTTTATCCCGGATCTCTATGTCGAATTCTTGCATCAAAAGTATCCACCGAATAAGTCTTGGCTTGGCGTCTTGCTTCGTAAAAAGATATCTCAAAGCGGCATGGTCGGTATAGATAATGGACTTTGATCCGAGCAAGTATTGCCGAAATTTATCCAAGGCAAACACTACCGCCAACATTTCTTTTTCGGTGGTAGTGTAATTGAGTTGTGCTCCGGCCATCGTCCGGCTAGCATAGTAGATCACGTGCACCTTCTTATCTTTCCGTTGACCCAATACACACCCCAAAGCTTGATCGCTTGCATCACACATAAGCTCAAAAGGCAAGTTCCAATCCGGAGACGAGATGATAGGCGCGGTCACAAGAGCTTCTTTCAATTTCTCAAACGCTTCATGACACTCCTTGGTGAAATCAAAAGGAGCGTCTTTCACTAACAAACTTGTGAGAGGCCTCGCAATAGATGAGAAGTCTTTAATGAACCGGCGATAAAATCCCGCATGGCCCAAGAATGCCCGGACTCCTTTAACCGTGACCGGAGCAACCAATTTCTCAATAACCTCCGTCTTGGCTCTATCAACTTCAATACCCGCTTCCGAGATCTTATGCCCAAGCACAATACCCTCTTCCACCATAAAATGGCATTTCTCCCAATTAAGTACCAAGTTGGTCTCCTCACACCGTGCTAACACCCGCTCAAGATTAGCTAAACAACCATCGAAAGAATCACCAAAAACGGAGAAATCGTCCATAAATACCTCCATTATGTCCTCCATCATATCATTGAAGATCGAGGTCATGCAACGTTGAAAGGTTGCGGGGGCATTACACAATCCGAATGGCATCCGTCTATAGGCAAACGTCCCGTAGGGGCAAGTGAAAGTTGTCTTCTCTTGGTCATCCGGGAAAATAAGAATTTGGTTGTATCCGGAATATCCATCGAGAAAGCAATAGTACTTGTGACCCGCCACCAGTTCAAGCATTTGATCAATGAATGGTAGCGGGTAGTGATCCTTTCTAGTTTCCGCGTTCAACCTTCGATAGTCGATACAAACTCTCCACCCGGTAACCGTTCTTGTAGAGATTTGCTCCCCTTTTTCGTTCTCTACTACCGTCATTCCTCCCTTCTTCGGTACGCATTGAACCGGACTAACCCAACCACTATCGGAAATCGGATAAATAATCCCGGCGTCTAGAAGCTTTACTATTTCCTTATGCACAACTTCCTTCATGTTCGGGTTCAATCTTCTTTGCCTTTGTGTAACCTTCTTGGCTCCATCCTCGAGGTTGATCTTGTGCATCACCACTTGAGGACTTATGCCTCGAATGTCGGAGATTTGCCATTCCATGGCTAACACATGCTCCTTCACTACTTGCACAACCCTCTTCTCTTGTTCCTTAGAGAGCTTGTTTGAGATGATGATAGGTAGAGATTCACCTTCTCCGACAAAAGCGTAACGGAGATGCATAGGTAGGGGTTTCATTTCGACTTGAGGTGGTACTTGGGAGGAAGGAGGTGTGACTCCCTCATTCTTAATCAAAGTCTCCGGTGTGGGCCCGTCTTCATCATTGCACTCATCTTCGGAATCATCGGATTGGAATACAACTTGCTTCACTTCGAAAATTTCAAAATCTGCCTTAACTATGCCTTGCACGATCCGTGCATTGTGACTTAAATGTGTTGCACGAATCGTGCAAGTCTCAGTTTTAGCTTCTGGAACTCTTCTTTCCCTTGCACGAATCGTGCAACCAAGTTTGTGGGTGTTGCACGAATCGTGCAACAGCTTGCACTCCCCCAATTCTTGCACTTTCAACTCTAGCCCCCGGTTCGATGCTTTCAAGTTTGCTTCTAGTTGTTCCTTCACAAGTTCATCAACTACATCAATCCTCATGCACTCTTCCTCCTCGATGGTACCCCGCATGGCTTTCTTCATATCAAACTCAACTGTTTCCTCATCGATTCGCAAAGTCAATTTACCACCATGCACATCAATTAAAGCCCTTCCGGTGTTCATGAAGGGTCGCCCCAAGATCATTGGGCACTCCTTATCCACCGCATAGTCCAAGATAACAAAATCAACCGGAAAGATGAATTTATCTACCTTGACAAGCACATCCTCAACAATCCCAAACGGCCTCTTCAACGAATGATCCGCTAGTTGGAGTACCATCGAGGTGCTTTTCACGGTTTGATCTCCACAAAGTGTCCTGAAAAGAGTTAAGGGCATAAGATTAATGCTAGCACCAAGATCACATAGGCAATTTATAGAACTCATATTTCCTATAGTGCAAGGTATAGAAAAACTCCCTAGGTCCTTCAACTTAGCCGGAAAATCATTCAAAATAATGGAGCTACACACTTCCGGAATGGGAACCGTTGCGCCACTATCCCAACTTCTTTTGTTGGTGATGATATCCTTCAAGAACTTCGCATATTGTGGCATCTCGCGTAGTGCATCCGCCAAGCTAAGATTAATTTGCAACTTCTTGAAAATCTCAAGGAACTTATGAAATTTTTTGTTCCCTTGAGCCTTCCTTAACCGGCTTGGAAATGGAACCGGCGGCACAAACGGTGGTGGCGGTGGCGGCCTCACATAAGGCTCTTCAACCTCGATAACCACTTCCTCACGCTCCCTTGGTAATTCTTGGCTTGAGCTTGCTATATCAATCACAATTTGGGGCTCATCTTCCTCCACAACATGCTTCTTCCCTTTTGCTTTCTCAAGGTTTCTCCCACTTCGGAGCTCTACCGCCTTAACATGTTCTCTAGGATTATTTTCCGTCGTGGATGGCAACCCCCTTTGAGTTCTTCCTTGAAGTGAGATAGCCATTTGAGAAATTTGAGTTTCCAAATGGTGAATAGTGGAAGCTTGGTTCTTCTCCCTTTGCTTATTTTCATTGTGAAGTTGCCTATTTTCAGCCTCCATCTTTTCAAATTTCTCCATCAATTTGACAAGCATGTTTCCCTCATCCGTGTTCCTTGGTTGTTGGAAACCGGGAGGGTGTTGTGGTCTACCACCATAATTATTCCCATGGTTTGGGTTTCCTTGATAGTGACCTTGTTGTTGTGGAGGCCTATTATTACTTTGGAAGCTTGAACCCGCTTGATTAGACCCTTGAGCATTGCCTTGCCCCTCTTGATTTCTCCACCCGAAATTTGGATGATTCCTCCATCCGGGGTTATAAGTGTTGGAATAAGGATCATTGGCTTGCCTTTGACCCCCGATGTAGTTCACTTGCTCACTCATACTTTGCCCCGTAACTAGGCATTCGCCTCCCGAATGGTTGAAATCCCCACAAAACTCGCATCCTACTTGGACATAGGCCACCGGAGCATTTCTTGGAGCAACTTGTTTCCTTAAGGCATCCACTTGCGCTTGAAGTGAAACATTTTTTTCCTTGATAGCTTCCATCTCTCTAACTTGGTCAAGCGTCATTACCGACTTTTGACTAGCCGGTGCTCTTCTCTCCGTGGGCCCCCATGTGCTACTAACCATGGCCAACTTCTCTACCAACTCAAGAGCCTCTTCATACGTCTTTTGCATCAAAGATCCCCCCGAAGCCGCATCAATAGTGGCTCTAGTGGTGACATTCGTTGCATCATAGAAAATTTGAATCACGTGCTCCTTGTTAAGCTTATGATGGGGAACACTCCTTTGTAAATCCTTAAAACGCTCCCAAGCTTCATAGAGCGACTCCCCGTCGAATTGCACAAACTCAAGAATGTCTTTGGTTAACTTTGTTGTCTTGCCATGCGGAAAGTACTTGTTAAGGAAAGCTTGAGCCAACTCCCGCCAAGTATGGATCGATTCATTGGGTAGAGATTGAAGCCACAAACTAGCTTTATCCCTCAAAGAGAAAGGGAACATCCGGAGTTTGATTTGGTCCGCGGTTATCCCATGAAGCTTGAACGTGTTAAGGACCCCCAAGAACTTGGCTATATGGGCATTTGGGTCCTCATGCTTCAACCCAAAGAAAGCACAACGGTTCTCCAAGAGTTGGATAGTACTTGGCTTGATCTCAAAAGTTGCCGCTTGAACCGGCATAGCGAAACATCCGAACGTGGCATTATCCACATCCGGCAAGAAGAACTCGCCCAAAGTTTGCCTCGGTTGATCTTGCACTTGCGGTTGCACCCGAGGGCGAACATCCCTTGGTCGCTCTTGTTGCCTTTGTTGATTCACATTCTCAAGTGGAGGGGTGGATATTGTTGTTCCCCTTCATCCACTAGAGGATTGAATCCTTCTTCTACCTCATAATCATGTCCGTCACCCTCCATAACTAAAGGAATCCGGGCTCTCCTTCTTACGCCTCTTTCGTAACTACCAAGATCCTCTTGAAAAGGTTCTAGTGGAAGATTAGCACGCCGTGTATTATGCATACACAAAGGGTAAATTCCTACACAAACAAGGACAAGAGAACCGAGCGTAAATCACGAAAAACGCAAGAATGAACAATAAAAGTAAAAACAGAAAATAACGCTAACTCGACCGAATTTCAAAATACTTTCAATCAATTAAACGCAACCTAGTCCCCGGCAACGGCGCCAAAAACTTGTTGAGGAAAAACCCAACTCGTAGTAAATCCGGAAGTCGGATGTCGATCCCACGAGGACTAAAGGTTTAAAGTGAGTGAAATCGCTTATGAAATTCAATTCGGAAAGCACAAATAAAGATTGGTTTTAGGTAACAATTCTAACAACTAAGAATCAACTAAACGCTAAAATGCAATAACTCAAAAAGCACTAATTATCAACGATTTAGAATCAATAAAGGGAAACGTCAAGGGATTGGCAATCACACCTAGGTCATGCATTCATGGTTGGTCAAATTGGAAGTATTTCAAGGGCCGAGTGAAGTCTAAAGCGTTATTCCCGCTCTCTCGAGCCTCAAGGAACAACAAAACCGCTACCTAATCACCTAATCAATACCAAGCTCACTCTCGTGTTACAAGGCATAACCAAACAATTAACTAGCGATTAATCAATCAACTCTAGGGCCACCTAAGTTCAAACCCACTCTCGTGGCGCTCTAAAACCTAGGTTTTCAATCCTATTAGTCAATCTAATCAACCACCTCTCGGTGCATCAATCAAACTCTAAACATGCTTAGGGTAGCTAATCCTAAACAAGCAATAAGCAATAGGAGTAAAACATGAGTAAACAACATTAAGAACCAACCAATCATACAACCCTAGGCTATCATACCAACCCCCTAACAAGGGGCTTAGCCACTCATGGCTAAGTTCTCAATACAAGCACTAATCAAACAACTAAACATTAAGAAGTAGAGAAAGATTACCTTAAGTAAAATGGAAGAACAATAACTCATAAAAGATAATGAAGATTCCACAATAAATAAGCTTGCATTAATTAATAAAAGACCTTGTTCAATCAAAACATTAAAAGCTTCACTTCACCAACAATGGTGGAAAAGATGGAGCACACTACTCTAAAGAGATTCTAAACTATTTTTAGGAGGCAACACAAAAGGAATCAAAATAATGAATGTTGCATACCCTAATTTGAATCATAAAGTAGTACTTATAGTAGTCTCAAAAAGGAAATAAAAACATCCTACAAATGAGTGTTGGGCCAAAAGAGGAAATGTGCAAAAGCCTTAGTCCTTTTCTTCAAATTTCTGAATCCCTCGAATAAGTCATTGCACGATCCGTGCAACTCAACTTATCCAAGCTTGCACGAATCGTGCAAGAGTCTTCAAAAGCTTCTGCCCACAAATCTGGAGGTTGCACGATCCGTGCAAGGTGATGCACGATCCGTGCAATGCTCTGGATTCTAGGAATTCTTCGATTCTTTCGCTTCCGGCTTTGCTCTTCGCTTCCTTTCTTTGAATCTCCCTCTTTTTACGCCAAAGATGCATCCTAACGCTCCATAATCCTGAAACGCTTAAGCACACAAATAAGATATAAAAATACCTCAAAGTGCATAGCAAGAGACACTAAAATGCATCAAAAACACTCTATATTATAGGAGTAATTTACTCCTATCAATGATCTTCTTGTTGCAGCTAAGAAACACAGGAGGAAGAACTTGTGTTTGTTGTTGCTTGATGCTGAAGGAAACACAATCAGAAGAAATGTGAATCAAGTTTACAGCAGTAGCTGTGATACCCCCCCTCAAGCTGGATCATATATGTCATATAGAGACAGCTTGGAAATTGCAGTTTCAAAATTAGCAGGAGGTAATGGCTTAGTGAAACAATCTGCAATTTGATTAGAGGTTGAGATTGGGAGCAAGTGAATCAGGCCAGAATTGATCTTCTCTCTCACAATGTGGCAGTCAATCTCAATGTGTTTTGATCTTTCATGAAACACAGGGTTGTGTGCTAACTGAATAGCAGAGTTACTGTCACAGAAAATTTGTGCAGGAAGTTTAAAACTGGCTAGTGCCCTGTATTCAGCTTCAGAACTTGATCTGGAGATAGTAGTTTGCTTCTTTGCTTTCCATGAAATGAGTGACTTGCCAAGAAAAACAGAGAAACCAGACACTGATTTTCCGGTGTCAAGACAGGAGGCCCAGTCTGAGTCTGAAAAAGCTGTCAATGTGATAGTAGAAGAGGAGGAAAAGAATAGACCTTTGCCATGAGCCCCTTTGATGTATTTGATTATCCTATGAACAGCTTGCATATGAGCAGATGTGGGACAATCCAAAAATTGGGATAATTGCTGAACAGCAAAAGACAAATCAGGTCTTGTATTGCACAGATAAAGCAATTTGCCAACCAATTTTCTATATTCTGTATTGTCTGATAACAGATCAGCATCATCCTTGCATAACTTCTTGGATGTAATCATTGGAGTAGGTGCTGGTTTACAATCAACAAGACCAGTTTCTTGCAAAAGATCAAGTGCATACTTTCTTTGGGATAGATTGATCCCAGAAGCAGATCTGGAAACCTCAAGACCAAGAAAGTACTTCAGTTTACCAAGATCTTTGATGCTAAAAGCTTGATGCAGAAAGATTTTTATATTGGAAATAGAAACAGCAGAATCACTGGCAACTATAACATCATCAACATAAATTAAAAGGGCAATGAATGAGTCTGCATTGTGCTTGACAAAAAGAGATGGATCTGCAGTAGAAACTGTGAATCCTTGTGAAAGCAAAGCTTTGGTCAATTTGTCATTCCATTGTCTACTGGCCTGTTTTAAACCATAAAGAGACTTTTGAAGCTTGCATACCTTTTGAGGATTAGAAGTATTACTGAAACCAGGTGGCAACTTCATATAAATTTCTTCAAGCAAATCTCCATGTAGAAAAGCATTGTTAATATCTAGTTGATGTAACTGCCAGTTATTAATTGCTGCTAAGGCCAGTAATGTTCTTATTGTTGTCATTTTAGCTACTGGAGAAAAAGTCTCAAGGTAATCCAGACCTTCTTGCTGGTTATATCCCTTGGCTACTAGTCTGGCTTTGTATCTTTCAATGGTACCATCTGACCTGTGTTTGGTTTTATAAACCCATTTACATCCAATTGCTTGCTTTCCAGAGGGTAGATCAGTGATGGACCATGTGTTGTTGAGTTCAAGAGCCTGTATTTCAGCTTTCATTGCATCTTGCCAACAAGGGATTTTGGCTGCTGTATTGTATGAATTTGGTTCAGAAGAAGAAGAAATGGATAGAGAGAAATGTTTGTGAGATTCAGAAAGTTTATTGTATGTGACAAATGATGTGATGGGATGAGGTGTGGTGGTGTGTTTAGAAGAGAGAGTATAGTCTTTTAAGTAGGATGACAAAGTTGAAGTTCTTGTAGATCTTCTGAGAGCTGGAAAATCAGTTTCAGTAAACATGGATGGTTCAGGTTGTGGAGTGGTGGATGTAGTGTTGTTTGGAAGAACAGAAGGAAGTGAGGGTGGTGAAGTGAATAATTCACAACTGAGGTCAGATGTGGTTTGAATGGTAGGAGATGTGGCTGCATTATCAAAAAATGGGAATACATGTTCATAGTAAACCACATCTCTGGAGATAATTATCTGAGATGTTTTCATGTCATACAAGATTGAACCCTTTGTATTAGGAGGATATCCCAAGAAGACACATTTTGAAGCTCTAGGATCAAACTTCAGTTTGTGAGTCAGCACATTGGAAGCAAAAGCCAGACAACCAAATACTTTAAGATGTGTATAGGTTGGATTCTTCTTGTAGAGCATTTGGTATGGGTTTTTTTCAGATATCACAGGAGAAGGGATCCTGTTTATGAGATGTACTGCATGAAGAACACAGTGACCCCAGAATTTCATAGGTAGATTTGATTGGAATTTTAGAGCTCTTGACACATTTAGTATGTGCTGGTGTTTTCTTTCCACCACACTGTTTTGTTGAGGTGTATAGACACAACTTGTTTGATGTACTATCCCATATCTGTGATATAAGTCAGAAAATGCAAATTCCATTCCATTGTCTGATCTCATTATCTTGATTGTAGTATCAAACTGATTCTGCACATAAGTTATGTAGTTCTGCATATGACTCCTTGTTTCTGACTTGTGTTTCATAAGAAAAACCCAAGTAAATCTGCTTTGATCATCAACCAAAGTCAAGAAGTATCTATATCCATGTATAGAAGAAACAGAAACTGGTCCCCATATATCAATATGAACAAGATCAAAAGGTTTAGCAGAACAAGTAGTACTAGTTGGAAAATGTAACCTTTTCTGCTTAGCAAAATGACATGTATCACATACTTGCAATTTTGACACTTGAATGGAAGAATCAAGTGTTTGAAGTAATTGCAGTCTATTAAAAGATAAATGTCCTAGTCTACTGTGCCAAAGACTTGATGTGTTCCTTTTGTCCTTTGTAGTATGAACCACATTATTGCAAACAGCATGATTGAAGCCAGTGCTTGAATCAGATTGATCCAGCAAGTATAATCCCTCTCTTTTTCTAGCTAAGCCAATCATTGTCCATGTAGCTAGTTCCTGTATAAGGCAGGAATCATGGTAGAGAATCAAGCATAATTGCTTGTTATCTGTCAACTTTCCAGCTGAAATCAGATTGAAAGTAAATTGTGGCACATAGAGGGCATTTAGTAAAACCAAATGACTGGACAGTTGAATTGTGCCTATTTTCTCTACAGGGACTAACTGACCATTTGGTAACCTTACATGAACATTATTCACTGATTTTGATGTTTCAAAGAATGCAGAATTGCATACTATATGATCAGTGGCTCCAGTATCTAATATCCATGTATTTTTGTAAGATGTTGCAGTAAAAAGGCATTGATGTATGTTACCTGGATCATTTGATGTTTGGTCAAAAGTTGCAGATAGAGAATTCACATGAGCAGTTCCAGAGGATGAACTAGCAGAATCCTTTTGAATCAAGGCCATTAACTTCTGACATTGCTCTTGTGTAAAAGGAAAAATTGATCCAGAAGGTGGAGCAGTTTCAGATTTCACAGCTTGTTGCTCATACTGCAAATTGTAACTTCCTGCATTATCATTGACATTCTCTGGCAAATAACCACCTGCATACTCCACTTGGTTAGCAAAAGAGTTTTCTGATCTCTGTTTGGTTGGAAAACCTGGAGGAAAGCCATGTTTCCTGTAGCAAATATCAATAGTATGGCCTGTATGACCACAGTATGAGCAGAGTTTTGGTTTTCCTTGTGGAGCATAACTGTTGAATCTGTTGAAACTTCCTCTAAAATTCATTCCCCTGCCTCTTGCATAACAAACATTTGACTCATAATTGTTTGTTGATCCATTGTATCCAGAATCTGCAAAAGTCTTTGAGAGCAAAGCACTTGAATCTACTCCATTCTTTTGAGCAGAAGTGGTTAAGAATTGCCTTTCATTCTGTATAACCAGTGAGAAGACCTTATTCATAGTTGGCAAAGGTTCCATCATAAGAACCTGCTGCTTCACATTGCCAAATTGATCTCCTAAGCCTTTCAAAAATCTTATAACTTGATCATTTGAACTGTTCCTCTTCAAAATTTCTGTAACATTACAAGCACACTTTGGAATACAAATGCAAACTGGCAGAGGTCTCAAACTGTTCATTTCATCCCAAAGTGTCTTCAAATGAGTATAGTACTCAGTCACAGATGATGATCCTTGTTGAAAAGCATAAATTTCTTCCTGAATATCACTAAGTCTGCAAGCATCTCCTTGAAAAAATCTGTCCTTTAAATCTTTCCAAATTTCAAAAGCAGTATCTAAACAAGAAATACTTTCTGCAATTGGAGGAATTACAGATCTATACAACCAACTCATCACCATTGTATTGCATCTTTCCCAAGCTGGATAGATTTGATCATTCACATCAGGTATATTAATAGATCCATCAACAAACTTAAATTTGTTCTTAGAGATTAAAGCCATTTTAATAGCTCTAAACCAGGCATGATAATTGCTTCCATCAAGCAAATTAGAAACTAAAATCAATGAGGGATTTTCATCCGGATGTAAAAAGAAAGGACTTGAAAGTGTTTCCTCTGGCCTGTGATTTGCCATTGCAACTAATAGATGAAAACAGAGATCAGAAATTAAAGGAAGTACCTGTTTGTTTCTCGAGAAAATTAAAACTCAGAGAGCTTTTGAAGCTCTGATACCATAATAGAAAATAGAAGCTTTATTGATTTTAAGAAAATGATGATTACAGACTCAAGACAATCCAATCTTCCTTTTATAGACATAAGGAGAGGATGCAAAAATAACTGCCATCTAACAAACTCTAGGACTCACACTTAGCTCATGACTAATCTATTCAGCACATGGTCTATTTCTGAATGACAGCTCAGCAATCCAAGTGATTCTGATTATGTCAAATGACAGCTCATTCCAGGCTGTATGATCTTCTTGTTGCAGCTAAGAAACACAGGAGGAAGAACTTGTGTTTGTTGTTGCTTGATGCTGAAGGAAACACAATCAGAAGAAATGTGAATCAAGTTTACAGCAGTAGCTGTGATACAATCGACGACTCACAATTAGGAGGCGGTCTCTCACATTATTAACTAGTGTATGAGATATTTTATTAATGTGTTAAATGCAATTTAAATTATGAATTTTAATGTAATTTGCAAATAAAATATGAATTTTAAAATCGACAGAATCAGTCACCGACTTTTATGTTTTGACATATCAAAACTCCAAATTAATTTCTAATGGAAAAATATTGAGGTGGACATAGGAATATACACTATTAGCGTTGTTTTAACAAAAAAAATAGGTCGGTGTTCCGATTTTTCAAAAATTGGGAATTTTATTAATTTCTATGTTAAAACTAGTAAAACAACATTTTGCTTGTTTATAAAAAAAAGGTTTAAAAACATATAAAAATAGTTAAAATAAAAAATTCAGCATAATTGCAACAATAACAACAGTTTAATCAAACCGATCCGCTATTGATATGGCATTAAATTTTCTAAAAAAATAATAATTATAATCATCAATTGAGAAATACAATAAAGAATAAAGTGTAATCTTAAATTCATTAGAAAAAGACCAGAAAAATCTATTTAAAAAAAATTAAGCTTTTAAAAGTTTGAAAGTGATGACCACCCTCGGTCTCCTTAGTAATATACTTACAATAAGATGCCATGAAAAGAACCAGTAATGCCACTTTGAGATGAGTTTTGCCCATTTTTTTCTTTCTTTAGTTCTTCTATATAAGTCGTTGCTTGTTTAAATTATTTTTTGATAGTTTCTATTGATTTCATTGTAATACTTGTAGGCCAACAAAGAACATAAAAAAAAGGCTAAAAAATCTGTAATCTGAAAAACAGGAAGGTAAGAAATCCAGTTTTTTTGTTTGTTAAATTGGCTAATCTTGGTTTATTTAGATTGGGTGATGCTATCCGGATAGAATCTATCCGGATAGAAACCCATTTTTTTAAAATTTAATTATTTAATTAAAAAACAATTACTTTTCTAACCTTACTGTCATTTTTTATTACCATTGTCAATTTTTAATTACTATTTACTTTTACATTTATTTTTAATAATTAATGTTTATCTCTAACTTATTTGAATTCAAAAAAAATCTATACTTTTTATATTTTAGTGATAAATTAATGGTAAATATAAAGATGATAAAACAAAATTATTTTTTTATTATTAATTACATTAGGGTCGTACATTTGTCCATTCTTTTAATAACTTGTTATGTGTTGCCTTTCATGGCACTTTGTTGCCACACTGATATAGTTCATATTCTAAGATTTTGTGATTACTAGATTATTCTGCTGATTTATTAAATTATAATTACTTTTTTTTGGCCTTGGACTGCCTTCAACTATCTTATAGCCATTTGATTGATTTCACTTTTCTGGGTGCTTCTAATTTAGCACTGCAGTTATTTTACTCTGTGTTGGTTAGGAAATTAGAGGTTTGGGAATGAAGAAACAATTTGAATATACTTCCAAAAAGTCCAAAGCATTGCACCTATTTACCGTGTTTTTGGAATTAATTTCATTAACAAAGCTTCAAAATACAATACCCATCGGATTAGCAGCAATATTTGAAATAAAATACAACTTTGGTTCTTATATTTTATTACAAGTGCTATTTTACTTATGTAGATAGCTTTTACTTTCTAAAAGGAAAATAAATACTTTGTTATGAAGTGAAAATTATATTGATAAAACTTAAAAAATATCAATAAAAAAATAATAATAGTTGTTAAAATTAGGGGTGGGCATGGATCGGTTAACCCGTCTATAAGAATAATATATAAACTGGTCCATAATAGTACTGTTTTTATACTTAAAAAACTAAACCTAAACTACTAGATTGAAAATCAATTGTTAACCGCAGTTATAAAAACTTCAAACCTACATTAACCATAAAAATTAAAAATTAAAATCTAAACTTAAACTTTTGAACCGGTTCACCGTATTGTTTGATTTGGTTTTTAAACTTTTGCGATTGAGGTTAGTTATATTCAAACCTTTTAAAATCGTGTAAATTAGTTGGTTACAGCCACTTTTTTTAAAAAGGCCTAATGTCTTAAAAAAACTCTGACCTTTCCTCCCCTTTTCAATTCTACCCTGACGTTGCGAATCAGTCAATTTTACCCTATTTTTTATTTTTTCATTTCAATTGTGCCCTAAAGCATAAAATTGACCTTTTTTATTTGGCAAAAAATTTCTAAATTGATCTTTTTTGCATTAGATTAACTTTTTATATTAAATTGATCATTTTTGAAGAATTCTTTTGAACTTTTGTCAAATATATAAAGATCAATTTTATGCTTTAGGGTACAATTGAAATGAAAAAAATGAAAAGTGGGGTGAAATTGACAAATTTTTAACGTCAGGGTAGGATTAAAAAGAGGATGAAAGATCGAGATTTTTTTAAGGCATTAAGCCTTCTAAAAATAGCCAATTATGAGTTACTGATCCAAACTTTTAAAAATTGGATATAACCGACACATAAACATTCAAAATGAGGTAATTTAGTCGATTTCAAAAGATTTAGATATAACTGACCTCAAACATAAAGATTTTATATTTTTAAGTGATACATTTTAGTTTTAGCGAAATTTGAAGATTAAAAGGACTTTCTTAATTACTTCAAATTTTATACGCAAAATAATATATGTTTAATACAAAATATTATATATATTTTTGTGATAGCTATTTTCTAAATTCAAATATTTATGTTTTTTTATCAATTACGATCAAAAAATTACGATCAAATTTTTTAATTGCCTAAAAGATCAAAAAGATTCGTAACTTTAATTTACTAAACTAATTACCTATAAACAAATTTAAATAAAAAAAATTTTTAATTACTATATCTAAATTTTAAGGTATTTTCCATAATTTATTAAAAGATTCCTTATTAATAATATACTTTAGTCTCGATATGTTATTTTATCAAATTTATATTTTCAAGTCAGTCCATAAAATTTAACAGAAAAAATATCATATACGTGTAGAATAAAATGGGTGTTTTGATTCAACTTTTCAATGAAATCCCAACCGTTTACTTTCTAACAAACTCGATTTAATGGTTTAGTGAAATTTTTTTTCTAAAAATTGTTGGTAACTTTTTGAATTTCTAATAACTATTTTTAGAAAAGTCATATTTGAAATTTATCAATAGCTTGTAGCTATTTTAATAATGTTCTCTTTTAGACAAAAATTCCATATTAATATTATATTTAACAAATCTCATCAAATTACCATTGTCTTTCAACTATCAGTTAAGACGCAGAAAAACTTCGACAAAGTTGCATGTCCCGTTTCGGACTAGTCTGATCAACCGAAAAAATAAGAATCAACCAACTACCTGACCTAACTAATATAGAGAACAACAAATCCGATCTAACCAGGTTTAATCAGATTGACTGGATAACTCAAATTGACTTGTAGTTGAACAAATGGATGAAGGCGGTTGAGCCTTCAACTTAGTCCTTATTTTTACTTTAAAATGAGTTTAGTCAATTAATTCAACCACTGGTTGAATCACTTGAGTCGAAAACTTCTGACAACAACGTTTGATTTTCATACGCCATCTTATTATTTGTAGTGTTTTAAACTATAAGCTACATTTTAATTTTAGTAAAATTTGAAGATTAAAACGACTATTTAATCTTTAATTTCTTCAAATTTTATATACAAAACAATATATGCGTAATACTAAATGTTATATATTATTTTGTAGTCTAGTATTTTGACCTAGCCATTTTTTAAATGGGCGATGTTAAATAAATTCGTAAACTATGTCTGTTTTTCAATTTAATTACAAATTTTAAAAACGTCTCAATTTTATGTAAAAGGTTTAATTTGTGCTTCCTGTGATGACGTGTCCCTCTATTCCATAAGCTGAACTGGCCTTTTATGTTATTTTAGTGTTTGGAGCGGGGACAACGCAGTGTATGTATGTTCTCTTGGAAGTTAAATTTTAAAATTGTTATTAAGAAGATTTTTAAATACTATATCCAAATTTTAAGGTATTTTCCATAATTGTTTACAATATTCTTTAAAATTATTTTATCAAATTTATATTTTTAATTTAATTTTTCCAATACTTTACTCTTTTTTTTGGAGAATTTCCAAATCTCCTAGTATAATCCAACTCATGTCCTTTTTAAATCATTATCGGAATTTTAATAAAAAAAAATCTAGTGCGATTTAATTTCTAATTTCACTTTTCCGGTTAAAATTTAGCATACATGTAAAATAAACATTTAAAATTACAGAGTATTATAGTATATTTGATAATAATACAAAATAAATTGAACTAGACAATATATTTAACAAAAAAGGCATCATATACATTATATGAAATAAAATCAATAATACTTTTAGAAGGGATCTCGAACCCAATTATGTAATCTGTCCAGCAAATCTGGCCCAGTACTGACGAATCCAGCTACTTCTATAAGCTATTCCAGATTCACCCAAATTTGATATTGACCCCGGTTTGAACCTGAAAAACTGTATCAATGAGACGAAGAACTAATTCCGTATTCTGCTCGAAAATTGAATCGGACATGAACCACACGCAAATAAATTATGAGTACAGACCATTCAAATCGACGAGTTTTAAAAGTATTCATAATCTTACATGTATATTCAATTACAAATGGTACTAGCACGACCAGGTGGTGACTCCACGTATTTCAAAACCAATTCAGATCACGGGTCGACCATAAGCCTGGACGAGCGGGTCCCGTCGGAAACCGCTCCGGTCACAACTTTCATATTTGGACTCTTCCATAAAAGGATAATGCCGATATTTTTGCTAAAAAAAACTAATAAAAAAATTAATAACTATAATTTTTGAATATTTATCTTAATTTATTTTAACACATTCAAATATTTTATTTATAAATTAATATGTGAAAGACATTTAAAAAATATAGTAGCCCCCGAATAATAATTTTTTTTAAACTATAGGTTATGCCATAGTTGTCAAATGTTTGAATTGGGCTAACAAACATTGCTTATCTCTAACTAATTTTAAAAGATTGCACTTTGATGATATGAAAAAGAAACAAAAAAATTATACTATAACTGCTATTCGAAATTGGCTAACAAAAAATATCTTTTATTGAAAAATAAAATATAACTGATGTAGAAAGATTTGAATTTTTCCTATCTATTTTTTACACGTAAATAGTTATTTATTTACTAAGGTTACAATTGTCTTTTTATTTTCAGTTTTACTTAATTAACCTTCAAATACTAAACCAAAAGACCAAAATAGGCCTTTCTATCCGGATAGATTCTATCCGGATAGCTTTTTCCATTTAGATTATGGTAGATATGCTTGACAAAAATGCAGTTATTTGATAGTTATAATTCGTTGGGGAAAAGGTGCAAAAATGACCCTCATATATAGCCTGTGTCTCTTGTTGGCATCTAAAGTATTTCAGATCTCAAATTTGACCCTAACGTAACAAAAAAGTATCAAACAAACACCCGAATTAAACAGAAGTTTGTTTAACCGTTAAGTGTGTGATATGAAAATTAAATAGTCCACATGTGCAGTGACATGGTTTTATATCAGGTCCTATATTTGCCACATAGATTTTATAGGAACCAAACTGGTCTTTTTTTGTTAAATGGTAAAAATAATCATTGACTCTCTGTTCTTCCTTCTTCTCATCTGGAATCATAACATTAACAGCCACTCATCTCTTCATTTATACCCATCTCCGCCACACAAGTTTCTCTTACTTTGAGATTAGAATATCCATGTCGTTTCTTTGTGTAACAAACCCGGTCACTTTCTCTGCCGTCATCCCCTTTCTCCATTGCCGGCACCGCAGTCTCCTTTCTTCATTTCCGGCACAATTGTAATCGGCAAAGCAGTCACTTGTAATTGCTCAGATCCGGCTATGGTGGATTTTCTTGCTATTGATATTGTTCTTTGATTTAGGGATCTGGGTTCTTGTAATTGTAAATTCTCAAAATAAGGGTTTAAAATTAATTATTTTATAAAATTTCAATCTTATTGTATTAATTGATGAATTGGGTTTTATTGTATCTTCATTTTTACAGCAATAGTTTAGGAATTGAAAGTTGATATTTTGCATTTACATTAATTTATTTAAGGACAGCTGGAAAATAATGGAAGTTTGATAACCATTTTTTGATTGATTAATTTTTGAACTTTTTTTGACAACCAAATGAACTTTTTTTTTTTGATTGATTAATTTAAGGACAGCTGGAAAATAATGGAAGTTTGATAACCATTTTTTGACAACCAAATGATGCTATATTTTTCTAATAAATTGAAAGAATATAAAAAAAAAATGGAAGAGGGACATGTGCGAGGTGTTACTGGTGTATGGATGAAACTTAATTCAGATGGAAGGAGGAAGAAGATGAATCAAGAAGTTAAATGATAATTTTACCATTTCACTGAAAAAGGATTACTTTGATTCCTATTAAATCTATGTGGCAAATATAAGATCAAATACAAAACCATCTCACTTTCCATGTAGATCGATCATCTAATTTCCATGTCACACACTTAACAGCAAAATAAACTCCCGTCTATTTGTTGTGTTTTTTTGATACTTTTTTATTACGTTAGGGTCAAATTTGAGATCCGAAATACTTTAGGTGCCAACAAGAGACATGGGCTATACATAAGGGTCATTTTTGCACCTTTTCCCTAATTCGTTGCAAACTGTGATGTGAATTGAAACCAAAAATGAGCTCTTAAAAGGTATTGACATGTTATGAATATGCACCATTGAAAAGCTTCTATAAAAGTATGTTACAGTCAAAGAATTGATGATACAACTTCCTTCTTACAAACATTCATAATTTACAATGAATCAACACAAAAAAAAATATCAAAAAAAAATTATGTGCAAATTTGAAGACAATTACAACACATTGGCACAACCAAGCAATCAAACGTTCTCAAATTGGATATATTTTTTGTGTTACAAATATATGACAATAACTGCAACTGATGCAGCAAAAGCTTGCCTTCGGATCAAGCTTTTGGTAAGCACGAATTGCCGGAGTAGCATCCTGTTTCAGCCTCTGAAACCATGTTAGGAATCTCATTTCTCGATTATGAACTGGCCATTTCAATCTTATGCAAGCTTACATCTGCAAACGCTTTATCTGCCTGTAAGGAGAATGATCAAAATTCAAAGAAAAAAAAACTCGAGTTTGTAATAATGTAACAGCGAAAACAACAAAAGATTTGACACATCAATTTGCTCACAGTGTCATAACAACATTTTGTTTCAGACATGAAATTCAGCATATAGTATTTCTAGAGCGATTTAGTTACACGAGTCGGTGCAACACACACGTCAAACCAGCACCTGACCACTTTTGCTTTCTAATCTCAGGGTATGCAACAGAAGCAGTGAGAATGTGTTTTCCTTGCTTATCTTTGTAGTGAACAGCTAAGGGGTTCACTCGAGAGGATTGGAGGAAGGGTTAGTGTCTGCAGCTCAACCAAGTAGTTGATCGCTGCATGTCAGCTATGTTATACAGAATCTAGTAGAGCCTTACATTTTCGTTTTAAAAAATACTTATATATTCCAAAACTTTATATTTATACCCTATTCTAGTATAAACTATAGTTTCGTCGTTTTCTGTTTCAGCGTTTCAGTTTTCATGCAGCATAGCATGTCAGTAAGCAACCTTATTGTTCCTAAAGGTATTAAGAGAAGAAGCGAGAAGAACTAAGAATGACATGTAGCTTATAGCATCCTCAAAAATGAATGTATATATTTACAAATTACAATGCTCAAAGGAATGCTTATTGTAATTTAGTAATCAAGCTAAGGTATTTTAAGAGTTTTAAGAACTTAAAATTATTTCCTTCAGGAAAATTGTATCTGTTATAAGAATTAGTACATCATGAGATGGGTACCTGCCTGAGGACTTTTAGATAGTGAAATTGCTTCTCCAGAAACGTTTACACATGTTCCATTAGATATTTCATTTTCACAAAAGAACGCCTTTTTATCCTCACCATCTCCATGTTTGAATCCAGATATAGGATAATCTCTTTTACTATTCCTTAATTTTTCGACCAATATTTCATTCTCTTTCGTCAAAAAGAATAGCTGCACAAAACATGTTATAGTTTCAAAACTTCAGATCAATGTTCAAAATGTATTATGATTACATTGCAAAATGGGTACTACGTTGTGAGTGAGTAAAAATCAAGAGAACATAGTAGCCCAACTTTGTATTACATGCTAAAAAGCTAGTACCTGATTCTGGACACGTTCCCTTTCTCCGGCTAGTTTCTTGACTGTATCCATGATAAGTGTGGTTCTGAGGTTAACTTCGTTTGCACTTGTTGCTTTCGAGTCGTTAGCTTCTTCCAAAGAAGCCTCCAAGTTTTTCACTCTAGACCTCAAGAAATTTAATTCTTTATCAAGGTCCATATTAGTTTCAGATAATATTATACATTGCTCTTCTACAGTCTCGGTCTTATTTTCAGCTTTTGATACCTTTGATTTTAGTTCTTCAATCAATGTTTCCATGTCCCATATTGCTGCATACAACATGTTTTGTTGTTCTTGACTTGCTTCAGATGATGCCTTTGAATGCTTCACTTGGATTTCCAAATCCCTAACTTGCTTTTCAAGTAAGGTCATCTTTTTGGTATTACTATCAGCACTACTTTTAAGAAAACTAATTTCCTCCGAAAGTTCTGAATTTGTATCTGTTAACTCTGTTATTTTAGCCTCTGCAGTCTCGGCCCTACTTTCTGCTTCGTAGATGCTTTCTTTCATTTTCCCTACTATGCTTACCATCTCAGTAAGTTGCTCTTGACTTTCATCAATGTAATCATTTGCATGCTTTAATCTTAGTTCAGATCTTTTCAATTGTTCTTCGAGTGAATTTACTTTTTCGATCAAAGTGGGCACCTGAGAGCTTTTCTCTACGTGTTCTTTAATGTTAAACTCGAGCTTCTTCAGAGCAACATCTTTAGCATCTAGCTGTTTTAAGAAACTTTGATGTTGTGATTTCAATTCTGCTTCTCTTCGGAATGAATTATTCAGATTAAACTGAGCAATTTGAAGTCGACCAACCATTTCCTTTGAAATTCCCTTGAGAACCTCACAACCATTTTCTGCCTCTAAAAATCTTCCCCAAACCACTTCTGCTGCTTCTTCCATACGAGATGATACCTGTTCTGTGTAGTGCAGTTTTAGTTTCAGCTGTTCTTCATTCCGTCTTAGTTCAGACAAATTCTTCTCGAGATCTAGTTCTCTAGCAAGACATTTCTCCAACATTCTTAGAATATGTTTTTTTTGTTCAGCTACCTGCCTTCTAGAATTTGCTTTGATGTTTGGCAGTTGACCGTTGGCTGATAACTCCACGGATTTGTCGTCTTTCCCTGAGGATGTAGAATTCTCAAACAGGTAAAATATCAGAAAGCTCAGGTTACCGGCTTTCGAGTTAGTAAATTAAACTTACAGTTCTCGAGTTTAAAAGCTGAGAAAAACCTCTGTAACTTGACAGTCTGCATCTTCGACTCTATAAAACGCTCTTGAGTCTTCTTCAGTGATTCCTCAGAATCACGGAGTTTCTTCTCAATAATAGCAACTAACTTTGTCGAGTGTTTGCTTGAAGATAATTTATGACGAACATCAATGATTTCTGCTTGGATATCATCTGTGAAATTCTCCACCACTTTTAATTCAGAATCCAAAATACCTGATAGAAGATCAAATTCAAGTGCCCTCTCAACTGAAGTTGCTGAGATATAGCTATACTCTGCCATTACCTCCAGGTTGTTGTCCCATGCCAACAGATGCATTAAAAGGCCATGCAAATTCACCAACTTCTCCGAAGAAAATGCCAAGTCCAAATCCGATTTGGTTAAACTTTCAATGGTACTTTCTACATCTAGCATGTCCCCTCCGGTGGGTGAATTACCATCATGTCCATAACCATTGTCAATTTCCGAATATTTGGCGTGTGCAGTGGCAACGGAGTAGTCCTCCATCCTGCTGTTCGATCCCTTAATCATGAACCGAGAAAACAAGAAAGAATCAGCACTGGTCATTTTTTAAGATTTCTCATCAAGTTACAACTCCTAAACCAACAAAACATATAACATATGTAGAGATTGGATAATTACGTAACGGTCTCTCTCGTGTTCCCAATTTATGAAATCTAAATTCAGATATGGTAATACAATAATGAACTTCTTAATCCTTACCATCTACTACTTTAAATGAAGAACTGAAAGTGATTACTAACTGTCAACTGCCATTTTAATCACATTAAAACCTCAATTGTCTGCAATTAAGTTCACTCGATTGATTCATGCAACTTCTACCAGATAAATAATCATAAAACAAATCTTCAACAACCTTAAAATGCTCATAAAAACTAAATCAATCAACCAAATCCTAAGTCCAAAGAATTCACAATTTCCTTAACAACCCAAAAGACCCACATCCAAAACATCAAAACAAGATCAGATTAAAGAACAGTATGAGTATGAGTATAAAGATGTTACCTTAAACATAAAAATCTTTGAAAGTTGCTGTCTTTAAGTACCACTTCAACTCATAATTCAGTTAATTTCATGGGATCTGTGTCATGTAATTAAAATCTAAGTATGAAGTCAACGTCAGTGGCAAATTAAGAGTGTGTTGAATGATAGGTTGAAGCTGAATTGAATGAAAGGCCAGAGATGTAGAGAAGACTGTTATGATTGGGTTGGTTGAATTATTGTGGTGTTGAAGTTCCAATACTTGCGCTCCTGACAATCAAGAATGGGTACATTAAAGCTTAATAAATTACAAATACTTTCAAAACGTCATCTTCTGGTCCTTGTCTGTACAATGAACAAAGGATCAATTCACCCCTCAACTTTACACGAAATATTAAAAAAGCTATTTTTAAAAGAATTGATTAAAAAAGCTTAAATTTTGCCTTTTCGTATCAAACTTCACTTCTCTCAGTGTCTGAAAGGCAATTAAATTTATGAAAAATAAAATAAGAATAACTTCAGTTTTTATCTCATTATTCATCATTGACATTTAAGGATTATTATATTTTGATTATGTCATATATATCCTTAAAATTCAAAAAATTAATATATCATGTCAATAAAATTAAAACTTTATAAATTACATTAAATTGAAAATAAATTAGATTATTTTTTTATTTTTTTCGTTCTATTTCTTTCTTTCTTCCTCTTTTAATATAAATACTATATTATTTAATTATTTTGGGATATTAGCGAAATAAATCTCATCGTTTCACTTTTTTAGCGATTGAAGTCTAACGTTTAGAACTTTACAAAACAAATTCTAATCTTTCCAAAAAAAATCAAATTATAGACCAAGTTCTAATTACAGATATTTTGTACTCCCTCCGTCCCACTTTAGAAGTCCCATTTGACTTTACACGCAGATTAAGAAAACATTAATCATTCTTGTCTTTTCATGTTTTTTCATGTTTTGCCTCTATTAATGATAGTGGAATTTTCCATAAAACTCTTTTAAGATAACTAAAATAAGGGTAAAATGGGGTATTCAATGGAAAAGTATTCTAAAAATAGTAATGGGACTTTTTAAATGGGACATCCCAAAATAGAATATGGGACTTCTTAAACGGGACGGAGGGAGTATCTTTTTTAGGCTACAAGTTGCAAAAATGCGAAATGTTGAGATTTTATTTTCAAAATTTAAAACGTTAGAATTTAATGTAGCTAATAATATGGCTGCCACATAAGCAAGTAGTGGCTGGAAAACGGTTTGGGCTGCAATTTGTAAAAATTGAAATGTTATGATTTGTTTCGTAATATTTTAAACGTTAGGCTTAAATCGCAAAAATAGTGAAATGTTAGAATTTGTTTTGCCAATACTCCAATAATTTTAATACATATATTTTATTGGCTAATCCTTTAAAAAAAACCCCACCTTTTAGCCCCAATTCGTTTGAACCCTCACGTTGTAAAATCGTCAATTTTATCCAAATTATGACCTTTCAATATCAATTGCACCCTCAATAATTATAATTCGCACCTTTTAGTTTCAATTACACCCTCAAGCATCGAATTGATCTTTTTTTCAATATTTTAAATTTTAACAAATATTCTAAATAGTCTTCAATGTTATAATCAAAACAAAAAAACCATCTTCCCTAAAATTTCAAAAATCAATAATAATTTTTTATTAAACAAAATCAATTAAAAAGGGCTGCTCAAGACTAGAGCTGCTAATAATTTGGTCTTGCATCAAATACCCATTTGAAAATTGTTGGGCAGGTGATTGAAAGCAGCCATTAGAGTACAAAAAGGTCTGATCTTGATCTTGAAAATTAGAAAAAGAAGAAGAAAAATAAAGATAATCGTTGTTGTTAGAATAAGAAATAGACGGAAGAGGAGGTAAAGAAGGAGAAATAGACAAAGAAGAAGCACTTTCATAAAAGGTTCAAGTGCTTCCATTAATGCACTGTAAAAATCCATTGCAGCTGCCATTTTTTTACCTTCAAAGAGCTACAAATATTCTGTCAAACTAAATTAACAAAAAAAAACTGAAAACAAAATCAAACCCTAGTTAAAAGAACAGGTTTTTGATTCAAAAGACTAAATCTTTAAAAAACAGAGATCAAAGAGGTATTGAAATAGAAAACATCTGTTGATTCAAGATCTGATCTTAAGGAAATCCAAAAAATAACCCTGCAAGCTGATCGATTTAACTGTTAATAAAATTCTATAAATCAGAAAAGTAAATTAAAATAATGAAAAAACCTCAGAGGAAGTCGATCTTCCTCAGTGAAAGACAACTGGTTCGTCTTCCTCGAGAAGCACCCGGAGCATGTTTGCCATGCTCCGTGTTCGTCTCGAGGAAGACGAGCGAGTTTTATTTATTTATTTATTTTTAAAAATTAAAATTAATTTTAAATTTAAGTTTTTTAATTTTTTTAATTATTTAATGATATATTTCTTAACGGGTCGGATGGCGGCGACGAAGTTCTTCAAATATCAGAATATTATTAATTAAAAAAATTGTTTATATTAAATAAAAAATTATTATTAAATTTTATAATTTTTAAAAGGAGGAGTTTTATTGTTTTAAATATAATGTTAAGCCCTATTTAAAATGTATGTTAAAATATAAAGCATTAATTTGAGCTTTTTTCAAATGAAAATAGATCAATTTGATATTTGAGGGTGCAATTGAAACCGAAAGGTCATAATTTGGATAAAATTGACGATTTTACAACGTGAGAGTGCAAACGAATTAGGGATAAAAGGTGAGGGTTTTTTCGGAATATAAGCCTATTTTATTTAGTGCTATGTAATTTTTTTTCATTTTATCAAACACCTTCAAAGTGAAATATTAAAAACTCTGGGCCAAAATTATCTGAATAACTTTAAGGAAAAGAAAGTGAATAAATTTAGTAGAAAAAAATATGTTAGTATTTCTTTTAACTATTTAGACAGTCACTAGGATTATAAGATTATGCTTGACTAAGGATGGCAATGGGGAGGGATTTCCTCCGTTCCCATGGGGATCCGCCCTTAATAGGACGGGAAATCTCCACCAATTACTCCCATGGGTACGGGGATGGGGGAAAATCATTCCCCAACCACGGAAATGGGGAGGGGACGGGGAGTATATTCCTCACTCCATGGGGATCCCCATCCCCGTCCCCATGAGAACCCGATTTATATTTATGCATATTATATTATAAATTTTAGTATGTTATTTATAATTTTAAATAATTTAACTTAATTTTTTTTTATTAGTTTCCATTTAGTTATAAATATATAATATTATAAAAGATAATAGTATTTTTTTTAATTAGTTTTTTTTTAATATCTTATGAAAATAATGAAATTATTTATAAATTATATTTAATTGTACGGGGAACGGGTATCCCCACGGAGATGGGGAATCCATGGAGATGGGGATGGGGATGGGGATGATTTTATCCCCATTAATTTAATGGGGATGGGGATTCCCCATAGGCGCGGGAATGGGGATGGGGATGACTTCCCCGTCCCCACACCGCCCCATTGCCATCCCTATGCTTGACTAGCGGTAAACAGAAATTGGACCAGGCGAACCGGAAAATTTATTGTTCGGTTCTGTTTTTCTGTGAGAACGATTTTGCTTCGGTTTCTGATTCTGAAAAGTTTGGAATTCGATTACCAGTCTGGTTCAGAAGGTCGTAAAATCGAAACAACCGAAAAACCAACCAAACCAAACTTTTCAAAAAAATTAATGACTTTTTGGCTTTAGATTCAAAATACCGACTTTTTTTGTTATTTTATTTAAACTTTTGTAGATTTTTATTTAGTTTTGAAAATAAACCCAAACCGAATTTTGAAATCGAAACTGAACCGACCAAAAATTTCGGTCGAAGAGAAAATCGGTGTTTGGTGAAAAAAAGCCCGGTTCGGTCAAATATTATTAAAAATCCGGCATCGTCGGTTTCGGTCGATTCGAAACTGAACCGAACCGGACCCTATGCTTGACATTTGAAGTTGAAACTGAAACTGAAATGACGTCGTATGATCCATCTCTGTCTTCGACAACAAGTCTGAGGAGATCCTCCATATTATAGACCTGTTAAAAATCAAATCAAAAGTTTGAAGTTTCAAAATCAAAAGGTTCATTTGTTAATTGACCTTCTGTTTTTCTCCACCATCTGATCAATTAACTAATTATTGCTCCGGCAATGATGAAGAAGGAGACTGAACATGCCCAGCTTTCAGCACCCGATTCAGCTTCTGAGCGAACACTGTAAGTAGTTGGATTTTTAATTTAGTAGTTGGATTTTAAAACCCTAGTGACTGAATGTTTATTTAATGGCAATATCAAAATTATATTTGTAGATACCCTTACGTGACGGGAACATCTGTTGTCGCTATAAAATATAAAGATGGTATTTTGATGGCTGCTGATATGGGAGGTTAGTTCCTATCTAGTCCTTCGTAGCCTCTTATATTATGTTTTTTCGGGCTTTACGAGCATGCTGCAATATTAATGTAACTTGTTCAATTCAAGGAAACTTAGTTGTTCTTCTTTGGTTCAGTTTCATAACAAGTTTGAAGAACATTTGCTAACTCTGCTTTGAATAGTCTTATTCCATTGTTTGATGGTCATTCTATGTGCTTTAGCCTTGTGTAAGTGGTGATATCTTCAACACTATTTTGATTGTTTTTCGATTTTTGGAGTCGGTAGTTATTATTATGGTGTTGTATGATGTCTTAAGTATCTAACTTTACTTGACTCCATTGCTGTCATTGTAATTTTGATTTGAGAAAGTTGAAGAGATGATGAAGGTGCTAAAAAACGGGCCATGAGGTTTTGGAATAGCTCTAGATTGTTTCAAGTATTTCTGCTATAACATTTTATGCATTTTTGGCCACTGCTGTTTTTTTTCTTTCCGGGTCAATATAATATAGGCAGTCTTTTGATGTGCAGAGGCAAAGAAAAATGATGAGATTCTAATGGCTGAATTTAATGTGGAATTTTATATTAAAATGGTCTTCGAAGTTCTCTGATGTCTTTGCTTCATATCTGACTAATGCTAAATCGTTAGTTTCTAAAGGAGGTTTTGATATTGTGCTCTCCGGTGAACTGAATTTGTGGCAAGATTGTGCATAAGTTTGGCTAGTAGCTGCTTATTCCAAATTTTTGGTGCTTTTAACGTCTAAGAGTTGCTATTGTTTCCATAGTGGGGTGGGGTTGAGCTTGAACAGAATGCAGGTACTTTAGTGTTTTGTTTGTGTGAAGTTGTGTAACATGGGAATCAAGACAACCGAAACTTTGACAGAAAATGGTGAAATGGCATATTTTACACGAATGCTTTATGAGTATGAAGTTTTGAAGTCTTAGAAGTACTTTTGAAATAGAAACAAAATGCCAAAACTTATTTCAATTTTATGTGTCACCCTTCAACTTAATTTTATGAATTTTGAGCCATGGCACACTGCGTTTTTGTTTACCTTATCATGTTATGTTGTTTAATCATTAATTGACATTATTTTGTTGAAGGGTCAAGATCGTAGATTTATTTTGCATGGAAGTAACTAGTGCTAATCCTATTTTTAAGCATATAGAAAAGAAATATGTTGCTGTTTTTCTTTTAAAACGGAACCCCTTGAAATTCCTTAATTAGATTAATTCCTCCTCTTAAAATGTATCTATCAACTCACTTTCTATGTAGTTTGTTGGAATTTATATGACCATACACAGTTTTGTATGTGATTTTATAGTATACCGAACTACATTCTGTACGAGTGGAGCTGAAGTTTTGTGTTGGGATTGCTATAGCCTATAGTTGAATTATGTGTAAATAATTTTGAGAGTATAATGCTAAATTCTTGCTTTTGTTTTAAAAAGATATGGTACTGGGGAGTGTTGCCCTCTGCGAACATTTCTATCTTTTTATGTAAAATCGGAAATTCAACTCAGACATTGCTTAAGCATATTACCATCTCTCTTTTTCTCTCACCACTTTTGCTTCTAATTTCATTCCCCGGCATGCTCTTCCTGTTCTTTTTGTGCTTTTCTTGTGTAAAAGCTGCTTGTATCTTCACTTTTTAAATTTAATCGGGAATCATTGTTTTTTACAGCCTGCTTATTTCTTTTCAATCTCTTACGATTACCTATTTCTTTGTCATCCAGTGGTGTTAAAATTTTATACCTTCTCTTTTCGTAATCATTTGTATTTGGTGTTTTCTCCATTTTTTAATGCATCTAAGCTATTCACCAACTGAAATGTCCTGTTGTATTGTGGAATTGATAGCATCCTATGGATCCACCTTGCGATACAAGAGTGTGGAACGGATTAAGCCTATTGGGAAGCATTCTCTTCTTGGTGCCAGTGGAGAAATTAGTGATTTTCAGGAGATTCTTCGCTATCTGGATGAGCTCATGTAAGTGTAGAGTGTTGTACAGTTTTTTTCTTTTAAAAGCTTAGGTAAATTTTAAACCCTTGTTATAATTTGGAGGTTATATAATTTTTATCGCTAACTATCAGTTGATATTTGAAAACCTGCAGCCTGCATGACAATATGTGGGATGATGGTAACTCATTGGGTCCCAAAGAGGTACACAACTATCTTAAGAGAGTGATGTACAACAGGCGCAACAAGTTCAATCCATTATGGAACTCCCTTATTCTTGGTGGAGTAAAAAATGGACAAAAGTATCTTGGCACGGTAGGCCTCAATTTCATTTTTTGTGCCTTCATTCTTAGCTAGAAAGTGGAGCAACTTTTTTATTATGAGTCCAATATGTTGGAAAACGGCATTTCTCAGGTCTCTATGATTGGAGTAAATTATGAGGACGATCATGTAGCCACTGGATTTGGAAATCACCTTGCACGACCAATACTTCGTGGTGAGTGGCATGACAACCTTAGTTTTGAAGATGGTGTTAAGTTGCTGGAGAAATGTATGCGTGTACTCCTGTATCGTGATAGATCTGCAGTGAACAAGTTTCAGGTTTGCTTTCTATAAAGATATTTGTTGAAATTATCTTCAGTTCTATACTGAATTGTTGGTTAATGATCACTTAGGACTCGAGCTGCTAGTACTGACTCATATTGATAAAGTTTAGTGGACACTTGTGGGTACAGTGGATGCTTCCACTCGTGCGTTAAGCATATTGACACCAACACAGATACCTTTCATAAAATAGAGAGTAAAAAATCTTCCTTCCACTATCATGTGTTAAGCTAGCATGCCTTCCCGTACCTGCTTCAGATTGGAAGAATATAATGTTCTTCAGTTTTTCATAATTAAATATATACTGGAAAATGAATGGAAAGACATGCATAAGTGAGTAAAATTTACGTAATCGTATGCCTTTCCCAATTTTCTTAATGGTTTTTTCGAGTTGTTTTAGGGTGTTTTTGGAAATTATTCAAAAACATTCCCATGGCCATGAAAAGCAATAACTTCAAGAATCCCTCTAACTTCGTTGTCAGAAAGCCTCTAACTTCTTCCACAATGCTTCAGACTTTTTATTTGGCAACCCCAGCTTTGAGTTCTGCACCTCTAAACACAGAAATACAATTTTCACTTAAGCAGAACATCAAAAACTAATGCACATGCAGCAACTTTGTTAACATAGTCTACTGCGTCAATTCATTTAAAATAGCTAAATAAAGATCAAATCTTGTTCTATTTGTCATAGCCAAATTTTTGGATTGTGTTTGTGAACCACGCATGTCATTGCCTCGTATGTATTTCTGTGTCAAGTGTTTGTCTCCTCCTGTTGCATACGATCTCATCTGACTAACTGGGAAGCCACTTAGTGTAGCATTTTTAGAATAGCTTATTCTTGTAAGCCTCTCATTTATCAGTAGCTGGTGGTATATTCAGCTTCAACGCAGATGTAATTTCAGAGTATAGCGCTGTCTGAATAAAACTGTAATTTGGCTTCAATGATGTAATACCAGCCTTTGTTTTTTTGTCCGTCATTTAGTTCTAACAGCATGTCATTGTCTGAACGATATATTTTCTTCCTAACTTCTTTGTTGTACTTGTTATTTATTCAAATTTGCAGATAGCTAAAATTACTGAAGAAGGTGTAACAATATCATCTCCATATTCCTTGAAGACATTCTGGGGATTCTCTGCATTCCAAAATCCAACAGTGGGTGCTGAAGGGTCATGGTAGACTCATATTGAGCGATTTGAAGATGAGTGGGAATGAAAACGAAAACGATTCTTATATTTGTGTTTGGTTTGAAAAAAATACAAGGTAACACGGGAATGAAAATTAGATTATTCTATAAACGAAAATTATTTATTCTCATTTTACCTCTTGATTTTGTCAAAACATATTTTTTTGGTTACTTCCATAAAAGTTCATGATCTTTACACAAAATTTCATTTTAATCACGATTTTTAAAAATTGCCATATAAAACCATGAACTTTTTTTTTCAAATTTATCACCAAATTAATTTCCAAAGTATTTTTGTTGACGTGACAATCAGAATCCGGCTGATTTAAAAAAATGAACGGTCAAAGTACACCGAAAAATAATCGGTGATAGGAGATAGATTTGAAAAAAAAAGGGCCTAATTACTTAAAAAAAACCCCACCTTGAAACAATTTTTCGTTTATACCCTAACCTAGGAAAAAGTTCATTTGTACCCTTTTTTTGATTTTTCGTTTTCAATTGTACCCCAAAATTTTATTTTTTGACAATTTAATTAATTATAGGATGAAAATATTAAAAATAATTAAATAGAAGGGTCATATCATCTTTTTTCTATTTGAAAAAACACAAATAAGTTAAAAAATGAAGGATTATTTTAAGCTTTTTCTAGATAAAAAAAGTTCAATTTAGTGCTTTAGGGTAGAGTTGAAAACAAAAAATCAAAAAAAGGGTACAAATGAACTTTTTCCTAGGTCATGGTATAAACGAAAAAATATTATAAGGTGGAGGTTTTTTAAGTAATTAAGCCAAAAAAAGAAGAAAGGTCATGGTTTTATATGGCAACTTTTAAAAGTCGTGATTAAAATAAAATTTCGTGTAAAGTTCGTGATTTTTTTATAAAATTAACCCTATTTTTTTGTAAGTTTTTTTCTCGCATGTCGAGAGTTCCTTGAAAATTCAATTTTTAATTAAATTTTTTGATGTTATATGCTTGATATTATAGAGATGCATATCAAGCTACAACAGCTTAACTGTAACACTCTAATAGAGCGAGTGAGATTAATGAGATTTTTTTTGTTGCTTTATATCACACTTTTTCTTTGCCGAAAAGATTAAAATCTTCATTAGGAAAAACGACTATAAAAGTCATTTACCAAAAAAAAACGACTATAAAAATCTTGATTCTAACCCCGTTAATTGGGCTAGATAATACATCAAATTAGGATTCTTTTGCCAACATATTGTGTTATCAAAAACAACTTCACAAATCTAGATTTAGAAAACAAATCTAGTTAAGTGAGCAACACATTTAAATAATTATAACAAAAAAATTCTAGATTTATAACAAATCTTGAGAGAAATACAAGCTGTAAAAATTAGATTGTAAATAATCTTTTAAGCAAGAACGCAAGAAACTTCTAGCTTTGGTAGCTTACAGAATTATCACTTGAACAAGATAAATCCGCATGGGACGGATACAACCAATTTAGAGGGTGGATAAAGCCAATAAAATAGGAAAAAAATGATAATTTATAAAAACTTATTTATTTAGTCTAAGGATAAAAGATTTTGAAAAAAATTTATAAAAGTTAGGGAGGTGATTTTTTTTTAAAAAAAAAGCCAAATTGCACTATTTACATTATAACTAAAAAACAAAGATTATAAATCACCTCCCTAAAAAGAAGCGGCTCTTGTTAAGGAGAAATTTAGGGTTTGTTTAAACTAGAGAGATAACACCCTGGTGAATTTGTGATAAGTATATAAAGTAATTATAGAGAATGTCTTTTTTATAAAATTTGGAATCCAGTTAATGAAAATTATGGGTTAATTACATATAAAATCACTATCTTTATACGTTTTTTTTTTATTTTAATCACATTTTTTAAAAAGTGTGAAATAAATCACCATCTTTTAATTTTTTGCAAATCTATCACCGATGAGAAAATTCAGTGTCTTTTTTCTCTCAAATAAATGTCCTAATCTGGCTAATACCCTAATTAACACAAAAAATACCTTCTTCTCACTATTTTCTTATTGATTCTAGTTGTTGAGTCGATAAAAATACACATAATTTTCACATTCGTGATAGATTTGCAAAAAAAAGTGATAATTTTATTCGATACTTGTTAAAGGACATGATTAAAATGAAAAACGTGTAAATGTAGTTTCGATTGCAAGAAAGATTCAAGAAATTAAGGATTAGGGTTTCAGTCGGTAGTTATATTTGGATGCATACTAATGAATGATTTACATCATTGTTTTGTTTTATAGAATGCTCATTTGTAAACTATGAACTCACTCAGTTTCGACTAACCCCGTTGTTTTAAACATTTTTAGGTGAATAGTCTTTTTGACGTGACGTATTTCTATCCTTGCTTCAGATGTCTGTTTAGAAGTATGTACAAAGAAAGTGTTATCGATAGTGTTGTAGTAGACTAGTCCTAGATGTATATGTGGTTTTGTCAAACGGTTTTATGTATCTTTACACTCTGATGCTTGGCAAACTTGAATAGTTCAACTACGCTTTAAACCGTTTGTTTTTTATGTGTGAAATAGGGCAATACTTGATGTGGCATCGCATTATAAGACCTAGTTTCCATGTACAGTTTTCAGAATGTAAATAGATGTTCGACATCATATCATTTTAAAAGCTTTTTTGGAAACGCTTGCATGATTGCTTTATGATTGTATCGCGAAAAGTTATAGTGGTTTTAGGTTTGCTACGGATTTTGGAGCTAACACTCCCATTCTCTAGCGCCGGTCTCAGCTCAAGATTTCAGGTCGTGACAATAAATTTATGTTTTATTAAAATTTAATATAAATAAATTTTAAATATTATTCACTAATATAATTCATATCCACTTACATTTCTACTTATAATATTAACATAACTTAAAATTTTCTTCTTCTAATAAATTTATATTTGCTTAGTTATGTATACTAGTTATTATATCCATAATATATTAAGTCTTATGAATAAAAACATAAATTAAATAATTAAATCTACTCACATCAACTAAATATCTAAAAATCGAGTGTATTCACTCTTTTTTATGAGAGTGGGTTATAAATATTTAAATGTGTAATTTTTATTTTAACCAAAATTCATTAAGTAAAAGGTCATTTTTATCTAATCAAATCATCATAATATGTAACTCTCCCTACATTGGTTATGCCTGACGCTGGACATAAGAGTCACCTGAAAAATATGTCAATGGAAAAATAATTTTTATTTGATTGATAAAAATGTGTGCTGAACGGTATAGTTTAACCGCTACAACTACATCTTCCACCAGTACAAGTTCCAATTCCACAATTTGGAGGACATAGAGATATGCAATCTTTATCACCGTGACAGTAAACTGTAGAACAATAAGGATGTTTGTCGACACCTTTGTGATCAGCATAGTCTCTTTCATTTTCGTATGTCATTGCGAGTATAATGCCTGTAAAATAAATTAAATTTTAAAAGAAAGATAATGATAATTATCCTATTAAAAATTTAAATTATAAAACAAACTGAATTTGTATTCGATTTGATTCAACTTAAAATAAATGAAATTATTACTTACTTAGGTATGACCTGATTTTGAATATAATATAGAAATCTAAAATAATATATTATATCGTAAATGACTTGTACCAACAACGTCAAACTATTCAGATACAATTTACTTGAAATGAAAGAAATACTTACAGTGTGATACAATAAAAAATAATATTGCCATCTTCAAACAAGTTTTTGCCATCTTCTTTTTTATTTGTGATTTTTGAAATATAAAATAATATACTTCCTTATTCAAGAAATACTATTCCTTACTTAGTTGTGATTTTTGAACCTCCCATATATTTTAATTGGTATTTATAGGGCAGCAAGACAGGAATTAACTTTAACACTAATTTACTTACTACTTTACTTAATTTGGCCAAATTATGACATAATTGTTGATTGTATGAATTGTTGGAGCTGTTATGGACATTTTATGTTTACAAGGTAACTAAAATCTTTATAAAGAATTTATTTACAGAAAATGCAAGAAATCCAATAAAACTTGATTTGTTTTTATTGGCAATGAAAAAAAAATTTATGTTTGAGCTGTTTTTGGTTCTTTTTCCTTCATGAGGAAAATGCAGCAACCTGAAGCCACAGTTTAGAAATTATGATATTTTTTGTAAAACTGAAATATTAAAAGCCTAATGGCTTAAAAAAAAACTCCGATCTTATAGCCCTTTTCGATTCTATACTGACGTTAAAAATTTATAAATTTTATCCTATTTTATATTTTATCATTTCAATTGCACCATACGAGACGTCTCCGAAGACGTCTCGCATCATATGGGACGTCTCCGGAGGACGTACACATAAATATCTTGATAAAGAGGTAAAAAAGAGAGCGATATTTAATAATTTAGGGCAGTATTTAGCAACACCCATACAATATCTCAATTAGGATTATGCTTGACTCTTTCATGTCAAAATTAAAAGGCTTATCCCCTTAAAATCCCCCCACCTTTTACCCCCATTTCATTTGCACCCTCACGTTGTAAAACCACCAAATATACCCAAATTACGACCTTTCACTTTCAATTGTACCCTCAAGCATTAAATTGACCTCTTTTTATTTGAAAAATGTTCAAATCAATACTTTAAATTTTAGCATATATTTTAAAATAGGACTTAATAATTTATTTAAAACAAAAATAAACCTATTTTTTCAAGTGAAAAGAGATCAATTTAATGCTTGAGGGTGCAATTGAAAGTGAAAGGTCATAATTTGGGTATATTTGGTGGTTTTGCAACGTGAGGGTGCAAACGAATTGGGGGTAAAAGGTGAGGGGTTTTTAAGGGGATAAGCCAAATTAAAATGACGTCGTAGTATCCATCTAATCTCAGCCATCCATCTCTCGACACATTTACCACTCACTACTTCATAAAATCACCTCCATCATTCCCAATTTACACAACGAAACCCTAATCCCCTCAAAACACAGCCCTAATCAAAATCTCTCTCAATTAAAAATTGAAGACTGGTAGATGATAGATTAGCAATCATTCAATGATCCCTTTAAATTATTCCTCAATTTTCAGCTTTTGGAAGCTATTATTTGGTGTATAAATTAAAGTGTATATATTTTCATTGTTTTGCTTTAATTTGTTTTAAAATGCACCCAATAGCCCCTTGATTCTTAAAGTCACAGATTTAAGGAATTAACGAGTAAAGGGTATTTCATGGTGCTATATTAACTCAGGCAAACAAATAACACAGCTCCTGTGCTGTTTTATTAGTGCTTGAGAGTTTTATTTGCCTTAAAAAAATTAAAAATTTGTACTTTATTTTTAAAATGCATTGCCAAAATGATGAGTTTGTTTAGATCTGAATTCAATTTTAGATGTTGAATCACATCTTGTGTTTTATGGTCTTCAAAGTTCTCTGATTGGCTCTAATAATTGTGGAATGTGGGCACCAAAATTCATAGCCTGTTATATTTTGTTTATTCAGGCTTTACGAGCATGGTGCGATATTGATGTATTTTTTTGGTTTTGTTCAAGGAAACTTAATTGTTCTTCTTTGGTTCTGTTTCATTACAATTCTGAAGAACATGTGTTAACTCTGCTTTGAATAGTATTATTTCGTATTTTAGCAAAATTTGATTGTTTGATGGTCATTATATGTGTTGTAACCTTGTGTAAGTGGTGATCTGTTCAATGCGGTTTTTATCGCTTGTTGATTTGAAGTCGGTAATTTTACTTGATACCATTATTGTCTTTATAAGTTTGATTTGAGAAAGTTGAAGCAATGAAAAAGATGCTAGAAAACGGGCCATTAGGTCTCGGTATGGCTCTTGATGGTTGCAAGATTGCTGCTTTAAGTTTTAATGCATTTTGGCAACTGTTTTTTTCTTTTTGTGTCAAAATTAATCACATTGGTCAGTCTTTTGATGTGGAGGCAAAGAAAAAATGATGAGATTATAATGGCTGAATTCAATCAATGTGGAATTTTATACCATACTGGTCTTCAAAGTTCTCTGATGTCTTTGCTTCATGTCTGACTATTGTTTAAAAAAATTGGTTTTGAAAGAAGGTTATTATATTGTGCTCTGTTCTGAACTAATTTTTTTGGCAAGGTTGTGCATAATTTTGGCTAATAGCTGCTTGTTCCAAATTTTACTTGTCAATAATGGTATCTTTATTTGAATAGTATCGGCTGTTTGATGCTTCTAACTTCTAGGTGATATTGATTCCACAGTGAGGTGGGGTTGGGCTACAACAGAATGTAGGTACTTTGGTGATTTGTGTGCGTGAAGTTGTGTTTGCATAGAAGAGAAACAATTGAACATGTTGACAAAGATATAAGTGAAATCACATTTTTTACAAGAATTCTTTATCAATATAAAGTTTTCAAGTTTCATAAGTATTTTCGAAACAGAAATGAAATTTCAGAAACTTATTTCGATAAATATCTATACAATATAGGTATATATGAGTTTCCATGGGCGGTCTTTGTTGGTAACATGTCTTATGGTTGGTTTTTTGGTACACTTTGTGATACCATTGCTAACTTTCTAATCTATCTTGTTGCAAAGCATGTTTTTTGGTACACTAGTTTGCATTTTGTATTCCTATTGGCTGTTTCAAACCAGTTATGGTGATTACTTCATCATATGTATTTCTGTTCTAGTTCGGTCTGTTTATAGAGTTTTTGCTGTTTGCTAAAGTAGAGGGAGGACCGAGTTGTGTCGATAACATGACATGCAATTTACTCGTTGGGTGTGAAACAATAAAGAGTTTTATCAATTGACAGATTGTTGTGAAGTTGTGTGATAGTTATTTGGCTATGCTTAATATATTATGTGTGTATTCTGAGGAATGTGCCGTTTTAGCCTCAAAAATAATACAATGGTTATGTGATGTTGTATGTTGATAATACTCCATCCCTATCAAAATAATAGATGGTTGGTACAAATACACAAATTTAATTGGTGAAATTTAATTTTGGTAAAATCCATATGAAGGGTAATATTTTTTGCTTAGGAAGTCCCTTGTACTGTTTTTTTATTAATTTATTAAAAGCACATGCCAGATAAATAATGGTCAAAGGATCAATTCACCTCTTAACTTGCCACGAAAGATCAATCCAAATTTGAAAATGCAGTCAAAAGAATTCTCAATTTGGCAAAATGGATTAAAGCATTTAAATAAGTGGGATATCACCCTTTTATTATGCAAAATTGGATCAATTTATCTTTCCATTCCGATTGCATTCTCCACTCCGTTTCAATTTTCCAACCGATGCACACCCACTAAAAATTTGTCTTCGTCTTAAAAGGAGCAGTGCTCCTCCTCACCGGAGAAGGAGCAGCCGCTCCTTCTCAGGTGTGGAGGAGCTCAATTGGGAAGGAGCAAATCGCTCCTCATTGAGGAGCAATTGTTCCTTCTTCGGCGAGGAGGAGCACGACTCCTCAGACGACAACGGTTTTTATCGGGTCAAGGGATGAAAAAAGTATAATTTTTTTTTTTAAATTTTAATTTAAAAAATTATTTAATATATGAATTTTTAAATTGCAGGAATTTTTTTTTGAAACATTAATTTGAATAATTCAAAAAGTATTAAGGATTATTTTAGATTTTTTTTATCTTTTTTTTTATGAAGAGTGCATTAAATGCTTTGTAAGAGTGGGCGAAGGGTATATTTGCTCCGGTTTGGCATAGTGGTGGATTTGTTTGATCCTGTTTCACGATTTGGTCATTTTACTTTTTTGTGTCAAGTTGAGGGGGTGAATTGATAGTTTGTTCGATAAATAATTAGCAAAATCCATTAATGTTTAGTTGGATATAAAATGAGAATATTATGATATATTTAAATATAACTCATTTAACAATTTAAATAGGCCTAATTATCTTTCTTAAAAAAATAGGGCTAATTATTTTTTAAATTAAAATCTTTACATGTTTTATCAATTACGACCAAACTTTTTAATTTTTACAAATATGTCCAATTTGAATTTTTTTTGAGCAATTGTAATCAAAATTTTGAAATGTAATTTTTAAATCCATACATTTATATTTTTTTATCAATTACGAAAAAATTTAAAAAATTATTTAACTTTTGAAAAAAGTAATATAAACGTTTGGTCGCAATTGATAAAAAAAATTGAAGATTTGAATTTAAAAATTATATTTATAATTTTTTGTCAATAATTGCAAAAAAAAAGCTTTCAAATTAGAAATAATTATAAAAATTAAGAAGTTGAGTCATAATTGGCAAATATTTAAATTTTAAAAATGGTCAGGCCACTTAAATCTGATTCATTTAACTGCCGAAGTCAAAATTTCAAACTATGAATATTTTATAACTCATTTAAAAAATTTAAATTCCACTCAAACTCGAAATTAATATATTTTAGTGAACACCTAAATGAACTTTGACAGAAAAAAACACCTAAATGAACAATATACTTTAAATAAAACAGATAATGTAGATAAGTAATCATTTATGATTAGTATCTGCAAAATTCAATGTATAATGTTGTCAACATACTACACCTTAATTATGGTGATCTATATATGAGCAGTATTGCAGCTTCACCGAACAACAAAAACTTACTAGTTCTTGTGTATTGCAGAACTAAAAGAGAACAAATCAATGGCAGCTAACACTTCATTGAAGCTAGCTTTCGTCGTTGCTCTACTAATCGTCGGATGTTGTTAGTTTCTCTACTCCATACATAAACTCTATTTCTCTAAAATTCCCTCTGTTTAACCTGATTAAAAAGGTTTTTTTTTTATTAATTTGGTTCGGTCAATAAATTTTTACGGTTAAATTTTTGAAAGTCCATTTAATTTTGAATTTTTATCACTTCAATTATATTAACCAACTTATTTGATTACAATTAAAAGTTAAAATATTCAATTTGATCAACTCGATATGATTTTATCCGAGACTGTTCGGTCATCTCTACTAACATAGTCTTTTCCTTAGTAATTAATTAATTCATAGTAATGATAAATTGAACTTATTTTAGATTATATGATTTATTACTTTTCAACTTTGATTATTTTATGTAAGTGGAAATGATTTATATGTGCAGATGGGCATATGATGGCTGATGATTATAAGAACAGATTGGGACCTGTAATTTCTTTCCGTTGCAGAAAAAATTCTGATTGTAAAGGTAAAAACAAATGCTGAAAATTTCAAATGTATTTGCACTCTTAATGATCCACACTCTGCTGAAAAAATATGAATTATGATCAGGACATTCAATATAATGATTGTATCAATAAATGGGCGAATAATATGAAAACATTCTGATTGTAAGAGTAAAACAATTTCTTTTTAACATGTCATGATCTTACTCAATAATAATGTGAAAATCAGATTTACTAAGAGATTGTATTACTGTTTTAGATAGCTTATCACATCCACGAAACTATTTTTTTTAACCGAGATAGATATATCCACGAAGACCATAATTACTAGTAATTATCTAATTTTTATTATCTAATCTATCAAACTTTGTTGTAAAAACAATGAAACTAAAAGCCAAAACATGCTATAATTAATTGAAAGCTATTAAACACAACAAACTTTCAAAATAAATAACAAATATGGAAATTAATGTAGATTAGAATCCTAAGTATTATAAGTGATCAAAAGCATGTATATGGTTTCTCAACCTATATAAACACATTATAAATCAAGACTCCAAATTTTATCAATTCAAGCATAGTTATGTTTTAAGAATAATCTTCATTAAATCAAAACAATCATCTGCAAACGAATTTAATGTTCATCCAATCTAAATTTAGAAAAAAATATTATATAAAACTACAAGAAAAGTTAAAGATAAAAAAACAAGGAACCGTTATTTATCAAAAAAAAAAAGTAATCGTTTTATTAATTACTTTTTAAAAACAGTGTTTCCGAAACGTTGTAAACTGTGTTATAGAAACTATTTGAAATCCTTTTACAAAAATGTTTTAGAAACGGTCGCAAACTTTATCTCTTGAAACCATTTAAAATTGTGTTTTAGAAGTAGTTGCAAACTGTTTTTTTAGAAACCTTTTATTTTTTTAGAAGTTGTTCTTAAAAATTGTTGCAAACTCCAATTTTTAAAAACTGTTTGAAACTATTTCATTAGATAAATACGGTGGAACTAGATTTAAAGTAGAAACAAAAGCACAAAAATAAGAACATAAAGCCTAACATGCGTTGGAGTAGACTTTTCAAATTTTTGGTTTGAGGTTAAATTTTACGGATATTTTAGGGGTTTTTTTTTTGTAAACATTTCCAACTCCAATACTCTTTGAAAGTGTGGTAAACTCAGTTGCTTCATTCAATGAATAACGTTGTACTTATACAGATTACAGGAGTTGTAGTTCTAGAGCTATACAAATACTACTAGATAAATACAAAGGGTTATGTAGTTGTATCAAACTATACAAGTGTAATGGTTATCCTTATCAGTAGGAAGTTATCCTTATCATTCCCCCTCAAGATGAACTTGGTTTGTCTTCAATCTTCATCTTGTCACAAAAATGTTGAAACCGTGATATGGAAAGAGCTTTGGTGAAGACATCAGCAATCTGGTCCTTGGTCGAGATGTAGGAGACTTGAAGTTCATTTTTGGCAACTTTATCACGAACAAAATGAAAATCGATCTCGAGATGCTTAGACCGAGAATGAAAAATGGGATTGGCTGTTAAGTATGTGGCACTGATGTTGTCACACCATAGAACAGGTTTGGTAGAACATGGAAAACCAATTTCACGAAGCAAGGCAACTAACCAATTTAGTTCAGAAACAGCAGCTGCAATGGCTCGATATTCAGCTTCCGTGGAAGATCTTGCAACCGTTCGCTGCTTCTTCGAGCTCCAAGATACTAGATTTGAACCGAGATATATGGCATAACCAGTTGTAGACTTTCGGTCATCAAGATTGCCACCCCAATCAGCATCACTGTAAAGTGATATAGCAGGAGAAGAACTTGCTGCAATGAACAATCCCTTTGATTTAGTAGCTTGAAGATAACGAAGAATGCGTTTAACAGCACTCCAATGATTTGAAGTAGGAGCATGCATGTATTGAGAAATCCGATTCACTGAGTACGACACATCAGGTCGTGTTAAGGATAAATACTGAAGCATGCCAACAATACTACGAAAGAGCATTCCATCAGTAAATGGTTCACTGTCACCGAGCTTCAGCTGTTGGTGAGTGCAAGAAGGCGTGGAAACACCATTGGCAGTGTGCATATTCACCTTTTTGAGTATATCTTGTATGTACTTCTGTTGAGACAAATGAATGCCGTTTGGTAATGACTGAACTTCAATACCAAGAAAGTATTTTAAGGAACCCATATCCTTGAGCAACAAGTCTTTGCTTAGAGACCGAACCAGATTTGTCAAGAATGAATCATGACTGCCGGTCAGAATAATGTCGTCAACATAAATCAAGAAAAAAGCTTGAACATTGCCATGACTGTAATAGAACAATGATGAATCTGTTTTGGAACCAGTAAAGCCGTGCTTGACAAGTCTGTCAGTGAGACAAGTGAACCATGCTCGTGGTGCTTGCTTGAGGCCATAGAGAGACCGTTTAAGATGACAAACAAGATGAGGCTGAGCTTTATCAATGAAGCCTGGTGGTTGTTCCATGAAGACATCCTCCGTAAGGGTACCATGCAAAAAGGCATTGCTGACATCCAACTGTTTTATCGGCCAACGCCGGCTGACTGCAATGGATAAAATGAGCCGGATTGTAGTTGGTTTGATAACAGGACTGAAGGTGTCTTTGAAATCCAGACCGGGACATTGATGATAACCCTTAGCAACCAAACGGGCTTTGTAACGTGAGATCGTTCCATCAGCGTTACGTTTGATACAAAAGATCCATTTGCAGCCAATAATGTTAATTTGAGAGGTGGGTACTACCAATTCCCATGTTCCAGTGTGAATAAGAGCATTGAACTCCTCTTCCATTGCTTTTCTCCAATGAGGGATTTTAATGGCTTGAGAGTAACATGTTGGTTCCTGCTCTTCAACTATTTCGGTATAGGAAGTGAGAGTCTTTGGCTTAGAGTTCCCTGTCATGGAACGTGTGATGATCTGTTTAGTGGAGGGAACAGGTGGTGGAGCTGCAGGAGAAATAGCAGCAGTGGTAAGTGCAGGACCGATGATAGGCGGGACAGTGTGTAATGGTGTTTCTCGGTCTGGTGGTGATGATGGCGGGTTGGTCTGTTGACAGGGCAGGTTTGTGTTTGGCAGGATGGGGACCAGAACTGGTGTGGTAGTTTTTGAGCTTGAATTGCTGACAGAGGCCGGAACATGCATCTCACGGAACGGGAAAATCTGTTCATCAAAAATAACATGGCGTGAGATAAAGAATTTATTTGAATGAATATCCAAACATTTATAACCTTTATGTAATTTGCTATAACCAAGAAAGACACATTTCCTCGATCGAGGTTCAAGTTTATGTTTGGAGTAGGGACGAAGCCAAGGGTAGCATAAACAACCAAAAATGCGAAGTTGATGTAAGTCAGGTTTATGTCCAAATAATAGTTCATATGGAGAAGCATTATTTAAGCGTGGAGTAGGAAGCCTGTTAATTAAATAAACAGCAGCATCGAAAGAATGTATCCAATGTGTTTGAGGTACAGCAGCATGATTTAGTAAAGCTAAACCTGTTTCGACAACATGTCGATGTTTCCGTTCAGCACAACCGTTTTGTTCAGGTGTGTACGGACAAGAGCTTCGCTGTGTAATGCCATGATCACTGAGATATTTAGTGAGAGCTTGATATTCACCTCCCCAATCTGCCTGAAATGATTTTATCGATGTACCAAAGAATTTTTCCACAACATGTCTAAATTTGATAAAGGTACTTAATACTTCAGACTTAAAACGAATAAAGAAAAGCCATGAATATTTGCTGAAATGATCATAAAATAAGACATAATAACGAGTGCCATCAGGGGATGAAACAGGACTAGGACCCCAAACATCAGAACAAATTAATTCAAGAGGACTCGATGCTTTATATGTAGAAACAGGAAAAGGTTGTTTAGTAATTTTACTAACACAACACGCATGACATAAATTTGAAACTAAAAACGGACTGACTCGAATAGAATTTCTATCTAAAAGGTGCTTGACTGTTCTGACAGAGGCGTGACCCAGACGTGCATGCCAAGTATCTAGAGTTGCGAGATATGCTTGCTGCTTTGGTGGAGTCTGAAAAGAGATAGGATAAAGACCATGATTATTCGGGCCTCTGTGAAGTACTTGGTTCGTGCGGATATCCTTCACAAGAAAATGGTTAGGAAAGAATTCAAGAGAAACATCATTAGTACGTGTAAAAGAACTAACAGACAATAAGTTCTTATGAATATGTGGGACATGTAAAATGTTCTTTAATGAATAATCCTTTGCATTAAGGGAAACAGAATTATGACCAATATGAGTAATGGGAATAGATTTACCATTGCCAATTGTTACTTCTTCATGACCAGAATAGTCATTGTGAATTCCCAGATTTTCCATGTCTGAGGTGAGATGATGCGTTGCCCCGGAGTCAACAATCCAGGAGTGATGAGTGTTTGGTCCTGTAGCAGCAAGATTGCCAGATGGTTTGGTTGGATTGTTTTGGCGGTTGTCTTGAGTTCGTGGTGAAGGACATTGGCGAGAGTAATGACCAGTGCCTTTACAGTTAAAACAGGTGATGATGGGTGGTTCAGTGTAGTGAGATGGAGGAGTAGGCGAATAACCTGTTGAGTAAGAAGCCTGGCGACCTCGGCCACGATAGCCACGACCACGCCCTCGGCCTCGCGAGTTTGAATTGGACCGAGAAGCAAAATGAGCAGTTGGTGCTGGAGCAGGAACTGAATTGTCATCATCTTTGAGTTGGATTTCTTCACTCAATAAGAGACCAAATAAATCATCATAGCTGACTGATTCGAGTCGAGCTTCAAGAGATCGGATAAAGGGACGGTATGCCGAACCCAGACCATGAAGGATAGATTCCACCAGATCGTCATCCTCCACGGTGTGTTGAAGAGCAGCAAGCTGGTCTGCAATTCCCTTAGCCCGCTGCATGTACAATGCTATACCTTCGTTGTCACGTTTCAACTCACGCAATTGATTCTTCAATTGCCGTACCTGAGCACGTGAACCAGATGCAAAAGCTGTCTCTAGCTTTTTCCAAGCCTGTCGAGCGGTGTGTGCGCCGACCACCTGAGAAATAACATTCTCCGAGAGAGATGACACAATCCAGCTTAAAACCAGCTGGTCTCTCTTATACCATTCCAAATATTCTGGATTTGGAGATCCCGTTGTAGTTGATGATGATGGAGGATTTGCGGAACCATCAATATGATGAAAAAGGTTGTTAGATCGTAACAATGGTAGAACTTGAGTTTGCCATAGCAGATAATTGGTGGAGGTAAGTTTCAAGGTTATTTGAGAAGCAAGGTTCATTGGGGGAAGAGCAGCAAAAGATGATGGTGCGGAAGTGATTGCCTGTGTAGACATGGTTTAGTTTTTCACAGAAAAAAAATGTTGGCTGTTTGCCCTGACCTGCTCCGATACCATGAAAGTGTGGTAAACTCAGTTGCTTCATTCAATGAATAACGTTGTACTTATACAGATTACAGGAGTTGTAGTTCTAGAGCTATACAAATACTACTAGATAAATACAAAGGGTTATGTAGTTGTATCAAACTATACAAGTGTAATGGTTATCCTTATCAGTAGGAAGTTATCCTTATCACTCTTGACTCAAGTTATGGCTCAATTAGTAAGATATATCTGAAAAATAAAAAAATAAGCATAGATTACATTAAAACTTGTAAATAAAATAAACAAAGATTGAAAACTACTAAATAAGAAAACATGCATATTAAACACAATCTAAAACAACCTGAAACACTAACTAACTAACTAACTAACCTCTAAATAAGTGCTTATTTAACAGTGATCATATTGTCAACACACTACACCTTAATTTATGTGTGTGTGTGAGGGAGAGCAATATTGTGCTTAATTCACCAAAAAACAAACACTTAAATTTAATAGTTCTTGTGGATTGCAAAACTTAAAGAGATTAATCAATGGCAGCTAACACTTCATTGAACCTGACCTTCTTCGTTGTTCTACTATTTGTTGGATGTTGTAAGTTTCTCTCTCTCAATTTGACATTAACATATAGTGTGTGATCATTCAAACGATTAAATCTAATTAACAGGTTTAATTGATTTATTTCAATAAAAAAATCTAATTAATTTAGTTTGATCAAGAAATTTTCTAGTTTGATTAAGGTTAAAAAGTTTCAAAAAGCATTTAATTTTTAATTTTTTATTATTGGTTTTAATTGAATTAACCAAATACTTGATTATAATTAAAAATATTTTAAAAAATTAATTTTAATCGACTCGATCCGATTTTAACCGAATAGACTGTTTGATCATCTCTACTAGTATTATCTTTTCATTAGTAATTACTTAATTAATTCATATGAAATGACAATTGAGCCTATTTGACTATGCGGCATAGTTCAAAAACTAAGATTTTTTTCAGTAACGGGGGACATCTCATATATGAGAAATTCTTAGGTAGACTCAGTCCACCACGTCATCCATGGACTAAGCTTATCACGTAATGACATGTCATTAAAATGATGGCAATCTTTAGTATGTAAAAAATATAGGGGTGTGCATTTGTTTTTTTTTTTTTGGTTTGGTTCGGAAGTAAAATTATCAAAACAGATATAGTTTTTAAAGATTTACAAACCAGTCGGAATTTTAACCAAAAAAATTCAGTTTGGTATGGTTCGTTTTTAGTTTTACCGAAATATGTTTTTTTTAGAATTTACTCATAAAAATAAAAAAAATAAAAAAATGGAAAATTTAAATTTAAAAACTAAATCTAAGTCACATTATAATGTCTTATGCACTATAACGTTTAAATATAAAAGGACATAGTTTTATTTTTAATAAAATCATAGTAACTTTTTTTTTTAAATCAATAAATTTTAAATATATCGATTTTTCGATTTTTTTGGTTTTTTAAAGTTCAAAATCGAACCGAACGGAAATGTATGAAAAAAAAAATCATATTTTCAAAACTGAACCAACTATTTTCAAATCATATTTTTGTAATGAGAATTCACTCTAATAATTCTGGACTATAATGACCAGTAGTCTAGTTCCAATCACTCTGTTTATTAGGAATGGTGTAGCCTGAGTTTGAACTCACGACCATGGCGTCAGATGACTGAAATTTAGACTATTAGACTAAATCTGTGCGAAATATGTAGGCTCTTTTAGTATATTATTCTGGCTCTATTTCTGTTAACTTTTTTTAATTTAATTTTACATTAACTGATATGTTACTTTTATATATTTATTATTTTACGTAAGTGAAAATGATTTGTATGTACAGATGGGCATATGGTAGCTGATATTTATAAGAACAGACTGGGACCTGTAATTTCATTCCATTGCAGAAAGGATTCTAATTGTAAGAGTAAAAACAAATGCTTGTGTGATCATTGCACTTGCCAAAAATTCAAATGTACTTGCTCTTAGTGATCCACACTGCTGAAAAAGCATGAATCATGATGAGGCCATTCAATATGATTGTATTAATAAATGAGGAATAATATGAAAAATTATGATTATAAGAGTAAATGATACTCAAAATTGTAAGCGAATAATATCAATAAAACAAATAATATAATAATAAATAAGAGTTGAACTCACAAAGAATTGTACTTAATAAAATAATTAATTATTATTTGAACTAACGAATATTAGATATTTTTGAGTTTTTTAATTAAATTAATAAAAACAGAAAATATAAATAATATAAATTAATAATAATAACAAATAACCTAGAATATTATTTTCGTATGAATTCTCAATGCCTTAAAAATCCAATTCAAATCAATCAATTTTAGTTATTACATACAGTGGAAGATAGATCGAAAATGACTAATCCCATTTTTCGGGCCGGTAGTCTATCATTTATAACATAATTGCCTCAAATTATTTTTATGTCACGGGTTATAGAGCAATAAAAAATAATCATAATTAGAATCAAAGCATTAACGATTAGTTATCCACATAGATCACATAATACAAAAAAGGTGGGTTGACTCATGTTTTGTGCTCTTCCAATTAAATCACTTAAATTCCATTCTCACAATTTAATCTAACTTCGAGTAATTACGAGCATTAAACTCAATAACAAAGAATTGCGTTAATGCATAAATATTTGTAAATTAGTTTTCATATATGTAAATTAGTTTTCAGAATTAAATCATGCATCCATACCACTCACAATATCCTAAGTCAATTATTTAGCTGGACATAACTAAATCAACCAACATAATTAAACAAATAAAAGAAATAACAAACTTTGAATTAAAACCTGCAAATATTCTGAACATAATAGCTTGAGTTCCACATTTAGAAACTTTAATCCGCAAAAAGCATAAACTAAGGACGAAAACAAAATTACTTTAAAACGATTGTTTCTAAAGCTCAAACAATGAAAAACTAGACTTAAGACTAAGTCTAACTAACTAATCACATAGCCTTGAACTGAACTTTATTTATAATAGTTTTGAAGGTTGAATTTTTGCGCTGAATCATTCTCCTTTTAGGATTAGGATTGAGTGTTGAATATGTAGAAAAACACTCCTAATTCAATTTTGATTTTGATTTTTAATGTTCTCAATCTTCTAGAAGTAGAATATTCCACCTTTTATGTTGTAAAAGAAGTTCGGGTCGAATTAGAATTGAGTCACGATAAATTTAACGCGTTTTATATAAATTGTTAGTCAAATTCTACTCACATGGCAATCCTGCCGAGATGAGGTATCCTCCTTCCCGAAGGGAGTTGTTTAGCTCGGCATGGCTGTTTTCCAGAGATGAATCATGCCAAGTTGATGATCCTGTCGTTCGGCAGGATTTGCTTCCTCTGCAGGATTGCTCTTCAGCGCCACTACTAACTTCAAAAAATCACAAGTCTTTCCACACACCTCCATATAACTTGATTCTTAATTCATTGAATATTCTGAAATGTTTAGTTTATATTTTATGAACACAAATTCATCATATATCTCTAAATTTTCCGAAATATCAAATTAATAGAGAAAGATCAAATCTGCAAGTGAGCAAATGTAATGCACAGTTTGCCAATTTTCAAAACTTGATAGGCTGAGATAGATAACTCTGAATGATGTAATGTTTGTTGTTTCGGAAATATGAGGATGTCTAATTTAATTATGTAAATAACACTTTCTCATTTGAAGTCTTGAAAAATGAAAAAACTACGAATTCACGAATAAGGACCAATTTGACATATTTTTTTTTTGTTTTTCTGCAATTTTCTTTGATTCTTAATTCATGGATTTCTTGCATAAATTACCTCTTTTCAAGGATAATTTCCTCAAAATAATTTATAATGCACACATTTTATTTAGACATACTACCAGAGTCCAGAGTACTTAAATGAATAAGATTCTTTATAAAGAAAAAGTGAATGTGGATAAGCAATGATTTATGATAGCATCTACAAAATCCAAAGTACAATAACATTGTCAACCCACTACACCTTCATTTTGGTGATCTATATATATCAGCAATAATGTAGCTTAATTCACCAAATAACAATGACTTTCTTGTTATTGTGTATTGCAAAACTAAAAGAGATCAATCAATGGCAGCTAACACTTCGTTGAAGCTAGCCTTCTTCGTTGCTCTACTACTTGTTGGATGTTGTAAGTTTCTCCCTGTCACACATACGCACACTCTTTTTTCTCTCTCAGTTTGACGGTAATATACAACGAGTGATCATCCGAACGGTTAAATCCAATTAATATATATTTAATAGAAATATTTCGGTTAACCTCAATTAATGTTTTTAGTTTGTTTAATTATTTTGGTTAGTTGGGTTTGATCGATAAATTATTTTAATATGATTACAATTAAAAGTTTTCAAAAATCAATTAATCGAGTTTACCAAATAATTTTATATTTCTTTATTTAAAAAGTTGTTCCTTATATTTTTATCAGTTTAACTAGATTAATAAACTAACTTGTTAAAAAATATATTAAAAGTTTAGTTTTGATTGAATTGTAGTTTTTTTAACCAAATTGATTATTTCATCACCCCTACTAATATAATATTTTCCTTATCCTTACTAATAAACTAATGGGTTAATTTTAGAATAAATTATCAATTTTAGCGTACTTTTAAATTTTAACATGAACTTTTAACTTTAGCAACTTAAACACAATTTTAAAATTTAAAATACGAAGCACTATGCAATTTTTTTTATGAAAATAATAATAATGTAGACGCCAGAATATATGGCACCACACTATATACCATGACACTATTCCCGCATACATAATTTATTTTCATAAAAAATTTACACAATATTTTGAATAGTAAAATATGACTGCGTTTATTTTGAATTTGACAAAATTAAAAAAATTATATTAAAATTATAAAATACGCTAAAATTCATCATTTGTTTTACAATTTCTCTTCAAATAACTGATATGAAATGATTTACTATTATATATGTGCAGATAAAGAATGTTTTGGTGCTGGTGGGGAGGGTGATGATAATGGAATTAACAGATTAGGACCTGTACTGTCATTTGGATGCAATACAACAGCAGATTGTGTGGGTAACAAATGTATCTTCTGTGACCGTTGCATTTGTCAGACAAATCTTCATTGTAAATGTGTTTTCCGTCGTCTTCATCCACCACCCGGTCCCTGAACTAAAATTTCAGGCTGATATGAGCCAAATTTATGTTTAATTAATAATCCTTTCTCAAAACATATTATAACATTCTCTGATGAGCGACTCTCTTTTGAAAGAATCTCGTGCGCCGGCCGCCGATGACAGGACAACTAAGAAGGCAAAATTCAGGGAGGGGGAGGACGATAACCCTACGAGTGCCATGTCCTTTAAGGATAAGGTATTACAGAACAATAAAGACCGTGAGGAATATATAGCTGGAGATGTAGATGATTTTGAGGTGGAGGAGGAGGACGTTATTTTCGGTAGTGGGGATGGCATGCCCGCCATTGATTTCTCTGATAAGATCAGGACGGAACTGTCCAAGCAGTGGCGATCGACAGTTGTTGTGAAACTCTTGGGAAGACCAATCGGGTATCGAAACCTTTGTAACAGATTGGAGAATTTATGGAATTTTGTGGAAGCTTTTGATGTTATTGATTTGGAGAATGACTACTTTCTGGTCCGGTTCCGGAATGGGCTTGATATGAAATCTGTCATCACCGGTGGCCCTTGGGTGATGCTAGGACACTACCTCTCTGTGCAAGCTTGGCACCCTGAATTTGATGTCACAAATGATCGGATTAGATTTATTAATGCTTGGATTCGCCTCCCTCGCATGCCGATTCATTATTATAATAAAAAAGTGCTAAGACACATTGGGACTGTGGTAGGAAAAGTTGTTAAGATTGACTACTGCACTGAGGCGGCGGAGAGAGGGAAGTTCGCTAGAATTGCAGTGGAGCTCGACCTTAAAAAACCTCTGGTTTCCCAATTCCGTCTCGATGGAAATGTTCAATTTGTTGAATATGAGTGCCTCCCTAGAATCTGCTTTGAATGTGGAAGGTTTGGTCATGTTAAGGATCTATGCCCACACAAAATTAAGGATCCGGTTGAAAAAGTTCCGGCCAGTGCTCCGGGAGTGGTCAACAGTGAAAAGAACGATGAGAAAAATGGTAGAGAAGACAGAGATGGTAACCCTAGTTTTGGGCCATGGATGATGGTTAGTAGATATGGTAAGTTTGGAGGCAATAAGAATAATGTTAGAAAGGGGAAGATTTCTGATCCTGGTATGGAAAGTAATATACAGAATAACAGATTCGATGCGTTGAATTCAGAGGGTGGAGGTGAAAATCCGGGTAGTGATCTTTTAGCTAGCAAGGATGCTAATTATGCGGAAAGTTCCAAGATGAAAGAAAATAGGGTTGCTAAGAAAATTTCCACGGTGAGGAGTAATTCCCATGCTGCAAATGACATATCTGCCCCTATACATGCTAATGCAAAAAGTAACCCCAGAAAAGCCCTTGCTGATGTGGCTAACATTCAGGCCCAAGTGGAGAAGAAAAAGTTCATTGTCACTAAAGCCCAGTCTTCCCTGGATGCCTCTAAACACTCTGTCGTAACTGTCATGTTTAATTCTCAAGTCCAACCAACTCCCTATATTGCAGTTGATGAGAATACTCAAATCGATAATAGCATGTTAATTGATGATGAGGTTGTTACAGATCCTGATCCTCCGGATGAGCTCTTGGCAAGCTTGAGGAAGAAGGGAAATAGCAAATCTGATGTACCTATTGAAGTTCCTGAGGTGAATCCCCAAAGTGATGATATGTATGTTGACTACCCGGTTATGGACACTGTGAATCCCATTCTTAATTCTAATGGGGACGGTATGGACGTCGTTATCGAATGATTGCTCCCTTCTTGGGCTTCTCTATCTCTTTATTACTTTTTCTTATGACGGATAAAAATAAAATTCTTGTTTGGAATACTCAGGGAGCGGGCTCGAAAGAGTTTTTTAGAGTGTTCAATAATTTTTGTTCTAAGTATAATTTTGATGTGGTGGGTATTTTAGAGCCCAGAGTCAGCGGCCATAATGCTGATATCTTTATTAAGCGCAGTGGTTTTCCCTTTTCTCACAGAATTGAAGCAACAGGTTTTTCGGGAGGCATTTGGGTGTTGTGGAAAGAAAATGTGAGGGTTTCGATCTTAGAGAATAATAAACACTTTGTTCACCTCCGGGTTTCAGATGGTTGCAATGTTTACTTGGCGACGATTGTATATGCGAACCCGAATGCTAGCCTTCGCAGAGGTTTTTGGGATGATATTAGTTCTTTAGCGAGTACGATTACAGAACCTTGGCTCATTGGTGGTGATTTTAATGCGGCTCTTCATGATTTTGAAAGAAGAGGAGGGGCTCGAGGTCGTAGTGGTTCTTGCCCGCTGTTTAAGAAATGGGTGGATGATTTTGATTTGTTAGACTTGGGCTTTCGTGGTTCTCCCTTTACTTGGCGTAGAGGGAACCTTTTAAAAAGGTTAGACCGTTATATCTGCAATGATTTGTGGGCCAATGCTTTTCCTAATCACTATGTTACTCATCTCCCCCGTATACACTCTGATCATAGCCCTATTTTTTTGCAATTCGGCAAGCATGTGCATGTGCATGTGAATACCGCTAAGAAACCCTTTCGTTTCTTGGCTTCTTGGTTGAGCGACGAGAGCTTTGGTAAAATGGTTGATGATAATTGGAACTTAAATGCACCTATTGTTGAGGCTGTTTCTGAGATCACTGAGAAGATGAGAAGCTGGAATTACTCGGTTTTTGGCAATATTTTCTATCGGAAGAATCGTCTCTTAGCCAGACTTGGAGGCATCCAACGTGCTAAGGAAAATTACTATAATCAGAGGCTTAATGTTTTAGAAGAGCAGTTGAGACGTGAGCTAGATGATACTCTCTACCAAGAAGAGCTTCTTTGGATTCAAAAATCTCGCTGTGAGGAGGTTTCTGATGGAGACCGGAATACGGCTTTTTTCCACAAGCGTGTCTCGGCTCGGAGAAGAAAGAATAAAATATGGGCTCTTAAGAATGAGGCGGGGCTGATTATTGATTCTCAGGATGAGTTGAAGGTCATGGCAGTGGAGTATTTTAAAGGCTTGTTTTCTAGAAATGATAACATTTTTATTCCTCTTAATTGCCGTGGGAACTTTCCAGTTATGGAGAAGAAGTTTCAAGATCGTTTGCAGGCGAGTATTACAGATGAGGAAATCAGAAATGCCCTTTGGAGTATGCAGCCATTGAAGGCTCCGGGTTTAGATGGTCTCCATGCGCTTTTCTACCAAAGCCAATGGGCTACGGTTGGAGGTAAAATCTGCAATTTTGTTCATGACATCTTTAACGGCACGCAAATTCCTATGGAGTTGAATAAAACTCTCATTACTCTTATTCCAAAATGTGATTTTCCAGATTCTCTTAAGAGTTTTAGACCTATTAGTCTTTGTAATGTTCTTTATAAGATTATAACAAAGCTTATAGCTAATCGTTTGAAGAGAATTATGCCTTTGGTGATTGGTCCGGCTCAGACGAGTTTTGTGGAGGGGAGGCAAATAACGGATAATATCATTTTGGCTCAGGAGGCTTTACACTCTATGCGGAAGAAAAAGGGTCAGAAGGGGTATATGGTGATTAAAATTGATCTTGAAAAAGCATATGATCGGATTTCTTGGGATTTCCTTCGGGATACTCTGGAAGATATTGGAATTCCTGCTTTCCTTATCTCTGTCATCATGAACTGCATTTCTACTTCCTCCATGAGCATTCTTTGGAATGGAGTTCCTCTAAAAGCTTTTAATCCGTCTTGTGGTATTCGTCAAGGGGACCCTATATCCCCCTACCTATTCGTTTTTTGCATTGAAAGGTTGGCTCAGATGATAATTCGGGATTGTGTTAATAAGAAATGGAAGCCTTTACTTATGGGTCGGCACTGCCCAGGCTTATCTCACCTTTTTTTCGCGGATGACTTACTCCTTTTTGCGGAGGCATCTGTGGATCAAGTAGACCTTATTAATAATATCATGGAAGAGTTTTGTGTTTCCTCAGGGCAAAAGATCAACAAAGACAAGACCAAAGTGTTATTCTCTGGGAATGTTCCGAATGCGACTAAGGTTATTCTTGCTAATAAACTTGGTGTGGTGATGACGGAGGATCTGGGCAAGTATTTGGGTGTTCCGCTGTTACATGGCAGGTTTACTAAGCGCCATTCAGCTGGGGTGATTAATAGAATTAAGGCAAGACTCTCTAACTGGAATGCTAAATCATTATCTTTAGCAGGGAGGTCTACGCTTATCAATTCGGTATTGGCAGCTATCCCAATTTATACGATGCAAACGACTGCTTTGTCTAAAAACTCTTGTGCCGAGATTGAGATGAAGTGTAGGAAATTTCTTTGGGGGTCTACAACAGAAACTAAAAAGATTAATCTGGTTAAATGGGACATCATTCAGAAGCCAAAGTCTAAAGGTGGCCTGGGGCATAAGAACATGAGATTGATGAATGAAGCTCTCCTTATGAAAGTCGGCTGGAAAATTTTAACGGACAAAGATTTATTCTGGGTTAAAATTCTTCGGGCTAAATATAAAGTCTCTGATGACTGGAGCCTCCCTTTGCCAAGCATTTATGGTTCATCTCATTTATGGCAATCCCTTAGTAAAATTTGGAGTAATTTGCATGCAGGAGTGAGATGGGCCCTCTGTGATGGAGCGACGGCTCGTTTCTGGTTAGATCCATGGATTGGAGATGGTACTATCTTAGCCCGGTGTGTTACTGATCCTATTCCTACATCGGAGTTGAACTCTACAACTGAGTCGTATGTTGACATTAATGGTTGTTGGTGGTGGTCGAAGTTTGCTAACTATATCCCTAATTCAGCGTTGATTAAAATTGCTAATATTATTCCGCCTAAATCTGGAAATGGTACTGATATCATGTTTTGGGGGTTCTCCAGCTCAGGTAATTTCTCTACTAAATCAGCTTATAAAACTATTGCTGGTCATGATGAGTTTGATGATAATCCTCGTTGGAATATGATTTGGGAGTGGACTGGGCCTGAAAAAATTCGGTATTTCCTTTGGCTTGTGGCCCATGAGAAAGTCTTAACTAATGAGGAACGCTGCCGTCGTCACTTAACCAGTGTTGATGTTTGCCCTAGATGTAAGGTTGCAGCTGAATCTAGAGATCATGTATTCAGGGAATGTTTTCACTCTCAACTCCTTTGGAAGCGGCTTATCTCGCCTGAGCAAAGGATTTCTTTCTTCGCCATGGATTTTGATAACTGGTTTGAAAGAAATTTGAAGGGGTCGTTTAATGGCAGTGGAAGGGAGGACTGGATCTATACGTTCGGGGTTACTCTTTGGAGCATCTGGATATGGAGGAATAAGTTAGTCTTTGAAGGGTTCAATTCTCAGATTGGGTTAATTTTGAGCGATATAAAGAATAGAGTTCATTATATCTCTATGACCATTGCCAATAATCAGAAGCAAGAAAGTAATGTTAAAATCTGCAGACACATTATGATTAGTTGGCAGAGACCGCCTCCGGGGTGGATTAAAGTGAACACAGATGGAGCTTTTAATCAGAACACTGGGTATGCTAAAGCCGGAGGTTTAGCTCGTGATGATGCGGGGAATTGGCTAGGCAGCTTTACATTGGGCATCGGTATGGACTCGGTCATTGGAGCTGAATACAGGGGAGTTTTCCATGGTTTGATTTTGGCTTGGAATTTGCAAGCTCCAAAAGTGTTGGTAGAAGTAGATAACAGTCTAGTTGTAGAGAAGATAAATTCGAACTCGAGTGAAGCTGCTGGGTACTCCAATTTGCTTAATGCTATTCAGAACTTGATTAATAGGAATTGGGAGGTGAAGATTATTCATGGAACAAAGGATCATTTTACCCCCTCAACTTGACACAAAATATCAAAAAAGTCCAAAGCTGGAAAACCGGATCACTTATACCCTGAACTTGTCAAAACCGGATCAAAAACACCCCTATGCTGACATGGCATCTTAATTGGAGAGTGGGTTTTATAAAATTTTAATTTATTTTAATTAATCACAATTAAATACTAATTAACTATAATTAAACTTTAATAAAACTAGGGACCAATTTGTACTTATCATTATAACCCTACTCATTATTTCATAATCTAAAATTCATGGCCTCCACATCCACCAACCAAAATCATCGCCTCCACCCATCCTTCAACCAAAACCCATCACCTGCACCCATCCTTGCCTTCCTTCTTCGTTAAAACACCGTCGCTAGCAGCTGTTCGTGAAGAGGAAGGAGAAGTTGCTTCCGTGATCGCGACTCTCTACTGCTGTACCGGGTCTGTTGGTTGCGCCGTATGGGCTTCCTCTAGAGTTAAATGAGTAGATTTTTGGTGCTTGTATGGCGAAGATAGAACGGAGGTGAGTGAAATTGATACGGGGGTTGATTAAACAAAAAAAAAGATGAAGAAGCTGCTTCCGTTGAAGGATCTGCTAGGGGGCTGTCATTTTTTTGTTTTATTTTTCATGGATTTGGGCGAGAAAAAGATACAGCCTTTGTTAGCTTTGTGCTTTGTTTTCCTAATTTTGGTTTGTAAATTTTTCATGGTATTCAAATATGAAGATGAATTTAAAAGCTTCAGTTATGCTCTGTTCATGTTAATTTTGTTTTTTTTAAGTTTGGTTTGTTATCTTTTTCTTTTCGTGTACATGTGAGAGGCGAGGAGCAGTCCTCGCCGGTCTCTGATGAACAGACCCATCTGGGTCTGTTCATTTTTTTCCGTATGAACTGACCCAGTGGGTCTGTTCCGACGATTCCGATAGTTTAATTTTTCTTTGACGATAGGTTATTAAGGTTATTGTATAAATCGTTTTTCTTTTTGTATAAAGATTACTTTTTACGATTTTATTTTTAATTTTTTTTAATAATTAATATATAAATTAAATTAAAATTTATTATTTGTTGAATTTAAGTAATTTTGTCTTTTTTTAAATTATATGTATTAATTTGAAAGATTAAAAAAAATTAAAATCATTTAAAATTTTCATCATCAAAAACCACCTTGAGAAAAAAAAAAACCACCATTAAAACCGGAGAGTGTGTCTCACTCTCTGAGTTGAGAGTGGGGAGGGGTGTTTTTGACCAAAATTTGACAAGTTCAGGGTAAAAGTGATCCCGTTTTACAGCTTTGGACTTTTTTGATACTTTGTGCCAAGTTGAGGGGGTAAAATGATCCTTTGTTCATTATTCATGTTTACAGAGAAGCAAATGCAGCTGCTGATCATCTAGCATCGTTGAGGATGGACAACACGATAGGGATTGAGTGGCATGACATTCCTCCTCCGAGCCTTCGTCAGTGGCTAAACCATGATGCCCAAGGAGTTAGTTATAGTCGTAATGTTAGAAGTAATGTTTAGTTCTTTGTAGGCTTGCTGCCTCCCCTCTTGCACCAAAAAAAAAAAAAAATCCTTTCTATATATCTTCAATAATAATAATAATATGGTTATAATCGAAATATAAATGGAAGACAAACCTAGCTTTTTCGTCGTTGTTGTTGAGAGACCCAATGATAATTTTGGTTTATAAATTTTCCTAACAACAAGAGTATTTATATTAAATTTAATTATAAGTCGGATAGATTTACAATTTAAAGTTTAACCTATTTAGGATGAATTTGATGTAATTTTTATTTTTCTTTAAAATATATTTAACTTTAATTGACCAAAGTGAAGGTATTAAATTTTGGAAAATAATTTATGTACCAGGATGATAATCTTTTTTTTGGTGATGAAAAACGTCTCACGCGCCCTTCAAACTATACGAAATAAATTTTAAAGAAATTAGTTTAACAATCGATTAATAGTTTGTGCCACTATTTTTTAACTATTTTAAGTCAAACGACACCATTATGTAATTTTTTTTTAGATCAAATGATATATTAATTAGTCAATTTTTTACAAAAATTCATCCATTTTAAAGAAGTCATTCAATAAAATGGATTTAAATTGATAAAGCTATAATGTTTTTTGGTAAATTATTTTAATTTTTTATATAAGTATTAATGTATGGATTCACGTTGTTGTATACATTTTTATTATTTTTATTATGTCAAAATTTCATGTAAATAATTGTTGTCTAAAAATGTAATAAATTAATTAAAGACTTTTGTATTAGGCACATTAAGAATCAAGATTCTTTTGATTATAAAATAGAAGGCATTTTAAAAAAAAGTTGATGCAACATCAGATACTATGAATAAAATCCTTAAAAAAAGTATTATGAGCAAAATAATAATAAGATAAAATTTTGCTAAGCTCTCTCATGTATAATATAATTAACAGTTTGATAGTTTTTATTTTAAAATTATACATAATAATTTTCCAGTTTCAATTTTGTTAACTATTAAATCCCTCTGTTAATTTCGATATTTATTTTTAGACAATTTGGTATCAAACTTTTAATTTCTTAAACGATTTGATCTCCAAATTAATTGAATGGTCTCTCAGTTAACAAAATTAAAATTGAAGAACTATTAAATAAATTGTAAAATAAAAATATTTACTATTAATTATAATATACTTCAAAAATTTGAGCATAATTTTCTCTAATAATGATAATGAGAGACATCTCTTGAAAATAGAGAAAAAAAGGTACTATATAAAGTATTGTGTATAAAAAAAGCCAACACCCTCTTAACCATTAGTTAAATATAGTACCTTTCACTATTCTAAGGGATTTTATTCCAAGTGATGGCTATGCCATGTGATTTTTACGAGTCGATGAATATCTGTAATTGAAGGAAATTCATTTTCCATACGATACTGATAAATCGAATCTCAAGATAATTCGATAAAAAATTTAAACACAGAACGATTAAATTAGAGAGAATCCCAAACACCCAAGGCGAATCCTATTAGATTTATCGGCTAGGGAATAAAGTTAAGATACGCCCAAAACAATGATAGCCGAATCCTCCAGAATTCGATTACTAAAGAAAATTAAATATTTCTCATTAAGAGATCGAATCAACTTGACTATAGCAATGATAAAGAAGGAAAATTTTAGAAGATCTAAATTTTCTATAAGGATTGAAGATAGTCTCCTATCCGAGACTAAATTATAATACGAACAAATTACTTATTTAGGACTCTCTTTTAAATAGGATGCATTCTTATAAAAAAATACGCCCTGAATAAGACTCTTTCTCCTATTTAGATCCAACTTCCGGAAAGGATCAAAGGAATCTCTTTTCTTTTAGAATTCTACCAGATTTTCACTCATAACTAGAACTGAGGTATTGCCTACACATATAACTGAATTTGATATAAATATTTTCCCGTAAACTCAACATTGACTTAAGTATCAGAGAGCTAATCGGCCACCACCGTCCGATAAGCGCTTTACCCTGTTTTATCGTGAAGCTCACCAATCCATCTATTGGCGCCGTTTTTGGGAAAACTCGCAATACTTCATTAGAAGGAGTTTTATGTAAACCTACAAATTCTATTAATTAAGATGAATTCCGATGGAACTGACTAAAAAAAACAACTAGTGAACCCAAAAAGTAATTTTAAAATTGAATTAAATTAGTTAAAATTTATAAAAATATTACTTTATTCCTCTCAATTATATAAATATATTATCTGATTGGTTAGATTCGTGCATCTTTCATGAATCAGGTCTAAATAAGATTTCAACAAATAATTTTTTTTTTTATGAATATTCAACAAATAAATTATTAACTCGATTTAGTAAAGAATTTTCCATGATTTGTAATTTTAAGTGGGTTATACATATGATGATAGACAAATTTTTACATAGTATTTGTAGACATAATATAAAAATAAAATATTAAATAATATCAATAACGTGATTTAATTCACTATTGTTTTTAATTTTATTAGCTTTATTTACAGACGGAGATGTCGTGGTGCACATAGTCTATATAAATAGTTATTGATAACATGATGCTTTTGGAATTGAATATATTAAAATAATTTAAAGTAAGAAAAAATATATTTTCCTTTAACATTTCAACTAAATAAATCCTTAATTTTGTATTCTTACCTATTTTAGATATCAATTACGCCATCAATGGAATAAGTATATTCTTTACACGATTCACTTAACTATTATTTCTCACATTTTCATTTTGGACATTCAAACATTGCAAGAATTTATATGAAAACAAGATCTGTAGGGTTTTTATACGTTTTTCCGTTCTTTTCAATATTAAAATCCAAGATCCTGACCAAATAAAATGGAAACAAATCTCTAATTAATAGCAATATAATATAACCGTATTTTTATCATGAATGCTAATTGATACAATACTTAAAATTGAATTAACGTTTCCTAATTAGATTTAATTGATACTTTCCTTGGCCTATAAATACCACCCTGATTAATTGGCATTTCAAACACAAACACACCCTAAATCAGATTATAGTTTTAGCAAAGTATCCATCTCCAAAACAGGAAGAAGAATGGCAAAATCATACCTCAAAATCGCATTCCTAGTTTTTTTCATGGCATCTTACTGTAAGTATATATTTATCTATACACTTTTAAAAATAAAAATTGTATTATTGATATTGAATTTAAAAATTAAATTCATTTATATTACATCATATTCGTTTTATTTTATAAATTATTTTCTAGTATACCGCGGCTGATATAAAATAAAAATATTGCAGGCATGTTATTGTCAAATGCGACGGAAGATGTGGCATCAAAAGTATCAGCAAAAGAAGTGCCGGAATGGGTGAGTCCATGCCGTAATGACAATGATTGTAAGGACCCAATGTGTCCCCCTGACTGTACAATCCACCAATGTATTCGTGGTACTTGCTGGTGTAAAGATTGTCACCCACCACCACCACCTTCCGCCTAATTTATCAGTTATTAATCAATAAAGCTCTTCTTTAAATTTTCTTATTTATTATGGCATTTTTGGCTTTGGATAATTATTTATGTTTTTTTTTGTGTGTAATTCTTTTAATCCCGCGATCACTCACTACAAAAATAAGCATTCCTATCTAAAACAAATTTAAATAACCTCGTGGATTGTAATTGTTCACATTTTAATTTAGGCAAGTCAATCTCGCTACTTTCTATTTGGTCATACAATTTTATGATTTGCATCAGTTAATATCTAAAATATAAATAAAAAGATTCGTTTAATTGGTAAAAATAAAATGTATTTTGGTCTTTAATATATTTTCTTTATAAATTATTCCATTTGATAGAACTCATAAAAATTTAAAATATCCTCAATTTGTTTGTATTAAAAAATTTACTTACATTTTTATTAATTTTTGTCCAAAATATGAAGTAATTTATCATTAATATATATAGATTTTATATTTTTATCATTAAACCGTTCATCTTTCTTTTTGTAGTTGGGATATAATTAATTCTTTTTGTAATTGGGATATAATATTAATTGAAAACGTAAAATTGCATAACCAATTGATTCATTTGTCCTTTGCCATCATAGAATTAGTAAATATTACTCCCTCTATTTATAAAAAATAAGCTGGTTTTTATTTTAAGGGCACCAAATTATAGATTTGTTTTTATTTTTAGAAATTAGTTAAATAAATAAATATCTAAAATACCTTTAATTGAATTAGTTTTAGTCAATTAAAGTGAATTAATTTTAGTCAATTAAATTGAATTGTTATGTCGTTGATAGCAACAATAATTAATTATTTTTATAGTTTAATATTTAAAATAATTTTATATACTGTTTATTAATCATTTTGAATAAGTAATTAAAAAAATATATTGAAAATATGAATGCATTAATTATTTAATCAGTGTATTATATATATGTAAATAGTATAATTCTAGCTAAACAAACTAAAAACTTCAAAGTATGTGTAAGTCAAATAATCTATATTTTGTGAACAAAAGGACTATATATTACTAATTTATATATTTAACTTATTTATAGAATTAACATTAAATTTTAACATTTTCAAATTACTATTAAAAAAATTTATTTATTCATAATGAATTATTATTCTTACCTAATTTTTAGATTATTATTACTATTATCCAATTTAAAGTCTAAATTAAAAAATATTATATACTTTTTCATATAATTAAAAAATATTAAAGTTTGATTGTAATCAATAAGGAACAAAACGGTTTGGATTTAAATAGTCCTTAGACATTCTTTATATATTTAAATAGTGTTAATTGAAAAATAAATCATAAACTTTAGTTTAGTTTATTTTATAATTTTAATATAATCTCCCAAAACCCTACCAAAAACCCACCTCAGCGCCGGAGGCAATCTCAGGTGAACCGATCAACCACAATCTCCATCTTCAACCTGAAACCTCAACTGTCTTAACGATACTGTATTTCGAAAATTATCTAGAGAACTAGTTCTACATTGACATCCAAAAGCTTTTCAGGAAATTTGATATTGTAGGGAAAATAACTGTAGCAAGAAGGGAAAAATTGGATAGAAATTTCGGATTCTTCACACTAGACAGTGCCATTGATGTGGATTCTGTTCTCGAAAAGTTTAACCAATTATACATGGGATCTCTTCGAATTAGGGCTTTTCATTCAAAATTCTATATTTTTTTTCAAATACTATAACTAGTACTTTAAAATTCAACTGTACTTATTTTTGAAAGTTTATGATCAATTTTATTTCATAAAAGAATATGATATTATTAAAATGTATTTAACCTTCTTATAGTTTTATTATTTCTTTAATTACATATCATAAAATTGCAATTGAAGCATCATTGATAAACTAGTTAAATTGTATCATCATCTAAAATTATTGGCTAACATGTTTACGTATTTTTTTTTAAAAGATACGGCTATTAAAAAAATTATATTCAAAGACTTGGTTTTAATAAAATAAAAGTTCAGTGATCTTATTTTGATAAAAGTAACATTACATGGATTCAATCGCTATAATTATAAAATATTAAATAAACTTTAGTCTAATTCACAGGCATGTACGAACTTGATTTTAGCAAAAATAAAAATGCAGAAATCTAATGTACTGCAAATTGCAAAAACATATAATATAAGGACCGTAAATAGAAAACTCTTCAAGTACAGATGCCTTAAAATGAGATTTGCCATCAAAATTATACTACTATTTCGTCTTTTTACCTACTAATTCTAGATCATTTTATTATCTGCTCAAGATCCTGTTTAGAGAAAAAGTATGACCCATACACCATAATTAAATCCTAAAAATAGAAGATTTGATCTTTACATAACACTAAAAACAAAAAAAGTGATTTCAAAAATAAATAACAAGAAAAGTAAATATTTACTTTCGTTAGCTAATTCTCTGAAAATGTTTTGGCTTAATGTTTTAAAAACACTCGATCTTTTAATCCCTCATTAATTCTGTTATAACGTTGAAAATTGATCAATTTTATCCTATTTTGTATTTTTTTTTCATTTCAATTGTACTTTTAAATATTAAATTGACCTTTTTTTATTTGAAAAAAGAACAAAAGACTTCTTCAAATTGACATTTTTTGCATTAAATTGATCTTTTTTTTTGAAGAACTAAACTTTTTTTAAATAAGAAAATGTCAATTTAATGCTTAAGGGTACAATTATAATGAGAAAATGCGAAATATAATAAAATTAACCAGTTTTCAACTTCAAGATAGGATTAAAAAAAAGTTAAAAGGTCGAGTGTTTTTTAAAAAATTAAGCCTAAAATGAATGCTTCTTTCTTGAAATATAATGAGACTTTGATTTTGAATGCTACGGTGAACTTTAATAAGCGAAAACTCACCGAAATAAAATCAGACTTTATATTGAATTTAAAATTAAAATTGGATTATCAAAGAGAAAAAAAAACTTAAACTTTAGTACCTATTTGAAACATAGGACATAGTTCGGTAACTGTTAAAGTTTATTATACACTGTTCTATTCTAAAATAAAAGAGTAATTTTTTTTTCATTTCCTATATATACCAATCAAAAATAGTTTACAAACATCACTAAACAAACAAGAACTAAGGAAAGAAAGAAATGGCAAAATCTCATCTAAAGATGGCTGTCCTTGTTTTCATCATAGCATCTTACTGTAAGTATACGCTCTCTCAGCTTATATCATACCGAAACAAAAATGCTGAAACGAGAAAATACTGAAATAAAAAAACGTAAGACTCGAAAAATTTTCATGCAACATATTTTGTTAATGTAATATATTTTGCAGATATGTCAATCACAAAGGCTTCAAGAGCAGTGAAGCAACCAACTCCTAGCGCCATTGTTGCCGATGGGTGTGATTCTGATGCGGACGACATGTATAATTCTTGTCCGAAAGAGAAGGCTTGTTGTAAAGGCGGAAACTGCCTGTGCGGGCCAGAAGAAGACAACTTTTCCGACCAAAATGCCCGGCGATGTCGTGCTGATAAAGATTGTAAAGCACTTTGTCCACCGAATTGCGGATCCACAGATTGTATGAAGGGCATTTGCTTTTGTAGTTGCTAAGGCTGATCAAAACAATGTCTTTGCTTACATATTTAATAAACAATAAAAATCATTTACAGTCTTATTGATATCTTAAGACTTAAAATAATCATATACCATGTTAAACTATTGATAAATTATCATTTGACTATCGATTTTTTTTTTTTACAAATATGTTTTGTTAATAATTGTTAAATATGTATTTTTAGTATCCAAAACATAATTGTATAGTAAGAATATTTCCCATCATTGAAAAAAATAAGATGGGACTAATATGATAAGATATCTAACGATTTAGGTTTTATTGGTACCAAAAACTTAATTTTTTCCGGTTTTTTTTTTTATAAATATATCTAAAATTATTTATCCAAAAAAATATATCTAACATTTTGGAGCTATTAATGTTGCAAGCCATGACAATTATATTTAAAAAAGTCTAATTAATAAAAACAAAATATAATAGCATTTCAAGTTATTTTAATGATAAATTAATCCATATTCGGAGAATTTTCATAAATTTCTACAAAGTTATATATATATAATTTTTTTCTTTAACTTTAGATTAATTTAATATAAAAATATGTTAATGAATTAATTGTTTATCAAATAGATTCATCATTGCTTTTTTGTTTTTTGTATTTATTGTTAGGATATAATTGTCACTACTAATAAAATTGATGAACCGTATTGTTAAAACTATTTAAGAAATATTTGTGTCAAATTCATCATAATTATGAGTGTATAAAATAATTTTTCTTTTTTGTATGTATAATTTAAAATCCTAAATTAATTAAAAATTATATATTGTAAAATAAAAATAACAAAATTTTAAAAATAAATTTGACCAAAAAGCAAAAACTATCACTACAAGGTCGTTAGTTTTTCATTGATTTAATTTGAAATTTTCCTGCAACTCATAAGTGATGATCAATTAATAAAATATTAAACTCTATGGTTAATTTAATAGAAATTGTTTTTTCTATCAATTTATCCTATTTTGTACTTGTGCTTTATCTCGATTAGCATTAAAATTAACCTGTTTTCATCAATTCACCCTTTCAATTTATCATTTTTTAATCAATTTTCCCATAAATATATTTTTATTGTAAATAAGTTTAAAATTAAATAAAAATAAAAAATTATAATAATTTTTTAGAATCTAACAATATTAAATATTAAAATCAGCTTAATATTTTTAAAAGCAATCGGTTTTTATTTTATTCAAAAATAATTTTAATATTTTTAAAAAATCACTTATGAATAATTATAAATTATAAATATCTTTTCAATCGATTATTTTAATTGATGACAGTTTTGGTTATCACATGCGAAGAGCGGCAGTATGAGGCCATCACACGTCAATTCTAAAATCTATGCAAAATAAATTAAAGAATACTAATTGTGTTTTAAAATAATTGTAATTACTAATTAATATAATAAGTTATTAAAAAATATATAATAAGACTGTATATTTTTTATTTTATGTTGGATTAATTAAGCATAAATTAGTTATTTTATGATATTATATATACATCAATTATTTTATAAAATTGTCTGATAACTAATTCTTTTATTATTATTTAAAATTATTTGATAAATAATTTAAATTAAATTATTTTTGAAGAAATTATTTTAATTTTAATAATTATTTATTTATTGGGTTTAAAAATAAAATTGTTTTAATTACACGCCTAATAGGAAAATTGATAAAATAAACTAGTTTAAGTACTAATAAAAATAAAATTCGTGCTAATTGATCATGATCACTTGCAACTTAAGGAGGCAAATTACCTTTTACGCGGTAAATCAAATGCTAAAACATGTTAAACCGATAAAAAGAAGCAAGTTTATATACGAAAATGACCACATAACATATGTGCTAATTGACTATCGTTTTATGCAAGTTAGGGAAAATTACCACTTAAAGTTGTTTTTCATTAAAACAAACTCAAAAAAAAAACGCTAACTTAAAAGGTCAGTAAAATTGCAATAATGTCATTAAGCCAACTTTTCGATCCCAACATTTTTAAGAACTTTTAGCTTCGTTTCTCAGTACAAAAGAAAATGAAAGGGTTAATTACATATAAAATCATGACCTTTGCACCAAGTTCCAAAAATAACATGACCTTTAAAACGTGTCAATTATAGAAACCACCTTTCATTTCTTTTTAATTTCATTATGGGCACATTTTTCGGTGCATTTCGTTGACTTGGACACTTTATGGGTCTGTCAAATGTCATGCCACGTCAGCAAAAATACCATTAAAAATTGCCGATGTTATTTTTGAAAAAAATAAAAGGTGGTGTCTATGATTGACACATTTTAAAGATCATGTTATTTTTGAAACTTAGTGTAAAGTTCATAATTTTATATGTGATTAATCCAAAACGAAATGAGATGATTAAAAAGGAAAACTTTGTACGAGGAACATTTTTATGTTAACACTCTTAATATTCTTTTAACAATTGGTCTCCTTATTTCTTATTTTTTTTGTTGTGATATTTTCTAATCCGACGAAAGTCAAACAAATATAATAAAATTTGGTTTGATTCTCTATTTTTATATAAGGCCGATTTACCCTATTAAAATATGAGGCTGATTTTTAATGAATTTTTTACTATTCTGACTAATTTCACTACAGGTATGAAGGGACGATGACAAAAGTATTTAAAATTTTAAAAATATTTATAAAAGTATATGTAAATTTTTTTTATTTACAAAAATATGACTGATTTAAAATTAATTACAAAAGTACCATAAAAATGAAAATTAATTACAAAAGTACGATTTGTATAATGTCGGTATAATTATGATATAATTTTGGAATATTAAAACTATAAATCAGATAATTTAAAAATAATATTTGGTTAATTATTGGTATAATTTCAGTATATTTTTGGTATATCGATTATAAATTTTTATATATATTTTCTAGTTGATAACATGTATTTATTTTATATGTACTTTTCACTATAGTTGGTAATGAACTAGAGAATTTGTATATTGTTGGTATAATTTTAGTATATTGTTAGGTTAATATTTAGTATGCGATGAGGTGTAATGTTGATGTAATAATAAAATTTCAGTATATTTTGATGAGTACATGGTATAATTTTGGTATATTATTAATTTAATTTTTAGTATACGATTTGATGCAATTTTGGTAAATTTTCATTTAATATTAATAAAATCTCAGTATGTATAATATCGGTATAATTTTGGTATAATGTTGATATAATGTTGATATAATGTTAGTTAGTATGTATAATGTCGGTATAATTTTGGTATAATGTTGAGATAATGTTAGTTTATTAGTATACTAACAGTATACCCACAGTATACACCGTATGTTTGATATTTTTTTTATTTTTTTTATACTTTTCTAAATATTATTAAGATTTTTGTAAATAAAAAAGTCAACATGTAGTTTTGTAATTTTTTTTATTTTTTTTAGTAAATGGGGTAATTTCCTCAAGTATGAAAGCGAGATAACAGCCCATCTTACTTCCGCCCTACTTGCTCTAATTTAATTTACTCAAAAAATTTACGGAAATTAATTTAGTTTTATTTTGTGTTTATCTAGATAGTTCAATTTTTCTTTTGAATTTGCTTTGTCTCTTTATTGAAATTATGAGGATCCTGCCACAGGAAAGGTGTGATCAAAATTTAATTAGGCGATCAAGAGATAATTGCATATTTATCTTACATGTCTTAAGAACATGGAAACAAAAGAAAAGATTAGCAAGTATTTAATTCAATATCTAGCCTGAATAGGTGTTCGATTCTTATATTAAATGAATTATCTTTAATTAGTTCAAGATTAGTTGCAGCTCTAATCTACAAATACTGGCTATAGACTAAAATTCATAAAGCACAGCTCCTGAAAAGAAAATCACAACGAACCATAGAGAAAATCAAACTGAAGAGGGAATAGAAAATGGCAAATGCTTATACTATGATGGCATTAATACTTCTTTTCGTGGCATGTAAGTATATGTGTATATAATATCACATTTACATTTTCTTTATTTTGTCATATTGAAATTTAAACTAACTAATAGATTTAAACCAAAATGTTTGCATCTACTCACAACTATGTTTCATTGCGAATATATCTATCATTATCATTATGTCCCACAAATTCAAATAATCATAATAATAGATTTTAAATTTAATATAATTTAATTTCACTAATTTTTTTATGAGCGTTTCCGACAATAAACCTATCTACAGCCACGATCTACCCCTCCTCCGACCCGCAACCGGTTCGTCTTTCTCCAAGGGAAGATGAGCTGCTCTCTTCCTCATGGGGAAGACGAACCGGTTCCGCGTCAGAGGTGGGCGGTTGTAAGGCCGGAGGCGGACAGTCGCAGGGTGGTCGAAGGCGTTTTAATGCTAAGATGAGTTTAACGATTTTTATATTTTTAATAAAATTTAAAAAAATTTAATTGTGTATGTATTGAATTTATTTAGATTTAGTTAAATTAATCCAAGATTTATATTAATTTCGATTTGATTATAATTTTTAAAAATAAAGGACTTATTTACATTTTTTTGAATGAAAAAGAATATAATTATACGCACAGACATAGTTATTTAAAGGTTAATATCATAAAAATTTACGAACTTTACACGTTTTCTCATTTTAATCACGCAGTTTCAATTTTCTCATTTTCATTCACGAACTACCACTTTTTCTCAAATTCGTACACGGTGCTGAGGTGTCACGGTTCCATTGGTGTAATTTGTTGAGGTGGATGTCACTTTACACTAATGAATGAGTGTCAACTCAGTACCGTGTATGAATTTGAGAAAAAGTGGTAGTTCGTGTATAAAAATGAGAAAATTTAAACTACGTGATTAAAATGAGAAAACGTGTAAAGTTCGTGATTTTTTTTGACATTAACCCTTATTGAAATAATTTCATCCTTGAAGTAAAAAATTAGTTCCAAATCAAAAATTTGTTACAATGAAATATGTCAAATAGTATTTAGTGATTTTTCAACGTTGAAGTAAAATTGAAAAGAGACCAAAAGTGAGTTTTTTAGGACATTAGACATTATCAAATAAGTGTTGATATAAATCACCCCGACAGTTGACACATAAATGTTGATAGTTTTTTTTTTTTTTAATTAAAATCTCATGTTAGTTGTTAGTTACCAAGACGTAGTTCGAACCCACAACACACTTAGAGACGCCTTAACCATTCAGGCTAAGCCCACATTGCATAAATGTTGATAGTTAATCAGATGAAATGATTTATTGAAGTCCAATAAAATTATTTTACAGGCATGTCAATCTCAAAGGCATCAATGGTTGGTGAAGCAACTATGTGTGCCAAACATGTCGACTGCAAACAAATTACGTGTCCAAATGGGTCACCTGCTAAATGTTATAGTGGCTACTGTCTCTGCAAACCTAAATTACATCAAAAATACTCTTTTCAAACTGAAGAAGACAACTCCACGCAACAATGTCGCAACAATGGCGATTGCAAAAACCTTTGTCACTATTGATGATAAAAAGAAAATGTAATAATTTTGCTTAATTAATAAATGAGAAATAAAAGTTCGTTCTACTGGAATCTTGTTTGGTAATTCTATTTTTGTGTTACTGCTGGATAATTCTGAGATTTTGTTAGGTATTTGTTGTAAAGATTATTTATCAAAATAATGTTAATTTAATTATGATATGATAACAGTATGGAGAATAAATTAAACTGTAGTATATATAAAAATATATTTGAAGTTATGATCAATTTTGTTTAGCTTGAAACTAATGTTATATAAACTGTATAATCATATAGTGCACTTTAATAGATACAACAATTCAACAATTTTTTAAATTAAATCAAGAAAATTAAATTTAATAATTTTTAGTTTAAAGTTGGCTTCGAAGCTACTAGCCGACGAATAACAAAACAATTAATAAAAAAATATTACCTTCATAATTAACGTTATTTTTATTATTAATAGTAATATATACTAATGCAATTCTAGAAATTCTTCAATTGGCATTTATGACACAGCTTAAAAAAAATCAGAAATTATGTATAAAACTATATGAGATTAAAGTGTCAATTAAAGAAAATGGTAATTTTTTTTTTTATAAAGATGTATGTGAAATGATACAAAAATTGCTATTAACATGTTAAATTGGGATAATAATAGTCCAAATATTATAAATACTAGACAACACTTTGTTAGATTGTGTTTAATTCTTCTCACAAGTGCTATCTCTTTCTCCAAATAATAAAAAATATTGATGAAACTAATTTTTTTTACTTAGATTGTAAATGAGGTGAAAAAATTTAAACTTTTTTTGGATAATATATCATACGATTCATACCTATAAATAAAGTTAATAAAAAAAAACCATATACTACACCAAAGATTAAAAGAATTGGATACCACAATGGGTTCTTTCCATAAAAAACAAAGAGAAAAGTATAAATATTTATAAAAATTCGATTTTATAATATTTTTTACAAAAATACCAATTGTTTAGATATATTACAAAAATTTAACTTTTCTGGAAAAATATTTGCAAAATGTAAATTTTAACTTTTAGTATGTTTGGTGTACATTTCGTATATAAACTTATACAGATGTAGAAAGTATTTCAAACAAAAATGTAAATTATTAGTATAAAATATATATTAATATTGTATTCATTTATATCTATTTTTTAAAATTATATTAGAATAATAATAAAATTATTAAAATAGATAATTATTTATCATTTAAACAAAATTTATCACCAATATTAAAATTAGAAAAAATATATCCATCTAGTATGTCCAATCACTTATAATTATACATTCAATATTTTATATGTATATATTCAGTATCTTATTCATATGTATTTGTATATATTTTAGGCTTAATTGCACTAAAAATCACCAATTTTCGTGTATTTTTGATATTTAACATAATTATTTTTGGCATATTTAACATTAACTTTTTTTTTTTGGCATATATGTCCACAACGCCATTTTGGATGTAAAACGACGCCGTTTTACATCCAATCCGACACAAATTTTCAAAGGAAACGCAACCATGGACATATATGCCAAAAAATAAAAATTAATGTTAAACATGCCAAAGAAAAAAAAATTATGTTAAATACCAAAAACGCGCGAAAGTTGGTGATTTTTGGTGCAATTAATCTTATATTTTATACAAATTCAATATAATTTATAAATACATATAAATATAAAATTTCCATATAAAATAACATTTTAATAAAAAAAATAACATTAATTTCATCTAGCAGAAAATGCACAATTTCCATGTGAAGTTATTATGCATACGAACTTGCTAGTAATCAGGTAAAATTTACCTATAAATTGTTCACATTATTTAGGCAAGCAAAAGTTAATACTAATATAGTATTGACACAATTTTTGTGATTGATAACTATATGTAATTTGACACAATTTGCTTTGAATGACATTTGTTTATATAATTTTAAATCCTTTTTTGATTTTCATTTTGCTTTCTTCGTATCCTATTGTTACACTCATAGCTATATTAGCACTTCAAAATCCAAATTTTATTATGAGTAAATTACTATAACACCCCTCATATTTGATATGATTCATATTTTAGTCCCTCTTGTTTGAAAATTGAACTATATTGTCCCTCACTTTTGTTTTTGTCAACAATTTAGTCCTTATGTCCATTTTGTATGTTTAGTTAACAAAGTCAACGAAACTATATAGTTCCCCAGTTTTGTTTTTCTCAACGATTTCACCCCTTATTTTTGTTTTTATCAACGATTTCGCCCTCAATTTTGATAATTAATTTACCAATAAATCCTTTGACTTCGTTAACTAACACTAAAAATAGATGGAGTGACTAAAATGTTGAGGGAAGCAAAAGTGAGAGGCCATATAGTTTAGTTTTCAAACATAAGGAAATAAAGTGTGAATTATATCAAATGTGAGGGACTTCATAGTAATTTTCTCTTTTATTATATGCATACTGTACCCCTACCCTTACCATACAATTATATATAAATACTCTTTATGTAAATAGGCATTTATTATTTTTACATATTGGCAAAATCCAGTGAACCAAGACTACAAAGTACAGATTATATAATCAACATTTCCCAGTTTATTTGCAAATATAAATATTTTACCAATATTTTCCTTATTGGTAAAATATTTCTGTAGTTGTGCTATAAATACTAAATAGGATCTTACCTTAGTATAAGCTTTGCAAAACAAATCTTAAAATCATTGTCTAAGTAAAGTGAAAATCAAACAATCATCAATATGGCAAAGACACCCTTCAAATTGTTCTTTCTAGTTGCTCTTTTAGTTTTATTTATCTCTTTCGGTAAGCTAATTTCTTTTCCTTATACATATATGCTACAAAAAACTGTCGATTAGTAATTGGCAAATTTATGACGGGATTGTGAAGAATTTTCGATTAATTTTTTAGAATTTATGATAGAGTTGTGACAAAAAGTGATGTCACAAACTTTTGTAACCGCGGTTGTCTCAAATCCGTCATAAAACTGTCACGGAAATTTCACTATAAATTTGGCTGCCATAGTTTTTTAATGTAATCATAATATTATTATATTAATCTTTTTAAAAATGTTATAATTTTATTTCTCTTTTGGATGGACAGAATCAACAATTATACAGGCAGACGCGAAAGAATGCTCACGTGACATTGACTGTGACCTCCGTTGTAAAAGAGGAGGGTTATGTTCTAAAGAAGGAAAATGTTTCTGTATATATGCAGCCAACGGAGGAAAATCTGCAGATGCATCGTGCGGCACCGGTGGCCGGAAATGCAACTAGCTAGTCATGCCTACCTACCTCTATTATTCTCCTCCCACAGACAATATATATTTGTAATTGTCAAATATTGTTGTTCAACATCAAATAAATCTTGTTTAAATCATATTTATCAAGTCGAGATTCGAATCGGGAATTAAAATGTTTGATTAGTTAATTGTTCATCGAGAATTGAATTATACGATTTAGTTTATATAATGTTATTAGTTAAAAAAATTATATGCTTGCATATATTATATATGAGATTTCATAATATTTCTAAAATTTGAGCTGTACAATTTTAAGCACAAAAAGTAAAGTCTTGACAAATAAAATTAGATACTTGTAAAATTGCTTAGAAAAATATATTCTTTAGCTTACGATACCTTTAAATTAACAATTACTAAATTGAAAAAATAGTACAGAATCTAAGTTCTAGTCTAAATATGCAACTTTCAGTTTCTTCATATTATAATCTGCCTTGTCTTTTCATCTGAGAAATTGTTAGGTAGACTCAGTCTACCACGCATAAACTAACCTATTAAATTATAACATGTCATTAAAATAGTGTCATTATCGTAATTTTGGTTGCTCCTTTTTTACACCTTTTAATGGTGATATTACGATAATGCCACTATTTTAATGTCATGTTATAATATGATAGAGTTAGTCTATGGATGACGTGGTAGACTGAGTCTTACTTAAAAATTTCTCCTTTTCATCTTTGTTTATGCTTTTATGTTCTAAATATCTTTCAACCATTCAAGAATAGAAGATGAAATAACCATTCAAAAATTTCATCAGGATCAAAACAAGTTTCTGCATTTTGCCTTTTACGTTCATACAATTTTTTTAATTTATTATGTTTTACCCAAAAAAAATTATTATAATAAATGTAAAAATTTCAAACTCTTACCATATAGTTTTTAAATATAATATTCTATCATTAAATTATATGAACTGTGATTATAATTTTTTTTTATAAGAGATAGACTTAATAGTACTTTTTCAGTCTTATTTAAAAAGTCCCTTTAATATTTTTCATACATATTAAGAAAATATAAATACATTTTTTTATTTTGTCCTTATTTATTGTATTTTAAAATTATACATATTATTACTTGTCTTATAAATGTGCTTTGCTATTATGATAAAACAAAAGGTAAAAATGAGAAATTGAGTTAAAAAGGTATAATGAAATTTTTAAAGTAGAACATAAGAAAATGTCAAAAACTTCTTAAATGGGACGGTGTTTATGAATGTTATTAGGGATGAGTTCATTTTATTATATTGTGGTTTCAACTTTTAACACAAAGTCTTATGGAATTTTCGGCACCATTAAGAGTCCCTGTGCTATGAAATTTTACCAAAAGATGTCCAATTTCTATAATATCTTTTAATAAAATATACTTAATTGATATAAATTAAGTAAATTTTAGTTGCTTAAGTTATTATAATCCAAATATGAATAAAATTATTTAAAACCACATGAACAAACTATAATTTAGATTAAAGCAACAGGGGTAATTTTCAACCACAATCCTTGAACTTTTTATCTTTTTTCCATTGAAATTGTTTTATTTCAGTTTCTAACCGTAAAATCTCCGACTTTAAAATGGCATAGTGAAAAAATCATTGTTGTCCATTTTACAGCTTCTCTATCAAAAAATGTTAGACCTAAAATGCAGTTGATGTGGCAAATAAAAGCCACACGTACACAAAAAAATATACGTCAGCGACACGTCTTAGTAAAAAATATTCATTCGTAAATATTATTGGCATATGGCGCTAACATGTATTTTTATGAATTTGTGTCTTCCATTTGCCCAATTTGCATTCTAGGCGTCTTGAATCAATATTTTCTGACGGACTGTAATAGACATAAATGGATTTTTCGTTATATTATTTAAAAAAATTATTGTAAAATAAAACAAGGACTTTGGTGGAAAAGAGAAATTTAGGGACTATTGATGAAAATTACCCAAACAGCAGATACCATGAACTGCATCAGTCATCACCTGTTACCAGCTTTCGGATTAAAGCATCTTTTCACTGTGCTCTTTGAGTGGAACAATTTCATATCCCGATCAGAAATTGTCTCAATGACCTGATAACAGGTAGAGGGTTCTCCAAGTGGACAGCATGTCCACTGTTGGGAATCTCAACTATCTGAGGAATATTGTTTCCCGCGCCATCTACGCCATTTCCGGACTGGCCAATTTCATCGCACATTTTTTGGGCAATTGATTTGAACTTTCCATCTTTCTCTCCAACAACAAGCAGAAGTGGTATATCGCATTGCTTCAAGTCTTCCCACAATGATCTGTCACGGTAGCATTATATGATATGAAAAACAATTAGAGCAACAGCAACAACCAACTACTGAGTTTGACACTAAAGTAGGTAACTGAACTCCGTAAGATTAAAAAAGGTTTTAAGGGAAACAGAACTTAAAAAAATTTAACCAACTTACATCTGTCGACCAATGCTCAAGCCAGATAGAGCTTCTGCTAGCCAATAACCATCATTATGCAACATGCGTCTGGAAACCATATCCTTAAAATGGGGATGGCTCCTCAAGCTGTGACATGGAACCTTTAGCCAGGTGAAATTTGATGTAGGCAGAGTGTTCCAAAAGAAAAACGAAAAGCTTAAAAAGTTATTTAAATAAGGAAACCCAAGTTTTTACCTGTTCCAGAGTTCTCCAGAGTACCAGGAATCAAGAAAGCATTGTAGTCCATGATCAATGAGTAAGCGTGACTGAGAAACATCTTTAGCCAGACGGATTTTCCTTGCAATCTTATCTTTTAATCCTGGGCTACCAGATATTATAGCAGCTCTATTGAGCTGAACATTAAAAAATTACTGTCAACTAAACAACCATGTATATTATTAAACTCTCAAATTTCAAATGTCCGGTCCACCCAATGTACCTTATCGCCATGTCTCATTGCCATGTGCAGCGCAATTCTTGCTCCCATGGAATATCCAACAATGGAAACCTTTCCAGGACTTAGATGTTGAATCAACTTGTTTAATAAATCTGTAACTATTTCAATGGACAATGCTGCTTGCTGTTCAGATTGTTTACCACCAATGCGTTGTATCTTTGATCCTCCATGACCAGGAAGATCAACTGCGATACACCTTGCAGATATTGAGAGGGCCTTCATGATTGGGATCCAGTCTTCACCAGTTCCAAGAAAGCCATGAAGAAACAAAACAATATTATCCTGCATGAATAAATTATGATGAAGTGGGTAAACTAATAGAAGCCATGACTGGATGGATTGTGCTAATCTAAATATTAATGCCTTAATAATTAGCACACTGTCATAAAAAAGTAGAACTAACTGCATCCGAAGTTTTCGATAATTGACAACTGGACATAATAAAGCAATTTGTCTAAAACTTGAAGATGCCTAACAAAGAGCAGGAAGATGATGTTGACTGGTGTATTTACACTGAAACTAACTAAAAATTCGAGCAATAAGACTTAATTTGTATTAGCAAATTGAGATCTTCATGCTAATGGTAAAATTTTGCAAAGAGGAATCAACGATTAAGAAATAAAATCATTCAGATAAGATCATATATAAGAATCATGTCTATGGCTAGTAGCATATATTGGCGCCATTTGTTTTCAAGTGCTAATGTGCAGAAAACTAAAACGGAATTATAAGCTTCTCAGCAAGTCAACAGCAAGCACAATGTACTTATCGGGTAGAGAAAGGATGAAAAACATTAACAAAAGAAGTGAAACTCCTGCACTCACATTTTTCTTTGATCCAACCTCTTGCACTTTAATGGAGGCAGACAAATCCTTTGAATTCACAACCAAATGGTATGTAGAAACTTGCTCCCCTATAAAGGTTCCGTGAATAACATTTTGGTTTATTTGAAACCTCTTCAAGAATTTAATGGCATCACCTACATATGCTCCTACAAATCCACTGCTTGGAAGATGTTGAATCCCTAGAGATCTAGATGTTACATCTTGTTTAAGCCAACGATAAGTTCCAAGACCATGGGCTACAGGTGGACCCAATTTTCGGTTCATAACTCTGCAAAGATCTGAATTTTGCACCTCTAGGTAAGAGGAGAACTGAATGTAAGCGGACAGACCCAGGCCACTTTCAAATGCAGCACTGATAACAGCCATCTTCCCCAGTTGATGTGCCCATTCAGCAATTAGTGCTGCTCTTTCGAACCCACCAACAACACTTGGTTTAATAACCTGACAAATCCAATAAAAACAAATCAAAATGTGTATCAAAGGAGAAATCCACTTGTTACTGATAGAAACTTCTTCTGGTAAAAGAAAATGTCTTCCGAGGATAAATCATGAGAAGAATTTGTTTTCTTTCCTGTAAATAAGCATATTTTCAAATCCCTTCTTTCTTATTTGCAAGTAATATAAATGGTTCCAATTCCCAGTACGAAAAATGATACTCTGCAAGAAATAAATCATTATCATGCTAGTGATGGTTTGTATCACAGTGACAATTCACTACTTACCACAGCGACTATTCCAGGGTGAGCATACTTCACAAGCATACGAAGAGGATTTTCACAATGCTTGTCAATAGTTTCATCAAGTGCCACAGGTAAGCCACTCTCTTCACAATACTTTATAATATCATCTTCATCCTCCACGGGTTCCTGAAACACAAGAGTATTGTACGACAATCAGGAAAAATTACCCCCGAAAAAAAAAACATATTAATGCCTATAAGACACTGGTAAGAAGAGTAGTCAAATGTGACAATTAGGTCTTTCTGACAGCTGAGAATTAATTCATTGAATGTATCACTTCTTCTTTACTCTAATATGTGCAAATTTTGCTGCAAGTTATACCTCAATGTATTGCAAGTCACAATCTTTCACCAGAGAACTAAATTGAATAGCTTCTTCATAAGACCACTTTCTATTGGCATCCACACGGAGTTCTATATGTCTACCAACTCTCTTCCTTATTTCTTGTATAACTGCCGCATCTTGAAAGGGATTTACCCGACGTGCAACCTATAGCAGAACTGTTTTTAGAAATTCAACTTACATCCAAAACCTAGCAAGCATCATAATTATAGATAAGTTGTTTCGCACATACTAATTCGATGGCACAACAATGGGGGAGAGTGTTACAAGATAGAATGACTGATTCCATAGGCTTACTTTCAGCTTTAATGCAGAAAATCCTTCTTCCACAAGAGATGAAGCAATACGAGCAACCTCAGTGGGAGTCCCATTAGAATCAATAAGGCCACATATTTTGACGGTTGACTTTTCATAAGCTTCTTCATTTTCTCTCCATGGTTGGATTATATGTAGTAGGCTGGAACCATGCATTTCTGCGACAGCATTGATGATAGCCATTTCTAGACCCAATCTGACACTAGGAAAGATTGAATTTTCCTGCATAACAATGAGGAATCCAATTTAACTCGACCAAAAAGATGAGACATGAAATTTAGATATTGGAAACATCTCACTGGATGCCTGATAACTAACTTACTGTGCATGTTAATCGCAGGCATATACATTGGATATGCACAAACCTACCGGGATTCCAAAGTTTTTCCATATCCAGGTGGAAAGTGATCCCTTCAGCAGAGGTAGATGAATACTCAGCTTTGTTCCTCTAATCACATGAAGGAGATATCTAAGTTGTTCTTCTACATCCAGCATGTTTTCCTTGTGAATTTCAATAGGTGCAACCTGTTCGATAAGGATTAAGGAAGGTCGATGGATAAGAAAATATTTAAATAGATTAATACATAATAATATGGAAGGTCAAAGAGATAAGAAAATTTATTGAAATACATCTGCATTTATTGCTATGAGTAAAGAGTGTGTTAGGGATATTGTTACAGACCACTTCAAAAAATAGTCTAGCGTTAAAGCTTTACCCTTGATCTATAAATAAATTAAAGATCCAACATGCTCCTCAAGAAAAACAAAATCTACTTTTTTACAAAAACTAAATGAAAGTCCATGGAACATTGGGCAATTTCAATGTCATTTTGCAAAAAGTAAGCCCAAAAGAAGAAACGTCAAATCCATATTTAGCACAATAAAGATGTCCCACAGACTTGATCTAGTGGTAGGAACATATTGTCCAAACCTGGTTTGGACCTTCCCCTCTCCTATTCTAATAAAAATATCACAACAAAAACAGAAACTCTATCATGCCAGGGTTTTATCTGAGTAAGGATATATTCATGTCAAAGTTGCATATTTCTTCCCTTCCTACTTGAACAAGAATAAATATAGAGATCTGGATATCTCAACGAATCACAATCAATTTATGATTTAGAATGTCATATAAACAACAATGAAGGAAAATCAACCTCGCCGTAGCCAACACTTCCATCTTCAAGAGACAATGACAGAATAAAGCCTTCTTTATGGAAGTCCTCACTGTCATGATTAACAGGAGCTGATGTAGTAGGAGCACATAGTTGAATTCTGTTACAACAAATGCTTGAAAGATGTAACAAAATACTGCATAAGTAGTTATTCTGAAGCAATTTAAAATTTATTTCTCTTACAAATACCTAACCTGTACAATGAATATTCCATTCTGAGGATTTTACATAAGAAGAAGCCATCCGAAGTGGAATGTGGAACAGCAAGGCTTGAAAGAACGGCTAAGGCATGATCAGCTGCTTGGCGTGCAGAATTTTTTAACGTACTACAGTAAGAACCATAAATTGTGAGCAGGTTATAATCTATTATCATGGAAATGACAAATAAACATGATTAAGAGAAATACCAGACCTGTGGAAGGTTGAATTGGCGCTGATGCTGCTATCCACTTCAATGACACAATCTGTCTCCTCTTGCTGAGTTGTAACTAGAGCATCTCGAAGTTCCATTTTAGTCTTGACTTGTAAATGCCTCACACTTCACTCCAATTAATTGGAATTAGAAAGAAAACAGTTTTGCTTCAACAATCATATACTATTACTCCAAAGTGCAATGAGTCAGAAGCTTTTTTTCAAGAAGGCTAAAATAGGATCAGAAAGCAACCACCAAGAAAGTTTTTCCAGGAAACTAAGCCAACAACAGACATACATTAGCTCCTCATAGAGAAACTATTAATTGATAAAGAAAAATTGCAAAGTTCTTTCTCAATTATAAAATCATTCACATGAAGCAATTAGACTGAGGCAAGGACTCATTTGACATAGAAGAATAAATCATCTGGTTGCTGCTGGCTGCTGCATTCTTTGAAAGTCAATTCAAACAAAAAGCAATAATGGTGTCGAAATGATCATAGTACAAGCAAGGCCATGTTTTCAATGAAGGTCAAAAATGATAACAAAAATACCATACAAGCAAGGCCATGTTTTACCTGTGTGCCATGCACAGTTGCTTAATTGAAATGTCATGGGTAGTGTAGAAATATTGGTTGAGTATTCTTTGCTCTGTTCTATCTGCAATAGGAAGAAGACTAAAGATTGCTCCTCCATGATTGTTTATCACGAGTATCGTCATTGGCTTCCTTGGCAACCTTCAGGAAAAATAAGCATTCTTAAGTTGAAATGAGAAGTCTGTAAGACATTCTATGGTTTTATATTAGATGAATGGCAGTTCAAAGATCGGAAAACAGGCAACTGATTCCTTACACATTGCCTAATACATGTTTGCATTATAAAGAAACTTCAACAAACAAACACAGATATACATATAGTGATACTTATAAATAGCTGCATAACTAAAGTCTCTACCTTGGTTTTAATATTGACAAGCCATTTGTATCGTGAAGGAAAGAAACATCCCCAATCAGACAAAATACCTAACAATTGCCAGAAGTATGAGAAGATATAAATTCCTTTTAGTTAGAAAACCAATGTAGGATAGTTATAGCAACTCAGCTATGTACAGTACACGAACTAGAGTTTAACAATGAATTAAATGGAAAAATCTCAAAAACTACAATTCATTGAGTTATTAATTAAATTAAATATGGCTAGCATAGATATAATGTATGTGAAAAATATACCTTTTCTATTATAAAGTTTAAATTTTAGTACCTTTGACACCATAATGATCAAATTTTTAACTGATTATATATATAAGATATATCACTTGTGTGGCACTTGGTAAAACTAAAAAAGTAAGCACTGAAATAGTAAAAGCTGATTTTTTTAAGCATTAAATATAGTAACATTTATCCAAAAAAATATAGTAACAACTCAAATTCTTTAGCATTGAATTTAATTAACCTATTTGATAACTGTAATTTCTAAAGATCATTAAATTTCTCAATTGGACACATATAACTTCTACAAGATTTAAACATTAAGGTTCAGCCACCAATAAATAACATGAAAATGAAAGTTCTTCAAGATTAAAAATTACAATAAAAAGAAAATTAAAAACAATTCCATAATGAATATATATTTCTTAGCACTACACAAAAAAGGGCATAAAAGGATATATGAAGGGCATAAAAGTCATTCCAATTAAAAAAACTAATAAATCAAGAGAGTGGCCTTTTGAGTAGAAATTTCAGTTAATTAATTTAACTTACCATCTAAGATGACTTTTGACTTAATTCAAAAGTTTTACTAAATTGTGTTATCAAACCAACTTAAAGTCAAGTGCTTAATTATATATTTTAAGGGTTAAAGTGGATTATCAGGCTATTTTTTCTGGTCATTTATCAGGTAACTTATTCCAAATAAATGAAAAAGAAAAGGAAAGTTATTGTATAGCACATGGCACAACATCCACTTGTGCTTGGGTTTTTGTAGTGTATATGGCGTCAAAGTTTTTCATAAGAAAAGTTCTTTTCAAAACAAAATATGGAGTAAAATATACAACAAGTAGAAATCTTGAAGGATGGGAATCACAACCAAGAACTGCTTTCATATCAGTAAATTTTTAGAAGTGCAGAAAAAAATCAAATACTTACTCTTCTATTGCATCCAACAGCAAAACCAATTGCTGTACTAAGCAAGCCATCAATACCACTTGCACCCCTGTTTCCAGACACACGAACCCCAAGACACTGGAGCTCTGAGTTCAGCATCGTACCTGCAATGCTATCACTGTGCTTGTCATAACTACAGCCATACATGTCTGCATCACGTATTGCCATGCTGTTGCCAATAAAAAGAGCTGACTCAGATGAAAGTGCTTCTGAAATTACACGCGCAACATGTGGCTCAGTCAAAGAGTTCTCTGCATAAATTTGAAATGATATGTTCCATGCAACCTACACAAGATGGCTTATAAATTGAGGACAAACTCACAGAATAATACAAAAATTTATTCGCCAAACTATAAAAAAAGGACATTTTGGCATGGAAGCAATTTTAGCAACATCCAAGTTCAGTCAGGGCTTCGGTTGATGCACTGCCCTATGTTAACAAATTCAGATCAGTATCAAACTCTCTTAACCATTTACTCCCTCCGTCCCAATAGAGTTGTCCACTTTGCCTTTATCACATAGTTTAAGAAAAGCAATCATTGTTTATAGTTTTTGTAAAATTTTCCTTACTTTTCTTGTCATACCCCTATTTAATGTAGGGTCCACTTGCAATTTACTTTTATTAGTGGACTTTAAATAGGGGTAATGTAGGAAAATTAAGTGTAAAGTTAGTTACTTTTTGAAAGTGGACAAGAGTTTTGGGACAAAAAAAATTCTTAAAGTGGACAACTCTATTGGGACGGAGGGAGTAGTTTGTAGCAATAAAAGAGACTGCTACAGTAGAGATTTATGTCTTAAAAGAAAAGAAAAACATGCATCTCAGTCTAAGCTATATTAATTAATAAATCAAGTCAAAAAGAAAAACCTATTAAAATAGAATATACCCCCCACAGGTAACAGAGATAAACAATGGCAAAACATTTGAAAATAAAGCTAGTTATAAAGTGACAATCCGGCAATTTAATTGCATAATATCTAGAGTTTCTGCTAGCAGCATTTCAAAAATTTATGGCACCAATCTGATCAATCAACCTAAGACATTCAAATATCCATATTAAACAAAATACCTAGCTATTATAATAGCAAGGAAATTAAGTAAATCAGAGAAGGGATTTAAGTTAACATAGAAAGGACAAAGTAGTATAATGGGTCTCCAATACCATCCTGTCCAATGCTGTTAAATAATCAGACCATTTGCTGCCCCTACGAATAAATTGAGCTTTCTTCAAACAGTCAACAAATTGCAGGATGGAGCACTGCACCCTATGAGTGACAGAGTGTGATGGATCATGACGGAATGGATGATCATCAACTAAGATGTATGACAATGGAAAACACACCTCCAGCATTTGAGAAATACGCTTGCTTGTTATCCGACTTCCAATCTGTATATAAATCAAAACCAGAAGGAAACATGATAAAGACACAAACTAGTAAGACAATGAGCAAATGCATTGCATAAACAGAAAAACACTTACGAGATCATAGCCAGAACAGCTACAATGGTCTATCTAATTGCATACAGATACTCAGGGGACTGGAACATGAAGCAAGGGATGAACATACATGATATGACTTTGAGCTTCATTAGGAAGATAATCTAATTATTTAAAGCTGAAAAGGCGTGTGCGGAAATTTGTGTTTCTCTCTTGTAGAAGCCATGACTAACTAATAAATTATTTTGCTCACTGGGATTATTACAAAAAATACCACCGAGATAAAACCATTTCGCCAGCCAAAACTTCTGTCCAGCTCTTCAGTCATAAGTTTTATAAAAATACTTTAAAGGAAAATTAACAGCTTTATTACAAGAGCACCAGTTGAACTAAAATACATCTGACAATGTTAGATAAAATTTTCACTATCTGTCATGTATGATGCAGATAAAAAATACTGAGTTCTGTAGTTATTGTTATGCACTCGAGGCCTGACAACGTACGACTAACCATTTAATATTACTTCTAGCCTCAGTAAGTTCCCTTAAACTCGAGAAGCTTTATTACCTAGCAATTGAAACATTACTCAAACATAGCCATTATTCGAATGTATCCCATCTACTTCTTTTCTAGTACTACGAATCTGATATGGAAGTTCTGATGTGTGCAACTAGAAAACTGCTAATAAAAGCACCACACCCAAATTTCCACAACAATGTTTCCATTTTCATTTTGAGAGTGCATTCCACTCCTATGTACTCTGCACTTTGCTTCCCTCCTTAAAGATAACCACATATTTCAGATCCTCATCTACATTTGTTAAACTATGCCCATAGAAATTATAGTAACCACTTTATAAACAATAGCAGTTGAAAATATGGAAACCATATAACATATACAGCCCAAAATCCATGTCTCTTGCTTCTACTTAGAAACTCAAGAAGAAAATTCATACGAGCAATATAAAACTCATCCTTGGCCTTTCATTATCTTTACAAACTATTTAATTAAGATGTCGGGGACATCGATGGGATCCAAGCCTTTTGCCATCATAAGCAATAATACAGAGAAAATAAAAAAATCAAGTTATACCTGAATAACTACGTCCAACTCCATCCAAGCCCTGACATGATTCGAGAGCAGAGCATGGTCAAGGTGATCAACAAATAAAATATTCTCCTCAACTCCGGGAAAACAAGACAATAGCTTTCTTAATCGTAAACCTGATAATATGTCTGCTACAACTGGCCAGTTAAGATGTTTTGCCAGGATAAGACATTCCCATATCTCATCTTCTGTATGAATTGCAGCAACAAGCAGAAGCCCCTTCTTAGCCCCTTCAATTATTTCAAGAATTTGTGTCACTGGGATGCGACTATCACTACATGCAAGTGAATTTGGCATTTCAATATACTTAGTGAATGGATCAGCACTTGACATCCAATTATCTAATCCCTTCAGACAGCTCAACATCCATTTGTTTGGACTGTCATCCAATGGCTCTCTAAAAGAGCAGTTGATATGAACTGGCCCATATGGTGAAGAGGTTGCCCAATGTACCGCTGAGTCAAGAGTAGTAAGCACCATCCTAGCAGGAATATTATCTGTGGGAACAGGAAGGTTGAAGAAGAACCTCACAAAAGAGCCAAAGTGGTTCACCTACCAAATATATCAGGCAATGTGCTCCTTTAGTAATTCAACAAGAAAAGAAAAAGGTTGATGGAAATACACAGAAAAACATGCACAAAATTTAAAACAGATAAATAAACAAGTGTAGTAACCCATGTTAAAGGCAAGATATCAATTTTGCATGCAATTCAATGTTGCCTACCTGGTTGATTGATTGATTTGCCCCAGCATTTTGAAGCTCGGGAGGACGATCAGCAGTCAATAAGAGAAGTGGTAAAAAATCTTGACTGGCTTCCACAACCTGTAGATTGCCCCCCATCATAAACACAATCCATGCATCATATACACAGGTTCATACAAGTATTCTAAGTTTCTGCATGTAAGAGACAGATAACCTGATATCTAAAAGTTCCGTAGAAAAAATAAAAAATCAATAATAAATAAGAATAAGATCCAACATATTTAAATCATCATCCGAAACATGCTAATAAAGTAAACACAATTGCAAGTCACAAATTGCTCGGCAGTTGAAGTTTCAGTTTTCAGGTACAACTGGCTCAAACATGATAAACAATGAATACATGTTTACCAATTATAACTGAAATCCTTCATAACATGAATATTTAATGAAACTCACAGCAGGAAGTAGATTTGAGACTGCTGTTCCTGAAGAAGTTATGACAACTGCTGGTACATGAGAACCTCTTGCATAACCAACAGCGTGAAATGCAAGTGAGCGTTCATCAAAGCATGCAACGCATGTCGTGAGGGGATGAAGTGCAGCAGCAACTGCAAGGGGGGATGATCTCGATCCTGGAGCAATGCAAAAATACTGGAACAAAAAATTAGTTAGACAGCAGAGAGAATTGGTTGTAATTGATGCCAGATTAGGTCTCACCGTTAACCCAAGGCGAGAGCATTCTTCCACTATAAGTGATGCCCAAAGTGCATTGATGTTTGCATAATCATTCCAGGAGTGACTAGTTTCACTGGCATGACCTAGCTGAGAGGCAAACAAGACTTATCATTTAACTTTTTCTCTTTATAGCATTTGCAAAAAAAACATAATATAAACGTAAGTCATGCATTGAAAATATCATAAAAGTATCATAGAGAACTAAATTTTCTAAGACACGTCTTCAATCAGATATTACACCATCAGAACTTTTAATTTGGGTCCAAGAAGCACCCACAAGCTCACACTCTGCAGGTCTTTTATCCATTTCTCTCGATTTACCACCTTTCTGATGACATGTGATGTCATATAAACTCACGAGTTCCTAAAGCATGACACACTGCATTGGATGATGACTCACCAAAAATATAAATACAGTAGACACAACGTACCATGTTGTTGGAAATACCAATGGTTGGTGAAAGTCTGAAATAAAACTGACAGAACTCCCTCTGCAAAGTAAGTTTTGGCAGAAATAAATGTTCAGACAGTTATAGGTGAGCATCATACGTGATGTTTCGATAATGAAAAAATAGACTTAGGAACGGATGAATAATTACCAGGAAGAAGAAGATACCAGTTCCAAGAGGTCATCCTGGTAACCCCTTCTGTCCAAAAACAGTGAATGCGAAGAAACCTAGAAATCACAATGCTCAAGAACAAAATGGTTAGCTCAAATTTCAATTCAATGTAAATATATAAGGCTATGAAGTCGGCTCAAATTTCATTGGAAACTAAGATATGCATTCATTCTCTCCTAAAAAATTATAGTTGTCTTATATCATCCATGAAATTTAGGCCTCGTTATACCAAAAAAAAAAAAAAAAACCCTAACCTCGCGACTAACAAAGCTCTCAGTTGGACGACAATCTCAACATTTTGACATATGTAAAGGCATATTCTAATTTGCAACCTTGAATAATCAATGAAAATATTAAAACTATAAATGGAAAAAAAAAATTGTCAACTCACTAGTAAGAATAACAAGACTACAACAGAAATTAAACCACTTGTATAATTTTCAAGAGAAGTGTAGATGCATACCATTCGGAAAGTATCCTCCTTCACCAGATTGACATTGCTGAGAGCAGCTCTGATGCAGTAAGAAAGGGTTCGCCTTGTAGCTGACCAAAAATGAGCACTAGCCTGAAAGATAATTTAACAGCTAAGAGAAGGGTATAGAATCAAACAGGTAGAATATACAATGAGCTTTCCAAAGAACAAACCATCTGAATGGGACAATAACTGAAAAATGTACCACAGTACAACAAAGACGTGGCGAGAACTAAGTAAAGATAAATGAAAAAACAGTGCACATGCTAATATCTGGCTCAACTTCCAAATTTTTTACAGAATCATGATAATTGCAAACTTAAAATTCTTTCTGATTATTGAACATCAGTTTTGATAGGGCCAAGAAATGAGAATGGCCCTCAAAGTCGAGGAAGATAATTCTTAATCTGTTACTCCCATCTCATGTCAAATAACGGCAAAAACTGGCAAAATTTCTTGCAAATATGCGCATTTCATAGTAATATAAATAAACTCAGAAGTCATTATCAAGTGCATAATCTAGATCTGCATCGAGCGAAATAATATAATCTGGTTGAATTAACCAACTATTCAATGAATTACACATGTGAGGCGTGCAAAGTCCTGGACCAAATAAGAAATATTAAAATTGCATTGTATAAGAATAAATGATATATACCTGGTAAATAGAGGATTCAAACGATTGAATTGCTTGTTTAAATGTACAAAAGGACGCATCATCCCATGCCAATGTTGCTGATAAAATGGAGACATCCTCATGCTCATCTAATTCAATCTATTCACATCACATTTACACCAAAAGCAATATAAGTATATAGTAGCTCTATCAACTGAAGCTCGGATAAAATTAGCACAAAAGAGATGCAAAATAATTCAAGTACCTCAGGAATTACAAGATAAAAGGAACCAGCCTCATGCTTCATAGTAGATGCAGGGTCAAATTTAGCATCCTTAAAACCATAAGTTCCTATGCCAACGGAATCACTTAAGACATATCTGCAGACAAACTACAAGGGTATTATTTAGCCACCATATAAGGTACAAGAAATACATAAACAAAAATAAAAAAGAGAATTAAATAACTCCATCAATAGTGACCAAAATTTAAGTGCCCTCTACTTATTGCATGACTGTATAAAGTGAAAAAATAAAGAAGGGTTCAGAAGATTCTAATAAATAAAGGAGGACTCAGAAGATTCAGTCACCTTTTTATCAAACATTAATTATGGCTCCTATTCTTTCAACACTGAATAGAAATCAAAATCAATTACTCTCACTAAGGGACCAATCCATCAATTGCAAATGGTAATAAGCACTCAACTGATAACTAGCAATTTCATCGACAGACCCACTAATCATGTCACCTAAATCGGATCCCAAATAACCCTATAACAACCTATTATCATTTTCATTGAGAACTAGCACTTGAAAGTTTTTTTTTTTTTTTTGATAATTGGGAAGGGGGAGCGCTTGTGGGAGGAAATGAACTACGATCTAAGCAATTTGATGCTCAGCGCTTATACCGTTTGAGCTACATCTCATTGGTACCGTTTGAGCTACATCTCATTGGTACCGTTTGAGCTACTAGCACTTGAAAGTTCCAGTAATAAATTATTTATCAAAAAGGTAAAGAGGGCGAGAGATACTAATACACAAGAACAAAACAGACCTCCGTATCAATCTCTGCTCTCCAGAATCACGAGAAGAAGAATCCACAAAGTAAATTGCAGCTCCAATTCCGAAAACACCACGAGTTCTATTCATATATAGAGATTTAATCGATGGATTCTCTGTCTCCTTAGAAAGAAAAAATATAGGAAACACTCCAGAAGGCTGTGGTTGACAGCAAAACCAAGTCAGAGCTTTCGGACCGGGAGGTACCGCAACCTATAAAATAAACAAACAAATACAACATAATCGCACTGCAAAGCAATAATAACCACATATTCCATTTTTTTACCTGTAAAATTCAATCAACAGACTAACATAGAATCAAACACAATTTGCAATAAATCATGAACAGATAAAACACCTGAAATCTGAAAATGCCAGTGCTCGAAGCAGGAGGATTCAATTTCAATTCCTCTACAGCTTCTTTAACACTCTTCAAACCGTGCTCTAAAGTCAACGCTGGAGTCAAGGTACGTGTAATGCAAGTCTGAATAACTAACTCACACTCCATATTATCACCATGACCTTCTAATTCCTTAATATCAATTACCGGTCCGTCATATCTCACTGCATTAACAATAACCTAACCAAAACGACAATAATAAAAAATTAATAAAACGCAAATGAAATTGAATTAAACTGAAACGATAATTTTTTTTAAAAAAAAAAAAGAGACAGACGTTATCGAAGCGAAAAGGAGAACCGGTGGTCCGGTTGAGAAATGCGAGGGATCGAGAGTGTTTAGCGACCGGCGGGAGAGTCATTTTGTTGCCGCGAATATGAAGATTTGGCGACGGTGAAATTGAGAGAGTTTTCATTTTGTGCTAGTGAAGGCTTGAGTGTGTGGTGTGCGTTAAATATCCAAGTTCTCGTATTTTGAGGTGAGTAGATAAGCGGCGATGATGTGGACGTTCCACGTCGGATTAAAATAGCTGACGTGTATATACTAGTAACTGCGGAAAGGTATGGTTACTGCTGTTAGACATGCGCTGACACATGCCCGCCACGATATTTCTACTGCTAGCTATGTAATCTCCAAATTAACCTAACTCTACAGATAAATTTACCTAAACTAAAGTATCTCTATTGCAAACCGTCAAGGGTATTATGGTCAATTGGGACAGATTTGAGAATTTGAAATGTTCAACAGAATCAAAACAGGTTAGATTGCATGAGTTCAAAATTCATCAGCAAACCCATATAAATACGCAGCAAAACTCACCATTTTTACCAAACACTTCTGCTCTGTACTACACTCACTGAGTCACTCACTAAATATGGCAGCGAGTTCAAAATTCAATCTCGCTGTTCTCATAATTCTCTCGTTAGCACTAACAGCATTTGCAGAGTGCGAGTCAAAATCCGGTCCCGGCGGCGGAGAATGTCGAAGCAAGGCGAAATCATTGAAGCTAAAGCTGATCGCAATAGCTTCAATCTTGATCACGAGCATGATCGGAGTATGTTTACCGTTGTTTTCGCATTCGGTTCCGGCATTGAAGCCTGACAAAGAATTATTCTCTATTGTTAAAGCTTTTGCGTCCGGTGTTATTCTAGCAACTGGCTATATGCATGTGTTACCTGACTCTTTTGATGACTTGACATCGGACTGTTTGCCGGAGAATCCTTGGAGGAAGTTTCCGTTCACGACTTTTGTGGCTATGTTGTCCGCTTTGGTGACGCTTATGGTGGATTCGTTTGCGATGAGTCATTATAAGAAGCTAGGTGCGAGCGGCGGTGGCAGTTATCTTCATAATCATCATCATGTTCAGGAGAAGATTGGAAATGGAGGGAGTGGTGAATTAGGGATTGTTAAGGATGAGGTGAAACCTGAAAATGAGAATGCTACTTCTGAAGTTTTGTTGAGGCATCGTGTCGTAGCTCAGGTATGATATTATTAGTAACCATGCTATTTTATTATTCGTTATTCCATGAAATATTATACATTATACTATACGGAAATGGAATTGCTGAAATGCCGAACAACTTGCATAATAGAGAAAACTCACATTTTCGGAATGCAGAAACCTAACACTCAAGTTTTCGCAATGCAGAATCATAAAACTCGAGTTTTCGCAATGCAGAAACGTAAAACTCGAGTTTTCGCAATGCGGAAACATAAAACTCGTAAACTCAAGTTCTCGCAATGCGGAAACATTAAACTCGAGTTTTCACAATGCGGAAATGTGAAACTCGAGTTTCCGGAACGTGGATGTAAAACACGAGTTTTCATGCAAAAGTATTAGTATGGTTGATAGTTGAATTTAACACTCAATGAGTTTGTTACTGAAAAGTAAGTCAAGTTTTTGTATGAAAATGCAGGTATTAGAACTTGGAATTGTAGTACACTCGGTTGTGATTGGTTTGTCAATGGGAGCATCAGATAACCAATGCACAATAAGACCACTTATAGCAGCTCTCTGCTTCCATCAACTCTTTGAAGGAATGGGTCTCGGAGGCTGCATTCTACAGGTTAATCAATTAAAAATTCAAACCCTTCAACTACAAAGTTTGATTATTATTGTCATAATTACTCATCACTAATACTATACATAAATGTGAATATGAACAGGCTGAGTATGGAACGAGGATGAAGGCAATAATGGTATTTTTCTTCTCAGCAACTACACCATTTGGAATTGCACTAGGCATTGGGTTGTCGAATATATACAGTGAGAACAGTCCAACTGCTCTGATTGTGGTGGGATTATTGAATGCTTCATCAGCAGGATTACTGAATTATATGGCATTGGTTGATCTGTTAGCAGCTGATTTTATGGGGCCTAAGTTGCAGCAGAATGTTAAGCTTCAGATAAAAGCTTATCTTGCAGTTTTACTAGGGGTTGGAGGCATGTCTCTCATGGCTAAATGGGCTTAGGCTGGCAGAGGAGAGCTGCGCAATTTTGTAAAATGTAGGAACGTTGTTAGTTGATTGGTCTATGAGGCACGCAAACAAAATTCAATGAAATTTCATTTTTCTTCAAAGTTGAGCAATCTAAATTATTTATGACTTGAATATCTATTTCCCCTTCAATCTATACACCATGGGCAATTGACATCAAGATTAACAATTTTGTTGATTAGATTTAGGGCCTTCAAATGTATAGATTCTAGAAACTAACTATGGAGGCTTATTGATCAAAAGTGAACTAGTTGACATGAAATTAACAATTTCATGCTCATAGAAAAATTAATTTTAATTTTTTTTCTTTCAAAAAAAAGTATAAATTTAAGAATGCAAAATATTCTTTTTATTTGCAAATAATTTTTATTTCACCAAAAAGAAAATTTATTAAAGAGAAATGTTGAAGAGGCTATAAATAAATTTATATTACAAACATAATACAACGAGAATTTAAAAGATATTGTTTAATATAGAGAAGATAGATTAGGTCATTAAACACTAGTAAGCACAAAATTGTTCACAAGACTAGAAGCAACAATAAATCTTCTTCATCTTTCTTTTATTATTAGGCTTAACTCAAAAAAGAACATATAATTTCACAGTTTTATTTATTTGGTTTCTTTTTTAGAATTTATTATTCAAAATGTGTCTATACTATTTATTTATTTTTATTAAATTGTTCCTTTTAAAGATATAAATTATGAACATGTCATGTAGTTGTTGTTAAGCAACACAATTGTTAACACGTCATATTTTACGTTATTAACAATTTTCGTGTAAAAAAATAAAATATTTGTAGTTTAAATAATTAAATCTTTTGGTCCTTTTTTTAAAATTATCCAATAAAACTATATACAAGTGAGTTAGGTGGATATTAATTCGGTCTAAGACACATTTTAAAGTGGGTGTAATGCACGCCTTTTTCCATTAAAAAGTATAATAATTTAAGATATATACAAAAGTTAGATAAAAATTAGAAATTAAAAAAAATGATTATTTTTTAAATACTTGTTTTGGGTAAAGTATTTATAACATTTTAGCCCATCTTTTTCTCTTATCATATGTTACCTAATAAGTTAACTTATTTACCAAAAATACTCATTATATAAAGAAATATTATCTCATTTTAGGTTAAAATTTTACATAACCACCTTTTTTTCTCTCTCTTCTCTCTTTTCTTCTCTCTTCTTTTCTTCTTCTTTTTCATTTGATTTTCAGTTTATCTCCTCCGATTACTTTTCTGTTCGTCTTTCCAGTCGCGCTTTCGTTCGTCTACTTCCGATGAATTTCTCATCATTTCTGGTCGTTTTTCCGTTCGTCTGTTCCGTTCGTGCTAGTTTGTTCGTCTTTTCCGTTCGCACTATGGATTTCTCGACTCGTTTTTAGATTTGTGTAATTTTTTAGATTTTTTATAATGATTTAAATATTTTATAAATAAATTATTGTAAATCTATAATTTTTTGTTCATAAAATTGTTCTATTATTCATATAATTATTTATTTTGTCTTTTCTTATTCATAGATTTGTTTATTACTACTGATTTTGTAAAGAAAATATTGATTTATGGTGCATTTGTAATAATTTTATAATATCTTTACGTATTAGTGTATTTTTGGTGTATTAATAGTGTATTTCAGCCGTTTTTTAGTATATTTATGATGCATTTACAGTGTTTATGATGTATTTGCAGTGTTTATGGTGCATTTACAGTGTTCATGGTGCATTTGCAGTGTTTATGGTGTATTTGCAGTGTTTATGGTGTATTTACAGTGTTTATGGTGTATTTGCAGTGTTTCATGGTATAAACCACAAAAAAACTACAAAATGTCATAAATACACTACTTATACACCACTTATAACTACTTATACACTATATATATACTAATTTTACACTATATAAACACCATAAAACAATGTATATACACTATTGTTACACTATAAAAAATAAAATAAAAAATTCCAGGAAAAAAATCTATAAAAAATAAAAATTAACACTATATATACACTAATCTTACACTCATATAAAAAAATTGTTGACCGAACTGAAAAAACCGAAAATCAAAATTGAAAACCGAAAAAGGTATTTATAAAATTAAAAAAAAAAGTATTTTTCGTAAATAAAAAATGTCAGAAAAGAAAAGTCAAAACTTATAATGTAAAGTTGTAAATAAAATGCCAAAATATGTATTTTAGAAAATTACCATATTAAAAAAATCTAGATAATAAAAAAATTAAATACAACAACCTTGATATGAATTTTGGCCTTATTATTATAGACAACCTTGATATTGTGGTCATTACATGTTTTATATAGGGGTGGGCATTTTATTCGATTCAAAATCAAACCAACAATTCTTTAACCGAATTAATTATTTGATCGAATAGTTAAAATCGAACCGACCAAATAAAAAATATTAACCGCAAACTAAACGGGCTGAATAAAAAAAGAAAAAGAATTCAAAACCGAACCAACTGAAATAGGTCGGTTAATTCGGTCAAAACCGACAAAAATATTACAAATAAATTCATAAAATCTAAAAACATTCAATTTTTTGGTTAATTTGGTCGGTTCTATTAATTTAAAATTCAAACTGAACCAATAATCACAAAACAAAACTTTTATATTAAAATCAAATCAAAACCGAATTTAAATTTTTAACCGAATCAAACGGCCAAAAAATAGTCAATTCGGTCAGTTAATTTTTTATCGGAAGTCGGTTAATTTAGATGATCGGTTTTTTCTCTCACCCTAATCTAATATCTATATAATAAAACTGGGTCCAAAATCACTGTACATTGTACAGTAATTTTGGCCTCATATTCCATTAATGCCCCTTTCTTTTCCCCCTTATTTTTAGATTATGCCCTAGCTCATAAAAATAAAAAAATCTATTTATACCCTTACCATTTCCTCCTTATTTCTATAATGCCCCTCTCTTTTCCCCTTTATTTCTAGATTATGTCCTAACTCACAAAAATAAAAGAAAAATTCATTTATGCCTTTACCATTTCCTCCTCATTTCTAGGCCATGCCCCTTTTCTAAAAATTATTGTTTTGTTAAATATTCGTTTAAACAGACAAAACTAGCCCCGTCTTCAAATTATTTCTACGATTATCATCAATATATCATCACCCATTCATCTTCGTCTACTTTCAATCCACCATCCATAAATCTCATCTTCTTTCCTTTTTAAAATCCATTTGTTCCAGTCTCAAAACAAAATAAACTTATTTTTTATTATACTTTTTTTTAAATCTGTTAATATAAAAATTTAAAATATAATTTATTTTCTATTAAAATTTCTAGCTTTGCTCTTATTTAAGCGCTAAATCAATTTTTTATTTCAATCAAAATTTATAGAAAACCAGTTAGTTTGGATGAAAAAAATTAAAGAGATAGAAGGTACTATGTGCATCCGATCAAAAAAGAAAACTACAAAAAACATACATAAACTTAATTTTTGTTATGCAAAAAGTTAAATGACATAAATGATGGTATGCATTACATGAATGGAATGATTTTTATCCAATTGTAAATTTATTGTTTCTATATGTATAATTTCAATTCACTATATTTTTCAATAATTTTTATTATTAAATTAATATTTTTCTATTGCTTATTGGAACATCACTAGATAAAGTATTGTTTATCAAAAGTAATCCTTCTCGAGGGTCTCTGCAAAAGGATAGTCCACCGGCTGTGATGTTTTAACTAATTTGTTGTGTGTAGTTCTTATATCGTATTATCAAAATTTTCTAATATTTACTAATACTCAAATAGTGCAATAAATTAATTGGGTTATCAATTACCAAAGCATATTATTCAATTGTTTTATTCAAATTGTTATCTGTTTTATTATTATTATTATTTTTGTCAAAGGCTAAAATATTTTTTTTATTAAAAAATATAAATTCCGAAGCGTAGGGAGGATTTCGTACTAGTTTTATATATATGTATGTCTAATTTGAGGAGAGAATACAAACAAAAGCAAACCTATCCCATTAAAAATTGGAGACCACCAAACAAAGGAGACCTTGTCTCAAACTCTCAATTTTTTATCTATTAAAAGATCTAATCATTACCACTAATGACTATTTACATATGGCCTTGGTTTGTTTTCTGTGAACTTGCACTTGTACATGATATTTTAGAGCAGGACCGATTTTTGGATCATTTCTTTTTTCAGTATATGGTCAACACAAAGCAAATGAAGAAATGATTCAATGTAGAAAAAAACTACAAAAATCATCCTAAAATGATTCTACAATTTCCCACATGAGATCCAAATTCACTATGTTTATTACCATTTATAACTCACTTAATTGGCAATTTATTGCTCAAACTTATAAGTGATGATCGATTAGTACAAATTTTAACATTATGGTCAATTTAACATTGAAATTTGCTTTTTTAATCAATTCATAGGGTTTTTACACCTGATTCAACGCATGTTATTCACTATTAAACTTAAACGGCTATTTACCCCCCTCAATTCACAAATTTACAAGAGATGTTCAGTTTGCAAAAAAATTATGGATAATTTAAATAATATCTTTAAAAAATTAAAATTAATTTTTTGTCAAATAATTTTAAATAATAATATAATATGAATGATGTGTCACTTATTTATTGGTTAATAATAACTTACACCTCAGCAAATTACATTAATGAATGAGTGTTACGTCAGCACCATGTATGAATTTGAAGAAAAAAAATGAAAGTTGGTATATCTCAATGAGAGTTTTTAAAAAACGTGATTAAATTGAGAAAATGTGTAAAGTTAGTGAATTTTTATGAGATTATCCCTTTTTTAATTATATTTCTAGTTTTTGTTTGTGAAATGAAAATTTATTGATGATTCGTCATTTATATCTGTGATGGTCATCCCTAGTGCACTTTTCTATTTATCAATGTTTATGAAACTAGTTTTATATAATATGTATATTGACAATGCATGGATGGTATATAAATAGTTTTATTTGTATATTTTTAAGATGCATTATTAGCATTTTTTAATAATCTAGTAATATATTGTTCGTATACTTTTAGAATATTTTTAATATACATTGTTCATATATTTTTAGTATACTTTTAATTTTCATTATTCATATATTTTCAATGTACTTTTAATATTATCCGTATTGTTTTAGTATATTTTTAATATATATTATTCGTATATTTTTAGTATTAATTTTATGATAAATTGTTTGTATACTTTCAATATTACTTTTAATAAAACATTCTTCGTATTTTTAGTATACTTGTTGTATATTTTTTAATATACATTGTTCGTATATTTTAAGTATACTTCTAACATAAATTGTTCGTATACTTTTAGTATATTTTTAGTATATTTTTATTATATTGTTCATATATTTTTACTATTAAATTTAAGATAGATTGCTCGTATACTTAATGTATTACTTTAATAAACATTGTTCGTATACTTTTTTGTATACTTTTTTTATAAAAATGCTAGGCCAAAAGAAAGACCAATTTTAAACTAATTCAATCTTTTGCTCGCGAGTACAAAGGTGATATTTTAGTGTTCTCGGCGAGCAGAATGCATATGACATTATGGAATTTGCCTTCTCAACGGTGTTTGACCTGTAAAATAAAGTAGATGGTTGATCGGACGGGGGTTGTCCGATGACCGCTCCGATGCTTAAGTCAGTAGTGAGCTTAAGAGATTATTGTTGCGTAATGTAATTTTGTATGTGTAGGCATACCTAAAGTCCTTTTATAGTGATCATGGAGGAATACCTTGTAAAGTTGAAATAGGAAAGTAATTCTTATTCAGTTGTATAAATCCAAATAGGAAAGAGATTCAAATTGAGCAAGAGTCCTGTTTATGAACGACTCGTAAATAGGATTGCACTCCTAAATAAGAATACGTTTCCAAGTAGAAAAGCGATTCTGAAATCCAGGTCTTCTAGAACCTTTATGGTAAATGAATCATACACGTATAAATCGAGATCTGGTGCAAGACACGTTAGATATGGTTACTGAGATTTATCAGATCCTATTAGATTCGGTCACTCTTAAGGTTGGGCGAATCCTCTTAGATTACCTTTGACAGACGAGCCCTTTGTGACTTGGCTACAACTCGTTTAGGAGAGTCTTTGTATTCACTCTGACGGGCGAACCCCTCGTGACTCAGTTTGTTATTATTCTTCTGGAATTTGGTTTTCATTTTTGCCCCCCCCCCCCCCCGCGCAAGTGAACTAATGTTTTTATATTTATGCATTGCTTGATTTTAGCTTTATCATCCTCTTTTGAGGATGAGCAAGATCTGCTCATCCTCAAAAGAGGATGAGCAAGTTCTGCTCATCCTCAAAAGAGGATGAGCAAGTTCTGCTCATCCTCAAAAGAGGATGAGCAGTTATGCTCATCCTCTTTTGAGGATGAACAAAATGAGGATGAACAACTGTTCATCCTCTCAAAGAGGATTAAGAAAAATAAAAAAAAATTGAATGGGACGGTTGCGGCGATGGATTCGGTACTCGGCGGCGATTTTAAAATTAATTCGTTTTTTTTTTCAATTAGGTTTCATTAGTGTTTTATTACAATTAATTAGAAAGAAAATTAATTAGGTTTTTTTTAGAGGTTTTTAAGTGAAGAAGAGGGTGAGAATGATTAAAAAGGTTCATTAGTATAAATTTGGTAAGTCTTTTAAAAATTAAGAATGTTTTCAAACTTTTTTTTTATGTGCCACGTCATCATTTAACAGAGATTTTGGACGGAGGGGTTTTTTTTTATAATCCTCTTTAAGAGGATGAACTGTTCATCCTCTTTTGAGGATGAGTAGATCTTGCTCATCCTCAAAAGAGGATGAACAGTTCGTTCATCCTCTTTTGAGGATAAGCAAGATCTGCTCATCCTCAAAAGAGGATGAGCAGAACTTGCTCATCCTCTGCTCATCCTCTTTTGAGGATGAACAACTGTTCCTCCTCTCAAAAAGGATTAAGAAAAATAAAAAAAATTGAATGGGACGGTTGCGGCGGGTTACGACTGTAATACCCCAAAATATTTAAGTATTTAATTTGGACCACGTGTCCAGTGTTGCATCGCCGGAGTAGCGATATCGAAAGGATTTCCGAGAAATTAAGATAAGTATAAAAATTTTAGCAGGACGGTTTTGAAAAAGATTATTGCGAGAAATTTAATATTATATTTCAATTCTAAAGTTAGAATTGGAATTAGAAGGACAAATGTTAAGAAAAGCTCGAAATAAGGTACATGGACTAAAGTGGTAATTTAGCCACTACGACTTAAAATGGAAGTTATTTCGCCAAGGTCCGCGAAATGTTTTATAGTATATGTGGTAAAAGTTTCGGGTCAATCGGAGACCTTTTAAAATTTGGACGCGGATACGTTTTGGGCTAAATTGCAACTTTTGAAAAGTTCAAGGGCCAAAATGTAAATTAGCCAAATAAGTCTCGAGAATAGCAATTCAAAGATTATTGACGGAAAAATAATAATTATGAATTAAGTATTATTTATTGGATATAAATAATACGTACGGAATTGAGTTAAAAAGGATAATTTAACCGTTAGGTTAAATTAGAAAGTTTAAAAGAGAAATGGTTAAAGTTAAACAATTGAAGGGTTAAACTGGCTAATTAGCCAAGATATATGTAAAAGAAATGAAGAATCAGATGAGGAAAGGAAGGTTACAGAAAGAACGAGGGAAATATGACAATCGACTTCGATCCGCCGCGGTTTCGCCGTTTCTCGTCCAAATCGCGAGTTCTTTATATCGATTCGTCCAGAATTCGATTCTCTATCATCGTTAAGCTTCAAATCGAGGTAAGCTTGACATTTTTATTGTGAGAATTAGTAAATTAGGGTTATATCGTTTTAACGAATTAAACGAATTGTAATCGCGTTTCTATAGTCGTATTTGGTGAGATTCGAATTGGGTTATATGCTAAAATGAAGTGGAAGCATGTCGGGAGTGCCGGAAAGCGGCGAATTGCCCGGAAAATGACTTTTTCGGGGGCTGTCAAGGGTGTGCGTTCGCACACATTGAGTGTGCGTTCGCACACTTAAGTAAAGAAGAGGGTTAGAATGATTAAAAAGGTTCATTAGTATAAATTTGGTAAGTCTTTTAAAAATTAAGAATGTTTTCAAACTTTTTCCTTATGTGCCACGTCATCATTTAACGGAGATTTTGGACGGAGGGGGTTTTTTTTTCGAAAAAAACATGGAGTGGTCGATTTGAGCTAGAAAAAAGTAAAAGGGATGTCTTGTACTTTCTTGAAAAGTTCAGGGGTTTTTTTTGTACCTTCGGCCATTTAAGTAAAATATATGTTTAATTACTTTAAATTTCAATTTCAATATACCTCATTTTTGTTAATTTGTAATAAACTATTTTTTTCCGAATAATTACACGCATTTAATTTCTCCATGATTTTCTTTTAATTCAAAATTTACTAAGTGATTATTATTTATAGGGTTAATTGCAAATTAATACACAAACTTTACCCTAATTTGCAATTATAACACGAACTTTAAAACTTGGCAAATTGGTACACCGATTTTCATTTTTTGGCGAATTGATACACCGGACTGGAAAAACACTAACGTGGACATTGTCATATACAGCCACGTGTTGTTGTATGATTGGTCGGTGTATCAATTTGCCAAAAAAATAAAAGTTGATATATTAAATTGCCAAGTTTGAAAGTTCGTGTGGTAATTGCAAATTAAGATAAAGTTCGTGTATTAATTTGCATATATAATATCTTTATATTCAACAATTAAAAATTAAAAGAATAATACTAACTAATTTTTTTAGAGTATTTTAATTTTAATCAGTTAAATATATGTTAATAATGAAAAAAATAGTATGTAAGTTATAAATAAAAAAAAGAGAACAAATAAGAGTAAAGTAATTAAGTTATATAAATAAATTAAAAAAAACAAGTGGGAATTAATTTGTAACCTACAAGCACAAATATTTAGAGGTAAATTTTTTATCTGATTATTTTTATTTTCTAACGCTAGATCGGTCCGGCGCTGAAAGATAATAGAATTAGAATGTATGAATAAGAAATTATCTATAAAGAAAGGTATAAGCTCTCCACTTATTTAACCAGAAAAGGTCATATAAAAATAATATGTCTAAGTCTAACAGGGTAAAAACATAATCTAATGGAGAACATATATAAGTGCATAATATTTTTGAATATCCGTTGTGCATTATTAGAGAGAGGAAACTAAATTGACCCAAATCAAAATGGGAGATCAAGAAATGGTCTTGTATTGGATGTGAGTTGAAGGAAAGTAGCAAATTATACATGATTATGGGCACATAATCACATGATCAGGGTGGCACAAAATCACGGCGGAATCAACGGCAGATGAGTGGCCACAATGGCGGGACATGGAAGGGCCTTCCCCTCTTAAAAGTATTTAGTTTATATAAAAAATAAATTATATTTAGCAGTCCAATTTTTAAAAATTACTTTTGTAGATGATATGTATATTGTGGCTCGCCCTTTTTAATATAGAATTTCTAACGTTGTCATTAAATGGTTGTATGCAGTGTTTTAAAAATGGATCAGGCCGGTCAATCGAACCTGTTAAATTGGAAAGCGGCTAGTGAACCATTTAAAAAATTGCAAAAAAATCGGATTTGAGTTGAACTGGATCGAAAAGAATCGAACTGGAGGAACCAGAATAACCTGGTAGTTAAACCGTTGGTTGAACCGACAATTAGAATTAGCAATGGAAAAAATTCATCTCTTAATATCCAAAATTCGTTGCTAAAATAATATTTTTTTTAAAATAAATTTGATTGAACTGACGGTTGCCGGTTAAACCAGAAATCGGTGGCCTTATCAATTTGATCACCAGTTCGGTTTTTAGACACTGGTCGTACGTCACTCGTTGATTGTTTTTATCTTCCTAACTATTTAAATATTAGTACTCTATTACTATTTTTATTTTCTTTCTTCAATCGTTATATATATAAAATTATAATCACACCAAAACTTTTGATATGGTGTGATATCTTTTCTCATATAACGGTGACTAAAAATACAACTTCTATAAGTATAAATAATGAGATTGTAGTGTATAAGATCAAATTCACATAGATAATTATTCAACTATTATTTCAATTAATTATAGCAAAAGACAATTATGAATTTAAAGATATAATTTAACCTATCAAAAGAAAAGATTAATTAGAGATGAAATGATAATAAAGAATATTATAGTTTCAGAATTTTACCATATAGTTATTGTTAGATTCAAAATTGCTTATATTTAAATGGAAGTATTCTAAGATGTTTAAATATTCTCGTGAATCAAGAAAGTATGATCAATTAAAATGAATTTGATTTTTCAATCTAAACACTAGTTTAATCAAATGATAAAGAACCATCTCAGGAGTTCTAAACCTGAATTTCAGGGATGGCTCCTTTCGATTGTGGAGCTAATCAGCTAACCGGAACATATGTGCCATAAATAAAATTCTTAAGCATGTCTATATTTTGAGATATTATACAAATTAATTTTAGACCCAAATTCATGTTTCACCTTTCAATACATGACACGAATTTTAAATAAAATTCAATTGGTAGCCAATAAATCGAAACAAAAACTAATTACTGAAATTAGGTATTAAATAATCTTTTGATAATATAAAAATCAATTACATCCCATAATTAAATTACATTCGTCACCCAAATATGAGAATTTAATTACACTTAGTATGAATGTGATAAATAAAAATAAAATTAAAAGCGATATTAGGTTGGATCAATTGTCGTTTTCATTTCTCCTTTGAATTTTTTTAAAAATTTACTCTCATATTGCCGAAAGTTATCTTTCTCTCCCTTGTAGCTATTTTCAAGTTCTTTACGACGAGTAATTTTTGAACCCCTATTAGCTAAACAAATTTGCCTTTATAGGTTAAAGTTTAATTTACAAAAAAAGATTTTAAATTTAATGGAAGAAACCCTGAAAAAGGCTAAAGTTGCATGTTGATCGGACCACATGACTCATAAAGCGGGCAGATTCGGTTAGTATATCAAATTTTTTTGTTGTGGGTTAGGTTCGGTTCATAGGCCAGGTTGGCTCATTTTCTTCACTTTTGACAAATTCATTGAGCACTCATTGATCAAAAATTTAATCAAAACAGAAGTTGAATTATATACCTCCGAATAACTTAATTTTTAATTTATTAGAAATATATGAATGTCTAATTTAATTCTACTTTCTTGCTTATGGCCTGTTTGGTTCAGCTGTTTCTTATAACTGATAGCTGTTAGCTATTGCTGATAGCTGTTAGCTGATAGCTGATAGACCATACATGTTTGGTCATATATGTTTGGTGAGATTTGATTACCTGTTGCTGTTTATATATAAAATGACTGTAAAAAGCATATTTTTGTTTTTATTTATTAAACTATAAATATATTATATTATATAATATTTAATAAAAATATTAATAATTATTGTTTTATAAGAGTAATATTTAATTTAAATTTATTTAAAGATTTTTTTTGATAAATTTATGATTTATTTTAAAAATTATTATATTATAGTTGTTTCAATATAAATAAAATATTTTTATGTAATTTATAAACAATTAGAGTATTTAAAAATAATTTAAATAATTTTATATATTAAAAAAAGAATATATTTTAATAGGGGTAATTTTATCTAAATTATTAAAAAAACTGAAACAGCTATCAGCTGTTGGCAAAAAACTCCAAAATGGAGCTTTTCAAACACCAGCTGTTGAAGGTTCAAAAAGCTGCAAAAAAACTCCTAAAATAATCTCACCAAACGCTTTGTTGAAATTTTTTTAAAAATAAAAATTAAAAAAGTGCCACTAAAAAGATGAACCAAACACCGCCTTAAGAGCTCTAAGATATAAAAATATCATAAATGCGTAAAAGTTGAATTTGTCATAATTACTCTGAATTGGTCCTCATTACTCCTAATTCACACGGGATTATTCGTAAACATTAAATAATGAAAAAATGTAATTTAATTGTTGATAAACATAATCTTTAAGTAATTAATTGTAATTAAATGTATTTATTTTTTAAATTTAATTTTATCACTGCGTCAGTATATAAATGTTAATAATAAAGTTTAATCTTCAAAAACCCTCCACCTTTTAGTCTCTTTTATCCTGACGTTGCAATTTTATCATCTGCACCCTAATTCGCACATTTGGATTTCAATTTCACTCTCAAAATGAAATTGGACTCTTTTTCACCCGGAAAAAATTCATATAAACTCTTATTTTCATATAAAGGACACGTCGAGCATCAAAGATCAGCCCCTTATCTCTGTGTTTTCACATCGAGAATTCTTTGCAGATGAAGAGATGTCAAAGGGGAAGTACTTGTTTGAACTCTTTTCCATACAAAAAGCTAAAAATGGATGATTTATTTTTATTTTTTCTAAATGGAGAAGAGATCAATTTAGTACTTGAGGATGGAATTGAAAACCAAAGGTGCAAATTAGGGTGCAACTGACAAAATTGCAACGTGTATTTGAAAAGGGGTTAAAAAGTGGAGGGTTTTTTTTGGTGATTAGGCCTAATAATAATGAAAAAAAATTACAATTATTTTGTTTATTTAACCATTAGATGGATATGATAAAAAAATCATTCAATCGTAATAAATGAACCAAATAAAATTTAATTTGTAAAAAACAAAATGACCATAGAAAACCCATAATAATGGAGATGGAAAAAGCTTAGAAGTTGACATGAAAATGCTTACGAAAGCTTATAAATATTTGGTTAGGTTCAAAGATGAGCATGATTAGTGAAGCATCGTGCATTTTCCACATTGCCTCATCTTAGCCTGTGTCGAGTGTATGGCTTCTCTTTTTTCTGCAATAAACAATTTGGTGGGACAAACCCAAATAAACCAAACGCTACAGTTGTATGTATTTTGTGACTTCTTGGTGAACCAATTTTAAGTGCCCATTAACTATTATATATCTCTAATAATACAACCCTTCTCACATATCGACTCCCCAAAATTTTGGTAAATTTCATCTTCACTCCCTACACCTTTTAATTAATATTATATATTAACTCCAAATAGAGAAATAAATAGCTAAAAGGAAAAAAATTTAGTCCAAAATAAGTAAAAAATTTAAAAACAATAACTATAGGTATATACAGAAATAACTATTTAAAAATAAGAAGAAAAATTAACAAGCTAATTTAATTTTTATTATATATAATATTTGAGATTTAAATTTATAAAAGAAAATTTATAATGTAATATATTTTGTACTCTCAAATTAAATTTTCTGATTCCGATATATTGTAAGATGACATGACATCATATATATAAATATTCATGAGCAGCCTGTCATTTAATTGGAGATAACTTTTCACGATAGGGACTCATTTACCAAACATGAGGCAATACATGGTTCTAGCAAAACTAAAAATTAATGAATAATATCTTAAAGAATTAGATAGATAGAGATTGATCAATTTGGCACGTCCCATGGTTGCAAGTTTGGCAACACATTTTAACTATATATATTTAATATATGATAGTACTAGGAAGAACTTGATGGTGACTATGTATTCCTTTCATAGCCATATATACTCAATTAATTATAAAATTGAAGATTGCCAAGCTATCGGGTACCGACACGTACATGTTGCCACATTGATTAACGTCCATAAACTGTGATTAATAAATTGATTAATTAATGATTTAAAAATGTCAATTTGGTTGATTTGAAGCACCTAATCAAACTTTAGTATCCACAATTTGTAAGTGGATTACGAACTTAATTGTAGCAAACGTAAGCACGAAACTAAACATGCGTGCAAATGCTAACATTATTATTGCGCAAAGTTGTTTAAATAAAATAAAATAAAGGGGATATTGGCTTTAGGAAGAATAATGTAAAGATATGATAATTAGCAGAAGAATAAGAATGATAAAATTATATGGTGATGATGAAGAGCTTATCCTCTATGAACCAATCAGGCTAAGGGGATGACCTCAACAAAAATAAAGGGTATTTTTTTATGAGAAAATAGAGAAAGAGATAGAAAATTGTAAAAGTAGGGTTTGTTTTAGTGGGTGTAAAGTGGAGACAGTGCATATTGGGTTTATGTTATGGTAAATTAGGGATTGAATATTTTGATTAACACTATTTTAAAGTCTCTTTATTTTATAATTTTTATTTATTCGATTTTTAAATTTTCATTTATTTTATTTGATTTCCTAATTTTTAATTTTATTGGTTCCTGAATTTTAATTTTTTTTAATTTAATAGGTCCTAAAAAATATGTTATCCATTTCGTGGTCTAACATAATGGTTTTATAGCTTTTTCATACGTGAAAACAATTTTATTTTTTTATTAACTTTACAGAGCGTGATCAACGGAATAGACAAGCATCCGTTTGAGGACTGGTGAAAGTAAAAAAAAAATCAAATTTTAACGATCATATAAGATCAAATAAAAGTTTGGGAATTGGATAAAGAAAATCAATGTAAAAACGGACCAGATAAGACCAAATGAAAATTTAGAGATCAGATAAATAAAAACGTAAAATTAAGGAACTTTAAAATGAATTACTTCTAATTATTTTTAACGGTTAGACAACTACATTATTTTCACATAATGATTCTTGATATTATAAGTTAATAAATTAATAATTTTTAAACAACTAAAAGTTATCCATTTAATTCAGATTAAATTTTACTTATAACTCAATATGTGAACCAAGTAATACATTAACAACTTGTCGGCCAATCCGACAAAACTGTATGCAATGGCGAAACTAGAATGGAGCAAGGTGGGGCGGCCTGCAATTCCAGTATTAAAATGTTCGAGACCAATGAATACCGAATAATTATTTTTAAAAAAATCAAATAATATATTTAAAATAAATTGAATCAAACGACATGTATTCTTTTTTTTAATAAATGATAAATAAATTAGCTCGATCTTAAGAACATGGTAGGCAAAAAAGGATCAAGCGGTTACAACAAAATTTTAAATTTACAAAAAAATTATTCAAAATTTCAAAAAAAATCATTTTCTGAATATGAAATCCTGAATAATAAGACTTGTAAAATGACATGTTATTTAGTCTAAAAAAAATTAAAATAAAAGTTAAATATTCAAACAACGGAAAGTTTACCAAATACTGAACTTTAACTTAAGTAGCAATTTGTCCCCTCAACTTGTAAACAATGAGCAATTGATATATAAATTAAATCTATGGGCAAATTAGTCATGAATATTGCTGATTGTAGACAATTAGTCTCATTTTGACAAATTAACTTACAAGTTGAGGGAGAAAATTACACAAAATTAATTTATATGTTAATTGTCTATTACTTACAAATTGAAGGGATAAATTGTTACTTAAGTCACTAAACTTTTATCTTATAAAATTTATGATTTCACTACCGATCGTCGGTGGTATGATGGGGGTGAAAATGACCAAATGTACCAAATGTACCAAAATATAATGTTTGTAAGAAAATGGAAGGTGTTAAATCAAGTCCCCTACCGTACAAAGCACTTTGATAACTTTTATGCCGCATTCCCTCTTCATTGTCTGCATATTGAGACTAGGCAGGCAAGTAGGAACGACTCAGTCAGGATTTTTCTAATAAATTTTTGTGGATAAAGAAAAAAGCAAGTGCATAAATAGTAGTTTTTGTTGTGTTGATGATTATATATTTGTTTGTTTTTGTTGTTTTCTTCAATTGGTAGGTCCATTAATATTCAATAATTCTTCTCCAATACATAAATATATTAATGATTAATCAAATCAAAATAATAGTGGATTCAAACTGCGGTCATGTATATAATCGTTAAAATTTTATTTTTAATTTTTCAGAATTAATCCACCCAAATGGAATGAAAATTAATTTAAATATAAAAAATTTAAAAGACTCGTAGCCCAATATAATTAAAATTCATCAAAAACACATAATGTGCTCAAATGGTAGAAGTATTAGGCAATAAATTAGTAGGTCGTGGGTTCAAATTCTCCCACAAACACTCTCTCTTCTTAATTATCAAAAAGGAAAAATTATAATACTGAAAGCCCCTGATAATAATAGATTGGGTTTTCAATCATTCACAATGTTGATTTTTTTCCCTCATTAATCTACACCATATAATACGAGACGTCTTAAACCACCATAGTATTTTGAATAAGGATTAATTGTAAATTAAATCACAAATTTTACCGTAATTTGTAATTACAACACGAACTTTCAAACTTGACAATTTCAGTAACCAACTTTTATTTTTTGGCAAATTAATATACGGACCAATCATGCAATGACATATGGCGGTGCATTACAATGTCCATGTCAGTGTGGTTTTAACCCGTGTACCAATTTACCAAAAAATAAAAATTAATTATTGACATTGTCAAATTTTAAAATTTATGTTATAATTGCAAATTAGAATAAAATTCGTGATTTAATTTACAATTAACCTTTTGAATAAATAACTAAAACTTTAATTTGGTGTAAGTTTTGTCCTCATGTCGTCCATGTGGCACTTGACGTGGCATTATCATAGTACTGCATAATATAAAAATTACTAGCTTAAATAGGACTCCAACTAGCTATCACATCATTAAATTTTAATAAAAATAGAGCTGAAATTACATCAAAGACAATATAAATATAAAAAATTGAAAAAAATATAAGTACAAATTAAAATTTAAAGATTAAAATTTAAAGACTATACTAATTTAGTGTAAAAGGGATAAAATTGATGGACCGTGGATGAAAATTATCCGACATTTTAAGTGTAATCATATTTACATTATCATTATTTACTGTATCATATTAATACCCAAACAACAACAAAATTAACTCATACTATGTAAATAAAATATCAATATTGTCCGGCGAATGAATTCTTATTATAATCCTAAAGTAGTTTTATATAAAAATATATACAGAACTATATCATATATTACATCAGAAATATATCATATATTATATCGTGAATAAAAATATCGGACATGCCACTCTATTAATCAAGAAATCTTGGTGCTTTAAGTTAAAGGTTAAAATTAAAATTCATGAGTTGCATATTGTAGAGATGAAATTATGAAATGGCAGGCAAAACATTTACCTTCCACAAATGGCAAATGTAATTTTACCCACATCTTATCAAACTGTACAAAATATACCCCCCCATTCACATCTCCCCTTACAAAAATAAAAGATATACTTTGATTCAATCATGTCTTGTCCAATTTAATTTGACAGCTTTTGATGCTCGAAAACATTGCATATAAAATCTTTCTTTTTCTTTTTATCTTTAAATTTTTTTGAGAAATATTTTTGTTTGCGAGTGGGGAGGATCGGAACTGATGCTCAGCTCCATAAACTATGAAAAAACAGCAAATTGTAACGGATTCTATATTTATCACTTGTCACAAATACGTCACAAATATCATCGCAAATATTACTCAATCGGTTGTTATATCCATCTCATGAAATTCAATTGCATAACATTGATTTGACACAAATCTATCACAGTACCGATATAAAATTTATTACGGATTCTGTCCGTGACTAATTTCTGTCACAAAACGACTTTATTTAGTAGTGATATGCTTGAAAAGACTCAAAAAAAAAATTGTTGTATTTTACATTTGAAGTAACAATCCAGAGCATAATGCTACTTCAGTTTCTTTTGTTGATATTTGTGACTAGTACTTGAGATGTTCGGAAAGTACCATGCTTTCGCTAAAAAATGTCAATTTAGTTGAGATGTTCGGAATACCAACATTTTGATAAAAAAAAAAACTAACTCCGAGACTACATTGATCAATTTATATCTATACTATCTATTTATTTATTTATTTATAACTATTTTATATGTGGAAAGGGGGGGAGACAGGCAAAATTACAACATTAGCCTTCATTAATTAGAAAAATTACAAAGTTAATTATCAAAAGAAAAACAACTAATTAATAGTTTAAAAACAGAAAATAATGAAATAAGAGATGATAAAAACTAACAAGAGCTTAATTCGAAAAGTAGTTGCTGGATTGCATTAGGACTCTATCTTTATGATGTACATATAACAATGTGCTAATAGTAAATAGTTAATTCTAGAGCTTAATTCGAAAAGTAGCTGCTGGATTGTATTAGGACTAGGAGTGTACATGGTTTGGTTTGACTGGTTTATCATTGATATTTTAGTCCAAACCAATTATACTGGTTTGACAAATTTCTAAACCAAAATCAAACCACATACATTACAAACCAGTAAAATTGGTTTGGTTTGGTTTGATAATTTTTTCTTTAAAACCAATATAAACCATCATCAAAAAATTATTTATTTAAAATATAGAAAATTTAAAAATATTTATTCATCATAAAAATAAATGTTGTATTTATATAACAAACTATAATAGTGAAATAAAAAATATATTTTATATTATAATTTTTAAAATATATTTTATATTATAATTTTTACATTTTATTAATATAATATTTTAATATTATAAAAATATAACATTTATTGATCGATAATAAATATACAAATAGTTATTTTATTAGATGATATTTAAATATATTAATTTGTCAAGTACATTTTTAAAAAATAGTGATAGAAATTTTATTTTTAAGTTATAATATTTCTAATTTTAATAAAAATATGTATGTATGTGTATATATTGGTTTGGTTTGGGTTATGTTGGTTTATAATTTTTAAAACCGCAAACCAAACCAATAATTACTTTTTTTTCTATTTTTTAAACCAAAATCAAATCAACAATCTTTTAAACCGTAAAATTTGGTTTGATTTGGTTGAATTGGTTTGATTTGATTGGTTTGAATTTTTTCTGTACAGCCCTAATTAAGACTATCTCTCTATGGTGTACAAGCAATAATGTGCTAAATTGCTAATAGTAAATAGTTAATTCTAATAAAGAAATGAGGTAACATCTTTATTAGTGTTGGTTTAATTGTTAAGATTAGTTTATGTTTCATAATCAGAAATTGATTTATGCATCTTTGGGTTTCTCATGCAGTTTTTATGGAAAAAGGGGCAATATCTAGCTAATTGAGTAAGTTATGTTAATATGATCATGCTATTTTCGAGATTAATTTCAACTTATATTCTTAAGAAAAAAACAAAAATATTCCAAAATAGAAATAGCCAAAACCCAAATTCTTTACATTCATGACAAAAAAAGGAGAAAGTTTACATTTTTTAGCCAACCACTAAACAATAGACACATGGCACACTTGAAAGTAAAAGAAAAGTCAAGAAAAACATGTTAAACAGCTGTCAATAGCTATAAAAACGCGTCAAAACGCGTCAGTAACGCGTCTGACACGCGTGTCAGAAAAGCGCGCCAGTCACGCATCGGCGCGTGTCAGTGTATCATAATTATTTAAACATGTATCATTTATGTATCCTTTATGCATTATATCTGTATCAAAATATATTTGTAACTCAATTTCAGTTTTTATAATTTTATTTGGTTAATTAATCAATTAATTTCACTAATTAGGCAATTGTACTGAATTTTTATTATTGTATAAATCTGTTTCAGGTCTCCAAAAATCAAAAAAATTGGATTAGTTGAGGATGTGGTTTTGTCATAATGGGTTCTTTAAATAGGGATATTTGAATTATTTTTGTTCATTGAAAATAATTTATCGACAATGTATCTACAATATATCAATCTCTTCAAAATTTATTCGTTGAAATAATTATTATGATTTGAAGACTGATTCTAGAAGTTATTTATCTTTTATGTATCATTAATGTATCAAAACATATTTGCAATTCAATTTCAGTTTTTATGATTTTATTTGGTTGATTAATCAACCAATTTCACTAATTAGGCAATTGTACTAAATTATTGGATGAATCTGTTTCAGGTCTCCAAAAACCTAAGAACTTGGATTAGTTGAGAATGTGGTTTTGTCATAATGGGTTCTTTAAATAGGAATATTTGAATTACGTTCGCTCATTGAAAATAATGCATCAACGATGTATCTACAATGTACCAGTCTCTCCAAAATTTATTCGTTGAAAATAATTATTATGATTTGGAAACTGATTCTAGAAGTTAAAATAAATTATGTATCTATGATATATCACCGATGTATCGACATTGTATATATAATGTATCGTTGCTGTATCTAATATGTATACATAATAACATATGCATAAAAACTTAACCATCTTATGTTTTAGTTAGAGATAGCTAAAAGTTTAAAACAAATCAAGCAACATGTTGTTAATAAGAGCATATGATTTTAAAAATTATAATGTACGGTGTATTAACAAAATTATTTTGTTAAAATAATCAAATAATATAAAAATATGTATCTACGATGTATAAGTTGTGTATCTATGATGTATTGGCGATTTATCTACAATGTGTCAGTGGTATATACGATGTATCCTTGATGTATCCGATATGTATATACATAATAAACTGAACAAATAATTATATAATGCCTTCATTAAATTTATCATCAGTTGAAATTAATCTTACACATGTGAGTTTATATCAAAAATGTAAATATTTACATTTTTCTAATTTACATAACAAATTAAATCTCAGAAATAATTCGAATACATCTCAAAAAACAAATCATGTACATTTTAAAAACATTTCAGATACGTCTAAAAAACAGCACATATACATCTCAAAACTAGCTCAGCTACATTCTTCAAAATAAAGGAAGTAGACTAAATTTCTTGCAAAAAATATTGATCAACTCATCAAACTGCAAAACAAATGAGAAAAATCAATAAGTAAAAACAGATTAATAATATTGCATAATACATACAAAGATATAAAAACAATGCATTTCAAATACATCTGAAAAACAGATAACATACATCTCAAAAACAGTAAAGATGCGCCTCAAAAATTCTAAGAATTCATAACATTATACATCTGAAATTTCAAAATAAAACGAAGTATTTTAAACTTCTTACAACCAAATGACAATTTTTTCACATCGAAATAGCTCCACAATTTTTTTCGCATCGAAATAGTTATAGCCTAATTTGAATCAAGCAACATAGTTGAAAAAAAAGTTCAAATATAAGTATATTTATTTACAAAGACAGGGCCACAAAGAGAATGATGGTCCAAAATTAAAAATTTTAGAAAATTTTAAGACATGTTAAGATAAAAGAGAAATTTGGACATTTAAATTGAGAACAGTGGACTCAACCCCAGTCACCATTAAAACTAATGTTAAAAAAAATTGTAAAATAAAATTACATGAATAATATAAATAGCAAAGGGCAACCATTAAATTATTAAAGTGAAAATCATCTTTAGCAAGAAGAAGAACAACAATCTATAATATTCACTTATTTGTAAATCTTGAGCATGAATGGTCCAGTAATTGATTATTCCTTCAAAAAATTACGCCTACAATATTGAGGTGTAGATCTATTAGATTTTACCAATTTTTCTTTTGAAACGGCGGCACCGATGGTAGTTCCTCTTCCTCTCCTCTCGTCATAGTTGTTTTAATGAGCCATTCGTAGGAAACAAATACTGAGAGGGAACCATAAATGAAAACAATTTAGGTAATTTCAGAATCGATTAACTGTGTATGTTTGATTTGAATGATAATAAATTGGAAGAGATTAAGGAAAATAAGAAGATAATCATAGTAGATCTGTATAATTTGTTTTCTTAATGAGACATGTGTAGGTTTAAGAGCAAATGACACCCTATGAAATAAATATGTAAGTTTGGTCATAAGATGTAAACCACAAAAGGATATAAAATGTAAAAATTTCACAAAGTGGCTATTAGAGAAATACAGTACCGCTTTTATAATATTTTTGTAATTTTCTCTATATTCTTCTATTTAATGACTAATTAAACTAAAAAATTTGTTATTTGTCTAAGAAATGTGTGATTGCAAAAGGTATTAATTGCTAACTATATGTGTATTCTATGTTGTGTACGAATTTATAAATAATAAATATTTTATAACATTAAAGATAATCAAAAGTGTAAGAAATTTAATTATCAATCATTTTGTTTAATATTTTGATTATTATTAAACATAACGGGTTATATAGATACCGCTCACAACCAAAATTAAATACTTTCATTATAGTGAACTTTAATAAAAAATAATTTTTGAATACTTTCATTTGTTAAAATATATTTAATAGTAAACATCAATAAAAAATAATTTAAGTACTTTACTTAGTATTCAATTAAATAACGGGTCATATTAATATCGTTCACGTGCGTAGTACGTGGCAAAAAACTAGTATATAAAAGTACGGATGGGGGGAACAGGCAAATTTACTGAATAATCCTTTTCAGTTTACTACTAAATAAAGGTTTTATAGTCATTAACTAATTAGTTATTGTTTCCTGTTTTTTAAGAAAACGGTTGGTGCCTTTGAAGTGTGTGCGGGCGTGTCAGAGGTTGGACCTCAAATTGAAAATTAAAAATTGATCAAGCGATTGTGACTGATTTTCAAAGGACGTAAAAAATCTAAATGGTTCGTAAAGAAAAACTCTTGAAGAAACTTTGAAAACAAGAATAAACTTCTGCAATTGAAATCTAAAATTCAACACTGTAAATGAACTACTGCTGAAATAATGTTAAAAACAAAAGATTGAAATTGCGAAAGCTGTAAATCGTTTACAAAGGATTGCATAAAATAAAAGCTTTTGGTGTTGATAATCTCCTGAGAGTATTGTGTTTTTTGTTGAATTTGGCTGGGCTTCAAATCGTCGTCTTCTTCTACCTTTTATAGCGTCTGTAGAAACTGCCTGATGATAACTGTCTCTTAATTGCCCACGTCTTCACAACGCTTCCCACTTCTACAAACTGCTCCTGAAATACCGCTTTATAAAAAACCACGTGACTTCCTGGACCTTGGCCAATTGAGCTTCTGGGCTTCTTCTTCTAACGGGCTTCTGGCCTTTTAATTCTGAAATTCTCTTTTCCTCCAAGTCAAGATCAAAAACAAAACCTTTGAGAAATCTCTTGAAAATATGAAAATCAAATGAATTGACTTCTCAAATCTTGGAATTAACTTATGACAGTCAAATCTCTTGGAATTTTGCTTCTGACCGTCAAATCTCTTGAAATTAACTTTTGACAGTCAAATCTCTTGGAATTAGCTTCTGACCGTCAAATCTCTTGGAATTAGCTTCTGACCGTCAAATCTCTTGGAATTAAATTTTGACAGTCAAATCTCTTGGAATTAACTTTTCACAGTCAAATCTTTTGGAAAAGTCAAATCTCTTGAAAATCTCTTGGAAAAGTCAAATCTCTTGGAATTAAATCCTCCACGTATCTTTTTATCTTTTTAATAAAATATGGGCTTTATGGCCTTCGGGCCATATTTTAAATTTTAGCGCAAACAATGCCCCCTATATAATTTTAGCTAAATTTGAAATTTTTTTAGATTTCACATGGTTAGACCTAAGGTTTTATTTTCTGAAATTGATAAAGCTTTTTGGAGGTGTGAAAATCCATTAGAAACAATGGACTTAAATTCACAAAAAGCAAAAGGTGGAGAAATTTCAGAAGTTGAACAAGATTCTCCCCCAAAAAAATTAGAGCAAAACCCTAATTCCAAAGCTCAAATCAATTTTTCTCTCAATCTAAAAAATACTAAACCCCAAAAGATGTCAATAATTGGAGAAGGAAAGGAAACAACCACCGCCAAGACAACCACGGCAGTCGGCAGCTCCCCCTCTCCCACGGCAGCAGGTGCAACGGCCAAAGACCGTATGGCGTGTTCAGCTCCAATCCCAGGCGTTTCCGTGGCGGTGAAATCAGGCAGCGGCAGCGTCATCCCTCTCCGCCAGCAGCTCGACTCGGTGGCCAGCAGCCGCGACCTTCCTTTCCAGCGGCAGCAGTTTGATCCGGTGGCCAGCAGCGGCGGCGTCGTCCATCTCCGCCAGCAGCTCGATCCAGTAGCCAGCAGCGGCGATCTTCTTTTCCAGCAGCAGCAGCTCGGCGTGGTGGCCAGCAGCAGTGGCGCTGTCCCTCTTCTGCAGCAGCTCTATCCGGCGGTCAACAGCAGCGGCGCTGCTCCTTCCCAACAGCAGCTCAACTCGGTGGCCAGCAGCCGCGACCTTCCTTTCCAGCGGCAGCAGCTTGATCCGGTAGTCATCAATCATCCTTCTGCAGGTGGGTTTTCTTTTCCCTTCCTTTTTTCCTTTTTTTTTATAAATTAACTAATTTTCTGTTTAACTAATTAATTTTGTTTCATAAAGGAAAAAAAGATAAAATTTTGTTGAGGTGATTTTAAATTTTGTTTATTGGTTGTAATTTAGAAATTAGGATTTATTTTCTAAATTCCTTACCAATAATGCCAATAGGTTTTGATATAGTGTATCAATTTTAAAAATCTCCTCTGGCACCTGACAAGTCCATTGTCTCTTTTTGTCTGATACAAGTAGCTACTCCTTTTGGACTCAATTCGGCTTCTATTCCGAATTCTGCGATTTCTACAGAGTTGCCCTGTACTCCTCTAGCAAATAAACTTTTGCACAAAGACCTGTTTCAGTCTTCAGGTAAAACTAAACTTCAATGTCTTTTAGAAATATTATGTCTCATTTGTAGTTTGCTAAAGTGTTTGCCATCAATTCAACAGGTTCTCTTGCTTCCAACAACACCAATTTTTCTGAGTTTGCGGCAAATAAACCAGCTTTTACCTCTTTTACCATGAAAACCAATTTCACTCCTTCCATAGGTGTAGGTAAGTAAATTTCAATTTTACTTATTATGTTTGTTTTGTGAATTGGTTGGTTGGAATGTTTAAATATGCAGGTCTTTGTAAATAGTTTAAGATATTTGAATGTTGTGCAAATTTTTCTTTTTTCATTTTGTGAGTTCGGCTAGAATTTTTAGCCTGTATACATCACAAAACCTTTGGATAGCCATGCTAAATGTAATTTAAGGTCGTTAGGCCTAAACTCATTATCTAGCTTGCACAAGTTTATTCAGTTCTTTTTCAACTATTTTACAACTCAAAATGGGTATGTAATTGGCTAACATTTAGAGACTAATAACAACCAACTACTTGCTCAAATTAGCCAATTTTGGATATTTGCATATTTTACATTCTAGAGATTAAACTTTGTACTTACAGGATCTCGGGCTGTAGCCATTCCAATTTCTCCTCTACTTGCCGCACTGACCAATGGAAAGCAAAATATTGAGAAGGTATATCCTGTGACCCTTTTCTTTTGGAAGTTATATTTGGAGTCTGACCAAAATTTGTTTCTTTCAGAATTTTTACTCACAGATTCTAGATCCCTCTCTTCTTGCACCTTTCCCTCCTTACATCATCTTCAAGTAAGTCTGTGCACTAAATCTTCTTGAATTCTGCATCATAAGTTTATGTTGGTTTTGACCAAACACTACTACAGGGATACTTCCTTGGTACCTACTTCCAAGAACGGTCTTATTATACGAGGGATTGGCAACAAAAATGTTCCAGAAGATCCTCCAATCCCACTTCAGAAGACGGACTCATTATTACTGGATTTTGAAGCTAAAGACACTACAGACTCTTTACTTGGGAACAAGTCATGGCCGCGGCTAACGACCGGATGGACATTGTGGATAGCCCGCTTGCGACTTTATTTTGAAAAAGATTGGGAAAGGCTTGGGTTACTTGAATTGATAAGAATGAGTGAACAATCTTTTGACTTCCATGCTGGTATGTGTAGGTCGTTTCTTCGATACTGGAGTCCTTCTGCCAATTCTTTTCTTTTCCCTTGTGGTCCCATGTCTGTTACTCTGAAGGATGTATTTATGCTTACTGGACTTCCAGTTATTGTGTAATACCCCAAAATATTTAATTAGCTAATTGGGCCACGTGTCCAGTTTTGATTCGCCAGAGTGGTGATATCAGAAGAATTTTTGAAAAGATAAAGTAAATAAGTTTCAAGTAGGTCGGTTTTGAGAAGTTAACTATGAGAAAATTAAGGTTATATTTCAATTCTAAAGTTAGAATTGGAATTAATAGGAAAAATGTCAAGAAAAGTCTAAAATGAAGTACAGGGACCAAAGTGGTAAGTTAGCCACTTTGTGTCGAAAATAGAAATATTGAAATTTGACGGAAAGTACTAATATCGAGCTTGGTATTATTTATCGGATATAAATAATACGTATAAGTCGTAATAAAAGAATTTAACGATTTAGCTATGGACTAAATCGTATGAAAGAAAAGTTTGAAAAATAAATGGTAACAAGGAAAGAAAGAAAGGATCAAAGTGAGCTTTTAACCTTAACATATAAGGTTTTAGAATTTGAATCAGAAAGGAGAAGAAGTATCCAGAGAGAGCGAGAGAAATCCATCCGATTCCGTCGTTTCGCCGCCGTTTCTTCGTTCGACGTCCGATTCGAGCGATTCAAGCGGTAATTTCTTCAGAACGGAAAGCTCTATCACCTCCGGCCATCGAATTAAGGTAAGAGGTCGGGTTTTGGCATGAAAAAGATGGTTTTGTGGGCTGTTTTCATGAGATTATGATTTTGGATTGAATTTGACGTTTTTGAGTTTATTATGACGTTTTTGAAGAAACCGAGATATGGGTATTGAGCGTGGGTATGTTTAGCACGTCGGGATTGTGGCGAAACCCCGAAAAATCTGATTTCCGGGGCTGTGCACGTGGTACACGACCGTGTACCACGGGTGCACGAACGTGTACTGATGTTAGCTCGACCTAAGTGTTTGACGTTTAGGGTAATTGGACGTGGAAAGACGGATTTCGGACTTTGAGAATCATTAATCTCGAGATTAGCTCGACGTTTTAGATAAATTATAATAATGGAAAACATCAAGGACGTTAAGCGATTCTCAATTATGAGAAATAGTATTCGCTAAGTCGTTTATACGACTAGAGATATTGAATACGTAAATAAGTATAAAACGAAACTAAATCATAAAACTTAAAAGTATTATACGTACAAGAATACGAGAATCACGTCTAACTATTAACGATTTATCAGACGTGTCTGCGAGTAGTGAAGTCAGTAGAGGCGGACTAGCAAGAGCGTACTATCAGATCGATCATATCATTTCTTGGATTGCGGTCACTGTGAGTTGTACTTTTACTTTCATGTATTAAAACTATTTGACATATATATATATATATACTGTTTACACGCATCGCATTATATATAATTGATTGAAATGTTATATGCTTTATTAATTTCTATATATGAGAACTAGTATGCGATCCGAAGAAACTAGCTACCTATTGGGTGTCAATAGGCTGTGTGATCACCAGTATCGAGTCAGTCTAGTATGTTTGCATTGAGAAATGACTTGACACAGTTGGGAGCTGTTGATGAATATGAAACTTACGATTGGGTATATGATTTCGATACGCAGAGTGAACTCGGCTACGGTGTAGCCTGGAAGTCCCCGTATCGAGTGGCTGGGCCACCAGCGAGTTGGACTCGCAATTGATTCTTACGATTGAGTTGTATGATATATGATTATTTGAGAGATGTGTCGCATGCTAGGATATTAGTTTCGTACGGATCAAATACATGGTTATATGTTTTATATTAACATTTTCTTGAGATGCGATGCTATGTTTTTATATTAATACTGTTAGTAAATGTCAACTCACTCAGTATTTCCCCAAATACTGACCCCTCACCTTTGATGTCTTCCAGGTGCTTAGCTTGTGGACCTAGCTAGAGGCCAATTTTGGAGTGCAGAAGTCAGCTGTATATGTTAGTTTATGACTTCTGTGAGTGCTGCAGTAGTGGTCCTGTGTCAACAGAATAGTAGCCTAGTCAGCAGTTTATATTGATTGTATATATCAACTGCTGTATTTGTCTATATGCTTTTTGATAGGCTACGTACGTTGTATGTGATCCACGGCCCCAGATGCCAGTGGGATGTTTGAAACACTAACTGATGTATATAGTACCGCGAGGCCAGTTCGTACAGGGTACGGTAACTAGAGCCCGCGAGGTTTTGAAACAGTTAGTGTACATATTCGGTTATATGTTATATATATGTATATATTTGCTTCCGTTGTTTGTTGTTATTTGTTTATATTATATTTGCGAAAAATAAATTGTGATTTTAGGCTTGCTACGGGTTCCGGAGCTACCACTCCCGTTCCCTAGCGCCGGTTGCGGCTCAATAAATTTTGGGTCGTGACAATGTTGGTATCAGAGCAGTTTGGTCCAGTTACCACTGCAAGTTTGTTTCAATGCTTGTTTGAGAGCAGTTTGGTCCAGTTACCACTGCAAGTTTGTTTCAATGCTTGTTTGAGAGCAGTTTGGTCCAGATACCACTGCTAGAGTTGTCAGATTGCTTGTTTGACTAGGGAATATTTGTCAGTAAGTATACCTAGGAACTACTGCAGCAAGAGTCAGACCGTGGTTGTCTGTAATTGTGTTATGTGTGCATTAGTAGTATGTGGCATTACGCGCGCGAACCAGGACTATTAAGTTAGTAAGTGAATAGTATCTGTTTATACGGACGACGAACACAGCTGAGTATTTATTGCTTTTACTAGAAGATAGAAAGTGGTTATGTGGTTGCAAATTATGAATGATTGAGATGGTAAAGTATTTATTACTTGCGCTGAGGTTATTAAAATAAATATTTGCTTGCGAATTACGTGCGACTGGATTAAATGCTAAATGGTTACAGCATTTATAAGCTGATTTTGGAATTGCGTGTAAAATGGGCTCAGATGGTCGCTTACGTTCGAAATTGTTTCTTTTCAGCATGTCTGGGCAAAACGGAGCTCAGTCGCATGCTGATGAAGAACGGGAGGAAGCGCCTCCTATATTTCAAAACGGGTTTCATAATGAAGTGGGCGAACCATCTGGGGTCCATCAGAATGGATTCCACGCAGAAACTAGAGCATCGCCAGAGATATATCAAAATGGTTTTATGTCTGTGTCAGAGATAGGTAGTTCTTCCAGAAACAGAGTTAGAGAACATTCGCCGGAGATTGAATACAGCGAAGAAGAGGAAGAGGAACCGGAGGAAGATCCGGAAGAGGATCCTGAGGAAGACCCTGAGGAGGATCCTGAGGAGGATCCAGAAGAAGAATTAGAGGAAGAAGCAGAAGAGGAAAATCCTCAGGAAGAAGAGTATGAAGAAGAAGAGTTAGATGAGTTAGACGTTGAGGAATACAGAGGTGACTATTTCTGGTCAAGTGTGCGGAGATACCGCAACTTGAGGGAAGATGCGGACATAGCTAATGGTCAGGCGCAGATAGCCCTAAATCAGGTTAGAAGGCAAATGCGTTCTTTTTCTAGAGGGATGTTAACTGTAGGAGCGTACTCTACTGACTTTCTGCGGATGGCTGAAGGAGTCCCTAATCTGAACAAAAGCAATCGAACCATTAATCGTAGGTATGTCAGGGGTTTAGGACCTCAGTTTGATGAGCTGTATAAGCATGTGGACGAACATTTCAGCACGCTTACTACAATGGCCCGTAGAATTGAAACAGAGCATGAATGGTCGGGTGATCCGATACGACCTTATTACTTTAGACGTGAGTACCACCCGGATTACGTCAGTGCGTCCTCCAGAACTACAACCAACCCCTATTTCGTACAAAGAGGTGGACGAAACTCGGGTAGAACAGTTAGGGGCCGACATACAGGCATAGTTATTAGGGAACCTAACGTTCCGCGTCAGGCACCTCCAGGTATTAGTAATTTATATGCTTTGAGTAATTGTGTTTATGTGTTTGCATTATTGCGTTTATATAATTGCTGCATTGCATAGTAGAATGTCAGTAATAGGTTTTGCCTTTAGGATAATACCTCGGAAAACGAGAACCTATAGGAAGCGTTGTAGTTAAACACGCGCTTAATAAAAGAACATATAAACATAACACACAAAAACAATAATACAATAAACATCACAACACATGATTATCGCAAACGTAATTCCTATATTACGTTTTAGAATTTGAAGAAAGAAATGGATTGCTTACAGGAAGTCGATGTGAAACATCGGTATCTGCGTCTGTATATGACGTAGAATAGAATATTGCAGGAGTGGATATGGTGATTACAGTAATAGAGAATTTTGAATTTAATTGAGTTATCGGAGATATGGAGAAGGAAGTGATGTAACAGAAGAACAGTCTGTAAATGACAGCAATACAAAAAAAAAAAAAAAAAAAAAAAATTGACAGCAATATAAAAATTTGAATTATACCCAATAAGTATAAAGAAAGCCGTTAATAGTCGCAGAGCGTATAATCCAGAGTAAGACTTACGATTTTATGAAGATTTTGAAAGTTTTTATGATTTTTTTTCAAGGTACGATTGTGCTCAGGCATCGCATGTGACATTGCATAACCACGATAGAAATGCATAAAAGAATGATTTTCAAAATTTTAGATCATGCATCATATCTTCGTAATAGAAAAAGAAACTGCGATTTTGAGCAACTCCTTGGTGATGAGAGATGTCATCACTCTGAGCAACAATTGTACTAACGATTTTAAAGGATTTATGAAAAGTGGTTTAGAAAGAGCTGCGCAGCCAAAAGAAGTTTTAAAATCGTATTGTTTAGTAAGTAAACTCGGATGTAAAGCCCTGCGACAAATAATCAAAGATTCTTAACAAATAAGAATAAAATTGTGAAAGAAACTCCAATAAAAGAATAGAGCCATGTTAATAACCATTACCATAAGGCTAATGGAGCCAAAGAGGAATGTGAATAAGGACTTATCGCCGGAGAACATATGTAGATAGGCTGCAATGCACTGGCAATACTTAAGGATACGATATTTATCCTTATAATAAAACAAAAGATTAAATGACAGAGAGTCGTGTAAGGCAAAAGAAACGTAATATATACATAAGGATGATGTATGATTACTCTTATGATTGAGATAAACGAAGTAGCGATTGTAAATTGTAATTGAAGAGGAGAAATTAAAAGTATGAAGGGCAAAGGAGATGGTAATACGAGTAATGAATATCAAGTGATATTCAAAGGAGATATAACGTTATCAATATCAGTGTTTAAGGATACAAAAGTAGAAAGAGAAAGGATACGAAATGACGAAGCATACGATTTTGCAAGATACGAAAGTTTAAATTAGATAGATCAAGAGAGATAGTAGTACTATATGACTGATATTAAGTAAAGTAACTAATATCAGTATCAAGAATTATAAGTTGCGTTAACAGAAAGGAGAAAGACACACGTATAGACGTACGTATCAGTAATTATAAGAATGGTGGATGATATGAAGAAAAATGTAAAGGTAAAATGCAAATACCTCAAAATTTAGTAAGGTGATTAGAGAAGTGAAAGTTCTAGAAATACGTCGAAAGGATTGTCAGAATAGAGCAGCAGCAATAGAACTGCTATAAACGAAGGAAAGACGTAACGAATATAACAAGTAAAAGACAAGACAAGAGTCAATACTAGTACAAAGAGATCAAGATATTCAAAAACAATTGGAATCAAAGTATAAGTGCTAAGGAAGCATAAAATGTGTAAGGCGACGATGAGTTGAAATTATTCCTTAACTTTGGGAATTGTAAAGTAAATGGAATATAAATACTAGAAACAATCGTAAAACCCTTCAAAGAAGAGACAGTTTTGATTGATAAATCAATAAGAGTAACCAAAAAGAAGGTGAAAGAAATAAGAGAATGAGGATACGAATAGTATCAGTCAACGAAGACGATCGTATAAGCTACACGATTAAAGTCAGCACAAAGAGAAGTACATTTAGCAATGGGGAATGTACGAAGGATCACGATCAATAGAATAACATAAAATTTACAATAGCTTAAGCAAAGCAAGGAAAAGTTAAAGGAAGCAAAGGAAGTATCAATCTCAACTACGTTGAGAAATAATAAATATGTTAGACAAGATACAAGTTGAGAAAAGATTGATTGATATAGAACGAAGTGTCAGATACTAATAGAAAGAGGTAAATACATCATTAAGGATATAGCCGGCACGTTGTCACTATTAACGTGTAAGAGAGACAAGTAGCGACTCGAGGACGACTGAGAATGAAACAGTAGACTTGAAGAATACCGAGTGAGGGTTAATCGACGCTAATAAGGACAAAAGAAAGATCACAACCAGTTGTACAAGACGTCGGGATTACGATATCGGTGATACGCCTTGAGCCACACTATTTTAGAAAGATGACCAATAAGACGAAGGTACCAGTAAGAGGATTCTCGACGATGTAACAGCAAGCAACTATTAAGAGTTGAATAGACAATCAATTAACAACAAGTATGAAGTTATAACTGGGCATGGAAACTAAGAGTTAAGTAAAAAGGAAAAGCTGTAATCAAAACGTATTAATGGACGTCAAGGAAACGGTAAGGATAAGTTAAGATTCCAACAAGATTTATGAAAATTCGAGGACGAATTTTTATAAGGGGGGAAGAATGTAATACCCCAAAATATTTAATTAGCTAATTGGGCCACGTGTCCAGTTTTGATTCGCCAGAGTGGTGATATCAGAAGAATTTTTGAAAAGATAAAGTAAATAAGTTTCAAGTAGGTCGGTTTTGAGAAGTTAACTATGAGAAAATTAAGGTTATATTTCAATTCTAAAGTTAGAATTGGAATTAATAGGAAAAATGTCAAGAAAAGTCTAAAATGAAGTACAGGGACCAAAGTGGTAAGTTAGCCACTTTGTGTCGAAAATAGAAATATTGAAATTTGACGGAAAGTACTAATATCGAGCTTGGTATTATTTATCGGATATAAATAATACGTATAAGTCGTAATAAAAGAATTTAACGATTTAGCTATGGACTAAATCGTATGAAAGAAAAGTTTGAAAAATAAATGGTAACAAGGAAAGAAAGAAAGGATCAAAGTGAGCTTTTAACCTTAACATATAAGGTTTTAGAATTTGAATCAGAAAGGAGAAGAAGTATCCAGAGAGAGCGAGAGAAATCCATCCGATTCCGTCGTTTCGCCGCCGTTTCTTCGTTCGACGTCCGATTCGAGCGATTCAAGCGGTGATTTCTTCAGAACGGAAAGCTCTATCACCTCCGGCCATCGAATTAAGGTAAGAGGTCGGGTTTTGGCATGAAAAAGATGGTTTTGTGGGCTGTTTTCATGAGATTATGATTTTGGATTGAATTTGACGTTTTTGAGTTTATTATGACGTTTTTGAAGAAACCGAGATATGGGTATTGAGCGTGGGTATGTTTAGCACGTCGGGATTATGGCGAAACCCCGGAAAATCTGATTTCCGGGGCTGTGCACGTGGTACACGACCGTGTACCACGGGTGCACGAACGTGTACTGATGTACACGAACGTGCACCTAGCGAGGTACACGATCGTGTACTGAAGTACACGAACGTGTACTTCTCATGGTACACGAACGTGTACAATGAGTACACGAACGTGTACCCCTGAGGTGCACGAACGTGTACTCAGTTGCACGATCGTGCACCCACCAAAATGCACACCCGTGCACCCCAACTCGCCCCCACACGTATACAAACTATAATTGACCTAAGTGTTTGACGTTTAGGGTAATTGGACGTGGAAAGACGGATTTCGGACTTTGAGAATCATTAATCTCGAGATTAGCTCGACGTTTTAGATAAATTATAATAATGGAAAACATCAAGGACGTTAAGCGATTCTCAATTATGAGAAATAGTATTCGCTAAGTCGTTTATACGACTAGAGATATTGAATACGTAAATAAGTATAAAACGAAACTAAATCATAAAACTTAAAAGTATTATACGTACAAGAATACGAGAATCACGTCTAACTATTAACGATTTATCAGACGTGTCTGCGAGTAGTGAAGTCAGTAGAGGCGGACTAGCAAGAGCGTACTATCAGATCGATCATATCATTTCTTGGATTGCGGTCACTGTGAGTTGTACTTTTACTTTCATGTATTAAAACTATTTGACATATATATATATATATACTGTTTACACGCATCGCATTATATATAATTGATTGAAATGTTATATGCTTTATTAATTTCTATATATGAGAACTAGTATGCGATCCGAAGAAACTAGCTACCTATTGGGTGTCAATAGGCTGTGTGATCACCAGTATCGAGTCAGTCTAGTATGTTTGCATTGAGAAATGACTTGACACAGTTGGGAGCTGTTGATGAATATGAAACTTACGATTGGGTATATGATTTCGATACGCAGAGTGAACTCGGCTACGGTGTAGCCTGGAAGTCCCCGTATCGAGTGGCTGGGCCACCAGCGAGTTGGACTCGCAATTGATTCTTACGATTGAGTTGTATGATATATGATTATTTGAGAGATGTGTCGCATGCTAGGATATTAGTTTCGTACGGATCAAATACATGGTTATATGTTTTATATTAACATTTTCTTGAGATGCGATGCTATGTTTTTATATTAATACTGTTAGTAAATGTCAACTCACTCAGTATTTCCCCAAATACTGACCCCTCACCTTTGATGTCTTCCAGGTGCTTAGCTTGTGGACCTAGCTAGAGGCCAATTTTGGAGTGCAGAAGTCAGCTGTATATGTTAGTTTATGACTTCTGTGAGTGCTGCAGTAGTGGTCCTGTGTCAACAGAATAGTAGCCTAGTCAGCAGTTTATATTGATTGTATATATCAACTGCTGTATTTGTCTATATGCTTTTTGATAGGCTACGTACGTTGTATGTGATCCACGGCCCCAGATGCCAGTGGGATGTTTGAAACACTAACTGATGTATATAGTACCGCGAGGCCAGTTCGTACAGGGTACGGTAACTAGAGCCCGCGAGGTTTTGAAACAGTTAGTGTACATATTCGGTTATATGTTATATATATGTATATATTTGCTTCCGTTGTTTGTTGTTATTTGTTTATATTATATTTGCGAAAAATAAATTGTGATTTTAGGCTTGCTACGGGTTCCGGAGCTACCACTCCCGTTCCCTAGCGCCGGTTGCGGCTCAATAAATTTTGGGTCGTGACATATTGGTTTCGATGCTCCCTGTTTATTTGAGGTAGACCAAAAACAACTGTTCTCTTGTCCAGACTATCACAGCTACAAGGCATGCATTGAGAAGTGGTGCAGAGGAATGGAGACCCCTTCTTTGGAGGAACATACAGAATTTCTATGGGTTCTCATCTGTAAGTTTATTCTGTGTACCCCTTCTGGTGCTCCCACCAAGAAATCTCTGAGGTTGGCGAGTAAGTTGGCCACTGGGACTTTTGTGGCTCTAGGGTTTGTATTTCTGGGTGCTTTTTATCAGGCTCTCCAACAGTGTGTTACCAACAAGCCCTTAGCCAGGTTGGGAGGTCATATGTGGTTGCTACAACTGTGGATCTTCTCTTACTTTCCTGAGGTTAGGGGCAAAGTACCAGGTCCTCTTCGTATTTCCATTATGGATCTTCTGGAGGCTAAGTGTTGTTTAGAGGAAGGTGCAGTTTTTGACTTTTTGGGAGCTTTAACCACTAGAGAGGCATCTGCTTTCTCTATTTTTGATCTCCCTTTTCATATGCCTCTCTGGATGGCTATCTTTTCTGGTTACCCCAGTGCCCTTCTCTTGGTTAAGAGAAAGCTTCTTTGTGCTTTTCACCACTTCCAGAGTATTGTTTGTGGGTGGATCCCAGGCTTTTTCCACTCGCTCTTCTAGCCAGCATCTTGTGTGGAAAGTATATATGAGCAGTCTCTGGAGTAGACAATTTGGGATTGGTCCTGGCCAGATTCATCCTTTCTTGGCTCTTTATGCTACTGTGACTGAGTGGACTAGCAGTGTTGTGGAGAAACTCTCGAATTTGCATGTTCACTATCGCTGTCCTTTAGTGGAGAATTTGTCCACTTCTCATGACTTCGCTTCTTGGTGGACAGAGCGGTTCCAATTGATCCAGTCCATGCGTGCAGGTAATAATCTCAATTCTGCACTTCATCATTTTGCTTCCATGTCTAATTTTTATCTTTGCAGCCGCCAAAACTCCTAAAAAGTCTATCTCCTCTGGCACTCCTAAGGAAAAGGCCAAAAGAAGGAGAAATGATTCATCAGATTCCGCCAAATCCTCTAGAGAATCTTCTGGTGAATCTGCCAAATCTTCTGGTGCATCTGCCAAATCTTCTGGTGCATCTTCTTCACAGACAAAACGGCTTAGGCGTTCTGGGAGACTGGTGAAACCAGTTAGGAAGTCTGGTGGTCCTATGCTTGACCCTGACACTGTGATCTTAGACGATGAAGACACACCACATTCTCCATCTTCTCATGCTGCATCTGATAATGAAGAAGAAGATGTCAATGGTGTTGACACAGGAGTTGCCGATGCTGAAGACAATGGAGTTGTTGAAACAATTGAAGAACAACAAAATATCAATTCTGCAGCATCATCTCCGATCTCCTCAGGTGCCGTTTCCACTTCTTCAGGTGCCACTACATCTTCTAGTGAATCTGAGGTAAGCGTGTGGCTTTCAATCAAGATTATTTTCCATTTCTATTGAACTGATCCATTCTCACTCCAACTTTTCAGGAAACCATGTCACAAATCAAGAAGCTCTCTTCGATCTTGAATGCAGACGAAGACTTAGTGGATTTGAGCTTCTTGGACGAAATGGTTACCCCAGAGGTTAATACTTCCTCGGTTCCTTCTCCAGCTGATGTCCATAATTCCCTTTCTGTGGTCAAGCGAGTCATGGGCCAACACATTTCTGCCATCACGGATTCTCAGAAGGAAGATCTGATTTCCTCTTTCAGCATCTTACGTCGTGTTCCAGATTCCATCATCACTTCTGAGGTAGAGACTGATATTCTCGAGTCGCTGAATATGTGGAGGTCTAGTGTGGAGGTTGAATGCAGTGACCTTCCAAAGTTAGATTCCTCTAAGGCAAACAATGCTTTGTACTTGTCTTTGGGATCCAATAAGCGAGAAGTGGCCCAGCAGATTCGGGATATTGAAGCTAAGGGTGAAGCCTTTGAAGAGGAAATTCAAAAACTGGAGGATGCCATTGAAGTTTTGAAAACCAAGCAACTGGATCTCTTAGAGGCATGTAAGCCTCTGACTACTCAGTATCAGGAAATTGTTTCTCAGTTCCAACCTTTGCATGTTATCATTCGAGAGAAAAGGCATGATATAGCCGCCTGGGTCAAGAATTGTGCCAAGGCTCGCCAGGACAAAATAGATTGCCTTTCCAAGTGGAGTAAGCTGCAGCATCTTCTCTCCGATTCACTCCCTGCCTCCCTATCAACAGTTCCTTGAAGATTTTTTTTTTGTTTTATTATGAACTGTTTTTAGGATAGCTTTATTTTAGACATTATGACTTTTGCTAAACCAACAAGATTTCTCCTGACTTTTCTTTTTAGATGAGAACAATTTTCATACACGGCCTTTGGCCAGTATTTGTCTGTTGTGACACGTACACTTTTACATATTTTCACTTGTGCATGCATTGCATTACAGAGACGCCATACAGGTACTTCCTAAACTTCAAATGTCTTGGTGTGAAGATGGTTTTGCCGCCATTTGTTTGTTTGTGTGTTCCACACCAAGATTCACTTACAGGTACAGCCATGCATTTGCATTACACTATGTGTTTATATCCCTGGTATGAAGATGGCGTTTGCCATATACTTGTGTAGTGATGTGATGTCCATACCAGGGCTTGTTTCACGAACAATGCACATGTGTCACTTACAGCCATGCATTTGCATTATGTGGCCGTTTTGTTGTGTTTGAATTTCTTTTGAACTTTAGCCTAAGTAGCCAAAACAATAGTTAAGAAAACTTTCAGGAGCACATCAGATGTTACTTAGAAAAGTAGAAAGTAGCCAACTGGCCAACTGTTCATTAGGGAAATCACTGCTTTCAGTACAATACGACATTTACAAAACAATACAGGAAAAGAAAAAACACTAAACAGAAAACACAAGTGAGCCATTCATTTGGCTGAATTACTCATTCCTTCCCCTTTCCCATATAGTTGGGAAATACTTTTGCAAATATTTCCCGTTTATAAATCTCTTGTGGGGTTCTCCTGACAAACTTGCCAACCAATAAGCATTACCATCCAAAACACGATGTATTTTAAATGGTCCTTCCCAATTGGGCGACCACTTTCCAAACTCTCTGTCTTTACTTCCAGGTGGCAAGATCAGCTTCCACACTAACTCTCCTTGAATGAAACTCTTCTTTTTTACCCTTTTGTTATACGCTCTTGCAATTTTCTTCTTTTGCACAATCATTCTATTGAGAGCCTGTAACCTCTCTTCATCCACTGCTTCCAACTCCATCAACATAGCCACAGAATATTCATCAGATTTCAAACCATTTTGCTCAGCCACTCTTAACGAAGGAATGACGATTTCCATAGGTAATACCGCATCATGGCCATATACCAAGGCAAAAGGGCTTACTCCAGTAGCTTCTCTTTTAGAACTTCTATAGGCCCACAAACTCTCTGACAAAACTTTATGCCAACTTCTTGGATTATCTGCTAACATTTTCTCCAAGATCTTGATTATCACTTGATTTGATGCTTCTGCTTGTCCATTGGCTTGTGCATAATGTGGCGTGGATTTTAACAGCCTGATACCATAATCTTCTGCAAAATCTTTCATCTCTTACCCTGTGAACATAGTACCTTGGTCAGAGGTAATTGACTGAGGAATCCCAAACTGGTGAATAATTTCTTCCTTGATGAATTTAATTATATCCTCTTGACCAGTATTTTTCAAAGGTTTAGCCACCACCCATTTTGTGAAAAAATCTGTGGCTAACACAATGAAACTATGCCCTTTTGAAGAAGCAGGATAAATCTTTCCTATGAGATCGATGGCCCAACCTCTGAATGGCCAAGGTTTGACGAGGGAATGTAAATCATCCGCTGGAACTCTTTGGATGTTATTATACTTCTGGTATTGTCGACATCCTTTGGCATACTTGATACAATCTTTCAAGATTGATGGCCAGAAATAACCATATCTCCTGACCAGCCACCTCATCTTAGTTCCAGCTTGGTGCGCTCCACATACTCCTTCATGGACCTGCCTCATCACTTCAAGAGATTCTGGGTGAGAAAGACATCTTAGCAAGACGCCGTCAAACCCTTTTCTGTATAGCTCATCTTCCATCAAGACATAATTGGTGGCCTGCACTCTCACCCTGTGCGGCATTCTCATTCCAGGATTCTCCAAATATCTTCTGATGTCATAACGCCAATCAATCGCCGTGGTGACTCCAATATCAAAAATCTCTATTTGGATTCCTCTTTCTTGAATTGATGGATGACGTCTTTTCTCAACCACTAAAAACTTGTGGGTTAATTCTCCTGACATTCTTAGACCAGAAGCAATTTGAGCTAGTTCATCAGCTTCCCAGTTAGATTCCCTGGGAACATGCACAAAAGATACCTCATCAAAGCAATTAAGCAACTGAATTGAGGCAGTATAGTAAGGTGCTAGAGATAAACTATTGCAATTATACTCCCCTGATAATTGCTTCAAAACAAGTTGAGAATCACCCATTATGATCACATTTTTGGCTCTAAGCGTTTGTAGAATCTCCAGACCAATCACAAGAGCCTCGTATTCCGCCTGGTTGTTGGTACACTCAAAGTCCAGCTTAAAGGATAAAGCCGGCTTGGCGCCTGTAGGAGATGTGATAATGATTCCTGCTCCAGCCGATCTTTCCGTTGATGAACCATCAAACTTGAATTCCCATACACTTTCTTCCACTGCGTAAACCTCTAGGTCTCCTTCTCGCAAAGTCTCACTTGTGGGATGATCGGCTATAAAATCTGCCAGTGCCTGTCCCTTCACAGATTTCTGAGGGCAATAGATTAGTGTAAATTCACATAAAGCAAGCAACCACTTACCTATCCTACCACTTAACACTGGCTTATTCAACATGTATTTTACAATATCCGTCTGAGAAATTATGTAAACTCTTGACCGTACTAGATAATGCCTCAATTTTACATAAGAGAAATATAATGCTAGACAAAGTTTTTCTATGGGAGAATATCTAACCTCTGTAGGTACTAGAGACCTACTTAAATAGTAAACAGCCTGCTCATGACCTGATTGATTGTTTTGTGCCAGTAAACAACCAATAGATTCTGTAGCGGCTGAAATATATAATTTCAAAGGAATACCTTCCTTAGGAGGCATTAACACAGGAGGTTTTGACAGATATTCTTTAATTTTTTCAAAAGCTTGTTCATGTTGTTTTTCCCATATAAACTCAGTAGCATTTTTTAATCTCAAAAGGTTAGAAAATTCTTTGGTCTTTCCAGCTAAATTAGAAATAAATCTTCTTAAATAATTTAACTGACCAAGGAACCTCTGTAATTCCTTTTTATTACGAGGCGGCTGAACTTCTAGGATTGCTTTGGCTTTATTTTTATCAATCTCCACTCCACGTTGGTGAACCAAAAATCCTAAAAAGTTTCCAGCCTGCACTCCAAAAGCACATTTGAGAGGATTTAGCTTTAAATTATGTGTTCTCATCTTTTGAAAAGCATTTCTCAAATGAGCCACATGATCTTTAGCTCTTTTAGATTTCACAACGATATCATCAATGTATACCTCCAAGTTCCTGCCAATCATATCATGAAAGATGGCATTCATTGCTCTTTGGTAGGTAGCTCCGGCATTTTTCAAGCCGAAGGGCATGACCACCCACTCAAAGGTTCCAATTGCACCTGGACATCTAAATGCTGTCTTCCAGGTATCATTCTCTGCGATAAAAATTTGGTTATACCCAGAATATCCATCCATAAATGATAACAATTCATGATCAGCCGTTGCATCAATTAAACAGTCGGCTATAGACATAACATACATATCTTTAGGTGTAGCAGCATTTAAATTTCGAAAATCAATGCAAATTCTAAGCTTACCATTTTTCTTTACCACAGGTACTACATTTGCCAGCCAATCAGTATATCTCACTGTTCTGATAAAATTGGCCTTAGTCAACTTTTCAATTTCTTCTTTGACTTTTAGCTCCACCTCTTTTGACATTCTCCTGGGTGGTTGACGATGCGGCTTGAATTTAGGTTTGATCGGTAGGCGATGTTCCACCAGATCTCTACTCAAGCCAGGCATCTCCTCATAACTCCATGCGAAACAATCTTTAAATTCCAACAGAACTACTTTCACCTGTTCTTTCAAATCTTTGCTCAACAAACTACTAATGAAAGTTATTCTGGGATTTTCAATGGAACCTAAATTTACCTCTTCCAGGGGATCTTGCACCTCCATTTTCACATCGTCTGAAGCGGGGTGCGCTGTCTCCAAATCCTCTAGCTGAATTTCTTCACCATCATCTTCAGGTTCTTTTTCATACAGTAATTATCCTTCATTTACTTCAATTGTATTTTCAAATCCCACCCTATCCACCATTTGCTGCACATACCCTTTCCATATGGCTGCTGCAGCTGCTGCCAATTCTTCTGTACTGTACTTAATCATCAAATTCTTCTATGATTGGTTCCATCGGCCAGTAATAAGGCATGATGGTGTTAGGAACAAAGATTGCCTGTGAAACTTTCTTAGTGACAACCATGTCTTCACTTCCCATATAAGCATATTTGGGATCGCCATTCTTTTTTTTTCCAGCAAATTTAATTGGGCCAAATTCACTATCATAAAAGCGTGCATCAACAACATCTGCATTGGCTCCAAATGGTTGGCTATCTGCCCATACAATCTCTACATCATCTTCATTCCACAAAATTAGAAATTGATGGAGGGATGACGGTACACACGAATTCGCATGAATCCAGTCTCTCCCTAATAAAGCATTATGAAGAGCAGATGTATGGACGACAAAGAAAGCGGTAAGGGAAGATTTGTTACCAACACGAGTCTCCATGGGTAGAACACCCAAAGTTCTCGTACTTTCTCCTGTAAACCCAGTAACCATAACTTCTGTTTCTATAAGATCTTCTTCTGTTCTTCCAAGTGATCTGAGCATCCGTGCCGGTAAAATGTTCACAGCCGACCCATTGTCCACCAAAACCCTTTGGATTGGCTTACCCTCCATGTGAACCTTTACATACAAAGGTTTGATATGCTTTGACATTTGAGGAGACGGCTTCTCCAAAATCACCTTCTTAGGTAAATATGGACCATTAACCTGAATAGTTAATCTAGTATCCTGGCAATTATCTTCTTCTTTGTTTGCCCCCACAGATCGTTTGACATCAATCAAATCTTCCTCTCCTGCTTCGTTCTTAGACAGAAAGATAAAGGGAAGAGTTAGTGATGAAGTACCACAGTTAAGAGGAATAGGAATTTCACCTACAAATAACTCTTTCTTCTTGTTGGTTTCTGGACTAGAAGGTGTTAAGAGATCATCAAAGTCTTCATCAACTTCTGCATCGTCTAGGGCTCTACGTCCAAACTTCTTCTTTGTAGGTAAACTCGGGACCACGGGTGTTCCTCTTCTTTCTGCTGCTCTTTGCCTTTGGAATCTTCTTTTTTGTGTTCTAGTGAGCCTCTGAGGAAACTTCTTGTGTTCCACCCTGTGCCATTGAAAACTTGTAGGAACAGTACGTGGGCGTACAAAACGCGGCTGAATTCTTTGAAAGTTCAGATTCATTTCCCCTCTCTGATATACATGAGGAGCATGTTTCCTGTTGGAGGACCATTGGTTTCTTATATCTCCTCTGTTGGTGGACCACTGATCTCTTGCATTTATGACTTCTCTTTTCATCCGCTCCTGGAATTTCGCATGTTCAAACCTGTTCTTCTGTATACTAGGTTGAACTTTTGGAATCCATCTTCTTTGAACTGCAAAATTCCTCTCCTTTTCTTCAATAGCATTCTCCATCTCTTTGATTCTCCTCTTAAGATCTAGGAGTTTTCTAAGATCAAAAGAAGTAGCATTCACAGACACCACAGGTGGAAATGGATCATCATCAATCAACATTGCCTCTTTCTTTTCAGGAAACTTCAAAATTCCCTTGTTAATCCTGTCCTGGACAACATTCCTGAAACTCCAACAAACATTAGTAGCATGATTCCCTGAATCGTGATACTTACAGTATTCTTTCCCTTTGAGCTCCTCCTTTGAAGGTGCCTTGTAAGCTTCTGGGAAAGAGATGAATTTTTCTTTCACCAGAAAATCAAAAATCTCTCCAGTCTTTGAAACATCAAAAGTATATTGCGGCTGTGCACTTGAGGCATGTGGCTTTTTCCACGTGTCAGGTACTTTTTTCACTAACATTGGGCAGATGCAAGATCCTGAGGAGTTCAAATCTGCTACAGCAATATCATGGCTCATCTCCTGGAAATATGTACCCATGGAAGTTTTTCTCCTGTGGTTCTCCTCTCTCAAGAGATCTTCATATTCTGTGACTTTTGCAGCAAGTTCGAAAAAATCACGAAACTCCATCCCTTGGAACTTCTTTCTCAACTGTATGTCCAGACCCCTCTGTGCCAGCTTCACAAACTCAGTCTCTGGCAAGTACACTTTGCAGCGACTCCTCAGCTTCTTAAACCTAGATATGAACAAATATGCAGGTTCTCCGGCCCTCTGAGTTATTCTTGAAATTTCAGCAATTGAGATCTCAGGTTCTGCCCGGAAGAATTGAGTGTGAAACTGCCTTTCCATCTCCTGCCAAGCAAAAATGGAATTTCTAGGAAGGGTGGCATACCAAGTGAATGCCGCTCCAGTCAGTGAATAAGGAAATAATCTCAGTTTAAGATTTGCAAAATTAAAAACATTTGCTAACTCTCCGCATTGTATGGTAAACCTTGCCACATGTTCCAAAGTTGATTGGCCTTCATCTCCTGAGAACAAAGAAAAGTTAGGAACTCTATAACCTCTGGGATATGGGTTATCTCTGTCAATTGCTTCAGGGTATGGCTTGTGAAACTCTGGCCTTCCCACTTGCCTTAAGCCGGGGCCATAGAGTTCTTGAACCATTTCTCTCACAGCATCAATATCCACCTGATTTTGAATCACAGGAGGTTGAAACACAGGCACTGGAGTAGCATTTCCTCTTGGGATTCCACCACAGTTATTTCCCATATGGTTAAAACCTTCATCATACACATTAGGTTGTGTATTAACATTAGTATGCCCGAAATATTATGGTTTCGTTCCTTGATGGCAAGCTCCCTTGAGAGGGGTGCCTATCACCTCATTTTTACGATGAGGAGGAACGTACCTTTCCTCAGAAAAAAGGTTAAAAATAGGAGAAGGTTGAGATGCCTTACTTGATTCTGCTACCTCCTGAACATGATTTCCAGATACATGCCCCCCTTCGACTTGTTTTAAACTCTTCTTTTCAGATTCCTTCTTCTGAGCCCAACTCTTCTGCATTTTTTCCACAGTATCAATCATGATCCTGTATTGTGCCTTGCTTTCTGTGGAGTACTCATCAATTCTCCTGGCTTGTTTCCTAGATTCTTCTTCGAATTTCTCCTGTCTTACTTCCATTCTTTTGAAATAATCCATCATGTGAGCCATGATGCTTTCAGGAGAATCCTCAACCATTTTCTCCTTTCCTTTCTCTTCTGCAGTAACAGGTCCTACTACAGGAATGACATTTTGTGGCGCCTCTTGATTTTCATTATTTGGAGGCGCAAGTGACTTCTCAAACTGTTCAACCACTGTGTGAACTTTTCCTCCTGGCCCTGCTGTTGCAGGCGCGCTTTCCTCCTCCTGAGAGTCGGATACATCTTTCCCTAAAATACTGCGAGTCCTTGAAGCCATCTTTTGATAGTCCCACTGGGCGTGCCAAATTGTTTCCCTGTTTTTTAAGAAAACGGTTGGTGCCTTTGAAGTGTGTGGGGGCGTGCCAGAGGTTGGACCTCAAATTGAAAATTAAAAATTGATCAAGCGATTGTGACTGATTTTCAAAGGACGTAAAAAATCTAAATGGTTCGTAAAGAAAAACTCTTGAAGAAATTTTGAAAATAAGAATAAACTTCTGCAATTGAAATCTAAAATTCAACACTGTAAATGAACTACTGCTGAAATAATGTTAAAAACAAAAGATTGAAATTGCGAAAGCTGTAAATCGTTTACAAAGGATTGCATAAAATAAAAGTTTTTGGTGTTGATAATCTCCTGAGAGTATTGTGTTTTTTGTTGAATTTGGCTGGGCTTCAAATCGTCGTCTTCTTCTCCCTTTTATAGCGTCTGTAGAAACTGCCTGATGATAACTGTCTCTTAATTGCCCACGTCTTCACAACGCTTCCCACTTCTACAAACTGCTCCTGAAATACCGCTTTACAAAAAACCACGTGACTTCCTGGACCTTGGCCAATTGAGCTTTTGGGCTTCTTCTTCTAACGGGCTTCTGGCCTTTTGATTCTGAAATTCTCTTTTCCTCCAAGTCAAGATCAAAAACAAAACCTTTGAGAAATCTCTTGAAAATATGAAAATCAAATGAATTGACTTCTCAAATCTTGGAATTAACTTATGACAGTCAAATCTCTTGGAATTAGCTTCTGACCGTCAAATTTCTTGAAATTAACTTTTGACAGTCAAATCTGAATTAGCTTCTGACCGTCAAATCTCTTGGAATTAGCTTCTGACCGTCAAATCTCTTGGAATTAACTTTTGACAGTCAAATCTCTTGGAATTAACTTTTCACAGTCAAATCTTTTGGAAAAGTCAAATCTCTTGAAAATCTCTTGGAAAAGTCAAATCTCTTGGAATTAAATCCTCCACGTATCTTTTTATCTTTTTAATAAAATATGGGCTTTATGGCCTTCGGGCCATATTTTAAATTTTAGCGCAAACAGTTATTTAATTAATCACTATTGTAATTAAAATCCTAATTAGAATATGTAACTAAATTATCTCCAATTTAGCTTTTAGTATGTAAAAAATAACTAAATTGTCTTTAAATTAGTAGGAATACCTATCTTTTAATTTGATTGAACAACAAAATTAAAATACTGTATTTGGTCAATATATCATTATTTAAAATTCTATCTTATTATTTTTAAAGATAATATTAATAAAATTAAGTTAATTATTTAATTATGGTTATTATAAAACCAAAAGAAGAATAAATTTAGTATGGAAAAAAATTTAATAACCGAATATATTATATTTATTTTTATAAATTTTTTTAACTAATTTAATATTAATTATAAATAAAAAATTGATATAATTATAATAAATTTACTAATATATTCATTGACGAGTTATGTTACGAGCCACGTGCATAACACGTAATGCGAAACTAGTACATTAAAATGTTTAAAAAAACAAATTAAAGACTGCCGTATGAAACCCAAACACAAAAAATTGAACTTATTTTAACTAATGGATGAGGATAGAATCTTGTTCATTAATTAATTATATTTTCTTTTGATATACCTACAGATGGAATTTTAGAGCAAAAAGGAAGTTCAAGTAGTGCGGAATCACCTAAAATGAGTGTGGTTTATTATTAAAGTTAAAGATAATAGAATATTCAACCATATCAAATTAATATTAAATCATGTAAATTTTTAGCATTTTGCAATTTGCTTCTCTCTTTGAGATTTGCCAAGACTTTTATGATCCAATATTATTATGTTCCAAAGTATATAAAGCTTTCTTATTATATATTCCAAGTGGGCCTTAATGCATCTATGTCTGATAAATAAGTTAATTAAAGTCTTAATTTGTGACCACATGCTGCCACATTTAAAGTTAATTATGATAAGGTAGGATATGCATTTTTTTCATATATACTAAAGTTAGTAAGTTAGTTAAGGTGCTTAGATGTTACATGAAAGAAGATTTAAGAATTGATGATCTTCAAGAGCACATTATTCTATCATAAGGATCGTTCTTTATTCTTGAAAAGAATAATCATGCTTTTGAACTTTTTTTAAATTTATGTAATTATATTTAGCTTCATTTGCTTTACTAATGAGGTCTTGATAACTTATACTATAAACTTAAAATTTAATATTATTCCACTAGATAGCTAATAGTTCAGGTGTCAAATGCATGCTCATAAATTGCATTACTTCTATTAAATTTAAATTGGATAACATTGAACTAATAGTTTAGTGGTGAGAATATCATCTATATATAAAAATCAAAATGAAGAATATATATTATTTAAATTTTTTACATGAGGATATATTATTTAAATTAATTAATTCAATTAATATTTTATGGTAATTTATTTATTAATTTAAAATGAAAAGAAAAACACATTTACTTGAATATTATTATTATTATCATTATATGCTTAATTATGAAGGAGAAAGAATATATATATATATATATATATATATATACTTAATTATTAGTTTATAGCTTTTAACTATAATTAATTTAAATTATATGATTATTTATTTATTAATAAAGATTATAGAAAAAATATATAACTTATTATATATATAACTACAATTTATTTTATTAATATCTAAGTTTATTCTTGCGAATAAATTAAAAATTATTTTGTCATATTACTAATCTTGTGAATTGTATATAAAATAAAATTAGGTTTATTAAGTGGACGCATAAAATTAGAATTAGATTTTCTGGTAATTAAATTTTAATTTTACTGACAACATGTCACTAATCATTTATTTGGTTCAACTTTAGATTAAAGTTCATTTCATTTGCAAATGAATTCATTTTAGTTATATGAATATAATTAATTTTATAGATTTTTTTAAAATAGAACCCTTAAATGATTTCATACATAAACGTAACACAGTTATATTCATTCAAAAATAAAATTTATAATTTTTTTGAACTAAATGCACTCATATTTTTAAGTAAGTGAATAAAAACTTACATAGCCATAAAAAGAGCATTATATACAGAACAAATACATTCATAAATCAGAGTGAGAATTACAATTGTAGGCCAGACACTAAATTTAAATTCATAACTCTAAAATAATAGATTTGTCAGTTAATTTTATTTATATGTTCTATATTTATTCATATATTTGCAGTGTATAGGATTTTGATCAAGCTTCTTATTCAATAAACTGTTTGCAATTGGAGGATATATAACATAGAGAAGCACTTTGAATGGTTTAAAACAGGATAATATAAGTGAGGCTATTGAATTTTTACTTTTGGGTTTTGTACTTAATGTGAAATTATATATCTGTTTCATTGACACATCTACAGTTGGAGTATTACAGCGAAGACAGCCTTCCATGGCCACTTGTTCGTATATATGGTGAAAAAAAATAATGCACTCCAATTGATATAGACAAATAAAGGAGTGCCAATATACGATCCATGATCACAAAATTTGAAAGAAAAAAATTAATAATATAAGTCCTCTATTCCGTTTAGAAAGGGACATATTTTAGATTTATACTCCCATTTGAAAAGGTCGTATTATATTTTCTATATCAATTTATATTGAACTTCTATTTTAATCTGTTTACTAATTTCAATATGTATTAAATGCAATTATATATACGATACATTTATTTTATTATTAAGTGAGAATAAATAATAAGATAAACGATAAAATAGAGACGGGTTGAAAATTGCCTGAAAATTTAATAATTACAGCAGAATGGGATTTAAGTACTACTTGATGTTATCTATTTAGGAAATAATTTCACTCTAAAAAATGGATCCCTCCAACCTCAAAAAATTCAAGTGCTGAATGAGTCATTTAAATTTGTAAATTAAAAATGACCATGTAAAACTATATAATATACGCACAAATAATGCTTAAATATAATTAGTTACCTTTTAAACTGAATTTCTTTGCGTCATCAAGCATATGGTATATATTATTGGTTGATAGTTTGAACTTTAATAATGTCTAGGCTCATGAGGAAAACCTCCCCTGAGAATTTGACTTTAACCATCATTTTCTTATTTATTCTTCTATTTTAATTATTATAGAACTTCCCCACACATCATCAAGCTTTTTCAAATAAATAAATCATCATCATATCTTAGCCAAATTATTATCCATATATCAAATTTTATATAATTGCTATATTTATCTTTCTCATGTACTGGTAACCTTATGTACAATATTATATACAAAACATACATGAATATATAATAGAGTTTATTTTTTAATTTTTTAAAAATGAATTGAACCAATCTTACAAAAAAAAAATCAAATATGCTAAACCAACAGAGTCCATCGATTATATTAAAATTTTGGTTCAGTCTTGATTTTACCAAACTAAGATTTATTTACTTTTTAAATAAAAAATTTTATCTTTTTTTTTTCTAATTTTATGTGTTATAATGCGTAACATCATTTTTTTATTATTCCGAAAAAAACTTTTGATGCTTATGAAAATCTTTAATCCTATATTTCTAATAATAATGATGGTCAGGCCATATACCATTTGATATAGGCTATTATTGGTGTAAACATAAATTTTTTTAATTAAATTGTCGTAAAATAGATTTCAACTATAAAATAATATCTTTAAATTTTTTATATTCAGACTAATTTCTGTTCGAATCGGATAGATTCTATGGGTGGCAAAGCTCTAGCTAATTCTCATAAGATGTATACATGACGTTTATAGTGGCACTCATAATTAATAATTGTATAAAATTCAGCTCACGTAAGCAATCCTGAAACTGTTCATGATCCTTTTTCTTCATTCATTCTCCTATATAAACTCCTTGGCTCCTCTTCCCATTACAGAATCTCACAACATTCATAACCTTAAAACAATCAATCATCATCAACCTTAAACCATGCTTAATCCAAGTGATCATGATCTTACAGGAATTCAATATCTTGCATCCCAAAACCCTATTCAATACTCCCCTAATAATCTTGAATTCATGCACCAAATTACCAACTCGCCAACTTTCCATTTCAACAGACTATTAAACAACTTCTACAACAACCCTAATTACCTCCAAGCACCTGTTCAGGACTTGACGGGGGCTCAGCAGTCTTCGAGCAACAATTCAACTTCCGACGAAGCGGAGGATACCCAAATGATCGGCATAATCGACGAGAGGAAGCAGAGAAGAATGATTTCTAACAGAGAGTCTGCTCGCAGGTCAAGAATGAGAAAACAGAAGCATCTCGATGAGCTGTGGGCTCAAGTTGTTCGTCTTCGGAACGAAAATCATAAACTGATGGATAAACTGAATCATGTATCTGAGTCTCATGATCTTGTTCTTCAGGAGAATTCAAAGCTTAAAGAAGAGGCTTCTGATCTTAGACAAATGCTCACTGATCTGCAAATTGGTAGTCCGTTTACTGTCGGTGCTTTACGGGATCTTGAAGAGGTGATACCATGCAACACAGCTCATCTTAGAGCTGAATCTACAAATTTATCGATCTCTAGTTCAGTAGATTTGCTTCTTTAAATATGGAAACGGAGAGAGAATTATGCTTTTTTTTTGTTGGAGCAAAATAAGTAGTTTTTCTGTTCTTGGTTTTGTTGTATTTGATCAGAAAGAGACTGCTATAAATAACAGCTTTTCGTCATTCGAATAATATGGATCGATCACTAGCTTTTATTCGAAGTTTACCTGAAACTTCACAATTTTAGACAGAACATGAAATAACAATAGTGACAGATTGATAAAAATAAGTAGACAAAAACTAAAAGGATAATGGCGATGCATGATATGAAATATGTTATTACATCATTAGTCGACATTACGATAAGGATATGTTGCACGCGTACGAACTGTTGGGCCGTCAATAGCTGAAAAGGAGAAATTCATTGAGAAAATTAGGGAAAACACTCTATTTTTTAAAATAATAGTAAATTATATCTCAACAAGGAAAAGATAAAGAAAATACCTCACCTTTTTAACACTTTTATTTTTTTTACTCTAAACCCTTTTTTTATTATAATAATACTTATTTCCTATTATTTTTTTTACTTTAAGCATTTTATTTTTACTCTCACATGTGTCTCAGATTTTCTTCTCTCTTTCTTTTTCTTCTCCTTCTCCTTCATTTTTTCTTCTTCTCCATTTTCTTCTTCTTCCTCTTCATTTATTTGTTCTTCTTTATCACGCCGCCGCCGTTCCTTTCAATGATCCGTCATTATTCCGCCGTTGCTCCGCTTTCGCCCCGCCTTCGTTTCGTCTTCACTCCGCCGTTCTTCCATATTTTAGCGATTTTTCCTTAACTCGTGGTGATTATTACGATTTATTTTAACTCAGATCTATTTAGTTTAAGATCTGAAAATCTGCATTAAAAACGATTTTATGATGAAAAAAAAACGATTTTCTGCAGAAAAAACGATTTTCTGCAGAAAACAGCGCCAATTACATATTGTTATCACTATGACGTTATCATATCAATATCATAACACCACAGAGAAAAACGATTTTCTGTCAAGAAAAATGCTTGATTATCATTTCAGTATAATTAGCGTTAGCATAACTGTATCATAACGTTATCATATCGATACCATAATATTATACGGTTATGATAATAATATGATATAGTTATGATAAAGTACGTCATGATAATGTTATGATAATATTTTTTGATATTGTTATGATAAAGTATATTGTGATAATGTTATGATAATAATATGATAAGTTTATGATAAAAGGATAAGATATAGTTATGATAAAGTACGTTATGATAATGTTTTATGATACTGTTATGATAAAGTATATTTTGATAAGGTTATGATAATAGTATGATAAGCTTATGATATATAAAGTACGTCATGATAATATTTTATGATATTGTTATAATAAAGTATATTATGATAACGTTGTGATAATATAATGCTAGCATTATTATAATAGTATGATAAGGTTATCACAATATTATCATATAATAATCTGCTACATACGGTACAAATAATAACATGATAATAAGATGACAATGCAATATGATACATTGATAATCACATGATAAGGTGAAACTGTGATAATCATATGATAATGTAATACTGTGATAATCATATGATAATGTGATATTGTAATTTTGTCTAATATTATCCAGCAGTATCATCACATTATCATATATTAATCGGCTACATATGATACTGATAATGACATGATAATAAGATGACAATGCAATATGATATATTGATAACCACATGCTAAGATGAAGCTGTGATAATCATATGATAAGGTGATAATATTATGATACTATTATAAAACTGTAATCTAATTATGCATAAACTGCATAATATAAGTTTATGCAAAAATTATCATAAGGTTGATAAAATTATAATAATATTATGATATAGTTATGATAATGATAATATTATGATAAAATAGGTAAAATAATTATGCATAATAAGGCTATTATAATATTATGATAAGGTTATGAAAAAAATAGTTTTTTGCAGATCGTTTTTTTGTTGATTTTTATCTGAAACTAAAATAATTATTTTATAATTAGTTGCAGTTTGGAGAAAAACTATTTTTTTATATATTTTTTTTTATTATAGTCTTTTTAGATTCAGATCTGACATAGAAAAAATGATTAATTTGTGAGATAAAAAATCAATAAATTCAAAATTGATTGTAAATTTTTAAAATCAATTTAGGACGTTGAACATGATATTGTTTGAAAAAAAATGAAAGAGAAGACAAACAGGAAAAAAAATAGAAGAAAGAAAGAAAAAGATAAAAGAAGTAGAAAGATAAATAGAAAGAATAAAAAAAAGAAAGAGACATGGAAGAGACAAAAGAAGAAAGGAATGTCAGGTCATGTGTTTTATATACTGGAGTAGAATCACTAACTTTTGAACACGTAGAGTAATAACACAAAATTAAGAAAAGCGTGAGGTAACTGTTATAACTTTTCCGCGTTGATGTATATAGTCCTATTTTTTTTATATTTTAGGTAAATTAGTAAATTTCTCAAATTCTTTAGGTTAACCTAGTCCACCAAATAGGATTATGAATCATCCACAAATGATATGTCATGTGGCATAATTATAATAAATAATTCACTTATTTATTAACACATCATTTATTGTATTTAGAATTAAATTTAAAGACTCATTAATTGCAATGATGTGTTAATAAATGAATGGATTATTTATTATAATTATGCCACGTGGCATATCATTTATGGATGGTCCATAATCCTACGTGGTGGACTAAGTGCACCTAAGAATTTTTCGCTGAAAAGGGGATGAATTGGAGAAATACTTGTGTGAACCAAGTTCGCCACGTAGGATTATGAACTATTCACTTATCGATGGACACGTGTCAATAATAAATGTGATAGCCAATTATTAAATACCATATTAATTATAGTTAAAATATGATCAATAAATGTAATAATTAAATACCATATTAATTATAGTTAAAGTTCGTCTTAAGTCAAAACGAACTTTTCAAAATTACAAATTTCGACCTTTTATATTTATTTTTAGAAGCATTTGTTAAATTCTGAAAGTTTACATTCAGAGCAAATTGCTCTCAATTATCCACATATGTTATAATTTACACTTTCGCCATTTTTATTTAAAATCATATGATATAGTCTTGCACTTTTATTTTTGTTAACGTTTTATTCATTTCGTTCAGATTTGGTATTTGTCATTAAGTTAAAGGATTGAATTAAAAACAATAAAAGTTCAATTTAGGCCTTAATTTATATTTTTAAAATGTATAAAAAATAATTTTATTAGAAGATTTGGTGATCTAATGACTTCAATTTAATTTTAAACTTTTTTGAAGAATAGTTTTAAATTTTTTAATTTTAAAAAGTAAATAAATTAAAAAAATTTAAAAAGGTCTAATTGTAAAAAAAAAGGTAAAATAAATTAAATTAATTTTATTAAGTCACTGTATCTCATTAAAATATTATTTTTATTTATATTTATGTCAAAGAAAGTAAGATCTTAATTGAAATTTTAATTTTTTTTTAGTTATTCAATTAACTAACACCAAAAATTAATATAGACTAAAATGTTAACGGAACCAAAAATAAAGGACCATATTATTTAGAGTCAATTCTATAAAAACTCACGACCTTTACACGAAATTTCATTATAATTACGAAGTTTGCATATAAAACCACGACTTTTCATTTATTTTTCATATCTTTTATTTTAGTGTATTTTTTTTATTAAGTTCTTCATTAAACCATTAATTAAAGATTCAAATTGTAAATCGCACCAAATATTATTGTCTTTCAGTTAGAGTATGTAGGATTAGTAATATTTAGTCAGAAAGAATACACAGAATTTTACTTGGGTGATAAATTTGAAATAAAATGAAAAATTGTGTCTTTAAATGCTAACTTTTAAAAATCGTGATTAAAATAAATTTTTATGTAAAGGTTGTGATTTTCTATAAAATGAACCCTATTATTTATATAAACGATGACATATATAGAGATTTCAGAGTAATTTTTTTTTTGTGTTTATAATATATATTTCTTCCGTCTAATTTCAAAAGTAGAACTTGTTATGGATAAATGTGCATGATCACAATTTTCTTTCATTCTTCATATTCTTTTATTAATGAATTTTTTTAATATAGAAATAACTTTTTTTCTTAAAATATAGAGGTAGGTTTGTATGAATTTAGAGATATGAACTTGTTATGAATTTTTTTTAATTTAGAAATAACTTTTATTAATGAATTATGTTCAAGACTGATTTTTTTAAAAAAAAAAAAAAAATCCGCTGCTTTTGTGAGAGTTTCTATTTTCATGGAACATACTAATTATAAGAGGGAAACAAGGACTTTTCCTCAGGTGTGCTAAAAGATGATGATTTTGAAGAAACAAACTAAAAATGTATTGGCAATGGTGGAGCTTGTCTGAGCAAGTGTTGCATACAATAGCTAATAGAGATTGGGGAGCAAGAAGACAAATTATGGTGGAGATTCTGCTCATAGTGGCTCATCATCATCATCACCACACAAATTTAAATGATTAATTTGTAGTATAAATATATTAATAGGTCCAAAATATATTTGAAAAGGCTATCCACTAATTAGCACATCCTGCCTAACTTCACTTGTTCCTTTGTTTCACCATTTTTTTTATCATCGACATCACAACCTTCTGCAGATTATGCTTTCTTTTCGACAATGGCAGTTTATGTGAAATGTGTTCTGTTTTTTTTTTAGAAGATGAAAATGGCAGATGAGTTGTTAAGAGAATCCCACATTTGCTATTAAACTACACATATAGAAAAATTATGATGTTGAGGATTCAACAACTAATAGTAGTTGCTAGGTTATGATTAAATCTATGCAGCCCGCACGGGTTTGATCTAGTAGTCTAAGTCTCAGCCATCTGGGCGCTAAAGATCACGGTTCGAACTCCGGCTACGCCCTTTCTTAATACGGAGTGGTTGAGGTTGGATTGTTAGCTATTATAGAGTGAGTACTCGTCACAAAAAAAATTCTATGCATATTTTTATGTAGGTTATCAAATTTTAATTTTTGTTTGTGAAAATTATTTTCGATCTAATTTTACAAATATAGCTATCTAAATTAAAATGTTTATTACGTTAATAATTCAGTTACATGTCATGTAATTAATATCCATTTTAAATAAAATATATAATTCAATAGTCTTTATTGAGGTGATAATTGTACTTATTTTATAAGCCAAATAACTAAAAAAGTTAAATTTTTCATGAAAGTTACACAAAAATTCAAATTTTTAGAATTTTATCCAATTTAGGCTTAATCACCAAAAAATGCCAAACCTATACGTTTTGTGTCAATTATAGCCAAATCTTTAAAAATCACCAGATTTTGCCAAACCTTATATGTTTTGTTTCTTTTTAGCCATTTTTGAAGCGAACTGGTTTTTCTGACACCGTGTCGTCCACGTCACCGCCAACTAAGCAATTGGCTTGAATGACAGCTGGAATATTTAAATAAAGTTTGGCTATAACTGACAAAAAAAAATGGGTTTGGTATTTTTTGGGTGAATAAACCTAATTTTAAATTCAAGCCAATTTTTAAATTTAATAATTAGTAAATTAATTATATCATTTATGAAATTTATATATATTTAAAAATAATTAATATTTTCTATTTAATACTAATTAAAATTAATTTTAATTTTTTTATTGAACCTGATTAAATCAAATAAATTTATACTATAATATATTTTAATGAATATGTAATTAAAATAATGAATTAATGTATTACTTAGAAATTAATGTTGAATTAAATTTGGTGAAAGGGTTTAATGTTCATGATGATTTTGAATTTGATTTATTATTTTTAATGTTGTTGAGATCTTTTTATAACTGGGTTTAGGTAATAAATAAAAGAGAAAATAACAGAAAAGCCAGAATAATCACCCACTTTTTCACAAATTACCATTTCAATTCGTTTGTTTACTTCCTTGCAATTATTCTTTCATCAAATACCAGCTCCCATTCTTAGTTTTCAACCAACACCGCATTCTTCCCTAGCCAACACGTGTATACAATTCTCACATGTGTCGCCCTTCTGATTTTCATGTTCTTTCCTTCTTTATTGATTTTTTTACCGTTTTTTCAAATTTTCCCCGATTTCTCTCATTTCTTCTTCCCTCTCTCACACGATCTCTCTAATTTCAATCGTTTCTGCTTCTCCATTTACACTTTTCTTATTCCTTCCTACTTTTTAGCCATTATCAGTGTAGTGTCTACGTGAATTTAATTTTTAGGGCTCCACATTTGCTATTAACTGTATTACCTCTATAAATATCATCATGGTTATGTCTACAAGATCAACTCCTACAAAAGAAAAAATTGATTCTGTTGCTCCTGTCAAAATGAAGCGGAAATTAGTAAAAAAAGCGCAAAAAGATGTTGAAGGAAGTGTTGTTGCTTCTGCCTCTGAGAATGTTAAAGCAAAGAGCAAGAAGGTGGATGACACTGGTTTGAAAAGAAGGCGTTTGGCTTTTGATGCTGTACTTGATCCTAAGAAAGTTGAGAAATCCTTGCATATTGAAGAACCAACTCGTTTGGTTCAGGTATTTTTTTTATATGTGTATTTTTCATGTATAACAGATGTATTTTGATATGTTAGGTCATGTTTTGTTTTAAATTAGTTTATTAAATAAGCTTTTTTCATACATGTATCATTTATGTATATTATATGTATCTTACAGTTGTTTTCATTTTAAGTTTACATTTTTGATATGTTAGGTCATGTTCTGTTTTAAAATTAGTTTATGAAATAAGCTTTTTTCATACATGTATCATTTATGTATATTATATGTATCTTACAGTTGTTTTCATTTTAAGTTTACATTTGTAGGTTCTAAGATCTGTATTTTTTTAAATATTATATATGTATTTTATATGTTTTTTTACTGTAAAGTTATTTTGTATACAAATATTGTATTTTAGATTTATCATATTTATTTACTAATTGCATTTTTGTGTATCATTTGTGTATATTTCTAGAACTGGGACTACTTGTTAGATGTGGAAGATCGGTAAACTTGTAGAGTGACTATGCCATTAAATTTTAAATATATTGAGGACATCAAGAAAACTATGTCTGATACTCAGCTGGAACTTTTCAAAAAGACATTTCTTGGTCATTTTTTAGACTTGTCGCCGTTGTGTAATCAGCCTCAGCTTCTACATTCTTTGTTGATGCGAGAAGTGAAGCATCCAAATAATAGGGAATTGTGGTTTAAAGTTTATGGGCATAAACTGCATTTTAGTATTGAGGAATTTGCTGTGATTACGGGGTTGAACTGTGTTGGTGATTTCAATCCTGTTTCTTTTGCTCCATTACAGAATCGGTTGATTGATACCTATTTCCCAAATAGTGAAGTTACTCGAGATGGATTGGGTGTCATATTTTTGAACAAGGTTTTCAAGTTGGATGAAGACGCGGTTAAATTGGCTGTAATTTATTATGTTGTGTAATGTATGTATAATGTATGTTATTCTGATATTGAAAGTTATTATGTTGTATAATGTATGTATCTTACATATATAATAAATATATCTAAACTTAACATGTTACCAGCTATGCATATATAAATGTTCTTGTGATACTGAATGTAATACTTGTGTATCATTTATGTGTCAGACTTGTATAAAATATGTATCTGCAATTAATATCATATCAGATATGTATGTTCTATGCAATTAGAAATTGACATACAACAATCTTTAATGTATTAGAATTGTATATAATACTTGGAAATTTATAATAGAATAAAAAATACTGAAAGAAATGATAATCTAGGTAGCTTTAGGCATGTTTCGGCATGTTTTCCTATTATGTCCAGCTTGTCCGCATTTTCCACATTTCCCTTTTTTCGGATTTTCCCACTTTGACGTGTACCTACTCTTTTTAGGCCTTCCAGTTCTTGTTCTATGTTGGGGTGGTAAGACAATCATGTTCTTGATATGTTCTGGAATAATCCATTCTTCTTCCTTCTCCAATGGATATACGGTTTCAGAATATGTCGCTAACATAGCTGCATTTGTATAGTATCTTGAACAGTACGCATAAGGTTCAATCTTCTTGTCGGCTAGAAATGCTACGTCATGTTTACAAGGAATTTCATCGATATCAAACTTTTTTCATGTACATGTTCTCTTGACCATATTGACTGTGTATTTTTTACCATTCTCGAGAACTGTTATGATATCATCTGAAGATGGTTTCACCTAGTATAATAAAAACAATATCAAGATACCGTTTATATACATATTTGATACATAGAAGAGACAAATTTATGAAGTTCACAGCAAGTCAGATATATAAAATATACATACAACATAAAATAGTGTTTGTACTTTACAATATGAGATTTGCATACCTGTAGTTTCAGTGAATTAATGTAATTGACGCTTTCAGATACCATTTACATGTATCATCGATACATTTTATAAAAATGTTCTTTTGACATGATTTAACTGTCTTTTGCTGGTAGTGATTATTAATTGCATGAAGTCGTAAGCATGCTTGAAGAGTTGCTTTATCTTTGAAAGGTTGTGCAACTGTCAGATCTATATCTTACAGTGGATCTGATACTGATTCTTGATTTTGATCATTGTTACAGTCTATTGTATCAATTGCAAGAAGTTTTGTATGCTGACCTATTTCGACGAATGTATCAGACATGTATCAATCATGTATCGATACGGTATCTTGATCTATCTTTGATTGTAAAATAGCTGTTGAAACACTTGATGATGCATCTGGAAGAATTGTTTGTATCTGGTTAGTATCACTGATAACTACTATGTAGAGAGGATACACAGTGAAATCGATTTCCTTTTTCTTGATTTTTAAGTAAAATCTGAAGTTTGAATCATCACTGATTTTAAGTGGTGGATATTGAATCTTTACTTGATATTTTACCTCAATATTCTGTTTTTTCAAATTTATCTGTATTTCTTGTGCTATTATGTGTAGAAGATCCAAATATGTAGAGTTGTGAGAAATCAAGACACCAATAACTTCAAAATCTGTATATTGAACTGCTTTTACCCATTTGCCTTTGTATTGTATCATCACTGGAATAGAGTCCACGATGATACAATATTGAGATACAATATGTTGAATGATGATACAATATTAAGGAAGAACATGATGCTATTTTTGAGGAAGAAGACGATAGTTGAAGATTTGATTCGATATCTTTTGAAAAGGAAAAAAATCCTATGTTTGTTTAATTTCAGCGCATATCCCGTGGTTGATTCTCCCTAATAATAATAATCTCTCTATTACACGTGTCTTCATATAATAGGGATGGTGGTGGTGTAAAGTTTTTATGTTTTTTTGTAGGAATGTAAAATAGATAAGTTGGGTGGTAATTTGTGAAATAGTGAGTCATTATTGTGGCAATTTTGTGATTTTCTCTAAATAAAATAGTTATGTGTAAATTAAGATAAGTTTTTGGTTATACCGAGTAAAATGACATATGCGTTTATGCTTATAAACATCATGATATATATTGATTACACCACAATGAGTCACTTTTTAAAGAAAAAAAATGAGAAAATAATTACACTCGTCCTTTAAATAAGCAGTCTATTCAGTGATTATTTTTATGTTTATGTGTGTATAGTTGAATTAGAACAGTATCGTATGTTTGTTGTATATATTACTCTCAGATTGTTCGTCGGAAGACGAACAATTGGGTCTCAAACGGTGGCGGTGTCAAAGAACCGACCACTGGAATTTAAAAAAATAAATTTTAAGATGAATATGACATTTTTTGTTTTTTATAGAATTTAAATTAATTATATATCCATCAAATATGTAAAAACAATTATTACAATTATTTAAATTTAGTAAAAAAATAAATTAATTTTAATTAACGTTAAATAAAAATATTATATTTTATATATATGAATTTTATTATAATATAATTAATCATTTAATTATCTAATTTTAAAATTAGTTTTATTCATCAAAAAATACCAAATCTATCATTTTGTGTCAGTTATAGCCAAAATTTATTTAAAAATTTCAACTGTCATGCCAACCAATTGCTTAGTTGGCGGTGGCGTGGACGACACGGTGTCAGAAAAACCGGTTCGATTCAAAAATGGCTAAAAAAGAAACAAAACATATAAGGTTTGACTAAATCTGGTGATTTTTAAAGGTTTGGCTATAATTGACAAAAGACGTATAGGTTTGCCATTTTTTGGTGATTAAGCCTCCAATTTATCCTGAAACACATGATTTCGTTTCAATAATGTCCAATTAAATAATTTCTTATGTGGCGCTGATGTGTGGCAATACCACATCAGTGCCATGTAGGCGCCACATGAACAAAATCACGTAATTGGACATTATTGAAACGAAATTATGTATTTTAAGACAAATTGGATAAAATAAAAAAGTTTTTGATTTTTGTGAAAATTGTTTTTCAAAAATTTGGGCTTTTTTGGTCCTTTGACCTACTTTATATGGCTACATAATCAAAGGTAAGTCAGGAATATTTTATAAAATATAATTTAAAACTTAACGATCTTAAAAAATTTAATATTTAATATATTTTCTGAATAGTTTGAAAGTTAGGTGACCATAAAATATTTGACCTTGGAAAGGCATGAGACATTTTCATATTATTATTTATAAAAAAATGGGTTTATATATCCAAAATAACGTTGCAATTTTAAATATTAGTGTCGGTTTACGTTTTCACACATGATCCGTAATATGATTTCTCAAATAATGATAATTATATTTATTATGGATTAGGATAATTGTATTTATATTTAGTTAATAATAGTTTTAATATCTATAAATTGTATTTAAGTGTAAAGTATCAAATAGTAATTAAAATGATAGTTAATTAAGAATAGTTTATAGAAAATATATATTAAAAATTAAATAATAATTATAATAGTATTTCATTAGAAATAGTTTATATTAATTAGAATTTTACATGATTAAATAACAATTAAAATGACAATTATTAAATATTTAAAATAGCTATTTTTGTAAGTATTATAGCTAGACAATTTTATTTTAAAATAGTATTTAAAATATTTATTTTACTTAGTACTCTAACTCTAATAATTATTTTAAATATTTTTTAATTAATAATTATTTTTTAAAATAAAACAGATATTAACATATATGTCTATTCCTCATAAATAATTGATAGTTTAGTTTATTAATGTTATATAATTTATGAACATTAAATATAATCAGTAAATAAAAATAATAAAGTGTCTAAGTCATAAAATAAAATATGTTTTAATCTCTTAACTTAGTATTGGTAATCGATTGGTCCGTTATTAGAGAAAAACTAATACAATTTTATTTTTATTAATTAGATTAAATTATGTTATTTTATTTTATTTTTGCAAAATTTTTAATCTAAGATTTATTTTTCGGTTACATTGTAATTGTGTGGATATAATGGTTTTTTTATTTATAAATAATCATTATAAAGTTGACTTGTTAGTCTCAATCATTTTTGTTCTAAGCCTAATGTGCAATAAGAAATTCAGCGTCATTTTTGACAAGAAAAGAATTATTCTGTTCGATTTTGTTTCGATCTGAATCAATATTATATACTTAACATATTTATGTAGCAGACAATGCCAATTGCTCCGTATCCTATCTCTATGGAATCGAAAAATTAATTAAAAAAAGAAGACAATTTACAGTTTATCTATTAATTTGCTTTGGCATATGCTTATCTTGGACTAGAAGCAATGCGTATATTATACAAATTTACAGCCTCAAAATTACAGCTCTGTTTCATTATTATTTATTAATAATACACAGAATCATATTTTTCTACTTTTTATGTGGTATATGATAGCATAGAGTTAAGTGGTCATATATAGGTATGAAATTAAGTACTCAATGTAATATATAGAATAAAGGATCGCTTTACCTTCTAAATTTGGCACAAAGTATCAAAATTTCCAAATTAGCAAAACTGGATTCTTTCTACCCCAAACTTGTCAAAACCGGCTCAAAAAATATCCTATGCTGATGTGGCACTTTAAATGGAGAGTGAAATTTATAAATATCATAATTTATTCTAATTAATTATAATTAAACTCTAATTAACCATAATTAAACTCTAATTAATTCAAGAGCCTTTTTGAACTTTTTTAAAAAAATTGTTTTTTGATTTCCGGCAAGGAAGCTCCTCCTCGCCGGATCTGGGTTCGTCTCAGGCGAACCTAGAGCCATATGGGTTCTCCTGAGACAAACCCGTTTGTGTCTGGGATCGCGTTGCCTCTGGGTTCACCTCAAGTGTTTTGCAACCCGAAAGATTTCGGGGGAGGGGTCATTTTATTTTTTGTATCTGAAATAATGAGGTTCAAGAGATGAGATACTGTAATACCCCGTGTTTTGAAACTTGATTTGTCAGTTTGGTTATCCGTTACAAATTGGTTGTTTTCTTGCATTCGTTGTTATTTTGCATTTCAAAATTTTTCTTGTTATGTTTCGAAGATGATTCTGAATGATTATATGTTAGAAGTAACACTTGTGATACCTTGGTTGTGTCTTTTTGAGTGTCTTATAAGTATGTATCACATGATCTCGTATGTATTTGATGTTGATTCGATTTATTTTCGGGTATATATCAAAACAGCATTCGCATGTTTTCCAGAACTGCACTGTTTTAGTAAAACGTTGATATCTCGCAATTGAAATGTCGGATCAGGCCCATTTTTTGATATGTTGTTCATAAGAGTATTTTCTAGCATGAGTAAAATTTTCACGTTGTTTGGATTCTTATAACTCTGAAAATGATAATTGAACCGTGGCTTTTATCAAAGCCCATGTAAAACCTGCATAAGTCTATTAATAGACCCTTATTTTCATGTGAGCAGCCCCCTTTTCTTTTCCACAAACCCTAAAGCGAATATCTTCATAAACAATAGACATTTCTTTTGTTCTAACAAGTCCGGATGCGATTCATTACGCTAAGAACTTGATTTTTCATCATACTCGCAAGATCTACGCGATTTCTACGTTATGTTCTTCGTTGGTGGCTTGTAGATCCAATTGTTTTTGGTCCATCCCTTTGAACCTTGGGTTAATAAATCAATTATAATCTTGTTCATCATTCTTAGATAATGTTTTTACTCCTAATTGATTTATGGATTCGTTGTTGTGTGATTTTGCCTAGAAATGCATAATATAGGATTTTGATGGATTGAATTGTTGTTATTGATATGCTATATTTGAGCTACTGATCTCATTTGATTAAATGATGGGTTATACATATATAATCTGATGTTATAAGTTTTGGAAAGAGTTTGGCATGATTCAATAACGAATTGGTGTAATTAAACAATGATTAGGCGATTTCTAGACTTGTGCGAATTGGATTCGTTTAATGAATTATTTAAATGGTTGAATCCAAATTGATTGATTATTAGGTGTTCTTATATAAATAGCTACTGATATAAAAAGTTTTTATTTGTAAATGAGAATCGAAATTGGTTTGATTTGTAAAAATTCTACGATTTGCGAAAATGGCGATTTTAAGGAAATTGAATGTTACGAATTCAATATGGTTTTCAAATTCTATACCTACTGATATAATATATTCTAATTGATGTTTTAAAGGTTTTAAATCAGTAGTAACATACTTTGTTTCATCGATTGTTGGTTTTGAATCATTTGGCTAGTTTAGGCAATTTTCGGTAAAATTGTCATACTTGATTATTTGAGTGCTTTGACCTAATTTTGATTTAAATTAACTTATTAAAGGCTGGAAAATATGTTTTGGAAATGATTTTAACTTATAAAAGATGTTAGTTTACCTTAGATTGTCTTGATAATCGATGATTGTCTTGGCATTTGAGTTGTGGATATTCTTATAGAATTTTAAGGCAATTTTAAGTATATACTTCAGATATGAGTTTAGTTAATTTAAAATGATTGAAATCATGTTTAGTTACACTTAAGGTGTTTTATTTGAGATGTATGAACTTCGGGTGAAAGTGGCCAAGTGTTGGCAATATTGTTGTATTTTGTTGTTATGGTTTTGACTTGTGTTGGGTTAAACTTATAGTGAGTTATTTGTTTTCAAATACATTGGTTTGGTTTTAAAGGATTTAATTTTGGATTTTATTCTGATTGGGTCGGGTTAGACTTGTGTTGCCAGACATGTTGTGTTAAGCATATAGTTTATATATGGCTAACACGTTACTCTGGGATTTCTTGGATATCGAAAGGTGTTGTTTGAATTATATTACTCTGGATTGTTTTTAAAACGAGAACTCACCTAAACTTAACTAGTTATTGTATTGGTTGGATATATAATGTATTTTGGCTTTGGGCTTACTGTGTTTTGAATGTTATTCTTTAGTTGTGTTAAGATACTAGTCCTATATGGTGTCTAGTGATCTTAGAGTTAGGGGTTGTTCGGATTTTAACTTATATATTGTTTTAGACCCGTCGACTGCTCGTGCTTCGGAGTCTACGCAGGGTTAGCTGTTTGCCAAGATTCATGTGGATAGCAAGCAGTGAGTTTGTAGTGCTATTTGCCGCCTTATTAAGTACCGCAATTTATTTTAGTATTATAAATGCTTTTAAACTGTTTTAAGCGATTATGAATCTGGATTGAAAAGAGTCACTCGATAGGCTTGTATCGAGACTGTGCGTACCGGTAAGTACTCTGGGATCGGCAGACAAATGTCTTGTTTACGCTGGTATATGACGAGGATATGTTCCCGTCCACTCTGGGTTTATCAGTATGCTATGTCATACTTACGCTGGGATCATTTCAATACTGCTTTCCATAATCATATTATATTAGTATAAAATGTTTTGATTTAAGGGTTTTAAACTTAATAAATGTAAATAGTATTGCGAACTCATCTCAGTATATCTGACCCCATTGTTTTCCCAAATTTTTCAGATTTATGATTTGAAAGCTGGTCCACTCCGATTTTTTAGATTCGTCAAAAGTTTTTTTATGTTATTTAAACTAGTTACTGTTTTCGAACTCGTAAACCGCAGTAGAACTAGTTTATATAGTACTTTGGTTATTGCACATTGAGATTGTCGGTTTGTTTGATTGTTTATTATTGGCATGTTTACTCTGAATTATTTTATTATTATATTTAAGGCATGCGGTTGAGCATTTCAGATATTAAATTATTTATATTAGAACTGTGATATAAATTGCTAGATTTAGGTTGGAGTTTCGGTTGCCCCCGAGCAGTGTTCTGCAGGTTTATATGTTTGATTGTTTTCCGCAAGACTTGCTACGGATTTTGATACGACTTATACCCATACCCTAGCGCCGGTCACGATTCATGAAATTGGATCGTGACAGATACAGACGCATCTAGGTTGGGTTCGCCTCAGGCGAACCAGATGCAGACGCATCATGGGGCGAACCAGATGCAGACGCCTCTTGGGAAGAACCAGATGCAGACGCATCATGAATTCGCCTCAGGCGAACCCGTGTGCATGAGGCGAGCCAATATGCGTTTCTCAGGCGAGGAAGAGCTTCTCCTCGCCTGAGAACGGAAAGTTTTTAAATTTTTTTATTAAAAATATAAAATATGGAATTAACTTGATATATAAAATTTTGAAATTAAAAGGACTAAATATTTTTTTAATTATTAAATATTAATTTAAAATGTTAAACAAAAATTTTGAATTTTTTACCATTAAAAATCACCTTGAAAAATAAATCCATTGTTAAAACAGGAGAGTGATCTCACTAAGTTTACCTTCTGCCACTTCTAGCGCCGTATCTTATTTAGGGAAGGGTCTTCCTTGGCCAAAATCATCTCTTTAATTTCAAATTTCTTCTAATCTTCCCTTTTTACACTAAATAAATAAATTTTTATACTATATTGTTATTTTTTTTCTTTTTTTTTCTTTGTTCATCTACCCTTTTAAGGGGTTTTATTTGCCCTATATGGATTTATTTTCTTCAAGTGGTGAATTTTGCAAATTTTCCGGCGTTTCCGGCTTCACCAAATCCGGCGTCTATTAGGTATCCGCAACATCTATGGCATTTCCGTGACATCTCCGGCTCATGCTTCCCTCCACCACCTTTAGAGTCCTCCTCTGCATATTCGGTATTTTCCGGTGTTTGCAATTAATTTTAATTTTTAGATTATTAAATCTATGACTATTTTATAACTTTATTATTTATTTAATTATGTTTAAACATATTATAAATTAAAAGCACATGACATATCAATAAAAGACAGCGTTACAATTGATAAGTTTTAGATGAAGAGAATTTATGGATTTATATAATCAATGAATTCAAACTATTCAACGCAAAATTATTATAAATATAAAAAACAAATAATCCTATTAAATAAATTATTAGTTAATTAATATTTTGATTCATGGAGTCATTTAGTTTCGCAAATTAAATTACAAAACCTTTTATTATGAATGTTATGTTTAATTAAACGCTTAAATTTATAAATCCATAGATATAAAATTTAGCAAAATTCATCTAAACAAAGTAACAATAAACTCACACTATTTCTCAAATCACAACAAATTAAAATGTTTGTTCCATCAAAAGGATATATAGTTCATAACTATAAGAAATTGGTCAAAAAAAAAAACAAATGAAGAAACAAAATCATGGTGTTATGTCTTGAGTGTAGATGTAGTCTGTATGTACATCCAAGAACCTCCTAATCACACACTCTTCACTTCCTAAACCTGCACATCCATCATCCTTATTGGTGCTTAATCCATCCTTAAACACACAAAAATAAAAAATAAAATAATCAGTAATCAAATACCTATAGTATTATGCATATAGTAAACCATAATATCATTGATAATTTTAGTTTTAAACTAATAAAAAAATAACTTACAGTAGATGAAGATGAAGAGAAAGAAAATGGTATTTGTTGCTTGGCTATGGTGGTGGTGGTAGATAATAATATCCTGGATTCTCCACTTGAGAGCACCAACAATATTACCAGTGTGAGAAAACTCAGTTTTTTTGCCATTTTTTTGAGGACTTGTATGTAAAGAAAAGAACAAATATATAGGCAAATGTAGACAAGTGAAATTTTTAATGGTTATAAATGTAAGGCATTGAGAAGTGAGACTTTGGATTCGGGGTGAGGTGAATGCATGAAATTAATAACCCAAAAGTCAAATTTGGGGAATCAATGCCCAAATTAATATCCTAGGAAACATCACTATTTACAGTCATTCATTTTTGACGATGCAAGTAGTGATGATATGGGGTTAGTTGTAGGTTAATGGTGCTTCGTAATTTCACATGTATTCATTAGAAGACGGCTTAAAAGGCTTATCAAATTTATTTTTTTAAAAAGGTTTAATCATTCAAAAGCTCTCTATTTTTTTTTCAATTGCACTGACGTTGGAAAATTTTCTCAAAACCCCCTCCAGCTTTAGATTCCTTTTTAATTGTACCTCAAAGTATTAAATTGACATCTTTTTACTTGAAAAAATTTTAAAATAATTTTTTATTTTTGATCTATATTCTAATTAAACACTAATATTATTAATAATCATTCTTCCTAAAATTATATCTAATAACTTTTTAAAATCAAAACTATAAAAAATTTCAATTTAGAATACAATTGAAAAAAAATCTAAACATGGGGGGATTTTGAGAGAATTTTCCTACGTCAGGGTGCAATTGTAATGAAATTTAAAAGTGGAAGGGTTTTGAGAGAGTTTTTCAATATCAGAGTGCAATTGAAAAAAATAAATTAAAGGGGAAGGCTTTTGAGTGATGATGTCTTTTAAAAATGCCTCAATAATTAATTATTAGAAGAACAATCCATTTTCAGGTCCTAACATTATTTTTTTTTTATTTTTTATATTGAATCCTTGTACTTTAATTTATAGAGGTTGGATCCTTAACTTATTTTTATATTTTGATTCAAATATATCATAAAATAAAATAAAAGTACAAATAATATTAAAAGTAAAAGTATATTATTAATTTAACCGGCTGGGCGAAAACATGTAGTTTCATTGGTTAGGTTAATAGTTTTGCGTCACCATGTTTTTGTTATAAAAATACCTGATTAAAATAAAATTAAAAATCTATCTTTATATATTTTTTAAAGGCCTAATTACTTAAAAATCACCCACCTTATAACTCTTTTTCATTTATAGTATGACCTAGGAAAATTTTCAATTGTACCCTATTTTCGATTTTTATGTTTCATCTCTACCTAATGAGTTGAATTGACCTATTTTTTTTTGAAAAAAAGTTTATATTAGTCCTTCATTTTTAATCTATATTCTGATAAAACGTTAATGTTAATCATTTATGTATCTTGTTTTAAATATTTTTATTCTTAAATTAATTAAATTATCAAAAATTTTAATTTTAGGGTACAAATTAAACATAAAAATCGAAAATAGGGTACAATTGAAAACTTTCCTAAGTCATGATATAAATAAAAAAAAGTTATAAGGTGGATGGTTTTTAAGTAATTAGGCCTTTTTTAAATGATAGTAAAATCTAATTACATCAAATGTTAATGGAGACTAGCAGAAATTATTTAAATAGACAATCAACGGCCCGGTTAGAGTCGGGGTTCGAACCCCGACCTCGTGCACTTGGGGCTATTAGGCCAAGCCTTCAGTGAAGTGCGGGGTTGTAAAAATAAGTTATATCTAAGTGTTCGGTTTTTAATAATTTTCATGATCATGACAAGCCATGTTCACTTAAGGACGGAAAATCAATTCTCATCCATGTTAAAGTGACCAAAACTAGCTCGATAATCCCACTCACTATGAGCTCATGCACCATTAGTTTAAATATATTACTAAAATAGATTATAATTATGGATAAATAATTATTTTATTTTATTTTATTTTTATAATCAAAATTAGTGTTCGGTTTTTAATAATTTTATTTGATTAATTAAATGTATAAAACAAAATAAATTTAAATTTATTCGCATTGGCTAAAAATATTTATCCTAGTCTCTAGTTTTGATGATTACATAAACCCACCAGTGTGTTTTGTTTAAGTGTTGTAAGGCGCATGATTTAAAAGACTCTTGATTATTCTTTCTTAAAACACAAGCAATATGAAAGGAGGGTATAGCTTGGAAAATTCCAGCTCAGCAGACACAATCAGCTTTATAGTGTATCTTGTATCAGACAATTAAATTGGCAGTGTACATACTTTGTCACTATTTAACAGAATAAGCTCAACCTGATTAGCCAGTTCAGTCTCGAATAGGCCCCTCCTTTTGTCAGATTGTACACCTTGCATTAAGGAGAATAATAGAAGAGATATTGAAGATGTGACTCAACCTTACTCTATAGAGGATTCTTGCAGTTTATATAATTTTTCCATTTGCAAGGGTGTGGAACATCAAGTGAGAGAATCAACCACCAACTTTGTGCTTCAAACTTGGTCAATCTCTCTTAAAAGAACTAGGATTATTTTTGAATGGGTACTTATCATCACTTTTTGTAATCTGTTTGTGAGTTACAGACTAGTTTTCAAGTAGAACTAGATTTATATTATCTAAGAGAAATAGTTTGTTGAAGCCAACAAATTAGCTTGCAAGTTATACACTAGCTTCCTGATAGAACTGGATTTGTCTTATTAAGCCTTTTTCTCTATCTTATAATAGAGATTGAAGAGTGGAATACTTAAAGATGTGGATCCTTATGTAGTGGATGTATACTGAGTTGTCGAACCACTATAAAATTGGATGTTCTGATTTATGCGTTTATTTATGTTTAATTAGCCTATGGTAAAATTGTTTTATGAAGGATTTTTCAAACTAAATTATTTTTAATCTACTAAATTTTAATACTTGCTAAAAATGTTTTTAGTTAATCTTACATTGCTCTCAAATTGATCCATATTTATTATCTTGTAAAGACTTTATATTTATCATCTTGAGCTAACCCATTAGAATGATTGTGCATTTAGTATTTCGATGCGGTTCGGTAGTTGGCAAAACAAAACCGATTCTTTGATAACTAGTTGTTCACTTCGACGATAACAAATTTTGTTTTTGATTATTATTTATCTATATTAGGGGGTTGATATAGTGTTAGTATCTTTTTATTTCCGAAACCTTCGATCGCAGCAGTGATCAAGAAGGGGAAAAGGCTTCATACGAAATAGAGTCGTCACTTATTCTATTCCTGAATAAAGTCAAGAAAAATAGGGTGTCTTGTAAGACAATTGGCGAAAGTCCTCTCCAGTAATAGAAATAACTCGTGAAAAAAAGAGAGCAAATGCCATGGTGGTTGTTCAAGAAAAAAAAATTGTCATCAGAATAACCGTAAAAAGGAAACGAAGTTAGTCCTTCTTTTTTGCTCTTCTTGGGCGTTCTTTCTCCCTTTCTCATTTCCCGATGGTTTACGGTTATAAAAAATTAAAATCAAACCATAGTTTTATGACTATTAACCAAAATATTTTATTACTGATATTTTTATTGGTTTGGTACGGTGTTCGATTTTTAATTTGATTTTGAGCCTCAAAAGAAACCTATTTTAAATTATTGATAAAACTTGTCTATAATAAACAAAAAAATAATTTTTACATATAAAAAAAGGCTAACCCTTTTAAAAAAAATCTCCACCTTTTAGCCACAATTCTATCACACCTTCACGTTGCAAAACCACCAAATATGCCAAATTACGACATTTCAATTGCACCCTCAAATATTAAAATCCACACCTTTTGATTTCAATTACACCCTTAAGCATCAAATTGACCTTTTTTCAATATTTCACATTTTAATAAATACACTAAATGATCCTCATATTTATAAAATGAAAAACCCATCTTCTTTATATTTTCAAAAATTACTAATTTTTTTTAAATATAAATTAATTAAATATATTAATAAATAAATAATTTAAATAATTTATTTAAATGTAAAATAATTTTTTTAACTTTTTTTAAAATAGTATCAAGAAACAGACCACCAGATAACAGACCCACCGACGAGACATAGATGATAAACAAATCTGGCAAAAGCAATCGGTAAACATTCATCTCTTTATCAATGACTAAACTAGCCCCAAACAACACTAATCTGACAAAAGAAATTGGTAAACAAATCATGGTTTTTAAAATCTCGTACATGTTGTCGATTTTAGCTGTGTTGTTTTTAAATGGATCGACCATCGACGGAGGCGGAACTGATAAGCTGTCGGAGCTGAGAAACTCGAACGGATTTTGGAGATTGCGATTTGGATTTGAAGTGTGATTGGAGGTATTGGTATGATTGTTGCGAACAGAGATTACTAGGTGAGGTTGATCGGACGGTGGACGGTGAAGGAGAAGCGACAAGAGGTGGTTGTTGTCCGCCATTTGATTGAATTTGAGAAAAATGTGGAGGAATTTGGTCTCCTTTTAAACTTGGAGGACAACTAGCGGAGGATCGAATATGTCTGATTGATATGGAAAAATCAAAGAAAATAAATGGCACAGACCCACCGGTGTGGGTCTGTTCAACAAAGAACAGATCCATGCCGAACAGACCCACCGACGTGGGTCTGTTCTCCGATGGGTTTGTTCACCGGATCTGATTAAAAAAATATAAAAATATATAAAAAATATTGTTTTAAATTTTTGAAATTAAAAAGTAATTATTTATTTAATTTTTTGACGAAAACGACGGGTTTGTCTCAAGGAAGACGAACGAGTTTTAAATTTTTAATTTAAAAATAAATAAAATTATTTTATATTTAAAAAAATTATTTAATTAAATAAGAATTATTGAATATAAATTTTTTTAACGGGTAGGATAGTGGCGACAAAATCATTCAAACATCGGAATATCGTCAATTAATCTTATAGAGTCGGGGTGACGTGGTTGCAGACATCAATTTTTATAAAATAAATATATTATTTATATAAATAAAAAATTATTGTTAAGTTTTATAATTTTTTGAAAATAATAATTTTATTTTTGTTTTAAATTTAATATTAAGCCCTATTTAGGTCAATATATGTTAAAATATAAAGTATTGATTTGAACTATTTTCAAATGAAAAGAGGTCAATTTGATGCATTAGAGTGCAATTGAAAGTAAAAAAATTAAGAACTTATTTGCACTTTTCACCTATTACTTACCATGGTGGCATCTGTATGGTGGCATACACTGTCAGCACCACGTAGGCGCCACATCAGCAAAATTGATTGCCAATTCAGGGTTGTAAATTATTGAAACGAATACTGTGTTTGAGGATAAATTAGGTAAAATTGAAAAATTTGAACTTTTATGAAACATTTATGAAAGATTTAACCTTTTTACAACATTTGGCCTAGTCTGAATACCTTTATATTTATATTCGTTATATTTTTTTCGAATGTCCTAACTCACGTTTTAATGGTTTGTTTAAATCCTTTTCGGATCGATTAGAATAAATCGGATCGATCTAAACCAATTTAACCAAACCGGATTAAACCGTACCAATTTAATCGAATCGAACCAATTTAGGTAAAAAATCTAAACCGCCCCCACTTTTTTATGGCCGACCTGTTGTGCGAACCACAGAAGGTCGATGCATGTTCGTGCAGTCCTAGCTCAGCCCCCTCGACCTTTCTGACGTGCGCGTACGTCCTAAAACACTCTAAACCTCAACACGACACTCAATTTAATCTAATTCCGCAATTTAAACATTAAATCAATACGAATTTAATCAATTCGATACAGTTAACGTCATATATTCGATTATAAACCATTTAATATATTTAACCAAATCCAAAATAACGATTATTATCTCGTAGATTAGAGGATTACCGAATAAATATGAATTAGAATCCAGAAATTGATTTCGAAAATCCTAGTTTCGTTTGATGTTTCGCACATACACAGAGCAATAGAAATGAAGAAATGAGTGAAGCTACCGCTTCATGTATCAAATGGATATCATATATGTAGAGTTGGTTAAGGGCTTAATACATAATTTGACCTCTGAACTTGTACCCTTTTACCCATCTAACCCCTAAATTTAACGTCTCACCTATCGAACCTCTGAAGTTGTTAAATAATCCGATTTAACCCCTGAACTTAATAAATATGTAAGTATTGAACCCTTCGTGTCCACCTGTCACTTGAAACGTTCTAGAAGAAATTGTGTACGGAGGGGTTAAATGTTTACGTATTTATCAAGTTCGGGGGTCAAATCGGGTTATTTAACAAGTTCAGGGGTTCGATAGGTGAGACGTTAAGTTTGGAGGTTAGATGGGTAAAAGGATACAAGTTCAGGGGTCAAACTATGTATTCAGTCGTTGGTTAAGTGGCTATTTAGTCACTAGACCAATCTCGCACTTTAACTCAAATTCTTAATTATTGCCCACACCTAATTATGAAATGAATTCATAATTTTACGAAATTTTATGCAAAAATTCAATAAAATATAAAAGAATAAAAATACAATTTTTATTCGTGCAGGACTTATATTTTATTTTTTAAAAATCTTTAACGATATATTGGGTCTCGATCATTCCTACTTGATAAAATAAACTGCGTCCAAATTGCATGAAATTTTGACGATAGCTTTCTAAAATTATTTTGCAAATATTAACATTAAAATATTTATTCGGAACTTATAAATTATTTTATAAATTTTTATAAGTTTTTATCTAGTCTTGTTCACACTACTAAAAAAACAGCCATTTAGCGACGGATTTTTCCGCCGCTAAATGGCTGAATTATGTCGCCAAAAGCGACGGATTAGCGACGGACAAATTTCTTGTCGCTAAATTTATAGCGACGGAAATTCAAACATTTTGCGACGGATTTAAAAAAATTAAATCCGTCGCTAATTTAAAAATAAAAATAAAAATAAATAATTCTTTAATTAAAATCGTAAAATGAAATATTATTTAATCGGTCACCCACGTCACACACCCACCCACTATACACTACACACTATGACCCACACTCAATTTTCGTAAATTTCCAAATTTTCCAGTAGGTCACCCATCCTTCATATTGCTCTCACCCAATTTTCTTTAACCCTGTAGTTCTCCCGCGCATGCTTCCTTCTTAACCAAGTCAGATTCTTATTATATATCTATATATATTATATTTGAATAATAATTGAAAGTAGCAAAACGTTACTCCTGCAATTTACTCCCGTATTATAAAATAATTATTTTCATACTAGTTATTTTTAAATAAATAGTTAATAAATTATTTTTTAATAATTATTTAAGATAAAAAAACATAAATTATTACTTTTATACTTTACTCCCGCATTCTAATAAAATAATTTTTTCCAAATAATAAATTTTAAAGAAATAATATTTTTTAATAAATAATTTTTTTTTCTATATAATTATTTTAATAATTTTTTAAATAAATCATTATTATTTAAATAAATCATTATTTTTTTAATAAATTCTTTTATAATTAATATTTTTTTAATATAATTTTTTAATAAAAATTCACTTTTAGCGACGGATTTTGTAATCCGTCGCTAAATGTAAATATTGAGCGACGGATTTTGTAAATCGTCGCTAGATGTATTACTTTTAGCGACGGATTAATACATTTAGCGACGAATTACAAAATCCGTCGCTAAAAGTGAAAAACAAATTGGCGAGCTTTGTCCCGCCACTTTTAGCGACGAAAATTCCGTCGATAAAAGTGGCGGGATGAATCCTGCCAATTTTTTTTATAGCTAAGTTTGATTTTAACTACGGATTTCAAATCCGTCGCTAAAATCTGTCGCTAATCGACAGTTTTCTAGTAGTGTCAAATCTGATTATTAAAATTCAAATTTTCAAATTCAAATTTTAAAATCCTATAATTACTATACACATTTAAGGACACTTATAAATTAAGTTTATATTTAAATTTAATTTACGTACTCGGGACTAATAAAATCTTGACATAGCCTATTATGACAATTAAAATTTATGAGGTGTTATAAAATTGCACATACCAAGAACTCCACCTAAAGAAAGCGAAATAAAAAATAAAATTAATTTGAACAATACTTTTATTAAAAATCATATAATCCATACTATTATAGTAAATAACAACAATGTAACATATCGATAGCTATTTAATTTAATTTTTTTAAAACAAATGAGCTGAATATCTTCATGGTACATTTTGTATACTTGTTCATGGGCTGGGCTTTTTAATTTTTTTATGTAAGTCTAAGCACGGCCCAAACCCAGTTCAGACTTTAGATTTCCTACCCAAATATGCAGACTCGGGCCAGGCTTAGGATGAAAAATCATTGTCCAAATTCGACCCTAACGGTCGGGCATGGACGAGTACTCAAAAACTAAACATAAATTTACATGTCTGATAGGAGTATTTTACTCCTATCTTTAGTGTCGTTTCCGCATGCTTTATTAACGTTTTATCACGGTTTTATGGTATTTCGAATGCCTTATTACGTGTTTTAGTATTTCAGGTACTTAGGAACATTGCGGAAGCATTTTGGTGCAAAAGTTGGAAAAGTCGACAAAAGCGATGCGGAAGCTCATTTGCAAATCTGAAAAGCTGACCCCTGGGCACTAATTGACCAATTTGGACTAGTTAGAAGCCTCAAATGAACTCGTGATCCTCATTAAAGTTAAAGTAGACGTCCTAAACTTTCCAACGGTTCAAGAATCGACTCAATCAGACATTTCTACACCGAGTTGCGAAGGTTTGAAGATCGAGATCCGAAGCAGAAAATGGCAGCTCGAATCGGGCTCCTCATTTAGCCCAAGGAGCTCTATTCGAGCTTGGGCTTGCTGGAATGGGGAAATCTTATTTCAAGATGCAACAAGGCTTTATTAATTTGCTATTTTGGGCCCAACACATGTGTAAATGATTGTTTGTCTTTTTCCTTCTTTTGTAAGTACTATATAAGGGGCCTTATCTCTATTTTAGGGAAGGAGGATTTTCCTAGACTTTATTCCATTAGTGTACTTTTGAATCTTCTCCTAATTTTAGAAATCCCTAAATTTTAGTCTTCTTCTTCAATAGAATTTCCAGATTTTTATATTTCCACCATTGTTGAGATCTTTGAAGCTTCATTGAATGAACAAGTTTTATTTTCTATTACAACTCTTATTTGTGGGTTTTTCATCTTCTTGTAAGTACTCTTTAACCATGCCTTCCAATTATCATTTTTTTAACTTAGCTCTTGGTATGTGTAACTAATCCCCCATGTTTGGGGGTTGAGATGATTTCCTTCTTGTTATGTTAAATGGTATGTTTGATTGGTTAAATGCTTGTTCTAGTTCTAATTCCTAATGCTTGTGTTAGCCTAGCTATCTAATGCATGATTTAGTGTTTGCTTGACTCATTGAGAAATGGTTAGGTGAATAGACTTTGGAATTAGAAGCCTAGATTGTAATACCACGAGAGTGGATTAGGATTTAGGTGACCTTGAGTTTGTTGATTAATTGATGTTGGGTAATTGGTTTTGTTTAGTATCACGAGAGTGAGTTAGGCATTAATTGATTACTTGATGATTGATTTTGTCGTTCTTCGAGGCTCGAAAGAGCGGGAACGGTGCGCTAGGCACAACTCGGCCCTTGCTAGATACCAATTCATCCATTACCATGTATGCATGACCTAGGAATGATTTCAACCCCTAGACATCTTTTACTTATTGATTAAACTCGTTCTTATTATAGTTGCTTGAATTGTTAGTTTAATTGTTTAATTGTTTAGTTGTTTAGTGCCTATTTAGTGTTAATCTTACTTGAACTTCAACCATTCGTGTTTCGCTAAACGAATTGAATCGCAACTAAAGTTCATTCTCATCAATCGCTCTAGATTCACTCCTCGTGGGATCGATTCCGACTTCCGGATTATTACAAGTTGTGCTTTTTGTTCAACAATGTCTAATGCCTTTTTAAAATAATAAGATAAATAAATAGAAATTAGAATTTTTATAGATTATGCGTACTAGAAAAGATAGCATGAGAATCAAGGCTACTATAAAAGGTCTTCCTTCTAAATCTCTAAAAACCTCATAGTTGAATAAATATAACAGTAGTGTTCAACACTGAACACACGAGTGGAAAGAAAAACGCTTCATGCGAAGAATAACCCAACAATTGACGCAGAAATGGCTCATGGTTGGTATACACGGAAAATTATAAAAGTTGAACAAAAATCTATGTCGCTACCGTGATTACTAAAATTGGGTGGCTTCCATGATGTAATAGCTCTTAGAGATGAGTGCCAACTTTACATCTTAAAATGTTCTCTTCGATCTCTATATACATGTCATGCATATGCGTTGCGCTCGTTATTAGTCTTAGCACAATTTTAGGTTCACTTTTTTTTCTATGATCTACCAACTAAAAAGGTGTTTCAAAAATGTAAAAGGATATCATGGGTAGGAAAAATGCAGTTGCAATTATAAATCTAGAACCCCACATATGCAAATATGAGGCATAATAGTTAATGTTGAACCACCAGCCATAGAACATCCAAATTATATCAAGCTCCATCTCAATAATAATGGTGGGTATTACCTAAAAATATCAAAGCATCACAATTAAAAGTGTAGTAAATAGGAAAAAATATGCTGGTTATATTTTAGAAGGGGTATTGAAGAAATTTTTAGTAATTTTCAATTTCTTTAAAAACACAAATATAACTTATTAAAAATTATAATATTAAAGATTAAAAGTAAACAGAATCATGAATATTAAATTATATATAGAAATACTCTTTGTTATTTTGCATAATTTATAGTTATAAATACGTTGTTCTTTTTTTTTGTGCAAAAAGATTTAAAATAATAAAAAATAACATCTAACCTCATCTTTTAAAAACATTTTTTTATTTTAAAATCAGACATTTAAAATTAAAAATAATGACAATAAAGAATAAATGTTTTCAAAATAAAAGTTTTAACTATTAGTTATTAGCCACTTTAAAGAGTATTAAGTTAGTTGACTAGAATTTTATAAAAAGTAAAGGCATAACGTGTAGTTTTAATTTGCGACTTGCAACTTAATAAATATTTACTCAAAATGTATAATAAAATTGGGAACATATATAAATATGTACCTGAATGAGAAGTCCAATAGCAACTCGTCTTAAAATTTCTACCAATTGATTGAACGTAAAAACTATATATAACTAACAATTGTTAATTAAAACTGTTCCAGTGCCATCAGAGTGGATCCTAAAGGAAAAGTTGATTTTCATCGACACATATTCTTCAACACAAAAGCAAAGAATATTTATATTGAAACCGCCATGTATATGGAAAAAATATACTACTGAGCTGAAAACTGCCGAATTTGCAATTGTTGTCGAATTTGTAATGCTTCTTTTCTTTGCAAAGCTTGGAAACAAATATGACCATGAAACTGCCCATACCAAGAACTCCATCTAAAGTAAGTGAATGAAAATAAACTTAATGTTAAGTTATCTTGAATTTAAGCCCATTTGCATCAAGTCCATTTTGTATCATAGCCCAAGTCCACCATTTTCATCTTGGAGAGCAAGGATCAATCTTGGCCATTCTTTTTGGCTTGGAGAGCAAGTTGTAATCCTAGCCATATACTACTACTTGGTGACCAAGTTTATTTGGCTATAAATAGACTAGCATATTGGTGGAGTAAGACATGGAGGAGAGCAAATAGCAAATAACAATTGGGAAACACTTGAGTGATGTCTTTCTTTTAGGTATTAGTAAAATACTCTTTTAGTCCCTAGAGTTATTTTACTAGTACATTTAGAGAGTTACACTATTCTAGTGTTATTTGGGTTATGAGTTTTGAGTTGATATTCTCCATTTGTACTCCTTTTCTCATATAGTGGATTTTACTTCTCTTTCGCCCGTTGAGCAGGCTTATGCCGAACCACGTAAATCATTTGTGTCTATTTTATTTCTCTATTTTGTCGTTTATATTCCTGAATAAATATTCTTCCGCATCAATAATCCTAACAGTTAATTTGTAGCTAAATTACGTATTAATGATAATACTTTTATTGAAAATTATAAAATCCTTATAAATACAGTAAATAACAACAATGTAATGTATTGATAGAAATTTAATTTACGTGTTTTTTTTAAAATAAGTTGGATATTTTCATGGTACATTGTTTATACTTTTTCATGGACTTTTTAACTTTTTATGTAAGCCTCAGGATAGCTCGAGCCCGATCCAGACTTTATATTTCCTACCTAAATATGTAGGCTGGCCAGATTTAGAATGAAAATTCACTACCCAAGCCCGACCCTAAGGGACGGGCCTGAACAGGCCTGGACGGGTACTCAAAAAATAAGTATTAAACTATATAACTAATGCCTTTTGAATAATTAAATAAATAAAAATTGGAATTTTTATAGATTTTGCGTAATAGAAAAGATAACATGAGAATCGAGGCTATAATAAGAGGTCTCTTCCTTTCATATCTATAAAAACTACATGATTGAATAAATATGACAGTAGTGTTCAATACTAAACACGCTAGTGGAAAAAGAAAAACTTCATGCAAATAATAGCCCAACGATTAAAGCAAAAATGGCACATGGTTGGTGTACACGTAAAATCTTAAAAGTTAAATTAAAATGTGCATCGCTACCATGATTACTAAAGTAGGGCGGCTTCCAAGATGCAATATCGCTTGTAGATGACTGTCAACTTTACGTCTTAAAATGTTTTCTTCAATCTCTACATACATATCATCCATATGTGTTACGCTCATCATTAGCCCGAGCACAATTTTAGCTTCATTTCTTTTTCTATGCTCCACCAATCAAAAAGGCGTCTCAAAACTATAAAAAGATATCATGAGTAGGAGAAATGCAACTAAATTATAAATCTAGTTAAAGATCTCCAACCTCACATATGCAAATATGAGGCATGATAGTTCAATCCTATAGCTAATGTTGAACCAACAGCCGTCGAACATCAAAATTATGTCTAGCTCCATTTCAATAATAATGGTGGGTTTTACTTAAAAACATCAGAGCATCATAATTAAAAGTGCGGTGAATAGCAAAAGTTATGTTGGTTAAATCTTATAAGGGTTGTTGAATAAATTTTACTAATTTTAATTTTTTGAGAAAGATAAATATAACCTGTTATAAGTTATAATATTAAAGATTAAAATTAAACGGAATGATGAATATTAAATTATATATAAAAAATACTCTTTTTTATTTTTAGTAATTTATAGTTACAAACAATTATTATTCTTTTTTTTGTGCAAAAATATTTAAATTAGTAGAAAATGGTATCTAGCGTTATTTTTTAAAAACATTTTTTTATATTTTAAAAAAAGACATTTAAATTAAAAATAATGACAATAAAAGATAAACGTTTTCAAAATAAAAAATTTAAGTATTAGTTATTAGCCACTTAAAAGAGTATTAAGTTTATTGGTTAACTGATTTCTTATAAAGAGAAAAGGTCAAAGTGTTTATCGTAATTTGTGGCTTCCAACTTAATCAACATTTATTCAAAATGTATTAACAGAATTGGGAACATATTTTAATGTTTACGTAGAAAAATAGTCTAATAACAACTCTTGTAACAATTTCTATCGATTGATTGAACGTAAAAACCAGAACTAATAACTGTTGGTATGGTTCTCAGTGCCATTAAAGTGGATTCTAAAGAAAAATTTGATTTTCATCGCCACATATTCTCAACAGAAAAATAAAGAATATGGATATTTAAGCTGCCATATATATGGAAGAAATATACCACTTAACTGAAGGCTACCAAATCCACAATTGTTGTTGAAATGCTCATTTTCTTTGTAAATCTTGGAAGAAACTGTGACCATAAAACTGTCCATACTAAGAACTCCACCTAAAGAAAGTGAAATGAAAATAAAATTAATTTGTAGCTAAACTATGTATTAAGAACAATACTTTTATTAGAAATCACAAAATCCATATTAAACTCAGTAAAGAACAACAATGTAATATATTGATAATAAATTAATAATTTATTTTTATAAAAAATAAACTGAATATCTTCATGATATATTGTCCATACTTGTTCATAGGCTGTTTTTTTTAATTTTTTATGTAAGTCTAAGCACGGCGCGAGCCCGATTCGGACTCTATATTTTCTACCCAAATATGCAGGCTCGGGCCAGACTTAGGATGAGAAATCGTTGCCCAAGCCCGACCCTGGGGGAATGGGCCTGGACATGCCTGGACGGGTACTCAAAAAATAAATATAAAACTATATACCTAATGTCTTTTAAAATAATTAAATAGATAAACAGAAATTATTTTTTTTTATAGATTATGCATACTAGAAAGGATAACATGAGAATCGACACTTTAGTAAGATGTTCTTCCTTCTATATCTACGAAAATTTCATGGTTGAATGAATATGACAATAATGTTGAACACGCTAGTGAAAGAGAAACGCTTCATGCGAAGAATAGTCCAACGATAGAAGCAGTAATGACTCATGGTCGATATATGCATGAAATCCTAAAAGTTGAACTAAAATTTGTGTCGCTATTATGATTACTAAAGCGGGCGGCTTTCATGATGTAATATCGTATGGAGATGACTGTCAACTTTACGTCTTAAAATCATTTTTTCTGCAGTGTTATGATACTCATATGATAATCAGAGACTGTTTTTTTTTTTTATAAAAAATCATTTTTTTCTGCAGTGTTATGATAATCATATGATAATCAGATGCTGTTTTTTTTTTGCAGAAAATCATTTTTTCATAATAATATTATTTTTTTCATGCAGATTTTTAGATCTAAAATTGAAAAAAAAATTAAGAGTAATTTCTGAATGTTAAAAAATCGCAATAATCACCATGAATTAAACAAAAAATAAAATAGGAATGAACAATGCGGCGACGGTGGAGCAATGAAAAAACGGCGGCGAAGCGATGAAGAAACGACGAAGAAAGAAAAATAGAGAAGAAATAAAGAAGGAGGCGAAAATTAACGAAGAAAAGAAAACAGAGGAGAAAAAGATGAAGAGGAGAGAGGAGAAAGAGAGAGAGAGAAAAAGAGGGAAATATAAAAACATGACAGTTGGTATATGATAAATAAAAATATATATTTAGAGTAAAAAGTTAACAAAAAGTAGGTATAATTATAATATAAACATGATTTAAAGTAAAAAAAATAAAAACATTAAAATGATAAGGTATTTTTTTAATTTTTTTCTTATTAAGGTAGAAAATTAAATTATTTTTAAAAATAGAGTATTATCCTAATCTTTTCTAATATTTTTGTACTTTTCCCTTTTGAAAAAATCTTAGTAAAAGACGGTATTGGCCCTAATTTACTCTTTCATCCATAAAATTCTCAGACCCAACGGAAGTTAGGCTCAGCCCAATATTTTCAAGCTTATAGAAGTCCATGGGCTTATAGACATTTAACCCAGAGATTGCAAGTAGCGCCAAAATCAAATAATATTTAGATATTTTTCCGTTAAAATTTTCATCTTCTTTTTTCCCTTATCCTTCAAAGAAAAAACTATCCACCAAACCAAAAACTTTCATTAATTTTTAAAATCTAATGAACAGAACTAAACTGATGCATGTTAGTTCCATAATGAGAGCAACACCATCACCAAATCCAATCTCTGCATTATATTTCAGTAACCCCAAAAGAGTATCTTCACCAGCTTCCTGTTCTATGCATAATCCTCAAGCCACGCCCAAAGAACTTTACTTTAACCATGATGGTTCTGCTACAAAGAAACTATTGGTATGTGATTTTGGAGTGTTCAATTTATGCAACGGTTTTGTCACGCTAAACAAGTAGTCCATGAGCATTTGCGATAGAAAATTTTAATTATTATTTATATTTTTATCATTAAATATTCTAACATGGCACACGCCTTGTTAGTTGACGTGCCACAAGTTGCACAACGTTGTGTTGTATAATTATTCGTGATTTTGATGTAATTGGGAATTGGTGCAGGCAGGAGTTGATATGGTGGCAGAGCTAGTAGGAGTAACTTTAGGGCCTAAAGGAAGAAATGTGGTGTTGGAAAATAAGTATGGACCTCCTAAGATTGTTAATGATGGAGAAACTGTTCTTAAACAGGTACTTTTGCTCAAATTTGATAAATGAAATGAATTAAACTCTTGAATTTTCATACGTACCGATCAAATTATAGTTCGAATAATATAAAAGCTAAACAGCACTCTACTAGGTCGTGACTTTAATTCCTCCCACTAGCGTTTCTCTCCTCAATAATAATAATAATAATAAATAAATTCAGACTTTCTAAACCCACTACAAGAAAATTCAGAACCCATGTAAGAAGATTTCTTTAATGGAATGAGTTATTGATTGCTAGTAGAAGCAATTTTCTGATTGAGTGTTTTTTTATTCTAATGAAAATGATTTTTTTTTTGTATTTAGATTGAGTTGGAGGATCCTTTAGAGAATGTTGGAGTCAAATTGGTGAGGCAAGCTGGTGCAAAAACTAATGATCTTGCTGGAGATGGTTCCACAACTTCTGTAATTCTAGCTCATGGTTTAATTACCGAGGGTGTGAAGGTATGACTCTATTGCAATGTACATTGTAACAAAGAAACTATTCACTATGATTGTTTTGTCAAATAACTAGTTGACCTAAGAGTTCAAGCTGTTAGGTGAAACTCCGAGTATGGTTTAATTATCTTAACATGTTTAAGGAGTTGCAATTCTTAATTTCTGATATGTTAAGTAGAATCTACTTGTAAAAAATTTATTTTTTGGAGCTGGTAGAGGTGCTTGTAAAGTGTCTCCTTGATATCAAAATTTATCTCTTTCACACATGTACATTTCTTACTTGCATCAAGTCTTCTGAACTTTTCTTCATTAAGGATGACCCAAATTTTAGGTGATTGCAGCTGGCATGAATCCTGTCCAAATTGCTCGTGGGATCGAGAAAACCTCAAAAGCTCTTGTTTCTGAACTCAAATTGATGTCTCGAGAGGTGAATAAGTAAATACTTTTGTCCGTCGCTTTTGCTTAGAACATTTTTGATGCAAGAGAAGCATATTGCAAAGCATGTAAAATGAGGATACTATATATTTTTTTCCCGTGGGCAGGATCACTGACGATATGTTAAAACTGTGTTGCAGGTTGAGGATGATGAGATTTCAGATGTTGCTGCTGTTAGTGCAGGGAATGATCATACTGTGGGAAACATGATATCTGATGCTCTTCGGGAGGTGGGAAAGAGTGGTGTAATCACCATTGAAAAAGGAGATTACATTGAGAACAGTCTACAAATTGTAAAAGGGATGCAATTTAATCGTGGATATTTGTCTCCTTACTTCGTCACTGATCGACGGAAAAGGACAGTAGAGTTCCACAACTGCAAGGTAGCAATCACACACTTCCATTTAATCTGGCATTATGTTCATGATGTAGTGATCAAAGAACAAAATTGTTTGGTTGCAGTTACTTTTGGTTGACAAAAGAATCACCAATCCGAAAGAGATGTTTAAGATATTGGACAATGCAGTTAAAGAGAAGTACCCTGTAGTGATAATTGCAGAGCGCATTGAGAAAGAAGCTTTGGCTCCAGTTATTAGGAACAAACTCAAGGGTACATTGAAGGCGGCAGCTATAAAGGCTCCTGACTTTGGCAAGCGCAAAAGTCACAGTTTAGATGACATTGCAATATTGACAGGAGGTAAAAACACTTGGACTCATTCTGACAGATTGTTTTGTTATTATATACAAGCATCAGTTGATACAACTAGCAAACTCTGTTTCATGGAAACCTCTCCAGTCCTATGTTTTGATATTTCATATCCGAACTCCGAAACTCTATATTTATATCTTATTTTTGTAAATAGTATAATTTGCTGGTTTTCCATTCCTGTGTTTGTGTTTCCGTGCTATGCCACATATCTAGCAACATGAACTTCTTATAATTTAATGGAAAGGCATTGTCATAGAACTTTTCTTAGTTGTTGATTTCGTTCAGCTTTAAGACTTTCACAAACTAAGTGTACAGTCATAACATTCCTTTTGTAATGGTCAACTTCCAAATCAATTAAATGAATCATAGTATTGGAACAAAATTTTAGTTTTTTATGTAATTTATTGTTTTATTTTATACATGCATTCTCAGCTGTTAACATGTTTTACAGGTACCGTAATCAGAGATGAGATGGGGTTTACCCTGGAAAAGGCCGGCAAGGAGGTTTTAGGGTCTGCTACCAAGGTTCTGATAACAAAGGATTCAACACTTATAGTTACTGATGGTAGCACTCAAGAAGCTGTTGAGAAGAGGGTTGCTCAGCTCCGTAGTCTCGTCGAGGTGCATCTACCTTTTACAATGTTATCTATGTCAAAATGGTATTTTAATCTTACAACTCCGTTGTTGTAGCATCAATCACAAGTGTAAGATATCGATCAATGCATGCACAAATTTGCATGAATGAGAATACCAACAATCTTGATTCTTGTTTTGCAGAACACCAAAGAAAATTTCCAAAAGAAAATTCTGAATGAAAGAATAGCTAGATTATCAGGAGGAATTGCCATTCTACAGGTAATTATTAACTACTAACAGAAATGTTTCCTCAAAATAAATAAATTAACTACTAACAGAAATGAGAAGCACAAGTTGGTATTTGTCGTTCGAACTTCTAATTTATTAAAAATCATAGGTGGGAGCACAAACACAAGTTGAGTTGAAGGATAAACAATTACGGATTGAAGATGCTCTAAATGCCACTAAGGTTGCTAAGTTGCGGGTTCTTATCTCGATTCTTCAGTTTTTTTTGTCAATTTGAAGTTAATAAATGTCTATTTTGCATATTAGGCAGCAATTGAGGAAGGTGTGGTAATTGGAGGCGGCTGTTGCCTTCTTAGACTTTCCTTTAAAGTTGATGCTATTAAAGAACAGTTGGACAATGAAGAACAAAAGGCATCCTCCCTGATTTATTTATATTTTAGCATCGATATTTGCTTATTCAATTGATCATTTGGATTGTAATATGGTTATACAAATATTCATGCAGATTGGAGCTGAGATCTTCAAACGAGCTTTGAGTTATCCTACAAGACTGATAGCCAGGAATGCAGGTGTAAATGGCAATATTGTCATAGACCAGGTCTTTCCACTGTTCCTTGTTCTTTAGGTGTCAAATTTGAAATTAGAAATTTTGGTATTCTCCTGATGGCCACTATCACTCAATTTTAATGCAATGATTCGTTGGATTTTGTAGATTCTATCAAAGGATGATCTGCGCTATGGATACAATGCTGCAAGAGACAGATATGAGGATTTGATAGCTGCAGGAATTATAGATCCAACAAAGGTATCATTTGATCAAATGACTTGTGTTGCATGGAAACTTCTTCTTACATTTCAGCATGTCATTTTCGTTTCCAAAAATGCTTATGAAACTCGGAAACGCTTATGGAAACTTCTTCTTATGTTACGCTTATTATAGATTCAACAAAGGTATCATCAATCAAATAACTTGTGCGATGGCTTATGTTGCACGGAAACTTCTTCTTACGTTTCAGCATATCATTTTCGTTTCCGTAAATGCTTATGAAACTCGGAAACTCTATATCTATAACTACTACTTAAAAAATGTTGTTATGTCATTTTTTAATTTTGGTGTTCCATTTACATGCTACGCCATCGTAAAAGATAGATTTACTGTTTATATCGTACAAGTAGCAAGTATCATCAATTTGGTTCATTTCATAATGAATACAAACTGAGCTGCAATGGAATTTAAGAATAAGAGGATTTGTTCTCATTTATTTACTTTCAAGCAGATTTAGTCCTTCATTCTAAGGATCATTATGATTATTAAAATTCGAAGCAGGTAGTCAGATGTTGTTTGGAGAACGCTGCATCAGTAGCCAAGACATTTCTTATGGCTGATGCAGTTATAGTCGACATTAAGGAAGCACCACCACTCCGAATGAGAATGCCAATGCCAATGCCAAAACAACCAGGTAATAATATCAATCCATACTATGCATAAACCTACACTTAACGGAAATGAAAATGCCGAAACGAAAAATAAAGAAAGTCGTTTTTACAAAATTACCTGATAAATGCAATATATCAGGTTTACGGAAGCATTTCCGGGAACGGAAACAATACTCCGAAACATAAAAATCAATAAGTTTCCGTGCAACATAGGCAGAAAGGCACTTGCACATAAACTAAATATATGCAAAAACAGTAGTTGTCTTTGGCTATCTAAACAATGGGATATTCTGGTGCTGAATAACTCAGGTCTCGCGGCTTTAAGCTCAAAGATGGGGAAACAGAGTTTGGTAAAGTCTCTGCTTAATCCTAGTCACAGAAAACAGTGAAGGAAAAACAAATGGCATGCCTAGCTATCAAATGGTGGTGAAATTTGATCAAACACTTGCGAATAGCCATTTGATATCCAGCCTCTAACACGACGGACGAGCCGGTTTCCTTGTTAAAGAAGTAAAGCTGGCATATATACCTCAGGTTTTGCTCAGAATTTCCGGGGAAGACTTTCGACCAGTTAATACTTAATAGCGATCTAACTTCAGAGTAAATATTCCAAAGGAAAAAATGCCAATTTTCCAATTCTTGCTAGCTTTATATGTATTCTTAAACTTCCTACTGTCAAGTGTCAAGTGAGGAAGTTCTATTTCAGCATGAATTCGTAAAACAAAAAAAACGGCTCAGTATTGAGTTGCCTAATTATTTTTTCTTTGTTTCACTCTTTAAAGTAACTTGTTATTCTCTCTTTATGCATAAAATCATTTACATTTTTCTTTATAGTTAGTGCAGAATCAGGTCTTTGTATAGTAGAAAGAGGTAAATATTTGCACATTGGCAGAAGAATAATTATACAACGCAGCGGTTGCGCCACGTCATTCGTGCAACAAACCAATGAGGGATTAGACATGTGCAAATATTTAATGATAAAAAAATAAGTAATAAATAAAGATTCCGTATCGCAAACGATTATTGGCTTGTTGTAAAAATGACGTGTTCTAGTGTTTAAGATATAAGTTGAGGGGGAATTAATATGAATATGAAGTCTAAAAAGTGTTTTCTTATAATTGAGATTCATGAAAAACACTGGTGTATTTATCAAAAAATTACATTTATAAGTAAAAAAAATTGAATAACTAAACCAAAAATAAAATACAAATATAAAAGTTACAAAATTATCCATAACTTTATAAAATCATTTAAAATAGTATTGAGATTTAATGTACATTATAATTTAGTCCTTCAATTTTGGAAAATTATCTCTTCATATACAATACATATTGTAATTTGGCCCTCCTATAAAAAAAAGTTGGGTATAAAATGAAATTTGATTAAAATGTTTTGAAGGTCATTTTTGTAATATTTCCAAATAAATTTAACATTGGTGATAGAGAGTAAGCTAAGGAAGTTATGGGCAGTCCATGTGGATAGATTAAGTGGGCATCAAGAGATAACCTTACCTCATCTCATCTTTATTGGTTTCATCACCAAGCCCAATTCAATCAACATCAAATCCTCAAGGCCCATAACCCGCACCGAAACAAAAAAAATCACCGCTCATCATTTCAATCCCAATCTCCCATAATTAGCATCTGTTTATTTGGAATCTTCCATGCCTTTCTCTCTCTTTCCCACATTTTATAAAATGAGTAATTAAAATTATCCAGTTCAGATTTTCTCGGTGCTGTTTGGTTGCATAGAAAATGGTGTGGGTGATGGGGTTAAGTTTGCAGTGTATAATGGATTTAGTAGTGGCTGGATTTTCTTTAATGATCGGTTTAGGAATTTTTGCTTTTATTGCTTCCATTCTTTGCTCTGCTGCTTTTCTTCACAATGTTAAGGATGTTTCTTGAATCTTCTAATCTCAAGGTATTTTATTACCACACTTTTAATTACTTCAATAAGTAAGTTTTTTTTTTTGTCTTAATTCGATTTTTACTTATTTTGTTGTATTTTTTTAGGTGTTTTATGCTGAAGCTTGAAAATCAGTGAGATGATGCTCAATAAAAGGTGGTTGAATTATGCAATTGCAGTGTCAATGATAATTAATTGTAGTTCCCACTTGTATGTATCGTGGAAATATGTTGTAGCTCAATGGAAATTCATTTTCTTTTGGGATATTTTTGCCTTATGTTCTTGTATCTATTTGAATTAATAAAAAAAAAATTAATTTCTTGATCTGGTTGCAATTTGCATTATTGGGATTACGTAGCACGGACACGGACAGGATGAAATGGTGCTGTTTTAAAGTTTTTGTATAAAAGATGTAGTTTTGTACCCGAATAGTTTCTGAAACGGGACACGTTAATTGAAATTGAATGAGATGTCCGTCCTGCCTAGTAGGACTTTGATCTTCTGCTAGAACTTGGAAATGATTGGTTTGTACAACCATCTGATGTTTAATTTTCATGTTACAATTCCATTAAAGTGAGCTAAACTAGTGCTATATTACATGTAGACTAACTGATCCTTGCTTGCTATCTATGTTGTTGTATGGAAACTTCTCAAGTCGTATGTTCTGCCGTTTTACTTTCATTTTCAGAAATGATTGTGAAAACTTTAAAATTCCATGTTTATAGCCTTTTTTTTTTATAAAATATACTGTTTTGCCGTTTTCTGTTTCGGCATTTTTCATTTCCGTGTTACATAGCTTGGTGTCATTTTGACCAAATGAATACAAAAATCACAACTTATTTGGGTGCACCAAATAACATAAAGAATTATGCACATTTGTTTTGATTAATCTGTTTTATTTCTTCTTTTTCTGTTTTCTAGAGTACACCATTCCTTGGATCCCATCAGGATCCGCAACAAACCCTAACGGCCTATAAAACCCGAGAACTCGGGGCTCGGAATACAAAGCAATGTTGACAATCCCCTTCTCTAACAGCTCCTCCACAAGTCTCTCCATCACAGCTTTCCCTAACCCTATCCCTTGATAAGAAGGATCAACCACCACATCCCAAATTATAGCATTAAAAACATCATCCCCTGTTGCTCTAGCAAACGCAACCGGCTTCTGCGTCTTCGTATGCTCAATCCAAAGAAGCGAGCTCGTATTCTCCAATGCGAGCTTGATCTTTTCCGGGTCTCGCTTGGGGAACCCTACCGCCACAAACACCGAATTGAGGTGGTCTAGGTTGAGATCGGAGAATGTGCGGCGTAAAACGAACCCGCGAGACTCGAGGGCCTCGTCGGAAATGGCATATTTGTTGGTGATGGTACTATCGAAGGTGGACGAGGCTGAAACGACTGCAGATTGGCGGGGAAGAGGGGACGATTTGAGGTGGAGAGAAGGGAGAGGGTTAGAAGTAATGCCACTCCCACGTAGAAGCATTGTTTTTGGTAAATTTTGGTTCTTTATTAGTGTTCTTGGTTAAGTAGGCGATGGAGGTGATAATGGCAGGTTATGGGTATGAAAGTGGTGGGTGCTTAGTTGGAAGTAGGAACTTGTGGCTGTTATTTAGCCGTTATCTTGTGGGTTGCGCGGGTTATTTGTGGAGCAGGTTGATTTTCAGACAGTAAAAAAGCTGTTGATTTTTAAGTAAATGGTAGAACTACAGTTAGTACTGAGTAAAGTAATGTTTTTATAGAAGTGAAGTAATTTTCCTATTTTCTAACTTTTTAGATGAAAATTTGTTTTTCCTGAAAAAAAAACCTTTCCTATGCCATCTGTTTAATCAAACTAAAAGCTGTACTTGAGGTATAAAATCAGATCAAATAAGATTAAATAAGTTTATTATTTTCTAAAATCAGATCAAATAGTTTCAAAAAAAAAAAAAAAAAAAACACAGCCACAAACCGGTTGTAACGAGTAAGATGGGCAGCCATTAATTCAACCTACTCATTCACATCAAAAGGGAACTTGTGTTAAGAATATATACAACTCCAAATAGAAACTTTACATCTGGTTTTGATGAAAAAAGAAAATGAAATTCTAAAACCGACCTCGTATTCATTTTCGGACAAAATTAACATCCTAACCTAAGCATCACTTCACCACTATCAATATCAACAGTCCCGATCATCATCAGGGATCTAAGAATAAAATTTCTGCTTTCTTTGATGAACGTTGAAGTCGAAGTATCTGTTTTAAGATCTTAGCAACTGTTCCAAAGGCAGGCCGTATAGACATCTTTTCAAGTACTACTGATTCAGCCAATATAAATTTGATAAATTCAAGATCAGATTTTACTTCTTTTCTGTGTGAGAGCCGTAAGTTCACCACTCGAAGCTTTTTTAGTGCATTATCTAAGAGGTCTTCTACTTTTAATAGTTCTGGAGCAAGAGGCTGTATGTCATCCATACTCATAAGAAACTAAGGAAAAAAACACATAAAACATTAGTGTTAATGGAAAATATAAAACATGACATACCCAGTAAGTGAACAAACAGAAAATTACCCCGATATCAAGCTTCTCTAAGTTAGGAGCGCTCACAATCAAGTAAAGAACAGAAGAGACAGTATCTGTAAACCCAAAACATAAGCGAGGCACTTCAACAACTCTAAGACAGCCAAGGGAAAGCTTCCTCCACATAGTTCCATATAGCAGCCACTTGAAAGAAAAAAATGCAGGAACACAAAGTCAGAATAGAATATGCCAACTATATTAGAAGTACAACATACAAAGTAAGCAAAAATAAAACCAAAGAGTTTAAATAACGATATGTATAGTATTATGTAATTGTAACCGTCTTACATCCACATAACCAGGTCCGAGATGCAAGTGCTTGATCACAGGTGCACATTCCAAAAGCTTGGTTGGTTCATAAGTCGAGGGTCCAGCATTGTATCCATCAAATATAACCGTTGAAAGATGCTGACTAGTTTTTCTAAAACAAATAGAAGATGATCTACCCATGAAGTGGAAGAACTTAAGATAAGGAATGTCAATATGGAGGCTACTAGTATTGTCACATCCTATTATAGAAAGTCTTTCAAGTAATGGGCACTTGGAGATGAAAGTTTCAAACACGTCAGTTTCAAAATGAACCGCCTCAAACCTAAGAGAAATCAACTTCACAAACCCTTGGAATGCCGATGGAGCTTTGAACTTACATATGGACAAGTCCAAGCTCCTCAATGTCACACATGAGAACAGATATGATGGCACTGATGTGGAGCAACTAAAAACTTTAAACATAATTTCTTGAACATCTTTCTCGCTTAGGTATAGCATCAATTGGTTAATCTCGGGATAAATGTTCAATGTTGGAATACGAAGACTAAAATGGAATATGGATCCTCGATGAAGTAATAGAACCTTATACATATCAAAAAAGGGTTTAGTAATGCTGCGGTTTTCAGTAGAAGGATTTCCTGATGTCTGAATTAAAGTACCATCAAATACCAATTTGGAAAGATATCTCCAGTTAAACCTCCATTTTGTGGACAAGACACTAGTTTTCACTGCTTCTTTAATCGGCAGACAAATTAAAATTTTGTCTATGATGTGGCTCGGCAAATTACTGATTCTATCGGCTCTTGAGCTTCTCTTAATCTTTTTCGTGTGGTGGTTATCCTGAAAATCAGAATGAATAAACAAATATACATAAAAGAAACTCATCATTTTACGATTCGTGCATCCAATCAGATTAATAAAATAAGAACGAATAACATACCATAGTTTTCATTTGCTGCTTTACCATTTTCTTGATTAATTTGTTGCTGCTTCTGATTATATAAGGCAGTCAGAACATTACTACATGCAACAAGAACAGAGATAAAGATGAAAACCAAACAAAACCATTTTCCAAAGAGAAACCGCAAGCATAAATTAATCCAGCGAAGATAATTTTTAATATTACAACTAAACATGTCCTTAAACAGAAAGATAACTACAAATTCAAGAAAATGGCACAAAAAAAAGGAAAGAACTTAACGTACATGCAACAAAAATGCAAGAAAACCCTCAAATCAGATCAAATTTGCAAAGAATAAACCCAAAGAAACACATATAAGGCAGTCAGAACATTACTACATGCAACAAGAACAGAGATAAAGATGAAAGAAAAACCTAAAATCAAACCAAACAAAACCATTTTTTAAAGAGAAACCCCAAACATAAATTAATCCAATGAAGATAGTTTTTAATATTAAGACTAAAAAGGTTCTTAAACAGAAACATAACTACACATTGAACAGAAATGGCACAATAAAAGGAAAGAACTTTACGTACATGAAACAAGAATGCAAGAAAACCCTGAAATCAGATCAAACTAAACCAGATAATCTGCAAAGAAAAAACCCAAACAGACACATATAAGTAAATAAAGATAAAGAAATGATAGCAGAAAAAGATGAAAAGATTGCCACTTTACCTTAGCCGTACTCAATTCTGTATTCGAGTGTATCTGAGTTTTCATGTGTGTGTTCGGGTGCTTTTGAGTTTAATTTTGCGCCCAATGTGTAATGATAAAAAAAACGGATAAATTCCTGATGACAAATTTGATCATAGCATACTCTGAAATTAAAAAAGAGTAAAGGATCAATTTACCCCCCTGAACTTAGCACGAAATATCAAATACACCTAAGTTTTCAAAATCGGATCAAATAACCCTAGAACTATGCAAATCGGATCAGTTTCACCTTTTGTCCAAAAAAGAGAGTAGAATAACCTATTTTAAAAAAATTAACTCTAATTAAGTCTAGTTAACCTTAATTTAATTAATTCTATTTAACATAAAATTTAATTAATATAAATTTAGGGGCTTTTCTACCTTTTTTTCTAATTAAGTCTAATAACATTTATAATTTATCAAAATTAACTCTAATTAAACCCTTAAAATACTAATAAACCCTAAAATAATATACACTCTAAATTTAATCACCGACCACCATCGAAAAATATCATGACCACTCTTTTTGTCGAACTTTGCTTTCCTTGAGAAGGAGCAGACCCGTCTAGTCTGCTCCTTTATTGAGCACACCCAGATGGGTCTGCTTTGATAAAAGGTGGCCGAAATTTTTTCAGGCCGGTAGTTGGTTGGACATCGGTTAGTATGCATGGATTTGCCTTAATTTTAATGGGTTAAAGTTAAAAATGGTGCTTGTTTTTTTAATTAAAAATTAATATGGCTTTTAAACTTTTGAAATTATAGAGAATTAATATAATTTTAAAAATAATCAAAAATAAAATAAATATTAAAGACTATTTTAAGCTTTTTATCATCTAAAACAACCTAAAACCGGAGAGTGTGGGTTAGAGTGGGAAAGGGGGGTATTTGATACGTTTTTACATAGTTATGGGATGATTTGATCCACTTTTTCAAATTGAGCTTATTTGATACTTCATACCAAGTTCAGGGGGGGTATTTGATCCTTTACTCAATTAAAAAAAGGCCTAATGCCTTAAAAAATATCTGATCTTTTAGTCCATTTTCAATCATACCCTAACGTTGAAAACTGGTCAATTTTATCTTATTTTGCATTTTATCGTTTCAAATTTTGAACTTGAAGGATGAAATCATTCACTTAACCAAGTTTAAGGATAAAATTATAGTAATTTTCATTTAAAAACATACAAATGGATCCTTCATCTTTAAAAACTAACAAAAGTATCATAATCTAATTAAAACTAATTTAATTTTTTAGTTAATTCAGCTAAATCTAAATTATTTTAATATATTAATTTATTTTTTAAAGAATAAAATTTTCCTCCAACCTTGATTGTAGGAAATTTTTACAACCATTAACATGACATTAATTGAGTGGCCATCTCCAATACATTTAATATATCTATAAAGTTACATTTTTAGTTTCTATATTTTACATAAAAACATGCCCAAACAATTTGTTGGCTTTTAAAGGGCAAATGTCGTAAAAAGCCAAATGTTTTATAAAAGTTTCACAAAAATCCCAATCTTTCAATTTTGTCGATTTTAAAAAACAGATTATTTGGTTTCAATTGTGGCCAACTCTCAATTTGATTTCAATTTGCCTATGTGGCACCTACGTGGCATGCACATATATTGAAAGGTCGGGACTTTTGTGAAACCGAATAATCCATTTTTGGCCAAAATCTACAAAATTGAAAGGTCATGACTTTTGTGAAACCAAATAATCAGTTTTTGGCCAAAATCGACAAAATTGAAAGGTCATGACTTTTGTGAAACTTTTGTAAAAGGTTTGGTCTTTTTATGACATTTGGCCGCTTTTAAATTGCAAATTTCCAATTGATAATTTTTCTCTATATTTTACTTTTTTTAGACGATAATATTGCAAATAATAAAATGATAGTTGGAATGAAATTAAGAAAAATTATTAAATTAGTGAACTAAAAATAATTTTTTTATAAGTTAAGCTACCAAAAATATTTATTAATAATTTTTTTTAAAATAATTATTATTTTAGATAAATGTATTTATTATCTATTTTTATATTTAAAATTATGGTACACTAAAATGATCTTAGATAATTGTTACAGAAATAAATTAAAATTTAAACTATATTATTTTTAATATATGACTACAGTTTTATTAATTCAAATTTTCATTTTTGATAAAATGTTAATAAGAATTATAGTTTTAGGAGTATTATTTGACAAAAAAATTCTAAATGATTAAAATATAACTTTCAACAAAATATAAAAATTAAAGTTATAATTTTTTAAAGGCTTAATACATCATTTGACCCCTAAACTATACACTTTTATTCTCTGAGACTCTTAAACTAATTTAATATTCTATTGGACCTGTTAACTTTATTTTTTGTTCTATTTAACCCGTCAACTGCAACTTTTTTGCCGATCTGACCTTTTTCCTCCAACGTGGCAAAAGCGCGTGTTTTCAAACGCTTTGAAGCGCGTGAAGGATAATTAAAAAGTATAAATTGTTCTATTGAACACACGAACTACACTATTTTGTTCTATTTGACCCCTGAATTTATTTTATTTTCCTATTACACCTTCAAACTTTTAATTTTTACCCATTTAACCTTCTTCAAAATACAATTATTTAATTTTTATCCATTTAATCTTCTAAAAAAATAAAATAATATTGAAATTTAGTCAAATAATTACATAATATAACTTTTTGTACATGTAAATATTTGTTTACATTTCAATAATGATAAATGAAGCGTGTCTGTTTTTAACGATATTATAAAATATATAAATTTACTATACTGTGATAATATTAAAAAAAGACTAAATTTTTTAAAATATTATAATTTTTAGTGTGTTTCACGAATTTTCAATTTTAATACGCCAGCTTTTAATTTTTTGCAATTTCAAACTTTCAAATCAATTCTGAATTTTTAAAATTTGTGTTAAAATTGGAAAACACGCTAAATTTTATGATTTTTAAAGCCTTAGATGATTTTTTTTCAAATAATATGTAAAGTACATCACTTTTTATTTTAAATTAAAAAAATATTTAGGCTTAATATATTTTTTGACCCATAAACCTTACCCTTTTATTCCCTATAACCTCTAAACTATTTTAGTGTTCCATTGAACCTCTTAACTATTTTTTTTATTCTATTTAACCCCATGTCAGAAAAGCCATGTCAGCAATTTTATTCACGTCATCGCGCGTGGTTTGCACATTGTGTGAGGGGTTAAATAGAACAAAAAAAAGAGTTAAGAGGTCCAAAAGAACACAAAATTAGTTTAGAGGTCGCAGAGAATAAAATTGTATAGTTTAGGGGTCAAATTATGTATTAAGCCTTTTTTAAATATATTAAAAGAGGTCACTTAACATGTGTCATGTCAATTGTTGTAGGAGTTTTCTACAACTAAAGGAAAATTTTATTCCTTTTTAAGTAAAAAACAAACATCAGACTCATCCGGATCCCAAAATCGTCCAACTTCAAACCCGAACCGAAACCCAGTCCGTCTTCCTCATGGGAAATGGCATATTTGTTGTGACGTTGTTATCAAAGGTGGAGGAGGCTGAAACGATGGTGGATTGGCGGGGAGGAGGGGAGATTTGATGTGGAGAGAAGGGAGAGGGTTAGAATAATGCCACTCCCTCGAAGAAGCATTGTTTTTTTTTTTTGATTATTTGGTTGTGGTCTTGGCTAAGTAGGTGGTGATGGTGATAATGGCAGGTTATGGGTATAAAAGTGGTAGGCACTTAGTTGGAAGTAGGAACTTTGTTAGTTCATAAGTTTGTATGGTAGAATTCAATAAATTTAATTTTATCAATTAAGATTGGACAAGTTTACTATTCTCTAAATCAGATCAAATAGTTTCAAGAACGGTGCAACCAACAACCGGTTGTAACGGGTAAGATGGGGAGCCATTAATTGTACCTGCTCATTCACTTCAAAAAGGAATTTGTGTTATGAACATATACAACTCCAAAATAGACTTCACATAATTCTGAAACTTCAGAGCTGGTTTTGATGAAAAGAGAAAATGAAATTCTAAAACTGAAGTATCCATTTTCAGACATAATTAACATACTAACCTAAGCATGGCCTTCGCTACTATCAATATCAACAGTCACCATCATCATCAATCTAAGTATAAAATTTCTGCTTTCTTTGATGAACGTTGAAGTCGAACTATCTCTTTCAAAATCTGAAGTCCATCTTCAGCAACTGTTCCATGGGCAGGCTCTATGTACATCTTTTCAAGTACTACTGATTCAGCCAATATAAACTTAATAAATTCAAGATCGGGTTTTACTTCTTTTGTGTCCGAGAGCTCCAGCTTCACCATTCGAAGCTTTTTCAGTGCATTATCTAAAAGGTCTTGTACTTTTAAAAGTTCCGAAGCAAGAGCCTGTATGCCATCCATAATCGTAACAAACTAAGGAAAAAAAAAACATAAACATTAGTTTTGATGGAAAATTATGACACGTGACATGCCGAGTAAGTGAACAAACAGAAAATTACCCCAATATCAAGCTTCTCTAAGTTAGGAGAGCTCACAATCAAGTTCAAAACGGAAGAGACATGATCCGTACACACTATATATACACGAGGCAGTTCAAGAACTTTCAGAGAACCAAGAGAAAGTTTCCTCCACAAAGTTCCATATTGCAGGAACTTGAAAAAACAAATGCAGGAACACAAAGTCAGAATAGATTATGCCAACTAAATCAGAAGTCGAAAATATTATCCATATACAGTAAACAAAAATAAAACCAAAGAGTTTAAATAAAGATATGTATAGATGTATTATGTAACCATCTTACATCCACATAGCCGGATCCGAGATGCAAGTGCTCGATCATAGGCGCACTTTCCAAAAGCTTGGTTGGTTCGTAAGGTTGTCCTGCATGATATCCATCAAATATAACTGTTGAAAGATGCAGACTAGTTTCCCTAAAACAAATAGAACATAAAGATCCATAGAATTAAAAGAACTTAAGGAATGTCAATAACAACGCTACCAGTTTTGGTACATCCAACTAGAGAAAGTCTTTTAAGTAATGGACATTTGGAGATGAAAGTTTCGAAGAGATCAGTTTTAAAATCAACCCTCTCAAACGAAAGAGAAACCAACTTCACAAACCCTTGAAACGCTGGTGGAACTTTGAACTTGCATGAGTGTAAGGTTAAGCTCCTCAATGTCACACATGAGAACAGAAAGGATGGCACTATGTCGAAATAATAACCTCTTAACATAATTTCTCGAACATCTTTCTCGCTCAAATAAAGCATCAATTGGTTAATCTCAGGATAAATTTCCAACTTGTGAATCCAAAGACTAAAATGGAAAATGGGTCCTCGATGAAGTAATAGGACCTTATACATATCAAAAAAGGGTTTGCTACGTTTTTCAGGAAAAAGATGTCCTGGTATCTGATAGAAAGTGTTATCAAATACCAATTTGGAAAGATATCTCCACTTGAACCTCCATTTTTTGGACAAGACACTAGTTTTCACTGCTTCTTTAATCGGCAGACAAGTTAGAATATTGTCTATGATGTCACTCGGCAAATTACTGATTCTATCGGCACTCGAGCATCTCTTAATCTTTTTTGTGAGGTGGTTATCCTGAAAATCAGAATCAACAAACAGATATACATACACATAATAAACTCATAAATTTACGATTTGTGCATCCAATCAGATTATTAATATCGGAGTGTCGAAATTCCAAAACACAAACAAATAAAATAAGAATGAATAACTTACTGTAGTTTCCATTTTCCCCTTCCTTTGTTGCTTTACCCTTTTCTTGTTTAATTTGGTTGCTGCTTAAACAAACTTCTAATTATATAAGGTAGTCAGAACATTTGATGGATACTGCCATATTTCAGTTAATTTTTAAGATTAAAACTATGAAGGAACATTAATACACATTCAAGAAAAATGGCACAAAAATAAGATAAAGCAAACAACTGTATGTGCATGCAGCAAGAACAGACACAAAAATGAAAGAAAACCCTTAAATCAGATCAAACCAAACCACAAAATTTGCAAAGAAAAAATCCAAACAAACCCATATAAGTAAATAAAAGAAATAGAAATAAACCCGGAAGCAGATTTATGTGTTAAAATGAGTAAAAAGATTGGTACTGTACCTTGGCCATACTGAATTCTGTCAACACAGAGTTTTCATGTGTTTCCGAGTGTATTTGAGTTTTTTCAAAAATACCAGAAAAAGTTGGCTATGTCACTTAATGGGCCGTCGACCCCGTATACTCCTAACCTGGAAACCCGATTTGGGTTCGGTTGGCTATATGTTCCAGAGGAAATTACACCATATGCTCAAATTGTGAAAAATTACATTAGTCTGTCACTGTATATAAATTTATATACACACACTCATTCCACTTTATCGCACTTGATTTTTTTTAACTTATAATATTTATCTCTTTAAAATATGGTCTAAATGTATCAAAAGTTATCAACTTTCTTGTGTTAAATATTTAATATAAACTAGTATTATTTTGACATAAAAATATACAAACTTTTCAATTTTTGCAACTAAAATCACATTTGCATTTCCTTTGAAAAATGGTGTCATTTTACATTTAAAACAAAAGTTTATTTTTCACCTTAAACTTGAAATAAAGATTAAATAAGGCAAAAACAGTTTTAAAATAAGCATTTTAAACAAAAATGCCCTTAAAATAGTTTTACTCGTTTTACCCCTTCAGCTCTAAATGCTTCTGTAGTTTATAGTCACTTCACTCCAATTGCTCCAATTATTTTTTACCATCTCACCAAAGAGGGTAAAATAAGCTAAATATACCAATTTATGGGTGTTTTTGTTTTAAACCATAAATTTATCCTTAATTGCAGTGCTTGCAAAATTGAGGGGGCAAAATAAACCCTTGATTGATCATCACTCCTTTGTGCTATAATTTTTTTCATTTTCAAGTTCTGTAGCAGTTTTACGCAAGTATGTATATATCATATATTTTTACTATTTGATTCATCTTTCTATGCGTATTTCAATATATGAATTTTTGATTTGAGTTCTTTTAATTCCTTTTTGTTGACGTAGATATTAATATATTTTCTTTAGTAGTGTCGTGATGTTCGTTTGTATTATTTTGATTTTTCAATGAGAACTGAATGTTGTGTAGTTATGCTATATGATTGTATGTGCATTTCATGCGGTGTTGCATAATCTTGTTAATTTATGTTTGTGTAATTAGAAGAACTTAAGTACGTTTTTATTGGTAATTTTTTTTCTTAACATGTGCAATATGTTTTTCCTCTTATTTTTTTTTATCTAATTATATCCATGTAATTAGGGGATTCATAATATGAAGTGGCTATTATTGAACTCATAGTTATAGATGAGACAGTTGAACAAGCAAAACAATAGAGAAATCTTCCTTTATATGGCTTCCATGATCCTGAATCTTTGGTTAAATCTATCTAAAAACCTCGTGTCATAATCGTGTTAGTCAAGGATGGAGTTAATCGAACCATAAAAACTTAGTTAGTTAACATGGAGAAAGGGGAGTGTAATAATGATGGTAGTAACCAGCGGTATGAGAACTCGGGGAGTAGAGATAACGCCATGCCTGATTTAGGTTTGCTTTATCTCGGAATGGGAGTTTCACGTGGTGAAAGAAGGCGCTCGACATGGACCATCTATAATGCATGATGGTTCATTTGAAGCTTACAAGAACATAGCAATGGCCCTTGTGTCACCTATGTTGGGAGATGAGGATCTAGCAATTTTGTTAACATGCTCCAAAGTGGGATTGTTTATCGACCAAACTTTGTGTCTTTACCTCTTTGATTAATCTTTACTGTGCCTTCTGTTATTCAAACTAAAAGCTAAACTCGAGTCTAATAAAATGAGAGCAAATTTATGTCAGTTCATAAATTTGTATGATAGAAATCAATAAATTTAATTTTATCAATTAAGATTGAATTAGTTTATTATTCTCTAAATCAGATCAAATAGTTTCAAGAACGGCGCAACCACCAACCGGTTGTAACGGGTAAGGCGGGGAGCCATTAATTGTACCTGCTCATTCACTTCAAAAAGGAATTTGTGTTACGAACATATACAACTCCAAAATAGAATTCACATAATTCTGAAACTTCAGAGCTAGTTTTGATGAAAAGAGAAAATGAAATTCTAAAACCGAAGTATCCATTTTCAGACATAATCAACATCCTAACCTAAGCATGGCCTTCACTAATATCAATATCAACAGTCACCATCATCATCAATCTAAGTATAAAATTTCTACTTTTTCTGATGCACGTTGAAGTCGGAGTATCTCTTTCCAAATCTTAAGTCCATCTTCAACAACTGTTCCATGGGCAGGCTCTATGTACAGCTTTTCAAGTACTACTGATTCAGCCAATATAAACTTGATAAATTCAAGATCAGACTTCACTTCTTTTGAGTGTGAGAGCTCTAAGTTCACCAGTCGAAGCTTTTTCAATGCATTATGTAAGAGGTCTTGTACTTTTAAAAATTCCGGAGCAAGAGGCTGTATGCCATCCATACTCATAACAAACTAAGGAAAAAAACACATAAACCATTAAGTTTGATGAAAATATGAAACGTGATATACTCAGTAAGTGAACAAACAGAAAATTACCCCAATATCAAGCTTCTCTAAGTTAGGAGAACTCACAATCAAGTAAAGAACAGAAGAGACCGTAGCTGTACACCCAAAATATAAGTGAGGCAGTTCAAGAACTCTAAGACAGCCAAGGGTAAGTTTTCTCCACATAGTTCCATACAGCAGCCACTTGACAGAAAAAATGCAGGAACACAAAGTCAGAATACAATATGCCAACTGAATTAGAAGTACATAATGCAAAGTAAACAAAAACAAAACCAAAGAGTTTAAATAAAGATACGTATAGTGTATTATGCGACCATCTTACATTTACATAGCCAGATCCGAGACGCAAGTGCTCGATCATAGGCGCACATTCCAAAAGCTTAGTTGGTTCATAAGTTGAGGGTCCAGCATGATATCCATCAAATATGACTGTTGAAAGATGCTGACTAGTTTTTCTAAAACAAATAGACGATGATCTACCCATGAAGCGAAAGAACTTAAGATAAGGAATGTCAACATGGAGGCTGCTAATATTGTAACAGCTTATTATAGAAAGTGTTTCAAGTAATGGGCATTTGGAGATGAAAGTTTCAAACACATTAGTTTCAAAATGAACCGCCTCAAACATAAGAGAAATCAACTTCACAAACCCTTGGAATGCCGATGGAGCTTTGAACTTACATGTGGACAAGGTCAAGCTCCTCAATGTCGCACATGAGAACAGAAATGATGGCACCGATATGGAGAAATCATAAACTGTAAAGTTAATTTCTTGAACATCTCTCTCGCTTAGATATAGCATCAACTGGTTAATCTCAGGATAAATGTTCAACACTGGAATACGAAGAGTAAAATGGAATATGGGACCTCGAAGAAGTAATAGAACCTTATACATATCAAAAAAGGGTTTAGTAGTAGAAGGATTTCCAGCTGTGTGATAAAAAGTTGTATCAAATACCAATTTGGAAAGGTATCTCCACTTGAACCTCCAATTCTTGGACAAGACACTAGTTTTCACTGCTTCTTTAATCGGCAGACAAATTAGAATTTTGTCTATGATTTCACTTGGCAAATTACTGATTCTATCGGCTCTTGAGGTTCTCTTAATCTTTTTTCTGAGGTGGTTATCCTGAAAATCAGAATCAATATTCAAATATACACAAAAGAAACTCATCATTTTACGATCCGTGCATCCAATCAGATTAATAAAATAAGAACGAATAATATACCGTAGTTTTCATTTTCGCCTTGCTTTGCCCCTTTCTTGGTTAATTCGGTTGCTGCTTAAACAAACATCGAATTATATAAGGCAGTCAGAACATTACTACATGCAACAAGAACAGAGATAAAAATGAAAGAAAAACCTAAAATCAAACCAAACAAAACAAAACCATTTTTCAAAGAGAAACCCTAAACATAAATTAATCCAGTGAAGATAGTTTTTAATGTCCTTAAACAGAAAGATAACTACACATTCAAGAAAAATGGCACACAAAAAAGGAAAGAACTTTACGTAAATGCAACAAGAATGCAAGAAAACCCTGAAATCAGATCAAATTTGCAAAGAAAAAACCCAAAGAAACAGATATAAGTAAATAAAGATAAAGAAATGAAAGCAGAAAAAGATGAAAAGATTGGCACTTTACCTTGGCCGTACTCAATTCTGTAAACAGAGAGTTTTCGAGTGTATCTGAGTTTTCATGTGCTTTTGAGTCTAATTTTGCGCCAAATCTGTAATGCTAAAAAACGGATAAATTGTTGATGACAAACTTGATCATAGCAGACTCTTGAAATTAAAAAACAACTGGATTGTGCCCCCCTCTTTCAAATGGTGTTAAGAAGGACGTGACCATTTTAAAAAGTTACTGTATTTGTATGTATTGAAGATTCAACTTACCCTGTACCTGAATTACATCATTGTGATTAAATTGAATAAATATAGTATTTTTTATAAATATAATTAAATGGGTTAACGTTAAATTTTTTTATTTTATTTTTTATAATTACAGACATATAAATATCATATTAATTATAAGATTTTATGTTGGTGTATTTTATATCGGAACATGAAGTATTTAATTTATTTGCAAATAACGGCTTAAAATCGTCCGACTTTAAGATTTCCAATCACGAAAGTCCTTAAGTTCAATATTCGATTGCAAAAATTTCCTGAAATTTTGATTTCAAAATCATGAAAGTCCTTTTACCCAAAAATGACTAAAATACCCCTACGTGTAATTGAAAAAAATAATAATTAAAATTCGGTCCAAACCAACAAAACCAAACTTACAACCACTTATAATCAAAACTAAAACTATCTAACCAAACTCGCCGCGACACACACCCAGAAACCACTTCCAATATCCTCCACCACCCAAGAACTCGAAATCAATTTCATCATGTGTTAATAAGTCCACCTGTGTAGATAACTCTCTTGCACTACTAAAATTCCTATTATATTCAAGCCACGCTGGTTTTATTTATTTACTATTAATCTATTATGTTTATCTACAACTTAACCGTTACTCAGTTTTCATTATAATTACAAGATCCTGCAAAGGTACAGAGCATTAATACTAAAATCATCCTACTAAACAAACTACTAAATATCATCGATACATGGCCTGAAATCTACATACATTATGACTCCTTTCAAACTATTAATTTGGAATTCACAAGGTCTTGGAAACCCTTTATCTCGTCACCATCTAAATAACATTTCTAAGCAATTTACTCCTGCTCTAACCTGTATCTTGGAAACGAAGAATAAGGCAGAGTATGTTAGTTCTGTCCTTCGAAAATCAGGGAACAACTTCCATTTCGTAATTGATCCGGTTGGTCGGGCTGGGGGCATTGCAATTGGATGGCGTGATGGTCTCCTCGTCACTGTTCAATCACAGTCTGGTTTTTATGTCCATCTGACTATCGCTTGCCCTGAACTTGAAAAAGAGATTGACGTAATAGTAGTATATTTGAGTACAACTTTTGATGATCGTCAAGACCAACTACAGTCTCTTGTTCCTCTCTTATATGGTTTGCAACGTCCATATGTTGTTGGGGGGATTTTAACATGCTTCTTTCAAATACAGAAAAATTGGGTGGGGATTTATATGATGTGCGTAAGATTACACAGTTCCATTCTTTTATTCGTACACTTTCACTTCAGGATATGGGTTTCTATGGATTTCCTTTCACCTGGAACAACCATCGATCAGAACAAGATAACATTAAAGAGAGGCTATACAGATTTTTGTGCTCGCCATCTTTTAGACAGTTGGCCCCTTTTGCCATTGTACAACATCTGGATGAACTTGGTTCAGACCACCGGCCTATATTATTAGATTTATTCCCATCGAGGATTAAGACTCCACGTTTGTTTCACTTTGATCGAAGATGGATCGGAAATGACGATTCTCACAGACTGATTACCCAATCTTGGCAAACCAGCAACTCTGGAAATCCTATGTACCAAGTGTTTTCCAAGTTAAAAGCTTGTCGGCATTCCTTATTCCAATGGTCCAGAAGCGGTACTACAAATTCACACCGCCGGATTACTACTTTATCATCCCAACTCTCTGACCTTAAAAGCAATATCACTGCTATCAACCCATCATCAATTCAAGCTTTGGAGTCCGAGTTAGCTGGTGCAATTCGAGAAGAAGAAATTTATTGGGCACAAAAATCCCGTCAATTATGGCTTCGTGAAGGGGACAAAAACACTGCTTTTTTTCATGCATGTACCAAGCAACGACATGCCCGTAAAAAGCTACACGGTATCCAAGACTCTTCCGGGATATGGCAAACTAACCCAGGAACCATGAAATCTATTATATCCAGATATTACAAAGATATCTTCACTACACAAGGGCCTCAAGATTATGAACTTATAACTCAAGGTTTACATGCAAGAGTAACTCGTAGTATGAACAGTACTCTAATTCGGGATGTCTCTGATTCCGAGATTAAGCAGGCAGTTTTTTCAATGAGTTCTAACAAAGCACCCGGAGATGATGGTTTCACAGCTCTCTTTTACCAAACATACTGGCCTATAATTGGTACAGATATTTGTAAAGCAGTGCACCGTTTCTTTCGTCGTGGGAAACTTCTCCGAAACTTCAACCATACTCGGATATGTCTGATTCCTAAAGTTGCAGATGCAAAAACAGTACAACAGTTGAGACCTATCAGTCTATGCACTGTTTTTTACAAGATCATTTCAAAGGTCATGACCACAAGATTAAAGCATATAATGTCACAAATCATTAGCAGTTCACAAAGTGCCTTTTTGGAATCTAGACTCATCTCTGATAACATTTTGGTGGCACATGAACTTATGCATTTCTTAAAAAATAGAAGAAATGTACAACGACAAGATATGGCTATCAAACTAGATTTAAGTAAAGCCTATGATCGAGTTGAGTGGGGTTATCTTCGACATATGTTATTCCGACTGGGCTTCCACCCGCGTTGGGTTAATTGGGTGATGGAATGTGTTTCGACTGTGTCCTATACGGTATTGGTAAATGGGGAACCAACTGATGTAATTTATCCTTCACGAGGCATTCGTCAAGGGGATCCTTTGTCACCATATCTATTCCTATTATGTTCAGAAGGTTTTTCTTTCCTACTACAAAAGGCAGAATTGAATGGATCTTTGGTAGGTATAAGAATTGGCCGGTATTGCCCAACCGTTTCTCACCTACTGTTTGCTGATGATTCACTTTTGTTCTCCCGTGCTACTGAATCTGATTGCTGCACTATTGTTCGTTTGTTGCAACTATACTGTCAAGTAAGTGGCCAACAAATTAATATGGACAAATCCTCTGTTTGTTTCAGCAGTAATACACCTCAAAGATTTAGATTGCATATGGCCAGGATACTTGGCATTACGGTGATAGGCGCTAAGGATAAATATTTAGGACTTCCTTCTGTGGTGTCTAAATCCAAAAAGGAAACGTTTTCTGAGATTAAGTTACGTATCGCCCACCGACTATCAGGTTGGAAAGAACAAATGCTTTCGAGTGGTGGAAAGGAGACACTCATTAAATCAGTTGTTACGTCTATTCCGGTATATCTTATGTCTTGCTTCCGATTACCTAAAGGTTTATGCCAAGATATCAACGGAATGATTGCTCGTTTTTGGTGGTCTACAAATGGAAAAAGTGACGGAATCCATTGGGTTAGTTGGCGCAATATGTGCAAAAGCAAACGTGATGGTGGTATGGGCTTTCGGGACATTGAAGCATTCAATTTGGCATTGCTTGCTAAACAGGGCTGGCGTCTATGTTATCGAGTTTTCAAAGGACGGTATTTCCCCAATTCCACATTCTTACATGCGGATCTAGGATCCAAACCTAGTTGGGCCTGGAGAAGTATTATGGCAGGAAAGGAAATCTTATCTCAAGGTGTTCGATGGCGTATTGGCAATGGTAATTTAGTGAGCTGTTTTCTTGATCCTTGGATACCATCCTGTTTCCCATTTACACCAAATTTGCGGACTGATGTATCTAGTACTATCACTTTAGTCAATCAGCTGATTATAGGAAATCCTCCACGATGGAATACAAGCTTGCTACATAATCTATTTTACGATGATGTTGTTCTTCAGATTCAAAGTATTCCTTTGGGTGTTTCGGGGCAAATTCAAGACAAACTAATTTGGCACTTCACCAAGAAAGGTAACTATGATGTCAAATCAGGATATCATGTAGCTTTACAACATATTAACTCGATCAGATCTGTTGTTCGTATCCCATATGCCGTACCACACTTGTCATCAGATTTTCAATGGAATTCAATATGGAACTTGTGTGTTCCACCAAAAATTCGCATTTTTCTATGGCGCTTTTTTTCAAATAAATTAGCGTTAGGGAACAATCTTAATCATCGAATAAACGCGATCTCCCCAACTTGTCGGGTATGTGGAAATGCTGAAGAGACAACATTCCATTTGTTCTTCTTATGTTCGAAGTCTAGGTATGTTCATTTACTTATCCATTTATAGGCTTCAGCTATGTCTTTTATATAACTTTGGGTTCGATTAGTGAAGGCTTGGACTGGTCTTCTAATTTTACTTATTTGTGTAGAATTTTAATAAAAATCCAAAATTATGGCAACACAACTCTCTGGTACATATAGCATCCAATGTCTTTATTGTCAAACACGATTGCTCGAACAAACAATTTAATGTATACAAATTATGTTGTGATTTCAGTTTTTGAGTTTAATTATAGGTATCTATAACTAAACTTTTCAAAATATAGCTCAACAAAAACTAAGTGACATAAAAAAAAAACTAGCAAGATACGGAAAATACTTAGGTATCGGACCAATAATATAATCATATTAATACTATGAATTTTTTCACGGTCGTAATTTCCTTGATTTGTTCAATGGTCGACTCATGTTAGGTGCAACTTTGTTGAACTTTTTGAGAGGGCTATTACATATATGTACTCATTATCCTAATATTACTATAGGTGTGTGTGGTTTAGCTCTATGCTATCCCTGCGGTCAGATACACCTACAATTACTTCAATTGGGGATTGGTGGCTGAAAATACAACAAACCATGGAAAATTCTGATCAAACTATGTTTGCCTTCATCTTGTGGTATTTATGGAAGGCACGTAATGCACTCTTCTTCAAAGGTGAAGATTGGTCGGCAACAGAAATAGTTTCAAAAGCGAATTGTCATTGTCTAGAATTCCTTGTGGCATCCAATTCGGAGGAATCAGCCTCACAATTGGTTCACCAACCTACCATCCCTCCTCAACATACCGGTTGGAATCCTCCCCCCCAAGGTACAATCAAACTAAACTTTGATGCTGCTTTAAATTCGAGTGATCATGTAGGATCTATTGGCGTGGTATGTTCAAATGATTCTGGCATTCCATTTCTTTGCTTTACCAAAAAAATATATGGTGCTTTCTCGCCAATAGCATTAGAAGCTATCGCTCTGTTGGAGAGTCTGTTGCTTGCCAAGCGTATGGAGTTTCCACATGTGCTCATTGAGGGTGATGCAAAAAATGTTATAGATACTATGAATGGTGAGCCTCTATCGGATTCAAGTATTGAGGTGGTAATAATTGATTCAACTCGCTTAGCAACTTTGTTCTCATCATGTACTTTTCAATTTGTTAAACGCACTTATAATCGGATGGCTCATAAAGTAGCCAATAAGGCCCTGTATGACTCATTTTTAGGGGAAAATCACAATCTTCTACTACAATGGCTCATCACTTCCATGTAAAGATTTGATTATAATTTATACTTTTCAGGTGTTTATAGACACTAATTAATATGTACAGCTTTAATCTGCTAACTTTTTTTTAAAAAATAAGCTTCTTGAATAGTAGTTATTGACATATTGGGTTCTCATGTTTGTGATTCGTGGTCTATAATACTCAATGCATAGTTCTGCTTTGTCATCTAAGGTCTATATTAAAAAAATCAAAATTTGTTCCATGTTTCCATAAGATAACTGTGTAAGTTTGGTTTTGTATTGTATGGCTTTGCTACGCTAGGAATTTCCAGTGGACATTGCAACATTATATAATCATAAAATATAGATCAAACAGGGGTGAATTCAATAATTAAATTAGAGAAGCATAATCTTACAAATTTCAAATAATATTTGCTGCAACAATAACGAAGCTTAAAATCTGTTAAGCAATGCTCCAAAATTGTGAAGGTGTTCACTTGACTAGGTTGCTCATGACTAAAAAAGTGCAAAATTCTTATTTTACCAATAAATTTAAATTAAACATAATTAAAGAGGCCTATAAGTTAATTTATCGGCAAAGTTTTTGTTAGATGGAACAATTCTTGAAAAATGTGTTTATATTTATAATATTATTTTAGATATTAGTTTTAGGTTTTCGTAATCAACCATGAATTAGACATAGTTTTGATTTTCGTATGGTTCAATAAATAAATTTTTGCAGGACACTAATTTATAATGTACGCTAATATACGAAACCAAACTTAATTATATGTCTTTTATTTTTTCTAGTATTTCATGGGTCTTTTCTATAAGAGGGGCCATATAAGTGGCCCCTCTTACTTCCGCTCTACAGGGACATTTGGTGGACCGCCTCTAGTATCAGGTAAGTTTAAATTTACTAAATATAATCTTGAATCAAATATTCAGGTACTCTTTTCTGGTGATTATCGATTTGGATGATCTCGACATTTCATTTTTTCCTTATCTGCAAATTCAAGGTAATACTTATATCACAGTAGCCGTTACCAACGGTAAGTAATGTCTTCAATTTGTCTGTTATTATTTTTGATTGTCGTTTAATATTGCTACCGTTCCTTTAGCAAATTACCCACTGGTATTTCATTTGTTAAACGAATGTGTAATTGGATGGCTCAATTAGTAGCCGCGAAGTCCACTGTTAGCTCTTTTATTTCAAGAAGGCTCATCATCTTCATGAGATGGCCTTTCTTCTAATTTATATATTGTTATCTTTGGCAAAAAAAAAAAAAAAATTCATCATGTGTTGCCCCCTGAGATGATAACTGCACATATGCCATTCAAATTAATTTAGCAAATTTCTTGCAAAAAATAAAACTCAACATTCTAAACTCTAAAGATGGGTAACGGTTTTGAGAATTGAGAAGCGGTTTTCCGATAACCATGATGAACAGGCGAGAGAATTATTAGCGGTTACTCCTATAATCCACCGCCGTAAAACAGTAACCGCTCCTTGACGATGATGAGAGCAGTAACCGCTCCTCATCAACAGTTACCGCCGCTTGCTTCCATTGCACCCACTACCACCGCTACCGTTGTTCTTCAACAGATGATATTGGAAGCGCGGATTCTGAAAATTTCAAAGCCATCATTATCCTGCACCTATACAAAGAGAAATTGGAAACTATCACTAGAATCGTTTCTTGTGGACTTTGATTCAATACCTCTGACACCGGCAGATAAGTATTGTATTTCCTACTGTTTTTGCATGGCTAATTGATTAGGAAGTAGAGTTTGTATTATATGTTATGGTTAATTCTATTATCCGATTAGTGATGATATCTACCAAATATATAATGTAAATCGACATCTGGTCGTCCGATGTATGTGTTATCTTATTCTGATTGTCTGCTTCTTGGTATGTTGTGCGCTTTAGGCAAGAGCGAATAAATTATAAGGAAATTTAAATCATCTTCTACTGCTATTCAACAAATTATTATGGGTAATATTTGGCATTATCAACCCTTTCCCATTCTTCAATCCCCAACTAGCCACTGCATGCAGTTTTCAACTGCACTATGGCTTTCCGAATCTGATCATAAATTGGCTTTTCAAATCTGATCAAGTCTTGTGGATTCTTGGACACATGTGAAGATGGATTAATCATGGCCAAGCAATTTCAAACGGTGGATATATAATTGATGCCTTTTGCCTCTCACTGTACAAAATTATAAAATGTCATTGATGATAATATTTTTTAAATTTTTTTCATTCCTAGTTCCCCCTTTATGGGTGTATTTACATCACTCTAAATGTTTAAAAATAAAATTTAATTTTATAAATTATAATTGCTAATATTTTCTTTGTTTATGTTTTATTTTTTAGGACATGTATTTTTAAAAAAGGACTACCAAGCACTCCTTACTCCGTCGTCAATTGATGGAACGCCTCTACTATCAGGTAAGATTGAACTAAATTTTTATATTATTTTTTAATTTAAATGATCAGGTACGAGATGGTGTGTCATGTCATGAATGATCCCAACATTTCAATTCCGTATTCTACAAACTCCAAGTAATACTTATATTACTTTAATCGTTACCATCAGTAAGTAATTTTCCTTTAAAATATTATCGTTTTATATTGTTACCGTTCGTTTAGCAAATTTTTACGTATTAGTATTTTAATTTGTTAAACGAACGTGTATTTGGATGGCTCAATTAGTAGCCGCGAAGTCCACTTTTAGTTTTTTTGTTTAAGATTGGTTCATCATCTTCATGAGATGGCCTTTCTTCTTATATGTTTATATATTGTTATCTTTGGCAAAAAAAAAAAAAAAAAAAAATATCCTCCACCACCCACCCACCGCCCATTTTTTTGTCCCGACAGTCCGAGGAGCAGTTATTTGCTCTTTATATGTAGAACCTTTTTAATTTACCATTTTGCTGAACTCATTTTCATGCTTTGGCATTTCCGTTTCCATACAGGAAATGTCTGAGCAGGCATCTAGACTGCCAAAAAGTATCACAAGAAGTACGAGCACACATGGTGAAGAACGAGCGACTGCCATTAAGAACAGTGGAGCAAGTCCTCTTCTTTGAGCAAGAGAAAGGTTCCAGAGCAACAGATCAGAGAGAATGCTAAATCAGATTCAGGAGTTGATGATTACAAGAAGAAGGGAACATACGCAAATTTGCGGAGAAAACAGAAGCAAGATGAACAATCAAGTAAAACTAAAATTAAATTTCATATAAACTAAAATTAAATTCAATAATATCATTTGTTGCTACATAGTATTTCATGACTAAACATGTCCATATAACATATATCTATAACCAATACTCGTCAAATATGCTAAGCATCGGTATATTCTCAGAGACAGTTTCTGGTAAGTTGCTGAGTCTATATAAGTTTGAATAATGAATGGATATTTTCCTGTGATGGGTATTGCCCTGCAATTTGAAGGTAGAAATATTAACGAAAAGTACTATCTCCCAAACGAATTACTTAAATTTATTCCTAGTCCTAAGCATACTGACAGCAGTAGATCCGGATACGAGTACAGGTTACTTATTGATGATGGAAGTAAATATCTTTAGATGAAGGATTTAAAACATAAACATATAATTTGATTTGCATACCCAGAAACAATGATTTCATGAATACTAAACAGGAATAACGGCGCCAACCGATTGTAAGAGAGTAAGATGGGCACCCATTGATTCAACCTACTCATTCAATTCAAAAAGGAGCTTGTGTTATGAATATATACAACTCCAAAATACAAGTTTTTTAGAATTCACATAATTCTAAAACTTTAGATCTAGTTTTGGTGAAAAGAGAATGAAATTCTAAAACTAACAGACTATTCATTTTCAGACATAATTAACATCCTAACCTAAGCATCGCTTTTACTACTATTAATATCAACAGTCGCCACCATCATCAGGGATCTAAGTATAGAATTTCTGCTTTCTTTGATGATCGTTGAAACCGAGTTATCTCTTTCAAAATCTTCTGTCCATCTTCAGCAACTGTTCCACTTGGAGGCTGTATAAACATCTTTTCAAGTACTCTTGATTCAGCCAATATAAACTTAATAAATTCAAGATCAGGTTTTACTTCTTCTGAGCGTGAGAGCTTCATTTTCACCACTCGAAGCTTTTTCAGCGCATTACTTGAGAGGTCTTGTACTTTTAAAAGTTCCGGAGCAAGAGGCTGTATTACAGCCATACATGTAGCAAACTAACAAAAAAAACACAAAAAACATTAGTTTTGATGGACAATATGAAACATGACATACAGAGTAAGTGAACAAATAGAAAATTACCCCAATATCAAGCTTCTCTAAGTTAGGAGATCTCACAATCAAGTTAAGAACAGAAGAGATAAGTTCAAAAGATATTAAAGGTAGTTCAAGAACTTTCAGGCAGCCAAGAGAAACATTCCGCCACACAGTTCCATATAGCAGGTACTTGAAAAAAAATGCAGGAACACAAAGTCAGAACATAGAATATGCCAACTAAATCAGAAGTACAAAACATTCTCCATACAAAGCAAACATAAATAGAACCAAAGAGTTTGACTAAAGATATGCATATATGTCACCATCTTACATCCACATGGCCAGATCCGAGACGCAAGTGCTCGATCACAGGAGCACGTTCCAGAAACTTGGTTGGTGTATAGGGGTGTCCGACACGATATCCATCAAATATAACTGTAGAAAGATGTCGACTAGTTTTGCTAAAACGAATAGGCGATGAAAAAACCAGGAAGTAAAAGAACTTAAGATGAGGAATGTCAATATGGATGCTACCAAGATTGTAACAGCTTTTGAAAGGAAGTCTTTCAAGTAATGGGCATTTAGGTATGAAATTTTTAAACACGTCTGTTTTAAAATGAACCATCACAAACTAAAGAGAAACCAGCTTCACAAACCCTTGGAATGCCGTTGGAGCTTCAAAATTACATCTTGACAATGTCAAGCTCCTTAATGTCACACATGAAAATAGAAATGACGGCGCATGATTAAAATAAAGTTCTTGAACACCTTTCTCACTCAGGTAAAGAATTAACTGGTTTATCTCAGGATAACTGTTCAAGAATGGAATACGAAGACTAAAGTGGAAAATTGGTCCTTGATGAAGTAATAGAACCTTAAACATATCAAAAAAGGGTTTAGTACTGCTACGTTTTTCAGCAGTAGGATATCCTGATATCTGATAAAAAGTGTTATCAAATACCAATTTCGAGAGATATCTCCACTTGAACCTCCATTGCTTAGACAAGACACTAGTTTTCACCGCTTCTTAAATCGGCAGACCAATTAGAATATTGTCTATGATGCCACTCGGCAAATCACTGATTCTATCGGGACTTAAGCTTCTCTTAGTCTTTTTCTTAAGGTGGTTATCCTGAAAATCAGAATCAATATACACAAAATAAACTCATCATTTTACGATTCGTGCATCCAATCAGATTATTAATATCTGAGTGTCTAAATACCAGAACACTAAACTCTAACAAATAAAATAAGGACGTATAACTTACCGTAGTTTCCATTTTCCCCTTCCTTTGTTGCTTTACCCTTTTCTTGGTTAATTTGGTTGCTGCTTAAACAAACTTCTAATTATATAAAGTAGTCAGAACACAAGAACAGAGGTAAAGATGAAATAAAAAGCTAAAATCAAACCAAACAAAACCATTTTTCAAAGAGAAACCCCAAACATAAATTAACCCAGTGAAGATAATTTTTAATATCACGACTAAAAAAGGTTCTTAAACAGAAACATTCAAGAAAAATGGCACAAAAATAAGATAAAGCAAACAACTTTATGTGCATGCAGCAGGAACAGAGACAAAAATGAAAGAAAATCCTTAAATCAGATCAAGCCAAACCAAAAAATTTGCAAAGAAAAAACCCAAATAAACACGTATAAGTAAATAAAGATAAAGAAATTAAGCGAGAAGCAGATATATGAGAAGTAAAATGAGCAAAAAAGAGGAAAGATTGGCACTTTACCTAAGCCGTACTAAATTCTCGAAACAGAGTTTCTTCCACTGAGTATTCATGTGTGTTACTCTTGGGTGCATTTGAGTTTAATTTTGCGCCCGATGTTTATGCTAAAGTACAGATAAGCCCTTCATGACAAATTTAATTAAAATACACTCTTAAATTTTTTAAAACAACTCAATTATGCCCTCTACCACGTCGTTAATCCAATGCGGGGCCGACTTCAGATGAAATGAGGCCCTAGGCGGTTAAACAAATATAGATTATATATATATATATATAATTTTTTTTAACAATAATGGATAACTTTTTATGTTATAAATAATTAAAATTTATAACATGCTAATAAATAATAGAAAACAAAAAATTAAAAAATTAATTTTAGTTATTTATTTATTTTGGTCGGAAATTTTTTGATGGCGATGAATGGGTAGTGGTGGTCGAAAACAGGTGGTAGCGGTGGGTGGCGGTTTCTGATTGAGTGATTTGATTTAGTTGGGTGACTGATGGTTTAGCTTTGATTTTATTGGACGGATGAATTATGTTTGATTGATTGGATGGACGGGTTGGTTTGATATTTTGAAATTTTAGGGGTTTTTTTAATCATTTTTGGGATTGGGCGGTTTTTTTGGGTAAAGGGAGTTTAACTTAGAGAAAATTACCTTACCACTTTTTGAGGGCAATTGTGAATTCATATGTTTATTTACCTTGTTTTGCTGCTTTTCTTGGACTGGTTCAATTGTTTTGTTCATCTGAAAGTGCTGTTGGCCAAATTTTCCATGCTAAATCACATAAAATCTCTTTGTTTGGGTGAGACAATCTTTGACATAATGATGAGAGACAATATACACATGTGCATTTGTTTGTTTTAGAACTGTGGTTACTGTCACAGCTTGAGTATCTTTCATTTCTTGATTGGCTTCAAATGATATTTCTGGTATGTATGGGACAGTTAATGATGCCCGTGGGCCGACATAAAAAAAATATGTGGGCAGGCTCCCCTTTGCGTTTTAACTGCCGTAAGTAAATTCAAGTGTTGCAATGCATACATTTTAGAATAGTGATATTCATCATTCCATTCTCATTTTTAATTATGCACCGTAACTTAGCTGACACGCTTCAATAGCCGACACGCTGATGTGCATGTATGCACACCACATAGGATTATCAAGTATGATTAGCCTATTTAACTTTTAATCACTTCTCTTCATTCAGAAGTACCATGTCTCTGTATAATTAAGTAGTTGAGCTAACACGAACCCTGAAAGACTGTAAACCATGCATCTAGTTTAGCCTGTAATTTCTCATGTGATTGAGTTTAAGGTGTGAATTTAATCTATAGCTTAAGTAGTGATGAGGTGCACACAGACACTTAAAGAGTGTATTTTAATTAAATTTGTGGTGAGGTGGTTATCCTGTAATTTCTTTTGTTCATGTTTGTAGATAACCATTAATGGCATTCACATTCGAATTTCGAAATTCCAAAACATATGAAATTTACTCTGTTTTTAAACACCTGAAGAACATATATAGGTGGAAAAAGTAGGAAAATTATGCAACATTCAGGACTAACGAAAACTCATAAGCAGATTCAGTTTACTTCAAGAAAATTATAGAGCATATTTTTTTTCTTTACCTTGTTCCACCATAAATGTGACTTGCAGCACTCTTTGCCTCAAATACCAATTGTTCTTTTTCTACTTTGATCAATGGCCTTGCTCTATCTTTTTGCTTACACTTTGTGTGAAGTTTTTGTCCTGACGAATACTTAGTAGTTGCATTCTTGAAAGGGCCCATGTCGACTCTTATTTCTTTGCTTTTGAATGGAAATTCATCAAGACTAGGACCAGAAGAAGCATCTGATGCCATAGAGTCATCACTCTCGTTATCATCCTCATCATCATAGTCACAGCCCTTCTTGACATTTGCTTGCTTATACATGCTGTGATCGTTTTCATCGCGGTGGCAGCTTTCTTGGATCGAGGAACCAATATATGCTGTCCATCCAGACTCAGTACGAATAGTCCCGCTACATTCCTCTATACATCCTAGGATTCGAGAAGTCTCCATTACTGTAGCTAGAAGAGCATGATAGAAAAGGGAAGCATATATAGCACAACAAACAAAGAGAACAAATCTTGAAGAAACTATGTAGATGTTCTTGTTGTTGTAGTGCTGAATATTACCTTTAGAAGCTCACTTATTTTCTCTTTTTCTGACCATACAAGCATCTTCGCAGTTCCCACACATGGGGTGAAGAGGAGGCCCCTCTGACACTGAACATAAAGCCTTCATTATTTTCAATTGGTGTGGCTTGAATCACAACAAGACAAGCTATGGTGATAAAGAAGGGAGACAGCTTGTCAATAGGACAAAATCCAAGCTCTTAAATATCATGAACTGGGGTAGCTCATTTGGTCATTACTCCTTCAGATTCACCTGAAATATGCCACCTTTACTTCTCTGAGCATTGCATAAATCAAGAACAGTAGTGCAAGTGAGCCCACAAATGTATGTCCCATTTTTTTGAACCCTTTGCCTTCAATATGCTTTTAATTCACATCTTTATACCTGAAGAAATTGCAGGTAAGCCAACTTGGTTTGGCATTTTGTATCAGCTTGGATAGACTGAGGCTGGGTAAATGTCATTTTGCTTAACCTCTACTGTGCTTGTATTTATGTGGTTTGTCTTACCTCATGAATAAGAGTAATTATTCTGAGAAAATGGTCCTAAACAGAAGGAAATCACAGAGAAGCTATGGCTTGCTAGCTAGCTAGTTAGTATACACTCGTTAGTTATTTAATATGATTACTAGTTTTATGTGCTTATTTGTTCACGTTTCAAGTCGAATGAGCGTTCGCGTGCGGTGTTTATTAAGAGATAATTAAGCTATTATTTGAAATCACCTAACAGTTTAAATTTTTTGGTGATTGATTATTTAACACTTTCTACTTTCATTTCTTTGGCCAAATTATTATGTCTGTATTTGAATGAGGACCATTAGCATTATGTTGCCACTTGTGTTTTACTAAGTGGATACTGAGTTTTTTCTTGTCCTATGTGCTTCTTCTTATGCAGATGATGTGGCCTAGGCTTCTTACTGAAAAAAAAAAAAACAAAAACAATCCCATCTTCTAGCATAGTACTTTGCTTCTTGAATGCCGGTCTTTTTTTAGGGTCTTTAGATTTGACTCTGCTCTGGTTTTTGGCTCCATTTTGTGAACAGATTTTTCTTGGAACCTTGCTTTTAAGCCCCATAAGAGCACATAATGCACTGAGTTTAAAATAAAACACTTTTTTTGCTTCACTATCTGCATCGTTTCTCTTTGTTTTGGGATATGCTTCCACAATCCCAAAAAGACAAGGCAACATCAATCCTATTGTTCATTATGTTGATTATTTATGCTGATTACTGGATGATTTTGTTAAGAGTGGCAAAATTTAGGTGTTATGAAACCACAGTCACCTGATATGTTATAGGTTTTCAGAAAATTCCAATTATATATTTCAATGGATTTGAGAAGAAACTTTTTACTAGTGATGTATACAATTTTAGTTAGAGAAATTCTTAGTTAGACTCAATTCACCACGTCATCCGTAGACTAAACTTATTACATTATGACACGTCATTAAAATAATGGCACTATCGTAATTTACTATTCAAAATTGTAAATAAGTAATAAACAAAATTACGATAGTGCCATTATTTTAATGACGTGTCATAATATAATAGGTTAGTCCACAGATGACGTGGTAGACCGAGTCTACATAAGAATCTCTCTTTTAGTTAAACTGAATTAATCGATTATTTTTTGGTTAATTTGATGATTTTTTTATATATATTATGTTTTTAGTTAATTCATGGATTTAAATTGTAATTTATGTTTTTGGTTAATTTGATTCGATTAATGATAAATTTCAGTCGGTTTTAGTTTTAATTGAAATTTTTTGGTAGTCTATATTACACAGACATATATTGGATTTATCCAAATCAATTGAATTACAATTTTGTATTTTTAAAATTTTAATTAATTGGTTAATTTTAATTTTTAAAATCGTTTAGTTTAACCCATTTTATAATATCTTTCTAGCCATTCGTGAACCAAATTCAAAAAAAATTATTCGTGAATGGGCCAAACTAACTGATTAAAAAAAATTGGCTAGAAAATATTTCAAAATAGACTAAACTAGCCGATTTTAAAAAATTTGAATATAACTGATAAAATCCACAAACATTTAGTAATTTATTGAGATTAAATCCTAAAATTTAGATGTAAACACTGGACTGGCCAATTATTTTTACGATAATTTCATCAAAAATTAATTAATGGTGGAGTATATTTTTTTCTAAAAGGGAATCATTTGCTTCCTAAGGTTGAATGAAGAAATCCTATATTTAAATAGTACAACTGTCTGTTGATATAGATACATGATGTAAATTGTAATTATTCAACCAAAAAATAATTATTTTTTATATTTTAAAATAATGAATACTTTCAATAGTAAATTATAATGAATGAAATTCTATATTTCTCCCATCTCACATTCTCACTATCTTCTGCCTTAGCCACTATTATCGTTGATATCCAAACAAATTTGGCGATTCCAGTAGAAACAACACTCTGTTTCTTTGTCTTCTTCTATTATATATATATTACTCTAAATATTTATTCTAAATAACTAAATGAGTGAGTGTTTATGAATACTAATAATTCGTACGGAAATAACTATAATTACGGCAATTAAGGGAAAACAATCTGCAATCAAATGCTTGTTTATTAATCATTTTTTCCTTCTATATTTACATTTTAAGAAAGCGTTACATTTCTGTTTCAAATAAATACTTACTATATATATTTTACAAAAAACTACTACCATGTCATCCATAAACTAAATCACTCATAATATAACACCTCATTAAAATGATGGTAATATCGTAATATCACTATTAAAATTTGAATGCATTTATTGCATAATTATTACGATATTACCATCATTTTAATAAGCTGTTGTATTATGAGTGGCTTAATATACGGATGACGTGATAGACTCGATCTAAGAATTTTTTTCTTTTCATATAGTTTTTTTTAAAACATACTCCCTCCGTCCCGTAAAGATAGAAAAAGTACTATCTTTTTTTGTCCCATAAAAATAGAAAAAGTGGAGTTAGTTAAGTCAAAAATTATCAAAATACCCCTACATGCTTATCATAAAACATTAAATGCATATTTTGGAAAGATAAATGAATGAGTTATAAGTGCTATAATTAGTAAAGTGGCTTTGGAAAATGTACATAACAAATTGATTACAAAGGGTAATTTAGACAAATTATCACAAATTACCTATAAATAACTACTTTCTTAATTCTTGTAAAATGGGTGCTTTTTCTATCTTTACGGGACGGAGGGAGTATATAGTAAGTATTTATTTGAAACAGATTCTTTTTACTAAAAATTAAAATCAACAACATCAGTCCATTGCGTCACTTGCAGTTTTTAAATCACCTTTCTGCCGCACAGTCTGCATCTCATACTCATATCAAATTAATAATATGTCATAGGGACAAAATATCAAAAATTTATAATCAACTAGTACAATTTTATTTTGACTTTCAATTTTTAAATAAATTTATCTATAAGTACAATTATGAAGCAGTAAAATTTATTTTAGCCCCAAACTCCGTTAAAAAATCAATCAAGGTCAAATTTATAATTTAAGAAAAAAACATATTAAATTTGATATTTTAACTTATTTTACCACTTTATCTCCAAATTATCCAATATTTTTTCACCATATCACTTTCAATGTATATAAAATACTTCAATTTTTTTGACACCTCATTTAAGAGGATAAAACGAGTCAAAATGTTGAATTCAAGGTGTTCTTTTTTTCAAAGCCATGAACATGACTTTAATTAATCTTTTGTGCTAAATTCATGGGGTAAAATGAACTTTGTTGAATTATGAAGTATGAATGAATAAAAATAGCAACAAAACGGGGCATAATTTACATAAGAAAAGTACCAGGGGTTGCATTGTAAATAATCTTGAATTAAGTACTGCAAAGCAAAATTCCACTCTAAATGTAAATTACAAGAATTAAGAAGCAGAGTTGAACTTGAACAGAAAAGCTTTCTCCTTTTATGTGATTTACAAAGGAGAAAGCTTTACAACCTTTTGTTTGTTTCCCAAGAAAATATTGGATCAGTCAAAAGAAAACAAATTTGTTAAATGGGTGTCGTTGATTACGTAAAATCAATTGGATGGGAATCTGAGTCATATCCAGCTTATGAAGATTACATTGTTCTGCCTTTATTTGCTCTCTTCTTTCCTACTGTTAGATTCTTTCTTGATAGATTTGTATTTCAGGTAAATCATTTTGCTTCATTTTATAGTTCTTTTTCTTAGTGTTTTTTGTGTACATTATTATCACCATTTTGCTTCACTGTTTTTGTTTTGTAGCTGTTTTTTTAGCTCAATTTAGTCATTGATTAAGGTGTGCTGTTTTTTTTGGATTGACCCAGATTAGATTTGAGTTTATTGTTTGAGGGGTTGTGTTTGTTTTAGTTCAATCACTTGTGTCTGACCAGAAATTATAGAAAAAGTGAGAGACTTGGTTCTCTAATATTAGTGACTCGGATGATTATGTTTTATGCATTTTTAGTGGACTGTCACCGACTCTTTATGATTGGATGTTAAGTTCTGCTAATTGCTAACTAATCAATTCAGAATGACAAAATGGAACAATTAGATTGAAAAGATTAATGTTTTACATTCAGTGCAAAAATACAACATTTTAATGAATTTTGTCAGCTCAGACATGCGGTTTAGCTTTAAAGCCGCCTTTGGGGTCTGAGTTGATGCTTCACTCGGGAAGCTGTGAGTGATCAGCAGTTATCTGTGAGAATCATAAACCAATGACTTTATAGTATCTCTACTCTATGTTTAAGTTCTACTCAGTAGTCATGGTATTGGTATTTCAGTTTCATTTCGGTAAGCCTACATTTTGGGAAGAAATTACACGTTGGTAAACGAGTTCTAGTAAGATATTATTGAGAATTCTTAATAAAGATTGAGGTCATTGTAGTTGAGATTTTACCCAGTTCTATACTCTACAGTCTTTAGTGTATGCTTTTGAACAAAGTTTTTCTTGCTTTTGATTATTCCTGTTGTCATTCCACTGTCATTCTATTTTCCATATATTTTAGTCAAAGAATTTTTATTACAGTAGGACTGATTTACAAACTCATCTCTGGACTGGTCCATAGATGGTTGTGAGAAATGAGATACTATTTCGGGGCTAGTAATGAAGTAAGCAAAGCGGAGAATCAGACTAGTTAATGTATTTGCACTTGTCTACTCACTAGAATTGGTTGGTGGTACAACACCGTACATTTGAAGATCTTTGCATTTTCATTTCTCTTACCAGCATATTATTTGGTGACGTTATAGTATTAGGATAGAGCGTGAAAAAGTTTGGAAGCTGTTGCTGAGTCAGTGAAATCATAAGCAGCTATGGTGATCCAAGTGAACAGATCTTAACATGCAGTTGTTGTCGATGAGACTTGATAACAGTCATTGGTTCAGCTTGTTAAACTGTGCTTACACTTACATTTTAATAGAAAACTTTAGGGAAAGATACGGGTATTTTCTACTTCAGAGAAATGTTCCGTGGAAAAGAGTATTTCCTTCTTTGATTGATGGCTTTTTGATTGTCTGTTCGTGAGTGAGTTCAGGCTGTTGGCCAACAAACCTCTTTCCGTTGAAACTTTTTTAAGTTCTAAGCTGTAAATTTTTCTCCTCTCGTGGATTTCAGACTTTCAAATGATTGCCAGAGTGAAATTTTTCACAATGAATCTAAGTCCAACAAGCAACAGCCAATATAAAACCCTAGAAATATTCCTTTGTAAGTGTTTAATATATCATATATCTTAGTAGGGAACATTGTAGTTGAAATCTGTAATCTGCACTAAAGTGTAGGAGTCAACATATAATAGCTTAAATGAATCTTCTTATAATTCTGGTGACTTTTGAGCCTATTTAGTATGTTTCCATGTAAAGATACCTCACTTTTCTCGAGTTTCTTTTAATTGTTCCTGAAATCAAGCTTCTTCTAGCGGTACTAGTTTATCTTTCAGTAAACGTATAAACAGACTTAAATTATAGTGTGACGCGTGATTATGTTTAGCGCATTTTTAGTCAATTTCTTTATTATTGACACTCATAATTTTTCTACGTGGTCATGTTTAGCGCATTTTTAGTCAGTTTCTATATTATGGACTCTCATATGTTTTCTACATTTTAAACCCTTTTCGGTTGAATTTCAGAGTTAAAAATGTAGCCCTTCAAGTCAAGCACTTTGCTTCAAACATACACAGGGCATCTTATTTAGATATGTGAACTGTTTTAAACAGACTTCTCATTCACAGCATGCATTTACTGGAAATAACTGTCACATCTTGTGCAAAGATATTTGGGAAAACATATATGTAGTTTCACTTATTGTTTTTTTTTTGCCTGATTCCAGTTCTGTTTATCAATAACTCTAAAATTTACATGCATGTCCAACCATAGTCAGTTCTTCCAATTCTTTCTACGTTTTCCTTTTTAAATTAAACGCGCAGTCATTGATATATTGTTGGTAGGATATTTTTTCATACTCATTTTCTCCTACAAATGATCCAATATTCCGATGTTAATTCAGGATAATTGAGGACAACGATAACTAAAATTTGAAACTTTTATCGTTTGGATATTTTCAATTAATTTTAATGATTGCTTGATGGGATAGATTTTGGATGCTTTCAATTAGGTGTAGTTTTTTCTTTCTTTATTTTTGTTGCATGTGAATTGAATCTCTTTAGTATCACTTGTCACGTAAAAATTTGTTTTCAACACCATATTTGCTTTGAAGTTATTTAGAATTTTTTTAATTTATGATTACAACATGTTAGTCCTCGTTGATTTCTTTTATCTAAGTATCTAGAACATTTTTTTCCTACATTACATATAAGTTATAACAAAAGAAATGGATTCCGAAAGACTAAATAAAAAAGGCTGTGCATATTTGTGGGTGTTAGACTAGTACTGATAATGTATGAAACTAAGAATATACCATTTTGCGCCGTAGTTATAATAAGCACATAATAATTTTTTAGCTTTGGCTGTGAGTGAGATTTGGATATGCTTTTAGTCATGTTTGCCTATTGAGCTATAACAATAATGGTAGACGCCCTTTCTTTTCTCTGATATTGAGTAAGGTCAATATTGCATTACATCCAAATCTAGCTTGTAGTAAATCTTGCAGCACAATAATTACATAAATTAAGAATTGTGAAAAGGAAAAATTCTCCATCTTAAACCTTTTGTCTATTGCTATTTTATTTAATAATCATTATCCATTTTTTCCCCTTCTCATCTTCCATTTTATCTTTCTCCTCGTAGTTCACCTAAGTATGTTGTTTGGTCAGTCTGAAAGTGAAGTGACTATGCATGTTGCAGAAAGTAGCAACGCGACTAATTTTTGGGAAAGGGCATCAAATAGTGGAAGCAGAGTCACAGGAGAGAAAGAAGAAAATACAAAAATTCAAGGAGTCAGCTTGGAAATGCGTGTATTTTCTTTCGGCAGAGGTTCTGATTCTAACTGTTACTTATAATGAACCTTGGTTTACTAATACCAAGTGTTTCTGGACAGGACCGGGAGATCAAGTCTGGCCAGACCAAAAAATGAAGTAAGACTTTTGGAATAAATGTAAATGGAAGCATTTTTTTGTGTCCAGTTTTGGCTTATTTTCCATGTATTCATTTGTTATTTGAGAGATATGAACATCGTAAGGTATATGAACTCAACAGACCAACTATTATCTGATTTTCAGGTTAAAACTGAAAGCAGTTTATATGTATGGCGCTGGATTTTACACATACTCCATTTTTGCTCTGATATTCTGGGAAACGAGGCGTTCAGATTTTGGGGTGTCTATGAGTCATCATGTCGCAACAGTCATTCTCATTGTGCTCTCCTACATACTCAGGCATGTTATGCTGAACTTCTGTTTATATGTTGGTAATCAACTGTTAATACAAATCTCTAAGGAAGCAAGTTGGTTTTACCTAGAGTAAAAAAATAAGTTACATGTCATTAGCAATTTATCATGTCATCCATGTATACCATTTTGCTTTTGCAAATTTTATAAAGCTCATTCACAGCAAGACAATTTTAATTGATATGTATTAGGTTCATGTATGTAAGTGTCATAAATTTTAATTCTCTGTGTTCTACAGATTTGCTCGTGCTGGTTCAGTTGTCCTAGCTCTTCATGATGCAAGTGATATATTTTTGGAGATAGGAAAGATGTCCAAATACAGTGGTGCTGAGGCAATGGCTAGTTTTGCATTTATTCTATTTGTTATATCTTGGCTCTTATTGCGGCTCGTTTATTATCCATTCTGGGTCCTATGGAGTACAAGGTTTGTAGATATTGATGTTACATATCAACTATCGAAAATCCTACTTCGTACTTGTTCTATCTGCTGCTAGGGTATTAAAATGGTGATCAAAATATACTAGATTTTGATGATGATAATACTATTTATGTTCATAATAAACTTTTTATTTTTACCTAAAAAAAACAAGCATATACTGATTATTGTAATTATGAAAGGCTGAAAGCTATATACTCCACTATTGGTGGTTGTTAGTTGGTGAAACTTCTTAACTGTGTAAATTTGTCTTGCTTTTGATACATTTAGTTGTTTATCTCTAATTAGTTTATTTTCTTTTCTGCTAACATTTACTATCTGTCTTTGCTTGTGTGGCAAACAGCCTTTTTTTGAACTTACCGTGATCTTCTTTGTGCCTTTTTCTTGGTTGCAGCTATGAAGTTATACAGACTCTGGACAAGGATAAGCATCCATTGGAAGGTCCAATATATTATTATGTGTTCAATACTCTTCTATATTGCTTGCTTGCGCTTCACATTTACTGGTGGGTCCTGATATGTCGGATGCTTGCCAAGCAAATCCAGGCAAGAGGTCAGCTCAGTGACGATGTTCGTTCTGGTAAGTGAAAATAAAAAATTATTTATGATTTACTTTATATTTTGACATATGATGCATATCTATACGTGGTTGCAACTAGATATAAAAAAGGAAGAAATAATCTGCATAGATTATTGATTTGGTAGGAAAATTGGTCTGCCACTTCAGCATGAGAATACGTTGTTGATTCAAACTGGCACCATCTAGACTGTTGATTTTTGATGTCTAAGATGATTCGCAACTGTTCCGTGATAGGCTTTTGAAGGACTTTTTTATATTTATTTTCAATCTTTCTTCCTCAAATAACCTTTCTTGGTGGTTAATCCTTAACATGTCTTAACATGTTTCACTTATTTCTGTATTCAGATTCTGAAGGTGAAGATGAACATGAAGATTGACCATACACAGTAATTATAATTTCGACAGGGCACTCAAAGGTGATCTTTCTTAGGGAAAACACCATAGAGATCTATTGTTTATTTTTGTTATGCATGCATTTGTCTGGGTTTATGAGAAATTCTTAAATGAACCGTGTTCACCATATAGAATTATAAATTTTTCACTGATAGTGTGACCCTCCTCTGTTGATTGGAGGTTCGAACCATTACGCCACCATGTGTCATACTGTAAGTGGAAACTTTATAATCCTATATGATGAATTGTATGAATTGGGTTCACTTAAGAATTTTTAACAAGAGCCATAAAATTTAGGAGTCAGCAGCTTATGAAGAAACCTTCTGCTCACTGAGGTCTGCCGATAGGGCTGCAACTTCAACTATACGAATTGCCCCCGGGGAGCAAACCCGTTAGGCTCCGTCTTCACATGATAAACTTATCCAGTATCAAACAATTAATAACAAAGATGCATAAACAACAATAATTAATTATCGTTGGAGTTGTAGAGTGTCTTTTTCTTTGCTTCATCATATACAAAACATGTCGGACGATCATAATTTGCTTTCAGTCTAAAGCGAAAACATTCATCTCTGGCATTTCTTCTGCAGATGAGGAGCCATTGGTTTTACATAATCTGGAATTCATGGGCTTGTGGATAGACATACAATCAGATTTTGAAGTAGAAATGGAAGGTTGCATGAATAGCTTTATTTTTTTATTTGTCAGATTACCTTTGAGCTAATTGTCTTGTTGCTGATTCTCTCTATTTCAAGAAATTTTCTTACATTAATTTAAAAACTCTTAACAATTTGGAGCCTCCAACCAATTCATTAATCATTGGAATTTGAGTTTTGTACCCTAAAATAGTGGAACTTTAGTTTCTGTTTAACCAACTTCACAGAATTGTAGGATGAAAAACCTTTTTTTTCTTCTGATTTTGATTAGTGAGGTTTATTTATTTATTTATTTGAAATCAAGTTTTATTTTTTTCAATTTGGTGGTATAGTTACAATATTGTGGTTATAAATGGTTTTTGAGTTCAAATTATGTGAATGAGATGAATAACCTATATTACCATTATAACTATAGATTGGCCAAACTCATCTTGAAGTTCCTATACTTTCTTTACTTAATTTATTTTGATTTCTACGTCCTTTTTTGGATAGAAAAGGAGTGTGCACTTCCAAATTTAAAGAGGGATCATATAAATAAAAATTTGAAAGTATAGGAATCAAATAAATAAAAATTTGAAAATACAAGTATCTATTGAATAAAAAAATTTAGCTAATTAACCGAAATTCATTTTATTATTTTCCACATCGTAATGGTAATGGCTGCTAAACAAATGCGTACTAATTCCGTTTAGAAAAGGACTTATTATATCAAATCCGTCAAGTACAATGACCTAATAAGTACAAAACTTTATAAAATAACCCGATAAATAAGGCAGTAAAAGTACAGAGACCTTAAGATGTATTTGACCTCTTGATAATTTTGTTTTTGTAAATGCCAATCAACAAAGTGTTTATGCGATGCAACATCAATCAATAATTATGTGTAATGAAATTATAAATTACAAGAAATGTATTTCCCTTTACCTTCTCTTTTCTTTTTAGTTTTAATATTTTTTCAATTTTGAACAATAATGGATCATAAATGAAACAAATAGTACTCTCTCCGTTTGAAAACAATATTCCACTTTATTTTGTTTTTGTCCCAAATAGTTGTCTATATTTCTAGTAAATTATAATTTAGAATGTTGATTTTTCCATATTATCCTTACACAGTGGCAAAGCCACATTAAGCACATGACCACCTTTGCAAAAATAATTACACTAGAATTTTATATTGATTATATTAGGCTTAATGGCGTAAAAAAATCATAAATTTTAGTGTGTTTTGTAAATTTAACATAAACTTTTAATTTCGGCAAATTAATACACAAACTTTTGCTTTTTTGCAAATTTAACACCGATCAATATTTCTTAAAAAAAATAGAGAAAAATGCTGATGTGGACGCCGAAATAGTGGTTATTCCGGTGTACACATCAACATTTTTTTCACGAAAAATTGACCGGTGCTAAAATTGCCAAAAATCAAAAGTTTGTGTATTAATTTGCCAAAATTGAAAGTTTATGTTAAATTTACAAAATACGGTAAAATTTGTGATTTTTTACGCAATTAAACTATTATATTAATATATATTTATTGTACTCCTTTTTAATGCAAATTGACCTCCTTATTCTTTCATTTTATACTGAACTATATAATTTGACCACCTTTAATATTATTTTTGGCTTCGCCCCTGTCTTTATATAAAGTTTATCATTAATGCCATTAATAGTATTTTATAAGAATATAATAAAAAAATGTAAAAAATTAAAGTATTAATTGTATTTTTTAGACTGTATGAAAAATGGGAAATTAGACTATTGTTTTGGTACGGAGAGAATAATATTTTTATATTCATTTACTTGCATAAAAATGACTAGGAGCAGGTAAATTTTCTACTTCTTCCAGACATCGTCTTATAAGCTTGAGCAATAAGAAATAAGCATTTCAAAACCCAAAAGAACGGGCAGCTTTTCTTTCAACTGCGCATCTCCTCCACCAAACCGGCATCGTTTTGCCTTCATCTCTCAGGTTTGTCTTCTTTGTTATAAAAAATTTAGGGTTTAGGGTTAGTTTAGCGAATTTAGTTGAAATTTCACTCCACTCTCACAAATCGGTATGATTCTTCATATGTGAGATTACTGTTCATGCTCATTGATTTTATTGTCTGCAGCATTTTTTGTGTTAGATTAAAATTATTGTTATTATTTACCATTTTCAATTGAACAAGTAGTAGGCAGTAAAACAGGTCAACAGCTGCTTGGAGTTCAAGAACTAGTTGTTAGGATGTTATTTTCAATTTGAAGCATGGAATTGAGGGGTTTTTTTTTTTTTTTGCATTGCAATTTAGGGTTTCTTTTTATTTTCTTGATGCATATTTTTTTTTTGTTGATAATTATTCTTGATGCATATTTGAAGTGCTAATCTTTAGTTAGTAGCAATTGAGAAAAATTAAAAGTTTTTGATAGCAATATTGAAATAAAATGGGACTGTCTATTTTTCGAGTGAGATGTTTGCACAAGTGTATTTGGTGATGATAATCGGAATTGATAATAATAGAGGTAGGGAAATACGGATTATGGTTTCCATGGTCAAATGGAAGGTTGTAAGACCGATGGGATATCAAAGTAAAGTTTGATTATAATTCGTAAATCAATTTAGTCCTTGATCGAGATTAAATCTCGTAATCCCCGAAACACAATGTAGATTTTTATAAGTATGAGGTACCGAGAAGGTTCAAGGAAACAAATTATATCTAATAGAAGTGTTAGCAAGCCTTCGTGTTTCAACTTCTTCGTTTAATTATTTAATTTGAGAAACTTGCAATTTGTTGGTGTATAATGTATTAATTAATGCTACAAGCTAATTTGCAGTTTTTCGGTTTCGAATGTGTTAATGCTGTTAGCCTGGGTGATGTTTAAAAGTTGTTGCAAACCCTAGTGACCAGTGAATGGTTCTGATGATGTCTCATTTATCTTAGCAGGTTCAACTTTCAGTAAAGAAAAGGCATGGAAGATATCCTGACAGAAATTCCACCACCTTCAAGGTTCTTTCAGGAAGATCTCAACAACTTCACCCCTCCATCACCACCGCTTCCATCTCCTTTCCTACTGTTCTCTAATCCTAAACCTGATCAACCATTTCGCCCGTATCTCCTTATCATTGCGTTATCGTCCTCATCTCTTTGTGTCATTGATCGTGTACCTTCAAAGACACTAATTGGTAGTGTCATTCTGCCTGAGATTCCTTTCTCAGGCAACACTACTGAACCATCTCTTCGGGACAAATCCTGCAACATTTATGCGGTAAATGATGCTGATAAGTTGACTCTTTTGGTTTTCGTTCAATGCTCTGTTAGTGCTGAGAGATCTAATGTGGTTGCGAAGTTGCTTATTGGCGGACAAATCATTCCCGAAAGGGTTTTAATCTTGGATTCAATTCAAAGACAGAATTTCCGTGGTAAGCTCTCACCAGATGAGACATGTGCTTTCAAGCTAGAGACATCAGTAGTGAGGAAAGGGCAAGCTGATGGCTGTGGAGGTTTAGAATTAGTGAAAGGTTTAGACTATCTCCCATCAGGGAGTATGGTGGATGGCTTGTCAGCTGCAATTTTATCCCAATGTCAGATGAGAAACATCAGAGGAACTCTATGTGTTTTCTGGCCTGAATATGGTGGTTCTGTTGTTTCCCTGATCAAGTCTATACTGCAAAAGAATGTGTTGCATGGGTACGACTTGTCAGGCGGAGATGCTGAGGATAAATCGCTAAGGACTGGCCGGAATAGGGACCATGCTTTTGATTCTGAACTGTATACCTGATGTACTAGGTTAGAAATGCTTATCGACTAACATTTTATTTCGCTTACGAAATTTTGAATGTACTCCTTGTCTCTTTTCCATTTGGTATGATCCCCTGCTTTACTTTTAATTTTATCATGGCAATGTTACAGAAAATGTTAATTACCATTTGTACTTTTCATACTTGTGCTTTGATTTTATATTTTTTAATTTAAATCCTTGATCCCAATCATGGGTTTTTTTCTCTTCTCTAAAATATCTAATAATGAGAATGTCTTTTTTACTTTTAAACCAAACTTTAGTTAAATATTGAAACTGAGGTAGACCATATTTTTAAAATGTTATAATGTGCTACAAGTTTAATATCAGAACTCAAAATCAAACTTTTGAGGTCACATAATCATATTCGTTTAACCTAATATTTTAAATCAGATCACCCAATTTGTGAAGTCTATGCAAAATAACAGTCTAAAAGGTAAAAGTAGATGACTACAAGTTTTAAATAATAGATTAGTAGAACCTTTTTTCTTAGAGTTAAAAAGTTATGCTCTCTGCCTCAGCTTTGTCTTGTAAAGAGAGGGAAATGACAAGAGAGATAAATCTGAAAGTTTGACATAGTTGGAGTAAAATATTGCAAGCATTAGCTGTTATTAGTTTAAGTTTGGTGAATTTCTTAAGTCATTAAGATATATATATGTGCATGTAACTTCCTCCATGTCGCGGTATGAATAGTTTAAAATGCTTAGAATCCTACTACGATATTAACTTGGATTGACCATTTTAGATAAATAGTTTGGACCTGAAAAAGAATTGGGACAATTAGAGTTGGGTTGATATAGGTGATACCGGAATCGATCTTGGCTCTGTTGTACGGACCCTGGAATCGAATTAACCATAGGGATGCGGTATGGGTTTAAGTTAGTCGCAATGAGCAAGTTGCGATTATAAAGGGGTTTTCTAGTGGCTTGCTCCTGAAAGTTGCTTAATTTTATATTTGGTTATTTTGGTTTAGGAGTACCCACCAACCAGGTTAGCATTAGTTGCATCAACTATTGACTATGCAAAAATACTCAAAACAGCCATGCATAGTAAAGCAAAAGGATTTACTCTTTCTTGCAGACTTTTTCTTTTATATATATCTTACATTCCAACCCATTTCTCCCACCAAATTCTATCATTCAAGCTAGCTAGATAATTCAACAATGGCACCTCTCTCTAATTCCAAGTTTTTCATTTTCCAGTTTGCTGTTTCGGTTTCTATCTTCATCTTTAGCAGTTGCTTCTATGCTAGTAGTGACCCTCCTTTAACATTGGACTACTATGCTTCTACTTGCCCTTCTGTCTTTGATATTATCAGGAAAGAAATGGAATGTGAAATGCTTGCTGATCCGCGTAATGCAGCTCTTGTACTTCGATTACATTTTCATGACTGCTTTGTCCAGGTACAACTTCCATTTTTTTCTTCTTGATAACTGCTTCTCTCAATGTTAAATTGAAATTTAGTTGTGCCAGATTAGATGATTGTAATTGTAATGAATGCAGGGATGTGATGGATCGGTTTTGCTAGATGACACAATAACCTTGCAAGGAGAGAAGAAAGCTTCACCGAATGTGAACTCTCTAATTGGTTTTAGAATCATTGATAAGATCAAGAACAAAGTGGAATCTGAGTGTCCTGGAATTATCTCCTGTGCGGATTTACTTACAATTGCTGCAAGAGACGCGGTGATTCTGGTAGCTACCACATTCTTGTAGTTCTTGTACTCTATGTTGCACGAAAATGAAAATCCTTAAACAAAAAATGCTGAAAAGAATGCTGAAAAGAACTATGGCAGAACGATATTATTTATATGAATAGGTTATAATAGCTATTAATTCTGGAGTTTTCATAAGCGTCTCAGAATTGGAAATGAAATGTAGAAACATAGAATTCGACAAGCTTCCGTGCAATATAGCCTGTATTACAGGAGATTTGAAATATTTGTCCCTGTTCTCATAGGTTGGCGGACCGTACTGGGATGTTCCTGTTGGAAGGAAAGATTCAAAGACTGCAAGCCTTGAACTTGCAACTGCAAATATACCAACTGCAGATGAAGGTTTTCTATCTATCATCTCCAAGTTTCTTTATCAGGGCCTTTCTGTCACTGATATGGTAGCTCTATCTGGTAAGAATCTCTTACTAGGACAATTACCCTGTCAATTGTTAGTGTTGTGCATTCAGTTTAAACCGAACCAAAATTTTATTTTATTTTAAACCAAATCTATTGTATAAGAAGTTTCAAATTTTCAAACCAAATAAACCAGTCGATTCAATTTTTGGTTCGGTTTGGTTTTTCAGTTTGATTTGAACTAGAAGTAAACATAACATTTTTATAGCATCAAATCAAACCAAACAGAACTGAGTTTGTCGGTTCGGTTCAATTCAGTTATTCAATTTGGTTCAGTTTTTGCACATCCCTATCAACTGTTATTCTAAATTCAATCATTATCTACCAATTGCGGGTACTGAAGTCGTCTTCTAAAATGTGAGTTTTGAGTTCGAGCTTCAATGCTAAATCCAATTAATGAAATAAAAAATCCTGTTGAAAACTATTAACCAATGATTTTGTCTTTATGTGTAGTGCGAGAAATTAAGAGTTCAACTCCTGAAGGCATAATCTAATGACTAAAGTGTCAATACCTGAAACTGAGTGTTTGTATAATGCAAAATCTACAGGTGCACACACTATAGGCATGGCAAGATGCGCAAATTTCCGGTCAAGGATTTACGGAGACTTCGAGACAACTTCCGATGGAAATCCAATATCAAAGACATACCTGGAAACCCTGAGATCCACATGTCCAGCTGCCGGAGGAGGAGACAATAATGTATCAGCAATGGACTATGTGACACCGAACCTTTTCGACAATTCTTACTATCAGATTCTGATGAAAGGAGAAGGACTACTGAATTCAGACCAAGAATTGTACTCAAGCATGCTTGGAATTCAGACAAAACAACTTGTGATTAAGTATGCTCATGATCCTATTGGTTTCTTCAATCAATTTTCAGAATCTATGGTGAAATTGGGAAATATTACAAATCCTGAGAGCTTTATTGATGGCGAAGTCAGAAAAAATTGCAGGTTTGTTAACACATGAGCTGGTATTTACGCATGGTTCTACAATACATTAATTTGTATTTGTTTGTCATAGTTTTATATGTATAACAGCCACCACATACTTAAGTTTTAATTATTCCTATTTAATTTATTTTAATAGATAAATATGATGCTTGGTTTATTTATTTTACTTTTTTAATATTTTTTTTATTTACTATAATAGAAAATTTGTTTGAACAATTCCTTTTGTATTTAATCTTTATATCTTCATAATACTTTTTTTGTTCTATTTAATATGACTTACATATCCCATAATTTGTTTGAGATTATAAATTGATGCCAGACAGGGGCTATTAATCATCTATGACACTCCAATTTAGGGCCTGCCTATCTCCAAACTTTCTAAACTTTAAAATCGGCTGCTAAACCTTCTAGCTAAATTTTACCTAATGATCAACTAAATTTTGGCATAAATTGAATACCCTTCAAATATATAAGTCAATACAAACAAATCAGATAATTTCAATCTAACCAAACCTAAAATCATCCCTTCAATCAAATTAAACATAATATAGATTTCACTAATACTCTTAATAAAAGCTATAAGACTCACTATACCCTTACAATTTACAACATGCGGAATATGCTGTAACATACTACTATAAAGTGGGACCTAGATGTATTTTAAAGCCACAAATTGGGTTAAAAAATAATAATGCTTAATATATTCATATGCTATCTTTAATAAATTTTTCATATTGGGCCAAAATATTATTAAGAAAAATAATATACTAAATAAATAAATACATAAATTTATAAATAATTTCAATATTTTTTTTCTAATTTTTACTAGTATTAAAATAAAATTCTATTAATTTTAAAATTTATTTTGATTGAACTAGTTGTTTTAATCCAACTTTTAAAATATTAGTTCTGACTAGTATTTTATGAATCGAATTGACCGGTTCATTTTGATTTAATACTAGATTACTGCATTAAATAACTATTTGTAAGGATTAAGTTAAATCAACCAATTTAACTTGTTCGACCAAATTAAGGTCATTTTGATTTAATTCTTTTCGACAATTAGATATAGAGTCTATCATATTTGAACATTAAATGTAAAAGATACAAAGTCATTAAATGATTAAATTAATAATATCACAAAAACGCTAAATGATTGTTTGGCTACTTGTATAAAGAATGCATAAACTTGTTATGCGGCAATTTGAAAAAATAAAAGATTAATATTTTTATATTGTTTTTCCTTAAAATATATCACTTTGTTAATTTGGACCTCCTGAAAAAAATTATGCGTTCGTCACTGACTATATGTATAATTTTGTTAAAAAGGATTTTCTCTAATATTTGAATATTGGATCACTGAGATTCCTAACCTTGAAATTAACATAAATATTATTATTATTTTTATAATTTTAACCTAACTTAGAGTACTAGCTAAATTATTCTAAAGAATTTATGATTAAATTAGATAAAGAAAAAACAAAGATTAAGTGAAGTTAGCTATTGGCTAATTAGAGGAGAAAATTAGGGAAAACACTCTATTTTTTAAAATAATAGTAAATTATACCTCAACAAGTAAAAGATAGAGAAAATACCTCAACTTTTTAACACTTTTATTTTTTTACTCTATAGTCTTTTTTTATTATAATAATACTTATTTTTTATTATTTTTTTACTCTAAGCATTTTATTTTTACTCTCACATGTATCTCTCTTTTTTTCCAGATTTTCTTCTCTCTCTCTCTCTCTCTCTTTCTCTCTCTCTTTCTTCTTCTCCTCCATTTTCTTCTTCTTCTTCTTCATTTATTTTTTTCTTCTTCATCACGCGGCCGCCGTTCCTTTCGACGATTCGCCATTACTTCGCCATTGCTCCGCCTTCGCCCCGCCTTCGTTTCGTCTTCACTCCGCCGTTCTTACACATTTTAGCGATTTTTTCTTAACTCGTGGTGATTATTACGATTTATTTTAACTCTCAGATCTAAAAAATTGTTTAAAATTTTTTTAGTTTAAGATCTGAAAATCTGCATTAAAAACGATTTTATGATGAAAAAAAAACGATTTTCTGCAAAAAAACGATTTTCTGCGGAAAACAGCGCCTGATTATCATATTGTTATCACTATGACGTTATCATATCAATATCATAACACTGCAGAGAAAAACGATTTTCGTCAAGAAAAATGCTTGATTATCATTTCAGTATCATTAACGTTAGCATAACTGTATCATAGCGTTATCATAATATTATACGGTTATGATAATAATATGATAAGGCTATGATATAGTTATGATAAAGTACGTTATGATAATGTTATGATAATATTTTTTGATATTGTTATGATAAAGTATATTGTGATAGTGTTATTATAATAGTATGATAATTTTATGATAAAAGGTTACGATATAGTTATGACAAAGTACGTCATGATAATGTTATGATAATATTTTATGATACTGTTATGATAAAGTATATTTTGATAAGGTTATGATAATAGTATGATAAGGTTATGATATATAAAGTACGTCATGATAATATTTTATGATATTGTTATAATAAAGTATATTATGATAACATTGTGATAATATCATGCTAGCGTTATTATAATAGTATGATAAGGTTATCATAATATTATCATATAATAATCTGCTACATACGGTACTAATAATGACATGATAATAAGATGACAATGCAATATGATAGATTGATAATCACATGATAAGGTGAAACTGTGATAATCATATGATAATGTAATACTGTGATAATCATATGATAATGTGATACTATGATTTTGTCTAATATTATCCAGCAGTATCATCACATTATCATATATTAATCTGCTACATATGATACTGATAATGACATGATAATAAGATGACAATGTAATATGATACATTGATAATCACATGATAAGGTGAAGCTGTGATAATCATATGATAAGGTGATAATATTATGATACTATTATAAAATTGTAATCTAACTATGCATAAACTGCATAATATAAGTTTATGCAAAAATTATCATAAGGTTGCTAAAATTATAATAATATTATGATATAGTTATGATAATGATAATTTGTATAATAAAATTATGATTACGATAAAGTTATGATAGTGATAATATTATAACAATGTTATGATACTGTCGTGATAATATAACATCAGTTTTTTGAAAATGTTATGATAAGGGTATGTTTTTTTTTTGGCGAAAATGATAAGGGTATGTTAAACATATAAAAAAGTTAAGATATGATTATTAAATAAAAAAAATATTCTTTATATTAAATATATTCCGATATTTTATAAAAAATTATTTTTTATTATTAATATTCTTTAAGTAATTTAAACAGCTAAAAAAATAATATTATATTATTTTTATTGAAAATATTATGATAATATTTTCATAAAGATATAATACTATTTTGAAAAGTTAAAAAGAAAAAGAAAGATATCAGATGCATGTAAGAAAAAAAGAAAGAAAAAGATGTCAAATACATGTTTATATTGTGGTAGCCTTTTATGTGTCAGGTGTGTACTCCTTAATCACGTGTAGAGAGAGAGAGAGAGAGAGAGAGAGAGAGAGAGAGAGAGAGAGATGTCAGTATGTGTCAATACATATAGAGTAAAATCACAAATTTTTACTACACGGAGAGTAGGAACACTATGTTCATAAAAACATGATGTATTTTTATTAAGTTTTCCGTGTTGAGGTAAATTTTATTAATATTTCTTTATTTTAGGTAAATCTATAAATCTCCCCAATTAGAGGTTGCCGGTGTATCCAAAACTTGAAGATGCACTTTGTGTTTGAGCCCAAGCTGAATAAATTTCTGTCGTTGTTCTTTATTAAACGTCATTCCATGCAATCGTTGTGTAGTACAATTTTTATCGTTTTCTCTTTTTTAATTATTATTTATTTTTTATTATTAAATTTTTCATAATTGACGCATTACTGGTTTATTGTACGGATAACATGGTACATCAGTTGCATTAAATAATTTTTCGACAAAGACAAAACAAAAGGAATAGTGAGAAACTTAAAAAGAAAAAGAAAATTAATTGAAATGAACAAGATTTAATAAAATTTAGGATTAACAAATTTTAAGGTTTTTTAATTTTACATTTTTAATTTATCTTGTCCTTAAACTTTTATTTGGTCTTATTTAATCTCTGAACTTTATGTTTTTAATTAATTTATCTGATTTCTAAAGTTTTATTTTATCTTATTTTATCTTTAAATTTTATATTTTTTAGTTTATCTGTCCTCTGAACTGCCATTCATTTGAGAACTTAAGAAAAAAAAAATTAAAATTTTAGGACCAGATAAGATCAAATAGAAGTTTGGAGACCAGATAAACTAAAAAGATAAATTTTTAAGATCAAATAAGACTAAATGAAACTTTAAGAATCAGATAAACTAAAAATATAATGTTTACAGATCTTAAATTGCATTAATTTTAAAATTTAACAGTAAGAAAATAGATGAGAATGCATATAAAAATTCATGTTGCTTTCAAACAACTCTAATACTTAACTATTTTTAATGATTTTGAACTTATCATATTATTCTGTTATAAATATCCCTATCAAGATAAAATCTAAGATAAAAGTGTCCATAATAAAACTCAACTAAGATACTTTTATATTTGGATTTTTTAAATAATGCATGCATAATTATATATGTAAAAATATAATCATTTTATGAGAATAACATTTGATGAAAGGGACCTATCTATATGTGTTTTTCATTTTACTATTTTGGTGACTAATATTTGGTTCCATCAATTGAGTGGATGACTGTCCAATAACATAATCTTTGAATGAGTCATTAAAGTATAAACAAAAAATAAAACAATACTAGCATTTTATGAGTTAATGTTGTCGTTGACGATATATATACTTCTTGAGGTTCTATGTATCAAGTGTCAACGATAATTATAACTTGTGGAAATTTTGGGTATAAATTAGATGACTTAAACGTTTTTCCTCAAAAAAAGAAAAAGATAACTTAAACATTTAACATATTTTAAATTAATAGATAATATTTAAACAAAAATTCTAAATTCTAATATATATAGTCATAAATTTTTTTGAGATAAAAATATTCAGAAATAAATATATTAATTAAATAAAAATTATAATATTTTACATACTATTATATTTAAATAGATTTTTTATTTTTTCTAAAGTTTCTATTAATTTATAATGGAAATAATTTCAAACTTATATGTTGGTCAAAACTAATATAAATAAATATATATATACATATATATATATATATATAAATAAATATATATATACATACATATATATATATATATATATATATATATATATATATATATATATATATACATACGTATATGTACGATACACATATATATGTACATACACATATATATATATATATATATATATATATATATATATATATATAATTACTTATGACTTAAATATTTATGATTATATTGTTAATAATAGATATCCTTCCTCATTTTAGGTGTCTTAAAATATAGATAAAATTACTAATTTAATTCAAATACTTAATTGAAATAGGTAAGAGGACTGAAAAACTACCTACCTTTTATTTTTTTTCAATAGTATCCTGACTTTATAATTTTTTCAATAGCACCCTATTTCGTATTTTTCGATTTCAATAGCATCCTAAAATATCAAATTGAACTTTTTTCATTTATTAATATTTTAAAAAAATCCTTCATATATATCATAAGTTCTAAATATTTTACAATGTTTTAAATTATACATAAACGCCTTCTTCTGCACAAAATAAATAAAAATAAATAAATATCTAATTAAATTTGACCCGTGGCCAAATCCGGAGACGAACTGCTCGTCTTCCATGGCGGAAGACCATCGAGCTGCTGGTCTTTCCCCATGAAAGACCAGCGGCTGCTGGTCTTCCTCCATGAAAGACCACCAGATCTGGTCTTCCATGGCAGAACACCAGATCTATTGGTCTTCCCTAAGGAGGGCCAGCTGATGCTGGTCTTCTATGGAGGAAGACCAGTCGTCCATGGAAGAGGAGCTGCTCGTCTTTCTCCGGAGCGGGTTTGTTTTTTTTTTAATTTTAAATTAAATTATTAATATATATTTATTTATTTATTTGAATTTATTTGAAAGGTTTTTATATTAAGGAACTTATTTGAATTTGTCCAAGTAGAAAAAAATATAAAATGACCCTTAAATTAAATTGTTCTAAAAAGTTTAATTCTTATAATATAAAATCATCTTTTTCTTTAAAATTTAGGGTGATATTGAAATCAAAAAATACGAAATAGGATGCTATTGAAAAAATTATAAGGTGAGGGTGTTATTGAAAAAGAATTGGAAGGTCAGTAGATTTTGAGACCTTTTGCCTTTGAAATATTAATATCAATTTTTATTAATTTTTTGCAACTTTTAAATTCTCTTAATTATAATTAATTCATTATCTTCAGTATAAAATTCTTGTCAAGTTTAATTTATAAAATATAATTTAATATCAAAAATAATACGATTAAATTTTACATATATTTTTTAATTTCAAATTGATATACACCATTTTTATTTTTATTACTTTGAATTATAGGCATTCATTTATTATGTAACTGCTTAATTATTAAATATATCCCTATTTGTTGATGTTGAATTTCTTAAGGCTTAAATGCACAAAAAATCACCAACTTTCGCGTGTTTTTGGTATTTAACACGAACTTTTAATTTTGGCGTAAAAATACATGAACTATCAAATTTTTGCATATAAGACCAAGTTTGCATTTTTTTCAAAAAACGATGTCGTTTTACGGCAAAAACGGTGCCGTTTTATGGGGAAAACGGTGTCGTTTTATGCCCAAAATGATGTTCGTGTTATTATTGCAAAAATCAGATAGTTCGTGTATTTTTATGCCAAAATTAAAAGTTTGTGTTAAATACCAAAAACACGCGAAAGTTGGTGATTTTTTATGCATTTAAGCCATTTCTTAATAGTAAATCTAAAATTAAAAAAAAAACAAGAAATTAATATATGATACTTTTTTAATTAATCCATTTTGTCTAAATAAATTAGATTTTTAATATTTATATTTATCCAAATGGCTTATCAACTTCAATTTGGAACATATGAAGTAATTAATAGTATTATTTAAAGTATTTATATAATTAAATTAAACATACAATGAAAAATTAACAAGAAATAATGAATCTAATTTACTTTTTGTGTTAATTAATTTTATCTATTTTTATGGAATGAAGAAAATATTATTATAATTAATTTAGAATGTGAACTAATATTTAAATGTTAATATAATTAAGGGTTTTCATTCAATTGTCTAAGTAATTTCATTCAATTTCTTATATAATTCAATTGTAACAAATGGAACTTTATGCATGCTTATATATAAAATCAATTTATACATTAAAGATCTTTGATTTAAATCCAAACTCACCATGAAATTTATATACTATTAAATTCTTTTTTATTTAGTGTTCTTAACTGATTTTTTATATTTAAATATTTTTGAATTATTTATTTTGTATATTTATAAATTTTTACGGATGAAATTATTAAAAAATATTATCATTTTAATTGTTTGAAACGACATCGTTTTATGCTTTAAAGGACCATATTTATATAGAATAAATAATTAAAAATCATTTAAATATAATTTTTTTTATCACCAATCAAATAAACTAAAAAATAATAATACAAAAATTTTGAAATGCATTTAGTCTTGATTTAAATGTTAATTAATTGTCATGAATAAACACTACACGTGTAACATGGTTTAATGCAGAATGTCATTGTCTTATCCCAATATGCTCATACTTATAGAAAAGGTTTGGAACGAATGTCCATAAACTAATTGGAAATGAGACTAATATCCTCATAACAATATACAACGTGTAATATATAACTCTTGAATGAAAATATTAAAATATTCGATTTGAAATCTAAGTACAATGATTTTTTTGGTTCAATTCACTTTTTAGGCTAAAGTTGTACCAAAAATTAGCTAAATTTTTATTTTTGAGACTAACCAAATTGAAAAAGCAAAAAAATATATAATATTAAATCAAACCAAATTAAATTTGTCGTTCAAGTTAGTTATTTCGATTCACTTCGATTTTTATACGCTCCTATTATTTACAATGTTATTTGTATCCGAATTTGATTTAACCAAACCCTAAAAAAATAGATAAAATGCCCTATAATATTCATGTAAAACCGATTCAATGCCGTTTTAAATAAAATTAGGTAAAATATGGGATTGACCCATTTAGCAAGTGTTATCTTTGTTCTCTCTAAATTGATGGGTTTTATTACCAACTTGCAAGGGATAATGATACATTTCATAACTCCGATGGCCCCTACACAAGGGAGATTGCATTTGCCCTAACTAATGGGTGAAGGGGGATGTTTCCTTGTAGATATAGAATTGCACGCTAATTTGATACATATCTTCTTATATTTTCAATTGTAGGATGCAAGGCCTAAATGTACATATCCAAGTACAAATTTGCCTAAGCAAAATTTAAAAATTAGTTTTTTGTTTGCTTTAAAACCATAAATGTTCGTTCGGTTTAGCGATTAACATATGGATTGGGATTCTCTCAAGTTCATTTGAAATTGAGTGGGTCATGTTCACGATTTACACCGTTTATTATAAAATGAACGATGAAGATTAATTTGATTAAAATTGTGCTTTTTTGATCTACACCGTTCTTTTTATAATGAACGGTGTAGATAGTGAATATGACCCTCTCAAGTTCAAAATGAACTTAAGGAAATTCCAATCCTTAACTTATAATTGATAATATTATTTATTTAATAAATTTTGTTAGTTATCGATGTTTATCAATACTATATATAAAAGTACAGATGGAGTGGGGGGAACATGCACATTTACGTTAACGTCCTTTTCACTTTATAAAATATAACTATTAATTAAAAACTACTAAAATAATATTAAAACTAAAATACTAACTAAAATAAACTACTATGTTAAGATAACTAATGAAATTAGAGTACTAATTAAAATAAACTACTATGGTGAGATAAGGTTCTAAAGTACTAACTAAAATAGATTACTTAAAATATTTAACAATTACTATTTTAATTATTTTTTAATCATATATAATCTTAAATAAGATAAACTACTTCAAAATATTAAACTATTAACAAATTATTTAAAATATTAAATAAAATAAATTATTCCTAATTAACTATTATTTTATATATAATTTGATAATTTGACGAGTCATACTATGAGCCATGTGTGAAACACGTAAAGCGACACTAGTATGTTAAAAGGGTTAATGTCATAAAATTCACCAACTTTACACGTTTTCTTATTTTAATCACGCCGTTTAAAAATCGTTATTTTCATACACAAACTAACAATTTTTCTCAAATTCATACACCGTTCAAAAATCCGGTGAAAAATATTGAGTTGGCAAACAGACAATGACATGCCATAACAAATCAGATAGTGACACGTCACCATCTTTTGCCGGATTTTTGAACGGGATATGAATTTGAGAAAAATTTGTAGTTAGTGTATGAAAATGACGATTTTTAAACGGGGTGATTAAAATGAGAAAACATGTAAAGTTGATGAATTTTTATAACAATGCCCTTATATTAAATGATCATCATAATAATACACTTGTATTTTGATACTTATTATATTTTATATTTTAAGTAAGTTAAATTAAATTAAATAAAGGATAAAAATTGTTTTACATGTAAATTACAATAATAGTTTAATTAATTTTATGAACTAGTATAGTATAATAATTTTTTATTTTATTACATTTATAAATAATTATATTTTTTAATATTTTTAAATAAGAGTATATATTATGAAAATATTACATTTTAGTATTGTCACGACCCGATTTCTCGAGTCGCGACCGGCGCTAGGGAATGGGAATTTTGGTTCCAAAACCCGTAGCAAGCCTAAAATTTACTTAAAAATTTTTCGCGTTTATAAATTATTTTAAAACTTAAGTATTTCGTTTTTCAAAAATTTGGCAGTATAACGGTTGTACTTTTAACTAACCAACACCTGTAAAATCCCAAACCACGTTGCACAACAGACTTGTACAACCACACATACATATATATAAATATTGCGAAGTATCATTCTAAGCATTTACAAAATACACATATTAAGCGTTTTAAACTAAAGCTACCTCTGATGTTTGTTTGTTAATCAGAAAACGAGGTCTAACAAAAAGATATAGACATGAGCGGTTACTAAACCCAAAATACAATAAACCGCTAATAGGACCTCGACAAAAGTAAACGCCTGAACTACTGCAGCGCTAGAGAGTCAGAAGTTGTACACGCAAAAAGTAAGGAGCCTTCCGAAACAAGGAGTGGAGGCTCGATCTGATCGCTATCTACTGAACGCCTGAAAAATTTAGAAATCAACGGGTCAGACATAGCTGAGTGAGTTCACAATTTACTAACGCTATTATAATTAAAACCGAGGTCGCATTACTAAACAAATACATTTTTCTTTATAACCAATCGATAACTTACAATAAACATAACTTGGTAATAAACGTAAATTAAACATATTTTAATAACAACGATAGGTTAAACATATTTTGATAATAACCTTAAAAATATAGTTTAATGACTTCTAATATCGGATCCGTATCGAAACCTTAAACCCAAGTACTACGGACTTATTGGACATAATTGATAATAATCACTTTTCAATTATATCGTCCGAGTGGCCGGGTCCCGAGATAATTCGACCGAGTTACCCGCTACCACGTGGCATAGTCCCGAGATAATTCGACCGAGTTACATCATGCCACTACTTAATCCCAAGTTGTGGGTCCCGAGATAATTCGACCGAGTTACCCACGAGACACAGGTCCCGAGATAGTTCGACCGAGTTACCTGGTGTCTATCAATTTTCTTTTTGTCCTCCTTAATCCATTAATCGATCGATATTCATAATTAACCATTTCAAGATATTGACCATAGACGCCTAGACTCGTATCAATTGTGGTGATCACACAGCCTATTGACGCCCAATAGGTAGCTCGTTTCCCCACGGATCACTTATTGGGTCTAATAAAACTTCACGTAATAAATATATATTTAAATAAAACTATTAAGGTAACAAGTACTTTATTAAGCGTTATAAACTTCTTGTATAAATAAACATTCTTTATTATACGCCTCATGCTAATTAAAACAATATGCATCTTTTCGAAGGCGTAACTACAATATGGCACTAATTGTTTTTACTCATAATACTCTTAAATAAACCAATGAACATAATAATTCGATAACAAAATAGAACGTAAAATGTTAAAATTTCAACTTTATTCGTATGCGACCCTTTTATACGATATAACGTACTTTAAGTGTTTATAGGATAAAATAGGTTATTAATAAAAATTATAACTTATACTTTTGAAACTACACTAATGAAGTCTTAATAATACTAGAGTTATTTTTATAAGTAAATATGTAGGTTCTTGAATTAAAGCGTTCAATAATTAAATTCATGTAACTATATTCATATAAAATAACAATAACGAGAGTAAATCGCGAACTCACCTCAATCGCTTAAATCCAAATTTTCCAATTGCAAAATATAAACTAGCCCGTTGATTAACTCCAATCCTTCTAATTCTCCAATCCGCCCACGTGTAGAATCTATAATATGAACAAGTGCTAAATTAACACTCTATTTAAATCTCGCCTACTCATTTCTTTTCGAATAAAATTTCAAGTATTCAAACTTGAATTAATGCTAAGTCCTTTTATTCATTCTTGCCTTCTTAATATCACTTTGATTCACTAACCAAAACTTATGCTAGTGATCCAAATTTTAAATGTTTAACTTAACTTCTAAATTTATAACTTTAACTAATTTATATTACAAGTTCCTCTTGTAACAATTTTTGTTTCTAAATATATAAATCGCACTAACCCCGTACTTAAGTTTTTCAATCATTTTAAATCTACTTAAACCCAATTTTTTTTTCTTTTAACTTTAGATTATACATTCAAGTATTTAGGCTTAAATTTAATTTATGCCATAATCCATATAAATCTCCAAATTCTCAAATCATTCTTTAAACTTCCTAACTTAAATTAACTTTATTTAAACATTTATAAACCTCATCCTTTTAAAACTTTAAGTTTGATAAAATTTATGATATAACCCCTTTTTACTTCTATTTGAAAATTACATACCCAATTCATTATATAAAAAAATTTCATTTTCAACTCTACAATAATACTTAAATTAACTCATTTAAAATTCTGAAAACACCCAAATTTTTATCGAAAAATCATCCGGGGAGCGCGGGTTCGGGGTGACCGGCTGGTCTGCCCATTGAGCAGACCAGCCGGTCTGCTCATGGCTGAGCAGACCGTAGTCTGCTCAACATGAGCAGACTGGTCAGGCCATTTGGCCCGGTCTTCTCTCCGGCCTTCGCCCCTCCGCCAAAACCCGACTCCTATTTCCGGTTCTCAAAAATCACAATTTTGTAACAATTAGAAAAATTTCCAGCTTTTGAAAATCATAAGTTTTCTAATACTAATTGATTAAAACTCATACCAATTCAATTTTTTATTAGCTTAACTTAACCCAATCTTTTAAGTTTACTAATTGATGTTTAATTATGAATTAATCACTTGAATCCATTAATTTACAGCCCTAATTAATCCATTAATTTGCCTTCAATTTCAGCAAATAACATTTAATCATTGATTTAAACACATGCAAGCTAAAACCCATTTAAACCCATAAACCCTAGTATCAAACTCAAATTTCCAGCCATAAATTAAGAATTCTTACCTCTAATTTAGCTCCAAGGTTGATGGTAATTGATGGGTTCAATCTTCTTTAGGAGCAATTACTTAAAATTGAGTCAAAAACACTAAACCTAGCTTTTCTCTATTCTTTCTTGGTTTTCCTCTTCCTTTCTCTCTTAAATGTAGAAGATGAAGTGCTAGAGAAAAATGAATTCTCTGGAATCCTTTTCTTTTGATAGACAAAAGAAATGGTTTGGGCTTCCTAAGTGAAATGGGCTTCATCCTTTTAATCCTCTTATTTAGCCCAAACTAACTAAACTCTCACCTTTGATTAATCTTTAAATAAGTAACCCATCAATTAACCAAGTCGTTAACATGTCGGGTTTTAATCCAAACTTTAAATGACTATAAATTATACGGTATCCTTTTCTAAGTCCAAAATATTTATTATTGCCTTTTTCTTAAATTTTTACTATTTGGCCGTATAATTCACTTGTCGCGCTTAAACCCGCATTTAATAACATTCCAATTATTTTTTGGATTCTCTTTGAATAATCCAAATAACAAAATTTTCGGATATTATTTAAATATCCATTTTAAAATCATTTATTTTATTTAATGGGAATATCTCCAATTTTTCCCATTAAATTACAATATGCTTATCTCGATATCCAAATACGAGATAAAATTTAATTCCAACTAATTTTATCTAATATATAGTCCAACTTTATTAAAATTAATCCCTCGTCAAAACGCCACTTTCCGCCTCATTTACGGAATCCCTCATTTTAGCTCCCTTTGGCTAAAATAATATATTTATTCCAATTAAACATTTCTCCAAAAATGCGGGGCATTACAAGTATGAATTATTTTATCTAAATATTTAATATAATTAAATCAACTATTTAAGATTAAAAAAACTAATATTTGTTGATAATACTTTATCAAAGACTTAAAGTGGCTGATAAAAATTAAAAACCTAATGTTTGGCTCCAAACAGCTCAACCGAACATTCACTATAAAATTTAATGTTTATTATATATTTGTATTCGACATAATTATAAAAATTATATATTTAATTACAAAATTATAATCTGAATTTTTTAAATTTAGATTATTTGTTTATTATAACAAAAAAATAGAAGAAATAAAACATTTTGTGAATACCACTTCTATCCAACAAAAATATAGGCAAATTTGTTAAACTATTATTTTTAAATAGTTTACTTGAGATATCAATATTATCTTTTATTAATTTGAACCGTTTTTATTATGCATTCCGATTCATTATTATTAATCACTTTATTCAATGTAAAAATTAACAATAAATATAATTATTGTAAAATTTATTTGTTATCTCAAAGAATAATTACTATTTTCAATATATATAATTAAAACTAAAAATATTTAAATTAATAAAATTAATTAAAAATAAAATGAAATATATTAGAAAATATTTTCTCCGTCCCATTTAAAAATAATTATATTATACAATTTTACATGTTCCATCTAAAAAGCCTGTATTGTGTATTTTGTATTATTTTGTATTAAGTTACTTTTCTATCTCTTTAGTAATTTTTAATATACATGAAATGCAATTTAATTTATAATATAATTAGTTTATTATTATTAGGTGCGATTATTTTAATAAATAGAGATAAATAAGATAAAATAAAAATATTTTCATGTTTTGTTAATTTTAACGTAAACTTCATCTGTTTTTTTAACATGACATAGAAAGTTATAAACCAACGCTAATTGACTGTAAAATTAAATTAACTTCTAGTGATTATACTTTGTCAAAAATTTAGTATAGCAGATAAGAATTAAAATTATAATATTTGACTTTTATTATAATAAAAAAAATAGAAGTAATAAAATGTTTTTTAAGTAATACCTCTATGCAAAAAATAGATATAGGCAAATTTGTTAAACTATTATTTTTAAAAAGTTAACTTGAAATATCGATACTATCTTTTTTGGTGACGGATACTCACTCTAATGAGTTGAAGCTCAATATCATTATCAAACCTCAGGATGTTGTAATTTCGGGCTACAATGACCAGCAACCCAACCTCAACCCCTTCATATTAAGAAAGGGTGTAGCCGGGGTTCGAATCCGCGATTTTTGGCGCTCGGATAGCTGAAACTTAGACCATTAGACCAAACCCGTGCGGGCAGATATCAATGTTATTGTTCATTAGTTTCAATCGCTTTTATTATATTTTTCTATTCATTACTACTCCCCCCGTCCCACAAAGATAGGCCTAATTGAGTTTGTGCGGGAATTAAAAATAGAAGTTAAATTAGTTGCTGTAAGTTAACTTCCTATTATATCCTTCCATTAATTATCTGGATATTTTAAATAATTTTAATTATATATTTTAAAAACACCAATTGTTTATTGAGATTACAAATAAATTTTGAAAAACTAAATTTATTACTAATTTTTATATTGAAATAAGTGGTTATTAAATAATAGTTTGGAGAAGATAATTGGAACAGTTGAATTGATTAAATGTAAACTTGACATCTCAACTAAACTAAATAGAACTTGACCTATATTTTAAGACGTCCAAAATAGCAATTTGGCATATTTTTATGGGACGAAAAGAGTATTAATCACTTTATTCATTGTAAAAAATAACAACAAATACAGTTACCTAAAATTTGTTTGTAATCTCAAAGAATTATTTTAGTATTTTCAATATATTTAATTAATAAAATTAAAAATATTTAAATTAATTAAATTAAAAATAAAATTAAATATACGAAAAAAATATTCGTCCGCTCCAATTAAAAAAGATCGATATAAATACCATATTTTCATATGTTCCATTGAAAAGTTTATATTTTGTAGAAATTCAACATTGTTCATCTCTAATGGACAATGTAGTAATAATTTGCCGTTAATAAGTAGTAATGCTAAATGCCACGATGAAGACAATAAATATAAATACTTCCACCTTTAATTCATAAATCCGAAGATTTGATCATTATTAACAAATTTTGTACTCACACACCCAAAGCTGGCTAATTTACAAGTTAAGTCATTCAATTTTCTGAATTTCTTTGGTAAATGAACCTTACTAACTTTTCACACATGCCAACCCCAAACTCTGCTCAAAACCAAATTTGCAAAGAAAACAAATACCAAACACAAAATAAATTATTTTAAAAAATTAAAAAAACACCCATATAAGAATCCTATATAAGCACCTCTTCCTCTAGAGTTCACATCTGGGCCATTCTCGTGCAGTTGCACATTCTCTCTACAACTCAAACTCTGCATTCATCATTCTGATTTTGTTTTAAAAAATATAAAAATCAGATACCTTTTGTACTGGGAAAATGAAATATTATATCTTTATTTTATTTTTATGAGACCGACCTTTATAAAGAGTATAATTACTGCGGTTTCTTGTTATGTGGTGTATTTTTTTGCTTTAAAATCACTCACTCATTGCCCCCATTATTAAAGAACTGTAATTTCAGCAAGTTACTTCATATTTGATTTGGTTAGTGCCCTAATCCTTCAAAATTTAATTTAATTTGCTGACTTTGATCCATGTTTTGCTTATCTGGGTATTGTTTGTTTGCCATTTTGTTGTGTGGGTATTCATTGTTTTTATAGTTTGATTTGTGGGATTTGATAAAGGCTGTTGCTTTGGTTTGTGTTTCACTTTCAATATTTTTGGGTTGTTCGTATAAGTTGATGGAACTTGAGGTTTTAGCCTATGTTTTATTTATATGGTTCGGATTGTAGAAATGGATATCTGTTTGTGTGCATTTGTCTTTGTTTATTAATTAAATATTTGGTTTTTGTTTTTGGCTTTTGTAGTGGTGTGTGATCAAAATTCTACAGTTTTTTTTCATAGAGAAGTTGGTTATGGATTTTTTTACACATTTTAGTGAATTGGCATTAGTACTCTTAAGTCAAGAGTATTATTTTGTGTTCTCTCGTGGCGTCTTTTCCCTAAATGCATACTGAATTATCAAATGGTAATGCTAAACAGGGTTTATAAGTGATATTCTTGTAAATTGTCATGACTAGATGAAGCTAAGCTTTTGTAGCTACTTGGCATAGTAATCCAATTATGAAATGTGTTCGTGTTTTGCTCATATACGCATATGGATATTGTCGCATTTTTTTTTAATATTCTCTAGTCTTACTTCTTTATCCGTATAATACGGAAGATGGTTGAATTTTGTGGTAGAAAAAGAAAATTTTAAGAAGTTTACATCAGAACTGGCAAGGTCTGTACTAATGTTGAGTTGTAAGGCCATCACATGGGACCTAGGTACTTTGTACTAATGATGAAATGTGAAGCAACGAACAAGAGTTTGCCACTTCACTTCAATTATAGCCCCTTTTGGATGTAAAATATATCTCTAACTGATGTTTTAAGAGTGCTACTGTAACTAACACATAATTATGCTGCATTATGCATATATTACCATTGCTCAATTGAGTATATGCCTGTTTGTGTGTATTTTAGTGTTTCTAGACACTGAACCCATAATTTATAGAATCATCTGTTATTTCCAGAATATGATTACTATGGTATCCATTTGAATGTCTAGATTGGCTTGAGATATGCTATGCACAAGGGATATAATTATTTCAGTAGTATTTTTAATAGCGCTTCTCATTTTATCATGAAATTTTGCTTTGATCAAGTATAATAATCCTGATAAAAAATTTAGCTGTATTCTGGTTGATTTTATAGAACTATTATGCTTACATCACTACTTTTATACTCTTTTTATTATAAAGTTAAAATCGTGTTGTAATTAAACTTTAATTCATTTTTTCCCACTTTTATTTCTGGGTTAAACTGTTTTATGCTTCCTCTTTGTTGTTATTCTATTCCTTTTATCTTGGCCCTCCTTATATTTGACCCTGCATATTTTTGGTGATTTTCTTTTAATCAGAGGAAGGCAGCATATTCTTTTAAAGGCCCAAGTTATGTCTGGCGCTGAATTGCACCAGAAAAAGCAGGGCCTTTTGAAAGACCAAGTCAGGCTGACTAAGAGGAAGGACTGTGACCGCTATGAGATTGTTCCAATCCAACAGAATTATACATTTGAGAAAGGATTCTTTTTATTCATTCGTGCATGCCAATTATTAGCCCAAAAAAATGATGGTATTATACTGGTAGGTTTAGCGGGTCCCTCAGGGGCCGGGAAGACTGTCTTCACAGAGAAGGTACTCCATTTCTTGCCCAGTGTTGCTGTCATATCAATGGACAACTACAATGATGCTAGCAGAATTGTAGATGGAAATTTTGATGGTGATTTATCTCTGAACTTGTTTAGGCTTTTGTCACTTTTCTTTTGCAAAACTTATTATTTTAGCACTTTTACATAATTGGAAGTAATGAAATGTAATCTTCAGCAATTTTATCTGACAGGCTTCCCGAGATGTTTGTATGTGCTGTTTGATAAATTTTCTAATATGCATTGTTAGTTGAGCACATTATATGCGCTTTGAGTATTAGGTGATTCTCGGGGTGGGAGAAAGCAATACCCTGAGTGGAGTTGAGGGATAACTCTTTTTAACTACTTACAATAGGAATAAGGTGAGACAAGTTGGGGTGGTTTGTTGGTGGAGCGCAGGGATCTGGGAAGGAATTAGAAAGATGTGGCTTATTAACATATTTGGTGCTTTGAGACTAGGAAAATTTCAACCTTATTATGATCTGAGCAACAATAAGCACTCAACTACTAGTCTAGTCTATATTGTTTTTCCTTTTCTTTTTCCAATTGGTTGCGATGTGATCATGCCCTTAACACACTTGCCTTAGTTCCCTGCTATAGCTGATTTTCAGATTCTCCTCTTTTACTCTTTTGGAGACCTACCCCCAAAAAAACTGTCTACCCTGCAGACTGATTTAGTTGTCGAGTCCTTTTTAGTAATTGAGAAGAATTTGTGTTTCTGACACATGATAGGTATTAGATCAAAATAATAGATTACATGTATTTTTTTTTATTTAACAGTTTCAGTCTCATCTGTGTATATGAAATCTCTTCTGTTCTTAACCATGAGAAAGAAGTGATGCCTGGTCCTTGTTTCTATTTTTTTTTAATTTGTTTTCAAGTTTCATCTAATGAACTGGAAGAGTTGCTGATGCTGCTTCATTTTTGTTAGAATGGGAAAACCTTAAGTAAGTTTGTGGACCGGTAATTTTTAATTTCTATCAGGAGATAGACTTGATCTAATCATCGTATGGTCCTTTTATCCTGTTGCAAATTTTAGAGTTTTAAGCCGTATGTTCTGTAGAAAGTGTAATTTTTTTAATTCATGAATTCTTTTTTGTGGTTATGGTTCTTATAGTCGTTGCAAATTGTAGAGTTTTCATCCTTATTTTCTTTAGGAAGTAAAATTATTTTAATTCAGAACGACATTTTTTTTATGAGATTGGTATTCTATTAAGCAGATCCGCGCTTGACTGACTATGACACACTGCTGAAGAATGTGCAAGATTTAAAGGATGGAAAAGCAGTTGAAATTCCAATTTATGATTTTAAATCTAGCTCGCGTGTTGGATATAGGTTAGTCAATGTTTCCTATATTTTTCTTATATTGTTTATCCTACAGTAGCTATATCATCATTGATCCAAAAGTAGCCAATTTTTGTCATGCAGTTTTTTTTATATCTGACTTTTGCTTTAAATCATGTCTTCTTGTTATTGTGATAGGAGTCTTGAAGTCCCAACTTCCCGTATAGTTATTATTGAGGGCATCTATGCTTTGAGTGAAAAGCTGCGACCTATGCTAGACCTGCGAGTATCAGTTACAGGAGGTGTTCATTTTGACCTTGTAAAACGAGTTTTACGGGACATCCAACGCGCTGGCCAAGCACCAGAGGAAATTATCCAGCAGATATCTGAGACGGTTTGATTTTATTACACCTTTTAGGTTTTTGTCAAGCTTGCTATGAGTTTGTTTAGTCATGATTTTGCTTTTCAAGTACTCAACTGAACTTCTATATCGCAGGTATACCCGATGTACAAAGCTTTTATTGAGCCAGATCTTCAAACAGCGCATATAAAAATCATAAACAAATTCAACCCTTTCTCTGGTTTCCAGAGTCCAACTTACATACTGAAGGTAGTTTTCTGCTTAAACTTCCTTGCGTCTAAGCTTTGAAATATATATTTTGTTACTTCTCATATTCATTGGTTCTGGTTACCTTCATTTATGAATCTTTTATTTGGTGAAAGTATCGCTGTCTTGACTTCTGGCTACTTTTGTTTATTGCAGTCAGCAAAGAAGGTGAAGGAGGACCAGATTAAGGCAGTTCTTGCTGAACATACAGAGACAACAGAGCAGACTTATGATATATATCTCTTGCCACCTGGTGAAGATCCCGAATCTTGTCAGTCATACCTGAGAATGAGGAATAAAGATGGAAAATATAATCTCATGTTTGAGGTTTGCCTATTAGAATTTAGTTCTTTTCTATATTAAATTTTTATTTTGCGTGCTTGATTTACTTTCATACTTTGAGAAGTGGAAGAAAATGTTCAAAATAGTCACTATATACGGTTGGAGGGGAAGAAACTATATACAGGTTACTGCTCTGTGAAAAACAATAATATTCCCTAGCCTTAGCCCTCCTACATGATGGGGGAAATTACTACTATTTTTGCAGTCAATTAGCCTTAGTTTATCATATCAATTCTACATAATTTTTTAATTAGTATTACCGTGCTATCTCGAAAATTTAATAGATTGGCCAATTCTTTTATGTGGCAGCTGAGTGAGAAAATCCTAGGTCCTAGATTGAATTGGGCACTAATAGTACTGTAATCAAATTTGAGCAACATGACTATCATGGCTAAATTGAGAAGTATAGTTCCTCTAGCAGAAAGCGAAGTCAAGTCTTCTGTCTGTGACAAGATGAAGAGAAGCAACTGCTTTGTATTAGTTATATAATGGTGCTGAGTTGCATAAATTTGGGATGTAAACACTATCTTAGAGGCCCATGAATGGTTTAAATTTACTTGTAATGTAATTGATAAATAGCATTAGTAACTTTTGTAAGTTATTTTTGTATCTTTATTAGGGAATTTTAAAACTTGGGCATTAGTTATTACATAAAATGAAGCTCCATCTTTACATGATTCTATCAATTGTAATTCTCAATTTCAGGAATGGGTCACCGACAATCCATTTGTAATTTCTCCAAGGATTACATTTGAAGTTAGTGTGCGGCTTCTTGGTGGGTTGATGGCCCTGGGATACACAATTGCAACCATCCTTAAAAGAAGCAGCCATGTTTTCTCTAATGATAAAGTGTGTGTGAAAATTGATTGGCTAGAACAACTAAATCGCCAATATATTCAGGTAAGAGTAATTAATTTTTGTGCATTCATCTCCAGAATAGTATGCATTACATGTTTTCTACATGCAAGTTGGAAATCTTTCAGCTGCAACATAAATATGGTCAAGATAAATAGTGTAAAATTTTAGGTGTCATTGCAGTTTAATGAGTTTATCAAGCATGTACGCATGGTATTTTATTAGAAGATTTTTATTACTGTATATAGGATGTGTACCCTGACAGAATTAAGAATTTTTAGTCATTAAGATTCGTTGCTTCTTTGTCATATAAGCTGTTCATAACCTGCATTCTAATTTTCTTTTTAAAAGGTGCAAGGAAGGGATCGGTTGGCGGTGAGATGTGTTGCAGAGCAGCTAGGTTTGGAAGGTTCATATGTTGCACGTACTTATATAGAACAGATTCAACTGGAAAAGCTTGTAGATGAAGTTATGGTACGCAAACATTCAATTTTTATGGTGGCTTCTACTGCATAGGTTGTTCTGATCTGATCATTCTGCAGGCTTTACCAGATGATTTAAAGATGAAACTCAGTCTAGATGAGGATTTAGTTTCAAGCCCCAAAGAAGCACTTTTGCGAGCCTCCGCTGATAGGGTTGCCATGAGAAATAAGCACCTTAAAAGGTGCAATTCACAACAAATTTTGCTGCATATCTTAGATAATTTCGTTATATTGGTTATTGTCCTTTTTTCCACTAATATGTTTGGCCATAATTTACATCAAGCAGTGGTATGTCACATTCATATTCAAATCAGAGGGACAAATCCAAGTTTCCTGGACTTGCTGACCGGAGATATGATGAAAGAACTTCAGACTCGCCAGCAATCCTAGCAAACCAGGTATGCCTACAACCTTTCCTTTTGTCTAGTGTTCCCATTGGTTTTTCAAAGGAATGGACAAGGAAATTTTTTTAGTTGTATATTTTTTCCTTTTTTGTCCGTAGGGAATCCTTGCTCAACTATCAGATCAGATTTCGTCGCTAAATGAAAGAATGGATGAGTTCACAACCTGCATGGAAGAGCTGAATTCCAAATTGAATCATAAAAGCTCTCCCAGCCAACAGAATTTGGCCCTCCAAGCTGAAGCTTGTAATGGCACTGCTCCGACTTGGTACTTCCTCTCCGGTTTGAGCAACGGTTCTTTGACTGGACCGAAATTATCTAATTCCTCATCTTCCTCCCAGTTGGTCAAGGAATCACCTTTAATGGAGGAGGTATGAAATTTGGTCCTTGCGAATTTGTCTTTTTTTTCTTTTTGAGAAAAAAATTGAAATTATATCTATTACGCCCCAAATTGAAATTATATCTATTACGCCCCAAATTGAAAGTTGCCGTGTCAAGACATAGGATAAGCTCCTCCATGTTGCAAGTGCATGATATTTAGATGGTCGTATGACATGGAAAATATTATGCCTAGATCATAGTCCACTAGACCACAGGAACATACTGACAGGTCCCACCTCTAAAAATCTAAGGAGTGTCCCTTATGTTTGTGTCTTGTTGTACATTTGACAATCGTCGATTCTAGAAAATCCCAAGTTATACTGTAAATTCTCATATTTGGAGAGGGCCTCGAGTATTTCTGGTATAACGTACAAACACAAAGAAAGAGATGAATGGATGCTGTTGCCTTTTTAGCCGGTGGTGTATTAATTTTCTTGTTCATCGTTCTATATGCTACAGATTTCTGGAATTATGCGGGGACAACGTCAAGTCATGCATCAGTTAGATGCGTTAAGTAATCTCCTTCGCGACAACGTTGGAGAGAGGTCTCGGCAAGCAAGAACAAACAAGAGAAGCATGTTTGCAGACTTTGAGATCACGAAAGTCGCTCTTATTTTGTCAGTTGGTGTTGTAGGATTCACTATATTTCGGAGGATGTTCTAGCCTATACCGGTAGAGTTTAAACGGATTCAAATTTTCATTTCTTCAACCTTAAGAATTTTTCCATAATTCACTCTTTAGGATCTTACCAAAAGGTGTTATGTGATGCTAACCACCCGGCAAAGTGAAATGTATTAATCATTGAGTAAATTTAGGTCGGAGAAGTGGTTGGAGGGCAATGAGGCTCTCCCTGCTAATCTGTAATGCAGCGGCTTGTGATGTTCTACATGGTAAACAATAATAGCAAAAAATAAATACAAATTAAATCTCTGTCAACTTTATTTTCCTTCAATAATCAAATTAATTAAAATTAATTTTTTCCTAAAAAAAATCAATATTTTTTTATCATTTTTTTATTATTTATTAATAGAAAATATTTATATATAGATTATCTATTTTTTACGTTCTGATTAAATTTTTTTCTTAGTTTATAAAATACTTTTCAAACTAATTTTTTATCCTCTTCAATAATGCATCTAGAAAGCTATTTTTTGAAATGGGATGCATTTAATCTTATATGAGGATATAAAAATTAAGTTATTAATTATTTTTTAAATAATGTATAATGATTTTTTTTTAATTAGAATGAGATCGACTCTGTCCGTCTCATTTTATTTGTCACTTTCATACATTTTAGTGTCAAAAATCAATGCCACTTTAGTATTATTAACACATTCTTAGTCGTAAGATTAATGAATTTGATATTCAAGTTAATGAGTAAAATAATCAAATAGTTGACTGTATTATAATTCCACAGGAAGAATGAGAGGTATAAAAGAATTATCTATCATATTTAATGTATCTTAATATGTGAGAAAATGAAATAGTGACAAATAAAATGAGACAAAAAAAGTATATATCGACGGATAATGTGGAATAGTTATCGGAATCAATTTGAGACGGATAATGTGGAATAGTTTTGGGTGCTCTGCTGGGCTATACGGTTTGCCCGTGACCAAATCTGTTTTAATGATTTTGATATGCCTCCTGATTGCATAAAGATCAATTCAGATGCGGGGGAGTTTCAGAACGGTTCGTGGGGATTGGGTTTTGTTGGGCGAGACGATAAGGGGGAGATCATGTTCGCTGGAAATGTCCGCCAGGAAGCTAGCTAGATATGTGCGGAAGTGAACACTATGAAATGAAACGTTCAAATAGCGATGGAATGTTCTTTCAAGCGTGTGGAAGTGGAAAGCGATAATGCAGAACTCATCTCTGCTCTTCGTAATGATGCCTTGTATCTAAATGATCTTGGAGATACTCTTGTTGAAATCAGAGAGCTTGTGAGAAGCTTTATACAAGGTAAAATGGAGTCTTGTGCCCAGAAAAGCCAACAAATTGGATAATGATATCCTGAACAAACTAATCAACACCACAATTTAGTGTAGGATTCCAATTTTATACATCAGAAACAATTTCTTAAAAGTTCCCACAAAGAATGCAAACTATTGAGAAGAAAAATGCCCATAAAAACTAGTTAAGTTCCAGCATAATCATTCATCAAAATGCACGAAAAAGTGAACACTGAAACCGCGAAAACAATATACTCAATAAGTTTTCGCGCAACATATCGATGTCACATTTTAAACCATATAGATGAATGCTACATTTCCTGAAGCAAGGAATCTGTGCAAAGCTTACTGTAAAAAATTACTATCTGATAGCATCTAATATCATTTCTGTCTGTTCCTGAATCAATTGCGCTTTCAGAAGTTTCACCTGAGTTTCCGCAACTTGCAACTTCCTCCATTTCTCCTCCAATACCTTTGCTTTCGAGCTTCCAATACAACACATTCTCTGCTTCACAAAATTCGACAATGTAAACTCGGAAAATTGCTCCATCTTCATCGACTCATTGAGACACGGATACCTAGACCAGAAATTATCTTCCTTATCCTCTTCAACCTTCTCCTGCTCTGCAGAATAATTATTAATAATGCCAATGCCATACTGATAATCACCTTCACCGACATCCTCGTCTTCTTTAGCTTCTTCTTCAGCCTTCTCTTGCTCAGCAGAATTATTACAAATGCCAATGCCATACCCGTCTTCTTCGTCTTCTTTGACAACTCGAAAATCGCTAACATTGTTGTTATAATTACCTCCCCATAGCTTCTCAGAAAGCTCAAACAATTCTTTCTCGTGCGAATTCGCAGAGAAAATCAAATTTTTCTCTTCCTCAGATTTATCTATATTTTTCCGAAACTTCCGTTTCAGAACCTTAAATTTCGTATGCAATTGCTTCCGAGAGACGAATGAATTCATCGAGTTCTTAATACAGTCATAAAACGTACCAGAATCGCCAGTTTTATTCTGATTAAACCCAATCAAGCCTTTCAAAACTATAATTTCATCTTCCTCATTCCAAAATCTCCTGGACATACCTCTTTTCATAACGCCTGACCGAAAACTCATGTCGATTTTTCTGACAGATTCGTCAGGATCGCCGGATTCAATCCTGTCGGCCCCGGAAACCAATGGTTTGTGATCTTTGCTCAGTTGAATTGCTTCCTGTGGAATTAAATCTTCTTCAGGATCCTCCTCAGGATCATCCTGAAAAATTTGTTCTGGTTTGACTCGCTTGGTGAGTTGCATGAGATTAGAATCGTCATCAGGTGATGAAGTTTCATAGTAAGGCCTTCGCTTGGAAGCCATTGTTGATTTGGAGAAAGAATTAGGGTTTGTGTAATCAAGTGTTGAAGTTGATAATTGTAGCTATATATTAGGAATTAGAATCAGTTTCCTTAGTCTATTATGGAAAATATAACACCAATATTAAGTTTTGGGCCAATTTTTTTGTTTTAACAATTTTTATTTGGAGATTACAATATAAAATTCATTAACAATTAGTGTTTGATAAACTGTAAATTAAATTCCAAAAATTAAGAGCTGAATTTTTTTCAGCACTAAAATTTTAAAAGCCAAATATATTAATCAATAGAATTTTTAAGTGCTAAAATGTCATAATCCGTTTAATAATTTTCATCGCCGAAAATATCAAATTTTCTCATAAAATGTATTTTTTAAGATTTTAAAATAAATTTATCAAAATAAATATTAATTATATAATATTAATATCATAATATAATGTCTAAATACAACTCTAAACGTAAATATTTAATGGCAATAATATTATTGAAAGATATAAAGATAAAAAAAGGTAGGTTATTTTTTTTTTGTTACAAGGGGAAGAGGCAAAGCCTAAAGACTATAAACTTACATTCCTATCATAAACAGTACCATAGAGATCATGTAAGATCCAAGACATAAGACTCGGAGGAGGACTCTCATGATACGTACTACCAATAATGTAGTCATCACTAATAGACGCCAAGTGATCTGCCGCAAAATTCGCTTCCCTGTAGATATGGCACACTTTAACCTCCCAACTTCTATTAATAAGATCGCGGATAGCAGTTACAATGTTAGACAAATGAGCTGCTTCTGTTCGGCTGAAAATTTTGTCTACCGCAGATTTGCTGTCAACCTCAAGGAGAATCTTCTGTAAACCCATCTTCCAAGCCAACTGCAGGCCTAAGAACATCCCCCTATATTCTGCTTCTAATACTGAACCTTCGCCAAGCGTAGAAGAGAAGCTTGCGAGCCACTGACCCCTGCAATTTCTAATAATACCTCCGGCCTTAGCAATTCCAGTCACTGAGTTAAACGCCCCATCTGTATTAATTTTTACCCATAAATCTGGAGGACAAGACCAGCCTATTTGAATCACCCTCTTCTCAAGTCTGGTTTGACTGAACAACATCTTCTTATCCACAGCTATCTTGATATACTCAACTCGACGGTTAATATCTTTAATCACCTCACAGACAGCCATGTTCTTCTTTCCAATCACAGTGCTATTCCTCCATTGCCAAATTCTCCATAAAGCAACACCGAAGAGACACCTCCAATCATCCCTGTCGTTGAAAGCTTCCTTACCTGCCAAATTTCGCAACATCCAGTCTTTAAACTCAAGATTAAAAAATCTAGTTTGCTTAGAATGATCAATAAATCTAAGCCAAACTTGCTTCGCATAAAAGCATCTTCGAAGAGCATGATCCGTGTCTTCTTCCAACGCAAAACAGCGAGAGCAATCTTTATCTAGCGAAATGTGACGACGAACCCTTTCCACATTGCACATAAGCTTATCATGCAAAGTCAGCCAAAGCATGTAACGAATTCTTTCAGGACCAGGCCAATTCCACACGATTTTCCAGCACCTGTCTTCCTCATTTCTATCATCAAAATCCAATGCACTGTAAGCAGTACGGGTAGTGAACAACCCTGAAGCAGAATGACCCCAATAGATGAAATCATCTCCATAATTCTCCCTTGGCGGGATGTATTTCGCAATTTTAAGAATTGAAGCGCACGACAATAAATTTGAGAATTTCTCCCACCTCCACTCTCCATTATCATTAACAAAGGCATTTACAGTAAGATTAATATCAGAAATCGGCACAGGTTCGGTAGCAGCCTGAATAAGGGTCGTGTTATCATCAAACCACGGATCCAACCAAAAACGAATTTTAGATCCATCTCCTAAAGCCCATCTCACCCCTTCACAGACCTTCGGCCAAATTTTGTAAAGTGCCTTCCAAAGATGGGACGCACCTGAAACCCGACGAAGCTCAGAAAAATTACTCACATCGAAATTGTACTTTGCCCGAATAATCTTCACCCAAAACTTGTCAGAATTAGTAATGACCTGCCAACCAAGCTTCATGAGAAGCGCATCATTCATATAATTCATTCTCTTAAACCCAAGACCTCCACAATTCTTTGGTTGGCAAACAGTACTCCATTTAACAAGATTAATTTTTTTACCATCCTCAGAAGATCCCCATAGAAATTTCCGGCACAATAACTCAATATCACCACAATCACCCTTAGGAAGAGCCAAGGTTTGCATCGAATAAAGCGGAATAGCAGCCGCAACTGATTTAGCTAAAGTAGCTCGACCTGCCATGGCTAACGAGTTGGTTTTCCAGTTGGAGAGCCTAGATTTTATCCGATTCATGATCCCTCTTGTATGCGTTCTAGATAACCGACCATGTAATAAAGGAATACCAAGATAGGTTCCTAAATTTGACGTTACATCGAACCCCAATTTGGCTGCAACTGAATTACTTGTGGCCACAGAGACATTGCGGGAGAACAGCACTTTGGTTTTATCTCGATTGATTTTCTGCCCGGAAGAATCACAGAAAGAAGTTAACACATGATTGACAACTTCAGCCTGAGCCGTAGAAGCTTCACAAAACAGTAACAAATCATCCGCAAAAAACAAGTAGGACAACGGAGGACAGTTACGACTCATCGTCAGAGGTTTCCAACGGTGGTTCTCACATTCTCGATTAATGAGGTGCCCAAGACGCTCGATACAGAGGACGAAAAGATAAGGAGATATTGGGTCTCCTTGTCTCAACCCACATTCCGGAAAAAAAGTGTCTAAAGGGCAGCCATTCCAAAGGATTTTCATTGAGGTAGAAGTAACACAACTCATTATAACATTATACAAATAACTTGGGATGCCAGCTTCGATAAGAGTTTCTTTTAAAAAATCCCACGAAATCTTGTCATATGCTTTCTCCAAATCAATTTTAATCGCCATAACCCCTTTCCGACCTCTCTTGTTGCGCATAGAATGGAGAGCTTCTTGAGCCAAAATCGTATTATCAGTGATATGACGACCCGCGACAAAACTAGTTTGCGCCGGGTTAATAATATAAGGCATAATAACTTTAAGCCTATTAGCAATTAGTTTAGTAATGATTTTGTAAATCACATTACACAAACTAATTGGTCTAAAAGACTTAAGAGAAGTCGGATGCTCACATTTAGGGATGAGAGTTATCAAAGTACGGTTCACCATTTCAGGCATCGGATCACCATCAAAAATACCCTTAACAAACTTGCAAACACTATCCCCCACTATCTCCCATTGACTTTGATAGAACATGGCGTGCAAACCATCAATACCCGGGGCCTTCAACGGTTTCATGTCCCATAGCGCCTTTTTAATCTCATCTGAGTGAACAGGTTTAGCCAAATCATCTAAATCATGATCGCCAATAACAGGAAACTCCCCACAAAGAGGGAACGGCAAATCAGGGGTAGCATTTTTAGAGAAAATATTCGTATAATAATCTGTAGCCATCTGCTTTAAAATCGCTTGATCTTCTATAGTCTCGCCGTCAGAATTCTGTAAAACCCTTATCCTGTTAAATCTTCGTCTCTCAGCAACTTTCTTATGGAAAAATTTGGTGTTACGGTCACCATCAACCACCCAATCGTTTCTAGATTTTTGAAACCAGAAAATCTCTTCTTGGTAGAGAGTCTCATCCAGCTCATGAGTAAGCTTAGCTTCAAGATCATCCAGCTTTTGTGAACTGTAATTCTCTCTAGCCCTCTGAATACCATAAATCCTCGCCAAAAGTTTATCTTTTCTCTTAAAGATATTCCCAAACTCGCTAACATTCCACCTTCTAGCAGTATCCGAGAACGAAGAGATAGAATTCACAATGGACTCAGAGCTATTCCAATTCTGCCTGACCAGCTCCTGAAAACCATTATTTCCCAGCCACGCTGCTTGAAATTTAAACGGTTTAGCTCCCGAGTAAACATCCCGCTTAGAATTAAATCGAATAAATATGGGATTATGGTCCGAATGGATCCTTGGGAGATGAAGAACATAATGGAAGGTAAATTTGCTAACCCAATTCTCGTTACAAACAAAACGATCAAGTCTTTTAGAAATACTGCCCCGCTTCCACGTAAACGGAGACCCACTGAAGCCCAAATCCAACATAGAACATTGATCAAACCAATGTTTAAACAATCTGCACTCCCCATGAATACCAGCAGCTCCCCCTCTTTTCTCTTTATCATACAACGCAGCGTTAAAATCTCCTCCGATAATCCATGGTTCAGTTACAGATTCAGCTAACGCCATTAAATCAGCCCAAACGTGCTGTCTAAGGGTTGCATTCGGGCTCGCATAGATCACAGTCAAGAGAAAAGTGTCACTACTATTGTTAACTCTAGCATGAATGAAATACTTATTATTTTCCAGGATAGTAATGTTATGACCATGCTTCCACAACAGCCAAATGCCACCGGAGAAACCCACAGCTTCAATTCTATGGGAAAAACTAAAGCCACTCTTTTTAATGAACAAATCTGCTTTTTGTCCACTGATTCTAGGCTCTAGAATACCAACAATATCACAAGAATATTTATTACAAAAATTCTTAAAGGTTCTCATGAAACCATTCGAACCCGCTCCTTGCACATTCCAAACCATAATATTATTGTTGTCCGACATTAAAATAAACAGGAGAAAAATGGATCCACGCATAATTATAACGGACTGTGCGCAATCCCCTCCATTCCCTCCCCTTCATTCTCATTATCACTGCTATGTTCAGTGTACATGTCTTCAGCATTCATGTCAACATCTGTACAGTTCAAAGTGACCTCCATATTCTTACCAATAGACTGTTTTCCAGGATGTCTATTATGTAAATCAAGGGGCCCAGCGTCAATATTCAAAACTTCATTACGACTCACATCCATCTTCCCAGTAGATAGAACCGTAGAGGGAATGTTGGGGTTGTGATTTTCAGTATTATAATTAACTGTAACAACGGTATGTTTCATGGAGTCTAGCAATGTACTAGCCTTGTTCACAACAAAACGGGCTTTGGCCTCTTGGGCTGGGCTATCCGATCGAGAATTCTCAGTAGTCTTACTCTTTAACGCTTGGACTTCTTTCGGGGTATAATGGTCTTTGTGCGCATGACTCATGCTATCTATTGCCTTCTTAGTCAACGTAGAAATCTTCCTATTTGGTACGATAACCTCCTCCACAGATTGCGGGATCCTCTCAGAATCTGGCAGGCACTCATCATCTGGCAGGCACTCATCATTAGCATTATCTAAGATATCAAATCTAGATCCCCTCTGAATCACCGGTCTACTAGAATTGCCAGCATGGTAACTATTATTTTTACCATTCCCGTTGGTTGACCTACCTTTTCTACTCACCATCATCCATGGACCAAAGGTAGGGTTAACCTCCGCCACCTCAGTAGCCGCCGGAATTGGCTTATCAGTCTGAACATAGTCCCCTTCTCTAGCAAGATCAGCTTGATTCTGGACAATTATATCCGGGCAGAATCCTTTGACATGGCCAAACTTGCCACAATGAAAACAAATTCTCGGAAGACATTCATATTCAACAAATTGGACTTTCCCATCAAGGCTAAATTGTGATACCAAAGGCTTTTCCAGATCTACTTCCACCGCAATTCGAGCAAATTTTCCCCTCTCCGCTGCTTCCGTACAATAATCGATCCTTAGAACTTTACCTACCATCCCTCCAATATAACGAAGGACTTTCTTATTGTAGTAGTGGATTGGCATCCCTGGTAGTCTAATCCATGCTTGAATCACCTTGATATCATCAGTAATACAGTCAAAATTCGGACTCCAAGACTGAACCGATAAGTAATGCCCTAGCATAACCCACGGTCCACGAGTGAGAACTGCCTCTACATCACTACCATTCTTCAGACGAACTAAGAAATAATTATTCTCAAGGTCAATCACATCAAACCCTTGAGTAAAATTCCACATCATTTCTAAACGATTGCATAGATTCCTATATCCGATAGGTCTTCCAAGCAATTTCACAATAACAGTAGTCATCCACTGTTTCGATAACTCCTCTTTCACTCTACAGGAGAAAGCGATTGAAGGCATACTTTTATTATTATAAATAATAACATCATCATGATTAACAGCGAAATCCTCAAAATTCCCAGATAACGTCTCCTCCCTCTCCCTATCTGATTGAACCACTTTATCTCTAAATGACATGACCGGAGCGGGAATGGTCTGATCATCGTCATCTCGGAATCTAGCTTTCTTTGTCGTTCTGTCCTCCGCTGAGGGTTCCCTGGGTGTTTTTTCTAGAGAGCTCTCCATTGGAGAAATAGAAGAAAGACAGTTTGGATTTGATTCACGGACTACTGTTACTTTTGAATGATCGTTAAATAACTACTTTCTTAATTCTTGTGAAATGGGTGCTTTTTCTATCTTTACGGGACGGAAGGAGTATCTCTTTCCCTTTAAAAAAGGTAGGTTATTGATTAGCATAATAAACTACATATCTAATCGATCATTTGCTTTAGAAAATAAAAACAAACTGTATTGGATCTCCTCAAGTCCATTTTAAACTTGAGTGGGTCATGTTCACGATATACACCGTTCATTGTAAAATGAACGTTGTAGATCAGAAAGGTACAATTTTAATCAAATTAATCTACACCGTTCATTTTACAATGAACGGTGTAAATTATAAACATGACCCCCTCAAGTTCATTTGAACTTGAGGGAATCCCAATCCAAACTAAAAACTCTTTTAGTAGAACTTTTAACTCAAATGTTTTAATTTAATAATTAAATTAATCTATTAAGCACTTAATCATATTCATCTAGACATCCGTTTAAATTTTAGAGTTAGAGTTTGCCTCCCACAAAGAATCTACACCGATCGAGTAGTTTGAACGTAGAACATTTAAAGGTACCATTTCATAACTAAGACCCGTTCATAAAACCTCATGCACCATATAACCAAAAACATTTATGATATTTATTTATATTTATAATTGTTTTTAAATATTATATGTTTATATTTTAAGGATTTAACTAATATGTAATTTATATTTAAGATAGTTGATATTCAAAGGTTTAGTATGTAAATTATTTTTTTATAATTTTTAACAATTGTAATTACCCAATAAATTTATTCAATTCAACACTTAATATAATCAATATTATTATTTTCAACATTTAATTTCCAGTTTTATCACAAGCAATCAAAAATGAGTTACAACCTCATTATCTATCACATGGTCCAATACTCGAGCAACGTTTTAAACATCGAACTGTTGGCTAAGCCGATGAGGCCATCAATTTTAAATTTATCCAATTCAACCGGTTCAATCGCGAGTTGAGTAAAATAAATTTAAAATTACAAAATTAGCAATTTTTTTTATTTTTACCGACATATTTGTCTATCACTAATGTCTTATTAGCGATTCAACTGATTAAACCGCTGGTTCAACCGTTAGTTTAATCCAGTTCTTTTGACTTGATCAAATTTATAGTTTTTGTGTTATTTGAACCAGACAGCAAACCAATTTTCAATTTAATTGGTTGAACTGACCGGTCTAGTTCGGTACTTTAATCAGTGCTTCTAAGGCCCATAAAGTTTTTAAATACTTTTTTCGAACAAGATATTTCGTATTTTGACAAAATTAATGAATTTTTTAATTCATAATATGTATTTATTAAATTTAACTAAGGTCTTTAGATTTTTGATATCATGCAAAATAAAATAAGGTGGAGGACAATTAAAATTTGTAGTACTCTTGAGCCGTCAGGATTTTTAGCATCTACATATTGTGATAATATAAACCACGGGACTACCTATATGCAGTGTCTCCAAATTGTAGCAAACACAGTGCAGGCGACTGAAGCTTCAATCTCTAACGTTTTCAATAAATTATTCGTCTACAAGTTCTTCGACTTCCGGTATGTGTATATATGTTATTTTTAAATTTCAGTTTTTAGTTTAAACTCTCATTATTTTGGTTTGCTTGCATCACAAAAAATATTGTTAGCTGCTTAACCGTATGTACTTTCTTACGATCTTTGCTATAACGTCTAGGAATGTAAACGAGCTTCGATCCCGAGCTAGAATTAGGTCAAGCTCGAGTTCGAGTGTATTTACAAGCTCAAACTTGAGCTTGAACCAGGTCAAGTTCGAGCTCGAATTAGATAATGCTCGAGCTCTAGAGTTTTATATAAGCCTGTCGAGCTTGAATGAGTTTTACTAATTTGTTTTCATTATAAAAAATAGAATCTAACCAATTAAGATGATATACATTAAAACTTAGAGATATAATAAGCTAATATATTAACAAAATTGTTGTTTTACGTATATAAGAGCTTCATTTAAGCTCGCGAGCCTCATGAACCTCTTTAAAGAGATATTTGAGTTCGGCTCGAGATGAAACTCGAGAAGTTCGAGCTCAACTCAAATTTTTTGAACCGATACACGAGTGCGTAGTCTAACTCGATTAGACCTCTAGTTATACTTAAGGTTCATGTTTTACCTATATGATTAAGCAGCAGGTTTTCAGGATGTTCATTCCTACTTCCAAATTAGAGTAGGAAAAAAAACAAGAATTAGAGAATGAAAAGGGAATACGTTATATATGAAGTCATGTGACTAATAAGACAGGACAATTACTGTCACTTATCTAACCAACATATAACCTTTAATAAATTAAAATTATTTGTTTAGAACATGGATTTTTTAGCGGTTGAATCCATTAAAAACTTTGAAGCTTATATTTTTTTTAATATTATGTCATAATATAATAAGAAGAAGAGTTATTTGTTTAAAAGATGAAACTTAATTTTTCTAAATCAGTTTAAAACTTTAAAGCTTTAAATAATGCGCCGACGGATACGTTGTAGCCGATGTGCACATTCCTCTCCTTGAACTGTGTAGTTTGTAAGACGATAGGGAGGACACAATGCTTCGATACTTAAGTCACTTATCAAAATGATACGAGAATAGTATTATAAGGAAATTTTTAGAATAGAATCTTTTAATGAAATATATACATTGATTCTCTTTAAAGGCTTATTCCTTTATAGTTTAAGGATACGATTCTCGTTATGATTCCATATATTTTTCTTTTATGCCAAGTCATTATAAAAAAAAAAACCTTCTTTCGAATTTTTTTCCTTTTTAGTAAGAAACATGCACTTTAAAAAACAAAAATCTTAAAATAAGAGTTACACAAGAAAATAGCTCAATTGGTAAAAATAATATAGCATTCTTCTTAAGAGTTCAGCTTTAGATTATTAATTTATATTGATTATGATAATTAGCTAGTTTTATTTTCAAGTTACATGTTTGCAGAAATTATCATGTCAAAGAGGCAGAAGATTAAGAGGCAAAAACTTGATTCCGATAATAACTCGAATAGCATGACAAGTAATCGTCCAAATAATTCAGATCAATTAAGCGAGCTTCCGCAACATTTGATAGAAATTATTCTATCATATTTGCTAATACATGAAGCTGCAAAGACAAGCATATTATCAAAAAGTTGGAAACAAAAATGGCATACAGTTCCTTGGATTACAATCAACAGTAAATCCTGGTTATCGATACGACAATCCGAGTCTATGGTCAATTGCATTCTCAATCAACATATCGGAACAATTCAAAAATTTGTGATTGTTATAAATCGTATCGACCTGACTATGACATTACAGGCATGGTTATACATACTAATAAAAAACTCAATTCAGGATTTGAGTTTGGTATGCACAAAAGATAGTAACAAAACCATTAAGCTTCCTGATAATTTATTTTCCTGTCAACAGCTTAGGCATTTAAATCTGAGTCATCTGTTTACACTGACCAAGCTGCCTTGCTCATATAAGGGATTTAAGAATTTAGTTACACTTGAACTAAGAAAATTGTCAACTACAAGGCTTATTTTTGAGAGTGTGATCTCTAATTGCCTATTACTTGAGAATATTATAGTAAAATCTGTGAGTTTTGTTGGGGTTTTGAATATGAATGTCCCTAAGCTTAAGTTCTTTAGCTTTGGTGGGGAAGTAAATTCCATTTCTTTCAATAGTAATCCACTGCTCTCAGTGTTGTCGATCGATCTATATAAACCCGAATTCAAGTTCGGTAAATGTTATAGGCTTCAGACTGACAATATCAAATTTACAATACCTGAATTGCCATCTGCACTCGAGGAGCTTCACTTTCGATGGAAAACTAGAAAGGTATGTAAAATGCACACAACCTTTTTCTTCGTGTTCTTTAATTTACAACAGTGGAAAACCGTTGTTGAATGTGCTAATATTGTTACTTTAGATCTATTACAATGGTTTTAAATCTAATGTAAATATCCTGCTGCAATATATATTTCACTATTAGAGCAACAGTTTAATAAATTTATAAAACTGAAACTGAAGCCGACAACCGTAACTTTTACGTTGTCTTTATATACTATTGCAATAATTTTAAAACAGCTACTGAACCGACTTATTGTTGTTGCTTCTAGTGGTCGATTGCAGTCACAGGATTAATTCAAGTTCTATTATCTTGTAAAGGTCATCTAAGAGCCCTTCAAGTTCATGATTTTTGCTTTAAAGATAAGAACTATGTCTCAGCTCTCTTCGACTTGAATGAACTCTTACCTAGCCTACATACACTTATCATAAAGGTGGGTACTAATTACTCATTATTAAGTAGTTTATTCAACTCAGAAATCGAACTATGTACCAATCGAGCTACGTTCAATTGGTAGTAGACTTGCAGGAAAACTATTGAATCCTATATTTTGACGTTTCATTCCCATTTTCAGAAACACTTCTGAAAATCATCAGCTTAATATTCATAATATATTATTGTAAAAACTACAGTTTCATCATATTCTGTTTCAACGTTGTTTGATTTTGTTGTTTCAGTTTCCGTTTCCTAATAAATTTCTTTTCTATCATAAAATAGAATATTGACATTACTTCCTTTGATTGTGTAGGCGAGATGCTGCAAAAGCATTGCTGAGTCTGAATCTGTTACACAGTTTTGGGAATCAGAAGAAAAATCTACTGAGCCTCGCTACTTGGAGAACCAACTGCGTAAAATGATAATAAGCGCATGTCTTGGAAACAATAACTCAGAAATGAGGTTTATTCAATATATGCTGGCCAATTTGCCTCTGCTCAAAGAGATTATTGTTGAAACTGTTAATCATACTACTATTAAAGACGTAAAGAAACTATTGAAGGACTTCAAGAAAAAGACGTCACCACAAGCCCAAATCAAATTTGTTAATAATAATAAAAAACACACATGGAGATGCGAAACCTGCTTAGAGAAGTGTGCTCTATCTTGTTCTTGCAAATATGTAGATTCTGATAGTGATTAGTAGGTCCTTGTTTCATTTGTTTTGTTCTACATATTGTTTCTTTTATTTGTAAAGAGGTCTGAAATTAGTTCTCTGTCTCAGTTTAGTTTTATAAGGAGGAAGAGTTCAATTAATTGATTATATGATTTTACTCATTTTTGAAAAGTTTAACACCATTGGGAAGCTAATGTCGCAATATTTATTCTGAATAGCTCACTATGTTGAACGGAAAGTTATTGAATCATACATTTTCGGCGTTTTGTTTTTGTTTCTGAAAATAACCTCTAAAACTTCATAATATATATTTAACCTATTTTTATAAAAAAAAAAAAAAAATTGTTTCCTCGTTCCTGGTTTCGACGTTTTTATTTTTGTGCAGCACTGATGGCACATACCAATAACAATTTCATTTTATTTCTTTTTAAAGACAAATAAATATCATTCAAAAACAAAGAAGCATGATTATTTGGTCAATGTAAAGAGGTTTGTAGACTCTTACCAGTAATCTCCGCAAGAACATTTGCCGCTTTTGAAATGGTGAAATCTGCTAGTATCCCGGACTATGATCTCCCGGTTTCTAATCTCAGATATGTATTTGATGGCTACATGACAATCACTGCAGACACGCAAATTCTTCATTATTCTTATTGGTGCACATGGAGGAGTGTTCATCAGAGCGAAAGCAATAGCCAACTTCTCACTGTGATGAACCAAATCATTTTCTTTCTCTTCATTATCCATATCATGCAAAACAGAGCCAATGTCAGGCACATAACCATGCAATTTCATCTCTTCCATCAGCTCCTTCAAGTACAAATTGATTGCATCTAAATTTGGATGTGATTTGTCAGCGACGCAGAATTGATGAACCTGATTCTTCACTTCCAACCAGCTTACACCTGGCTCCTTCTTCACATTCCTGTCTCTCATGGTTTTCCTTACCTCTGAGACAACCTGCCAACTCTTGGCAGATGCATGGATATTAGCCAGAAGCACATACGAAGCTGAATCCTGAGGATCAAGTTTTAAAACTTCTTCAGCAGCCCTTCTTGCCATGTCCGCGTTCTTATGAACTTTACATGCTGATAACAAAGTTTTCCAAATAACAGCATCTGGCTTTACAGGCATGGATCTTATTCTGGCCTCTGCTTCATCCAGACACCCTGACCTACCAAGTAGGTCAACCAAACAAGTATAATGTTCTAATCTAGGCTTCACCGCGTACTTATTTACCATCAACTCAAAAAATTCCATACCTTTGTCCTTCAATCCACAATGACTACAAGCATAAAGCAAGCTCAAGAAAGTAACATCATTCGCTTCTATATTCTCTTGCTCCATCTCATGAAACAACTTGATAGCTTCTTCTCCCTGTCCATGAAATCCATACGCAGAAATCATAGAGCTCCACAATATAACATCAGCATATTTACATTCCAAGAAAATTTTCACCGAATCCTCCAAACATCCACATCTTGAATACATGCTAATCAACGAACTCATCACCGCAGGAACCGAATGAGCACCAGCTTTAATAACTTCCGTATGAATCTGCTGACCTTGACCGATAGTTGTCAATTCAGAACAGGAACTAACCACACTCGCAAAAGTAACTTTATCAGGTCTAAAACCCATAATTCTCATCAAATTATACTGATCCAATACTTCCTCAGGGTACCCATTTTGAGCTTTACCAGCAATCAAAGTATTCCAAGCCACATTATTCCTACTCGGCATAGACTCAATAACAATCTCCCCTTCACTCAACCTCCCATTCTTCATATACATATGCGCCAACGAACTCGCAACAACCAAATTAAACTCAAACCCACATTTTACAACATAGCCATGAACTTGCCTCCCAGCATAAACTCCCTTCAAACCCGCACAACCGCGAAGAACGCTACCTAAAGTAAACTCATCAGGAAAAAAACCCAACTCATACATCTCCTTAAACAAACCCAATCCCTCCTCATTAACCTCAAACTGAATCAACCCAGAAACCACAGCATTCCACGTCGCAACATTTCTCTCAGACATTTCATCAAACACCTTCACTGCACTATCCAAATCTCCACTCTGCATAAACCCATTGATCATAATGTTACAAGACATAATATTTCTCTTCGGCATGGACTTAAACAACATTAAAGCGGTGTCAAACTCTCCAATTTTTGAGTACATGTTCAACAAATGATTTCTCACGAATTTTTCCTTGTGAAAACACCCAGAAATAACTGTTAAGCAGTGCAACTGTTTGGCAATGGGGAGTGATTTTTTGGGTATGCATGATTGAATTAGGTGAGAAAATAGAGACGGGTCGGTCCATATTAAGGATTTGAAGGTGTCAAAGGCTTGTTTTGTGAGTCCTTTAGAGCAGAGGTTTGTGAATTCATTGTGAGTTTGGACTGTGTTTGTGGAGATGAAACGGTGTCGTGTTAATGTGCAGAGATGTGTAGTGAGATAGCATTTGCCGCCCATGCATAACTTTAAAGTTCTGGAGTTTGTAAGTGAGTTAATTTATAAGACTGGTGAAATTGGGGTTGTAGACTTGCAGTTAAGATTATGAATTATCCACTAATTACGTGACACGTGACATTATATAAATGACTAATCAATCAATAAATATTATATTAATTAATGCATTATATAATTAGTTCTTAATCCTATGTCGTAAATTTATGAAAACTAAACGAGAACTTGGGAGCTGATTCAGTCTCTCATTGTAACCTAAATCAGCAAAATTAGAACACTATGGTAAACTATTTTATTTTGTTTTGTTTTAATTATTTTTTGGAATTTAAGATTTTAGGGTTTAGTAATTTTAGATGTTTGTAATCTGATTGGAAGCACTTATGGTGAAAGGATGAATATTTATTTTGTTTTGTTTTAATTATTTCTCAGAATTTAAGATTTAGGGTTTTGGATATGAGATGTTTATAATCTAATTAGAAGCACTTATGGTGAAATGATGAGTTTATTATGTGCATTATCTGTTTGTTGATTCTAATTTTCAGGCCAAAAAGTTCAAGAGCAACCCAGAAATCGATATAATAAGTAATCTATCGATTACCATCATAAACAGTATTCTAATTCGTGTGCCGATTTATGAAGCAAGTGAAGACTTGTATTTTGTCTAGGTAATGAAGGTTCAATTGGAGACATCTTTCCAAATTGGTATTTGATAAATTTTTTATCAGAAGTTAGTATTGCCTTAAAAATTGGTGAAATTATCATATAATAAGAGTTAATAATAATTAATATTCATATGATATTTTCTATTTATATTCTTTATAAATAAGATAAACTATTCCTGACTAGCTATTATTTCAATAATTATTTGATGTTTAATTTTTAAATATAATTTATAATTACAGAAATAATTATTAATTAAAATATAAATATAATATTAGATGAGTCACACTACAAGTCACATGTGAAACACGTAAAACGATATTATTAACATAATATATCTAAATTTGAAAGGCATCATAGTGGATTTATAAAATTCAGGGGGTGAGTTGATATATTTCACTAAAATATAGAGGGATTTCAGTAATTTACCCAAAAAAAGAGTTAACGTTTGTAGATTTTGGAAGGCTTAAATATTTTTTAAAAAATCCACCTTATAATTTTTTTGCATTTATAATATGCCATAGGAAAAAGTTCAATTTTATTCTATTTTGGGTTTTCATGTTTTGCCTCTATCCAAAGAGTTAAACTGACTTCTTTTCATTTGGAAAAAGTTCAAAATAATCCTTTATTTTTAATATATATTCTAATTAAACATTAATGTTATTAATTGTATAAAAACACCATCTTCTTCAAAAAATTCAATAAATAATAAATTATTTTATTTTATTTTATTTATATTAATTATCAATAATTTTTTAAAATTAAAAAACGTAAAACATATTCCCTTTATATAAAACAAGTCGATTTTACATTTTAATTTTTTTTTAATTTTTTTTCCGGTTCTCAGGCTCTTCGTCTGAAAATCGAAAAAAATAAAAAAAATTTATTTTTTTTACAAAAATTTCATCGGGTTTTGATGGCGGGTTCGTAAATCAGGGATGTACGGTGGTGGGTCGGAAGTTTTTTTTAATTTATTTATTTTTTTAATAAATTTTTAAAAACAATGAATTTTAGAATTTATTTAAATATTTTTAAAGTTGAAGTATTAATTTGTATTTTTTCAAGTAAAAAAAATATAATATAACCCTTCTATTTAATTATTTTTAATGTTTTCATCTTTAAATTAATTAAATTATCAAATTTTTTAAATTTGTAATAAAAGTGAAACATGAAAAACTAAAATAAGGTAAAATTAAACTTTCCTTAAGTTAGGATAAAAATAAAAAAATATTAGAAAGATTTTTTTTTTTTTAGTAATTAGGCCATTTTGACATTTAAGATCAAATTTCTTTTAAGTCCCTCCGGTTCGCTGCTGATTAATTTAGGAGGCAAAATTAAAGTTGAAACCTAAACTGATAACTACAGAGTCACTGCTTGCTTGAGTTCACTCTGTCACTGTAACCTATTCAGGAGAAGAACACTATGGTGAGCTATTTCTTTTCTTTTATTTTCTTTTAGTTATTTGTTCAAATTTAAGATTTAGGGTTTTGGATTCGTTGATTTTTATAATCTGATTGGAAGCACTTATGGTGAAATGATGAATATTTATTATGTTTTGTTTTGTTTTATTATTTGTTAAAATTTAAGATTTAGGGTTTTGAATAGGCAGATGTTTGTAATCTGATTAGCAGCACTTTTGGTGAAATGATGAGTTTATTATGTGCATTATATGTTTATTGATTTGATTTTCAGGAAAGCCGTTTCGCCAAAAAGTTTAATAACAATCCGAAAATCGATATAATGAGTAACTTGCCGAGTAACATCATAGATAATATTCTAATTCGTCTGCCGATTCATCAAGCAGTGCAGACTTGTATCTTGTCCAGGACATGGAGGTTCAATTGGAGATATCTTTCAAAGTTGGTATTTGATAAAACTTTTTATGAAAGATCAGTACTGTCTTCTTCTGTAAATCCTAACATTAGTAACCTCTTTTTTAATATCTATAAAGTTCTATTACTTCACCATGGACCCATATTGAGTTTTACTCTTTATGTTCCATTGTCACATCAAAATCCTGAGATTGACCAGTTGATGGTTTATCTGAGCGAGAAAGATATTCAGGAAATTTTCTTCGAGATTGAAGGAAAGGTGTCAACCAGTAGATTGCCACCATCATATATGTTCTCATGTGTGACATTAAGGCGCTTGACCTTGTCCTCATGTAGTTTCAAAGTTCCATTGGCATTTCAAGGATTTGTTAAGTTGACATCTCTTACGTTTGATTCAGTTTATTTTGTTGCCACTGAATTTGAAACTTTCATCCCCAAATGCCCATTACTTGAAAGTCTTTCTGTGATACGCTGTAGGAATATCATTGACGTCGATATTGACCTTCCTTATCTTAAGTTCTTTCACTTGAATAGTAGTTTTAAGACTATTTCTGTTAGAAAAACTAGTCAGCATCTTTCAACAGTTATATTGGACGGATGCTATTTGCGGCGAGAGACCTCTGAACCAACCAAATTCTTTGCATGTCTGCCTCTCGTCCTCGAGCACTTGCGCCTCGGAAGTCGCTTTCTGAATGTAAGCCATTTTTTTGTTTATTTCGTTTGTATGTTGATTTAGTTGGAGAATCCTACGTTCTTATCTTTTATTCCTGCATTTTCTTCAAGTACCTGCTTCTTGGAACAATGCCGAGGAAACTTTCAGCTACTCTTGACTGTCTTAAAATTCTTGAACTGCCTAGTATCCAATTTCGGCGTACGGCTGAGGTCTCTATTGTTCTTTGCTTGATTATGAGCTCCCCCAACCTGCAGAAGCTTGAGATTGGGGTAATGATTCATTTGGTCATTTTTCATGCTTCATGCTTCCTATCAAGACTAATTTTTGATGTGTTTTTTTTAGTCTCTTGCAACCTGGGACGAAATAACGCCTCTTGCTCCGGAACTCTTCAAAGTACAAGACCTCTCAGATAATGCATTGAAAAAGCTTCAAGTGGTGAAGATGAATCTGTCAAAGAAAAAAGGAGTAAGACCTGAACTGGAATTTATAAAGTTTCTTTTGGCTGAAGCAGAAGTACTAGAAAATATGTTTATACAACCTGCCAAAGGAACAGTTGCTGAGCAAGGACTTAAGATTTTGAAAAAGGTAATTCTATTTCAACGTTCATCAAAGAAAGTAGAAATTGTTTACTTAGATCCTCAGGACGATGGTAAAGATAGTAATGATGGCAGTGACTATAGTGATGATAGTGAAGATTATTAGGATGTTGATCACATGATTAGGCCTGAAAATCAAATCTTTTTTCTGTCTTGGCAAAAACATGTACACTGCCATTTTACCTCTTATTTGTAATCTTTTATGCAGTCGGGTGGAATTAATCGTAATATACTTTTTGATCACTTAAAGATTGTCGGAGCTGTAAATAGCAGTTCAAAACTCATCTTGCATATGCATATCATGCGGCAAGCAAATGAATATATATACTCCTTCCTTCACATAATAGTTGGCTGCTTGTTAGATTAAAATAGTGTAATTTTCTTGTAGTACGATGTTTTGACGTCTAAACAACTACGGGGGTTACATAAGCACACCCTTTCTTCTAGTTTTCTCGTTGAATTAATTTAAATTCTCTATTTCTGATTGCAATGTCAATACTGATGCTTTACATAGATTCATGTGTTGTAGTTCTAAGGTTTATTCAAACCTCATTTGTTTCCAATAAGGTTTACTCATGGGAATGCTGTTTATGATTATTGGGTAAATTGAGGTCTTTGTCCCATTTATTTGTGTACTTTGGTCGATTAATATAATTTTTTCAGTATCAATTTAGTCTGAAATTTATCAACTATGTAGAGATTGTGTCGTTTTCAAATGTATAATTTGTTGGTTGTTATCTCAGTCAAAGGACATTGTTTTGATTTGGTGGCTCTCGTATGGTTTCATTGCTTATAGTATTTAGTTTTGTATTCTGATAGACTGGGCTATGGCTCAGAACTTGCGGTTGATGGTTTCTTTTGTATTCTGGTAGACTGGGCTATGGTTCAGAAGTGCGGTTCATATTTTCTATTGAAATGTATAGGATTAAATTTTATATAGAATTGATTAATTTTAGTATTAAAATCAATATGGATACTATTTGATCTACACTTACAATTTAATGTGCAAATTGGTTTTTTAAGTTGTTTAATCTGCTTATTTGATGATTACAGTACCAAAAATGAAGGTCTATTGATTTGGAATTGAAGGTTTGCATTGCTAAGCTAGCATGGCATTTGTTTTATTTTTTTATTTTTATTTTTAATAATATTTGACAGCGAGAAATTTGTTTTCTCGACTCCAGTCTTTCACTTAAAAAAAGAGAAAATTAGGAAAAATACTCTCTTTTTAAAAATAATATGATTTTCTACCTCAACAAGGAAAAGATAGAAAAAATACCTCACTATTTTAATATATTTACTTTTTTACTCTAACACCTATTTATATTATAATTATACCTATTCATTATTATTATTTTACTCTAACTATATTATTAGGGATTTGTAAGTGACAACTGTCGTTTTTTTTTCCTTTTTTCTCTCTCTTTTTCTCTTTCTCTCTTTCCTCTCCATTAGCTTTCTTCTTCTCTGTTCTTTTTTTCCGCCATTTTTTTCTTCATTTTCTTCTTCTTCTTCTTCTTTATCTTTATTTCTTCTTCATTTTTATTCTCTTCTTCTTCATCGTTAATTCATCGCTCCGTCGTTGTTCCGCCATCATCCCGCCGTCGCTCCGCCGTTTTTCATATTTGATTTTAGCGATTTTTCTCAACTCGTGGTGATTAATACGATTTCTTTTAACTTTCAGATCTACATAAATTACTCTTGAATTTTTCCAATTCTAAATCTAAAAATCTGTATTAAAAACGATTTTCTGCACAAAAAAACGATTTTTGCAAAAAAAACAGCTTCTGATTATCATATGAGTATCATTACTGCATTATCATGTAAGTATCATAACACTGCAGGGAAAATTGATTTTTTACTAAAAAAACAGTGTCTGATTATCATATGAATAACACTGTATTAATATATCGTTATCATAACATTATATGATTATGATAAGGTTATGATAATAGAAATGTACGATAATGATAATAGTACAATAATGTTTTTATGATAATATAATGATAAGCTTATATAGTATGATAATATGATACTTACATGGAATTTTTTTTACAGAAATAGTGTCATATGATAATGTTTTATCATATGATAACGAGATGATAATATTTATGCTACATATATGATAATATCTATGATAATGTATGATAAAATAGTTTCTGATTATCATGCGTTATCATAACACTGGAGTATGATAATTAGATGATAATGAATTATGGTAAGCTTATGATAACTGGATGATAACGTACGTGAAAATAGAATTACAAAAAGATTCATGACACCAGTATGATAACCATATGATAATAAAATAATAAAGTTATGATAATAGTATGATAATATGATACCTATATGTAAACAAATCACATAAAAATTATGATAATGAGATGATAATGTAAAGATAATAGTATGATAATATGATATCTGTATGAAAAAAATAATTACAAAAAAATTATGATAACGAGATGATAATGTGAAGATAACAGTATGATAACAGTATGATAATATTATACATGTATGAAAAAAATAATTACAAAAAAATTATGATTATAAGATGATAAGGTGACGATAATAGTATGATAACATGACCTTATTATACTTCATTGTAATACTATTTTCTTCACATTATCATCTCGTTATCATATTTTTTATGTAATTTTTTTCTTATAGGTATCATATTATCATACTGTTATCATAATTTTATTATTATGTTGTTGTCATAACATTATCATTTAGGTACAATAATACATTATCATCCCGGTATCATATGATTATATTATGATTACGAGATGATAATACAGTGATAACAACATGATAATTAATTTTTTTTGTAGAAAATCTTTCTTTATGCAGTGTTATGATAAATTATGATAATACAGTGATACTCATATGATAATCTGAGAATTTTTTTTATAAAAAATCATTTTTTATGCAGTGTTATGATAATCATATGATAATCAGATGCTGTTTTTTTGCAGAAAATCGTTTTTTGTGCAGAAAATCGTTTTTTTCATCATAATATTGTTTTTTCATGCAGATTTTCAGATCTAAAATTGAAAAAAAAAATCAAGAGTAATTTATTTATATCTGAATGTTAAAAAATCGCAATAATCGTCATGAATTAAAGAAAAGTTCGCTAAAATAAAAAAAATGAAAGAACAGTGGAGCGACGGTGGAGCGATGAAAAAAGGGCGGCGGAGCGATGAAGGAACGATAGAGAAGAAAGAAAAAAATGGAGAAGAAAAGAAGAAATAAAAAAGAAGAAAAAATTGACGAAGAACAGAAGAAGAAGAAGAAGAAGAAGAAGAAGAAGAAGAAGAAGAAGAAGAGAGAGAGAGGAGAGAGGAGAGAGGAGAGAGAAAGAAAAAAGAAAAAAATATAAAAATATGACAGTTGTCATATGGTTAGAGTAAAAATATATACTTAGTGTAAAAAATCAATAAAAAGTAGGTATAATCATAATATAAACATGCTTTAGAGTAAAAAAATAAAAGTATTAGAATGATGAGGTATTTTCTCTATCTTTTCCTTATTGAGGTAGGAAATCAAATTACTTTAAAAAATAGAGTATTATCCTAATTTTCTCAACAATTTAACAAAAATGCTAACTAGGCTCATTTATTATATTAGTACCTAAAAATTTAAAAACTTAATAAAAATGCTAATCCATTCTAAATCAACCCTAAACCAATTTGAACCGACCCATATCGACTACCAATTACTTCCGGCGGCCGCCACCACCTCCGACCAGCCCCTGTCTTTGGTCACCCTGAGGGCAGCAGCAAATTTTCCCTATTTTTAATGCAATACCGATTGTCAGGACTCAGTACTGCAAGCTGGATTTGACTAACTAGCTAGCATTTTCTCTTTTTATTTTTTAAAGCATGTATGAGATGATATAATTTTATTATATAAATTTCGTCTAACAAATTATTTAAAGATTAAAGTATAAAATTTAGAATATAAAAAAAGTAATAATTTTGATTTAAATATTATTGAAGATTAGCCAAATGTAGAAATAATATAATTGTAAAAATATGATCAACAAAGAAAACTAATTCTTTCTTAATTGAATTTTTTTAAATTTTCTTACCAAAGCTATTAATAACTGCATGATTGATATGGACAAATAAAATCATATGTGCTACTTTATTGGCTAGTCTAGGAATGTAAACAAGCTGAACCAAAACCGAATTATGTCAGTGTTATTATAATCTATAACAATTGTTTACTACTTGCTTTTACTGCTTCCTGCAATTTTCTTCAACTCATTTTGGCATTCTCTCTAAAAGTTAGGGATATGTAATTGTTATATTTTTATTTTATAAGACAATCTGGGAATACTAAAGAATCATATACATATCATTCGTATACTATAATTTTAATTCAAATAAAATAACTTATTAAAAATAAATATATTAAATTTAATAATTTAATTTATATTTAACGGCTTATATAAATATCACTACATGCTATAATTTCAATTTCAATAATTTATAATAGTTTATTTAAACCAAACTATTAGTATTTAATAATATAATTATTATATATAACGGGTCATATTAATATTATTCACGTGGCCGAATGCTAGTGCGTGTATTAGTGTATATATCAATGACGGAGGAAGGGGAGGCATGAGAGTGTTAAATGATTTCACTCTCGATCCTATACATATTAATTCTCTAGTATTTTTCAAAAATACTAGAAACTCAAACACATGGAAACCAAAGGTTAACTGAGAACTCTCTGTTTGCTCAATTCAGTATGTCACTCTAAGATTCTTTTTACAACTATGGCTCAGGTATAGTCCCAATCTTCTCATAATTCTGCTTCTGTCTTAATTTCTATTTCTTTTATTTACGTATATACGTATCTTTGGGTTTTATTTTCGAAAATTTTCTGGTTTGGTTTGATCTGATTAAGGGTTTTCTTTCATATTTGTCTCTGTTGTTGTTCCATGTACATAAAGTGTTTGCTTTTTCTTATTTTTCTGTCTGTTTAAGACCCTTCACTGTCTTAATATCAAAAATTAACTGAAAAGTGCTTACGATAAACTTTTTCGTGTTTTGTTTATAATAATCATAAAATCATTTTTTATGAGTATGTAAATCAAACTCTATGTTTGTGTTTTAAGTCCTAGGAATTCCACCTATGAGTGATATATTTGGAAGATAGTAGTTAATTTGATTAATATTTCTACCTTAAATTTGCAGAGCAATACCCGTCCCAAGAAAACGTCTGTTAATCATTCAAATTTAGATAGAATCAGTGACTTGCCGAGTCATATCATAGACGACATTCTAAGTTGTCTGCCGATTAAAGAAGCAGTGAAGACTAGCGTCTTGTCGAAGAAATGGATGTTGAAGTGGAGATATCTTCCCAAATTGGTATTTGACTCTACGTTTTATCAGACATCAATAGTACCCTCTACACCAAAACTTAGCATTGCTAAATTCTTTCTTAATATCTACAGAGTTCTATTACTTCATCGTGGACCCATCTTGAATTTTACTTTTCATGTTCCGTTGTCCAAAAACTATTCTGAGATTGACCGGGTGATGCTTTACTTGAGCGAGAAAGATGTTCACGAAATTTCCTTTGATATTGGAGAATATTTTTATGAAGACTGTAGAGTGCCACCATTTCTGTTCTCATGTGTGACATTGAGGCGCTTGACCTTGTCCTGGTGTAATTTCACACTTCCGTTGGCATTTCAAGGATTTGTTAACTTGATTTCCCTTACGTTTCAGTCGGTTGATGTTTCTACCAATGTGCTTGAAAATTTCATCTCCAAATGCCCATTACTCGAAAGACTTTCTATAAAAAGCTGTAACTATATTGATAACCTCTATATTGACATTCCCTGCCTCAAGTTCTTTGAGTTCTTTGGTTTTTTTCAGTCTCTTTGTTTTGAAAAACCCTGTCAGCATCTTTCAACAATTATATTTGATAATATCAAAGATGATGTGACTATTTTCTCTCACGACGCCAAAGCATCTGAACCAACCAAGCTTTTTGAATGTCTGCCTGCCGTCGAGCACTTGCGTCTAGGATTCGAATTTGTGGATGTAAGCAGATTATTTTTATTTACTTTGTATTGAGATTTGTCGATTTTATTGTGTTGATTTATTTGTGAAATTCTATGTTCTTACTTTGTGTTTCTTCATTTTCTTCAAGTACTTGATAGTCGGACCACTGCCGAGGAAACTTTCTCTTGGCTGTCTTAGAGTTCTTGAACTGCTTGATATATGTTTTCAGAGTACGGCTGAGGTCTCTGCTGTTCACTGTTTGATTTCGAGCGCTCCTAACTTAGAGAAGCTTGAGATTGGGGTAATTCTCTATTTGATCACTTGCAATGCAACTCGTGATTAATATTCTTCATCAAAACTAATGTTAGCTATGTTTTTTCTTAGTTTGTCGCACCTAGGGACGAAGCAACGTCTGCTTCTGAAGAAATCGATTACCTCTTAGATAATGAACTTCTAAAAGTAGAAGACGTGTTGGATAACGAACTGAAAAAGCTTCGAGTGGTGAAGATGAAGCTCCCAGACATAGAAATAATAGAAGCTGAACTGGAATTTGTAAAGTTTCTACTGGCTGAATCAGTCGTACTTGAAAAGATGTTTGTACAGCCGGGCAAAGGAACACTTGCCGAGGACGGACTGAAGATTTTGAAAGAGATAATTAGGTTCGAACGTTCATCAAAGAAAGCACAAATCTTATACTTAGAACCTGAGGACGATGATAAAGTTAGTAATGATGGTAGTGACTATAGTGATGAATCTGATGATAGTGAAGGTTAGGATGTTGATTACTTTATAAGGCCTGAAAAATCAAATCTGTTTTTCTGTCTTAGCAAAAACATGTACACTGTCATTTTACCTCTTATTCGTAATCTTTTATGCAGTCGGGCGGATTAAATCGTAATATATATTTTGATCACTTAAAGATTGTTGCAGCTGTTAATATGCATATCATGTTCGCAAGCAAATGAATATATAAAATCCTTCCTTCACATATATAATAGTTGGCTGCTTGTTTGATTGAAATAGTGTAAACTTTCTTGTAGTATACTAATGTTTTTAAGTCTAAACAATTATGGAGGTTCCATAAACACATACTCGCACCCTTTCCTCTGGTTTTCTGATATGTTTTCGAGATAGATTTTGAAGATTTCGAAAATGATCACCGTGAAAATTTATCATAATTTGAAGTAGTATTAATGTTTTTGGCTAAGGCTTAACTCATCTAGAGGCTTCTGTACTTTACATTTTTTTTCCGTAGGTCCTTATACTTCATTTTTGTATTATCTGGTCCTTTTACTTACCTATTTTCGATTTTCAGGTCCTTTTTGAGTTTTTTCCACTCCCTGTACTTACAATTTGTTTTTCCTCCAATCCCTTTACTTACAATCTTTTTTTCCTTCAGTCACACAAAAAGACAGGAAAAAACTCAAAAAGGACTTGAAAATAAAAAAAGATAAGTAGAGGGACAGATAATACAAAAATAAAATATAAGGACCTACGGAAAAACAAGTGTAAAGTGCAAGGACCTCTAGATAGGTTTGGCCTTTGGCTAACCATCTTCCTATATTTTGTTCGTTCAAACTTCCAATGCATTTCTGTGTCTGCTGTTTTTCCCATATTAAACTATTCTTTTCCATTAATGTCCCCTTTTTTAATTTTTATAATAATGTCCCAATTTCATCATTTCATTGTAATTCTAACAAGTTTTTTTTCTAATCAATTGAATTGTTTGAATCTATAAATTAACTCCGTAAATAGCAAAATCCATTTTCCAGAATTTCAAAATTTAATCTCTAATGTTAAAAGAAAATAAAAAATAATGTTAAAGTCTGATTTCAAATTCTCTAATTTTTCAATGGTTGAAGGAAAAAAAAATGAATTTGAAGTTAAAAACGACAAAAGGCCAAATAAAGCTTATAGGCATATATATATTTTTTTGATAATTGGGAAAGCGAAAACCTAGCAGTTTTGTGTCCAAAGTTTGATTTTTTTTTTTGGAAATTAAGACATTATTATAAAAATTAGAAGTTTTTATTAAAATTGCAACAGTGCCCAAATGTTTCAATTTATTTGCTATTAGACCTACTTTAAATACCCTGACTGCTATATAATTAGAATTAGAAATTTGTTATAAGCCGCCAAAAAAAGTTAAAGCATTAGGGGAAGGAAGAAAAAACAATCTATGGTAAGTCATTTGTTCTTTTTGTTTTTGTTAGAGCATCCCCAATGATATTTTTTAAAATAAAGAGCATCTTTTGTAAAATAAAGAGCATCTTAAAGATAAAGAGTGATATTTAAAATTTTACTCAAATGGACTCTTTTTTTTTTTTGAGAAATAAGGATTGGATTAATAGAAAATTAAGCTGAAATCAGCCATTACAATATGAGAGATATCAGATGGAACAGACTCCATCCAAATATGTTCACTGCAATTCTCAACTAAAGCCTTTCTAGCTAACATGTGGGCGACCCTGTTTACATTCCTGCTAACAAAGTGATAACCCAAACATTGATTATTATTGCTGAGAAGGGAACAATCTGCAGCTAACAAAGCAACCTCATTCCAAATATTAATTGCCTCTCTAATATTAAATTTTATTTTATTTTGTTTTCATAAAAATATATTAATAAAATATTAAATATTAATAAAATAATTTTTTTTATTTAATTTTTTATTCATTTATTTATTCAGATTTTTTACTAAAAGTAAAAATAACCATCTTATTTTTTAAAATTTAAAATTTTACTATTTGAAAAATGAAGTAAAGAGTGAAAATGACTCTCTACATGTGGAGAGTCAATTTCACTCTCTACTCTAAATATAAAGAATAGAGAGTTCATTGGACTCCTAATTTATTGTCAAACTCTTTAATTTAAAGAGTTTGACAATTTTAAAGAGTTCATTGGGGATGCTCTTAGAGTTTAGGGTATATGTTGGGTTTATAAAATAAGGGCGGAATGGAATAGCTATTCCGTAATGGAATGATTATTCTTTGCTTTATTTCATGAAATAGTTATTCTATTGAATTGCTACGTAAGGTATATTTTAATATGACGAGTTTACTTTATTATGATTTTGGTGTTCAGGATAATCATCCGACCGAAGAGCTTGAGAACATCCCGGAAACTGATATCATCAGTAACTTGCCGAGTCACGTCATAGATAATATTCTAATTTTTCTGCCGATTCATGAAGCAGTGAGAACCTGTACACTTTCCAAGAAATGGAGGTTCAGCTGGATGTATCTTCCCAAGTTGGTATTTGATGATACTTTCTATCAGAAATCAGTATTACCTTGTGCTCCACAACCTGCTATTACCACATTATTTTTTCTTAATGTCTTTAGAGTTCTATTACTTCACCAAGGACCCCTCTTGGATTTTACTTTTGATGTTTCATTGTTAGAAGACTATCCTGAGATTGACCACTTGATGCTTTACCTGAGCAAGAAAGGCGTTCAGCGAATTTTCTTTGGTTTTGGAAGAAATTTTACTGAAGACCAAAGGTTTCCATTGTATTTGTTCTCGTGTGTGAATTTGAGGCGCTTGACCTTGTCCGGGTGTTCTTTCACAGTTCCTGCATTGGCATTTCAAGGATTTGTTAAATTGATTTTTCTTGAGTTATGTGAGGTTTGGTTTAATACCAATGAATTTGAAACTTTCATCTCGAAATGCCCTTTACTTGAAACACTTTCTATAAAATGGTGTAAAAAAATTCAAAACCTGAATATTGACATTCCTCATCTTAAGTTCTTTTATGTCAAGGGTGTGCGTCGCTCGTTTTGTTTTAGAAAACCTTGTCAGCATCTTTCAATTGTTATCTTTGATGGATATATTCATGAAGACGAGGCCTCTAAACCAACCGAGTTTTTTGAATGTCTGCCTGTTGTTGAGCACCTGCGTCTCAGTTTTAACTTTGTGGGGGTAAGCCAGCTACTTTTGTTTACTTCATATGAATATTTGCCAAATTTTCTGTTGTTGATTTACAAGTCAAATTCTACATTCTTACGTTGTTGTCCTACATTTTCTTCAAGAACTGGCCAAGGAAACTTTCGGTTCCTCTCGACTGTCTTAGAATTCTTGAGCTGCATTATATATGTTTGAGGTGTACGACTACGATCTCTGCTGTTCTTTGCTTGATTGTGAGCGCTCCTAACTTAGAGAAGCTTGATATTATGGTAATTCCAATATGTTCACTTGCTTTGTACCTCATGTTTCCCATCAAAACTAATGTTTGATGTATTTTATATTAGGCTCATTCTTTTAGGAGATCGGGTAAGCATCTTGATCGGGAGCTCTTAGAAGTCCAGGACCTGCTAGATAATGCACTGAAAAGGATTCGAGTGGTGAAGATGAAGCTCTCAAATAAAAGAGGACGGATTTCTGAATTGAGATTGATAAAGTTTCTATTGGCTGAATCAGTAGAACTAGAAAAGATGTTTATACAGCCTGCCAAAGGAACAGTTGCTAAGCAAGGACTCAAGATTTTGAAAAAGATAATTCGATTTCGACGCTCATCAAAGAAGCTAGAAATTGTATACTTAGATCCCTAGGATGATGCTAAAGCTGGTAGTAATGGTAGTGATGATATTGAAGGTTTAGGATATTGATTAGGCCTGAAAATCAAGTCCTTTTTCATGTCTTAGTAAAAACATGGAATTCAGTTTGCTGTTTTACCCTTGATTCATAATCTTTTGTGCTGTCTGGTTGATTTAATCATAATTTATTCTTCGATCACTTCAAGATTGGTGGAGCTGTTAATAGCAGTTCTAAACTCATAATGCATAAGCATGCAGATGATGTCTTAATGCACATAATAGTTGGCTTCATAGATTAAAATCGTTGTATTGTTCTTGGAGTACCAATGCTTTGAAGTGTAAACACACCTTTTGTTCCGGTTTTCGAGATGCTTATTAGTTCGTTGAATTAATCCAAATCCGCTGTCTGATTGCAATGTCAATACTGATGATTTATATAGATTCTTAAGTGACAATCCTATAAGGTTTATTTAAATGTTAATTTGTTCTCATTAAGGTTTGTTCATGGGAATACTGTTTGTGATTATTGGGGAAGTTTCATTGTCCTATAAATTTGCATACTTTGGTCAATTAATCACAAATAATTTTATTATCAATTTGGTCAGAAGTTTATTGTTCAGAGACTGTCATTTTCAAATGTATAAATTGTTAGTTGTTAGTTTCGATTTGGCAGCTTTCGTATAGTTTCATTGCGTGTTTTTAATTTGTATCGTAAATGACTGAGCTGTTATTCAGAACTGGCGGTTCACGGTTTCCACTGAAATGCATACGATTAATATTTATACAGAATCGACAAATTTTATAAGTAAATTAATTTCGATAGTAATTGATCAACGATTGCAATTTAAGGAACACATTGCCTTTTTAAGTTGTTTAATTTGCTAATGTGTTGATCTGGAATTGAAAGTTTGCATAGCATAGCATTTGTGCCAACTGATACTTTTAGTGCAATACTAATTGCTGGTACTGCAAGTTGCATTTAACAAATTAGCTGCCAGTTAACTAATTGGTCAGAAATTTATCTATTATTTAAAGCATGAATAAGATTTTTTAATACCACCTTAACATGAATAAGATGATTTAATTTTATTATATAAATTTGGTCTACAAATTATTTAGGCTAAACTATAAAATTAGAATGTATAATAGTATGGGTCGTAATTGTCTCGGCAGCTTCTCACTGACCATTGGATCAGACTCTATTTTCGGAGCAGAGCTTAAGAGTCTTATCTACTGGATTAACCACAATAACTGGATTAACCATCTTACTCAGATTAGTCATTTTCATACCTTTAAACACGTATCTTTCTTTCGTACTCTTGCAACAATATGTTGATTTTACCATCGAAAATTAATTTTTAAAAGTCATATATACGAAACTATGAAACAAAATAAAATTACAAATTAATTCATTGTAATTTGCAAATTCATCATAAAAGTAATGAAACACATCAAATTGTATAATTATTGAAATTGAGTTTAGATTAATATTATTTTTTAGGTTAATTATAAGTTTATTGATAACTCGTATATAAATATAATGTCCAAGTGTATGTTGTAGAGATGCACTTTTTTGGTTAAATTAATTTGCTTGTTATTTCTCAAGCAAAAAGTTCTACGGATTTAGCTTAAATAAATGACATATAACATTCAATGCCATAATTTCGTAATCAATGAAAAGTCTTTTAACTCTAATATTCTTATTGTGTTAGGGATGATTTTTTTCTTCTAAAATATAAAACATAAGTTCGTAAAAAATCTAAAATATTATGTTACTCCAAGAGACATACTACTTATCCATTGAATTTGTAATTGTGTTTTAGGTGATATTAAATTCTTTTTTATAATCAAAATAGGAATAGGAGTATTTTAATTAGAGTATTTATTGGATTAGAAAATATCTTATGAGTTGAATTAGGATTATCAGTTGTACCAATTAATTATATTAATAGTTAAAATAATATTAAGAACACTAATCTAAAAGTGCCTGACCCTTCATCCGTACATTTATATATACTAGTTTTACATTACGTGCTACGCACGTGGCTCGTAACGTAACTCGTCAATGTATTTTATATGTTATTAAATTATTAATATGAAATTAGTTAGAGTTTTTATTAGATTTAAAGAAAATTATGAGTTAATTAGACTAAGACTGTTATTTATATTGATCAATTATACTAACAATTAAAGTAGTAGTAAGTAATGTTAATTAATTGATTCATTAAACATACCCTACATAATAATATAAAAGAAACTGATATTTAATATAAAGAATAAATTTTTATTTTATTATTTATTGATAAACATAAAATTTCAATAAATAAAAAAATTAAACCACATTCATTTTCGTATTATATTCAGCAACATAATATAAATAGTTAGCAACATACATTATTAATGAATCAACATACAATTTGTACAATCTAAAAAACATAAACTATACTAATGATCTTTTTGTACGAAATTAAGATACAACAAAATTTACTTAGTTAAGTTTATTTATGATTTTCGGAAAGTTGTTATAGATTTTATCAAATAATAGTAAAATACTAATTTAGTGGAAGTATTTCACTTTAGTTAACATTCTTAATCAATTATCTTAATAAACAAAGTAGTAGTTCATTAGGATTAGTAGCCTATATTAACTGTATTAGGAATAGTTTAAATTCAATTAGTATTCTACATTAATTATAGTTAATCAAATAATAAAAAAGAGAATATCAAGGGCATTAGCGTAAAAGTGTCTGTCCCCCCCCATCCGTGCTTTTATATATAGTATACTAGTTTTTCGCCACGTGCTACGCACGTGAGCGATATTTATATGACCCGTTATTTAAATTTAATATAAATTAGTATAGTAAATATACAATTTATTTCAAATACATTATTATAAACTATTTTCAATAAAGTTAGATAAATATAGTTTTAAGTTAAGATTTTTTTATCTAAGATGAAATAATAACATTAGCTAATAGCATTAATAAATATTAGCTAAAATAATAAAATTATAATTATATGACTCGTTGTTTTAAATTAACATTATAACACGGGATTTCAACAACAATTTTGAAATTTGCATTGAACATTATATATTCTCCAAAAACAAAAATAAAATAACCCAAAAATATCAATTAATTACAATACAACGATCAATTAACAATATAGTACATGCAATTGAGCTAATTAATTTATATCATAATGCTCAAAATATAATCGAAATTGATTGTTTTAATAGAAATAAGTTATAAATTGAATGCGCATCTTTTTAAAATGTCCGGTGGTGATAGCGCCGCACATAGACGACAAATGTAGTGTTAATAATGTTATTAGTTAATTAGCAGTCCGACAACCAGGATTCAGGCAACTATACTATAAAGCTATTTCATGAATAGCAGCATTAACTACAATGTTAGCTTAATCATCTACTAATATTACAAATAAGTTGGACATGTTACGAAGCCTATCGGCAATTACTACATTTGGAATATGAAAGCCACTCCACAATTGAGATTTTAAAAATCTAATTGAAAAAAAAGAAAGAAACAAGAACAGCAAAATATACTTGTAAATCAACTATTATGCTGCAGATAATTGACCATTCTCCTCGTTATGCTGCTTGGCTTGCCATATCTCTGGTTCTTCTAAGAGCTGAGAATCATCTGCTTTTTGACCAAGACAAAACAAAAATTACATTTAAATTAACAATATAATGAATTATGAATATCTCGTAATTTAAGTATGTTTCCGAAGTCCAATATCATTAACAAATCTAATTTTGACCCGTTGCACCATCACTGTTCTTATTATCATTATTTGATAGCTTTGCATGCATAGCCTCCACCAGTTCAACAAGCCCAATTCAATCTCTTCCATCAACAACCCAACTATTCTCTTATATAGTAGAATTGATTTTTTTTTAATAGTAGTTTAATTTGAATAAAATTTGTACAACATAGCAGAAGAATTGGCATCAAAGTAAAAATACATGATAATTGATTTTCTTTTAGGTCATGTTTGGTTCATGGAATCGAATAATAGGGAATAGAATAGCTATTTCATGTGGAATGAAATAGTTATTCTTTACTTTTTAAGAGAAATAGTTATTCTATAATAAAAACATGGAACAACAATTTCATGGAGTTAACAAAAGTGAAGCATATCTATTCAATACGGAATAGCAATTTTATTCCGGACCTATTACATAAACCAAACACAGCTTTAGTAATAGTTTATTTTGAATTAAATTTAAACTCTTAATTAATTGATAATATTTTTATTTTGTATTTAAATTACATCTCCATTCGCTTTATATTTTTTAATATCAATTATTGTTTTTTTGGTAATTAACTAATTAAATCTTTAAGAATTACGTTTGTTTTTAACTATTTTAATTACTGCTTTATCATTAAAGGAGTGGCATAGTTGTTTTAGACTTTTACCTAATTTCAACTTGTTCTATTTAAATCAAATTCATATTCTTTCTTTAGTTTCAGCCTTTTTCTCATATTAAATGGCCCATATTCTATACAGTTCAACCAAAATGAAACTCATATTTGCATGTAATCCGATTATCTTATTTTTAGAGAGTTTGCAGTTAATTATGGTTTATTTTTATTTTAATATTATAATTATTTTTTATTTTTATACCCTTAATGAAACCTAATATCGTAATTTTGCCTGTCCCCCCCCCCCTTCGCTCTTATATCCGATTATCTTATTTTTAGAGAGTTTGCAGTTAATTATGGTTTATTTTTATTTTTATTTTAATATTATAATTATTTTTTATTTTTATACCCTTAATGAAACCTAATATCGTAATTTTGCCTGTCCCCCCCCCCCCCCCTTCGCTCTTATAGTATAGTTATAGATAGATAGATTATAAATTAATGATTTTGATTTAAAATATTATTAAAGATAAGCCAAATGTAGAAATTATTGAATTATATAAACATGATCAATAAAGAAAATTAAATCCTTTTTAATTAAAAAAATTAAATTTTCTTATCAAAGTTATTGATAGACAAATAAAATCACGTGTGTTAATCTTATTGGCTAGTAAGGATGTAAATTTGGCAAGCCAAAACTGAATTACGTGAAGTTCGAATGTTATATATTAGACGGCACATTAAGTGGGAACTCTCAGTTTGCTGAATTCAGTATCTCACTCTAACTTAGCTTCTTCTTACAACTACGGTAAGGTAAAGTGCCAATCATGTTTGTTTGGGTTTTTCCTTTGAAAATTGTATGGTTCGGTTTGATCTGATTTAATTTAAGGGTTTTCTTTCGTTTTAGTGTGTGTTGTTGTTGCATGTACTTGTTTGCTTTTTTCTTATTTTTGTGCTATTTTTCTAGAATATGTACTTCTTTTTAGTTTTAATATTAGAAAACTTGATTATTTCTACGTTCTAATTTGTTTGCCGATTCATGAAGCAGTAAAAACCAGTGTCTTGTCAAATAAGTAGCGGTTCAAGTGGACATATCATCTTAAATTAGTACACCCCCGGCTATAAAAAGATAGGTCAAGTTTGATTTATGCAGTAATTAAGAAATACAAGTTAGAATAGTTATATTTAATTAACTTTCTATTATATCCATAATGACAGAGGAAGTATTTGACTATACTGCAAAGCCTAGCATTACTAAACTCTTTTTTAATATCTGAAACATTAATAGAAAAAACCTCGTAAAGGAGAACACAAATATCACAGTGAGCTATTACCATATCTTAAATGTATTATATTTTGATATATTTCTATATCTCATGTGATTTTATTTCGCAATTGATTTGAGTCTGTCACTCGAGACTTAACCAGGAACTTCTGCTCAGGGAATTCAGTCTGTCTCTCTAAGCTTCTTCTTACTTTATCTGCTGATTTACAATTATGCCTAAGGTATCATGCAACTCAAATTATAAGTTTGTGTTTTAAGTCCTTCATCTGATAATTTACTTGCATCATCAATAAACAACATGCACTGCTAACCAAATTTATTACTCTCAATACTCTTAGGAAATAAGAGTAAAAGGGCTCTCATCTTTGATTGATACACTTGGAAGTATATTCAATTTGCAGAGCAATACTCGTCCCAACACAATGTCGGTTCATCATTCAAATTTAGATAGAATCAGTGACTTACCAGAAGATGTCCTTCAGAATATACTCATGTGGTTGCCAATTCGAGATGCAGTAAGAACTAGTATCTTGTCAAGTAAATGGAGGAACAAATGGGCAGATGTTCCTCAACTTCTATTCGACACTACTTTTACTGCGATAAGTCAGGAAACGCAAACTAATAAACATCTCATTACCATATATGAAGTATTATTGCTTCACTCTGGACCAATTCATACATTCGATCTCTCCTTTCCTGGATTGAAAAGTTGTCCTGAGATTGACCGATTCATTCTTTTCCTGTCTAGAAAAGGTCTTCAAGATATCAAACTTTGCATCTCAAGTGGATACCCCCACAAATTGCCTTCGTACCTTTTTTCATGTTTGCAACTAAAATATCTGTGTCTGAGTTTGTGTATACTCACACCTCCAACTACATTCCAAGGATTTCGTACACTCATTCGTTTAGAACTTCTGAATGTCCAACTTCCTTCAAACTTTAAAAACTTTATCTGCAATTGTTGGTCACTCGAAGAGCTGATGTTGGATGACTGCTCAGATATCTCTTGCCTTGAGATCAGCTGTCCTAAACTAAAACTTCTTTATTTTAAAGGTTCTTACCAAACTTTGCGCTTAAGAAATATGCCTCATCTTGCGACAGTGTCAATTTATGTGACTGAAGCTAAATCTGAGGGATTGAAAATACCTGATTTAATTCAGGTACTACAGCTACATAATTTACCTGCAGTGAAGTACCTGAGTGTGGATTATTATTTTCTTAAGGTAATTCATCATTTCATTCGTTATGTTCTTTCCTTTATCGTACAACATTTTGAAATCCTTATTTGGTTCTTGGTGCAAGAACATGGTCGTTCATGACGCATTGAAGAGGCATCCAACTGCTTTGAAGCACTTGAAAACTATTAGAACTTTTTATGTTTCCTTTGCTATATTGGAGGAAGTCACATCTGTTTTTCACTTGCTTAGAAGCTCTCCTAACTTGCAAAACCTTCAAATTCAGGTATTTACAGAGATTGAAGCCTTTTGATATGCCTTTTTGCCTTCAGTAAGCTTGTATGTCTTATATATCAAACAACTTTATTGGTTTTATTCTTCTCTTTAGTTTCATCCAGAAGCTGTTGAACCTTCTGAACTCTTAGAGGCTGAAGACTTCTTAAAAGCTGAAGGGCAGTCTGATTACTCCTTAAACCATCTTCAGGGAGTGAAGTTGCAAAATTTTAACAGTAGCAGGCCGGAAATAGAGTTTGTCAAGTTTCTGTTAGCCAAATCACCTGTTCTCGGGACAATATCTTTGCAGCCACATTCAGGGATGTCCAATGACGAACAACTTGCAATACTGAAGGAGATTATTCAATTCCGCCGTACATCACCTAATGCACATATCATTTGTGAGGAATTTGTTGAAGATCTAGTAGGCTGATGATGTAGTAGTTAGCATGTGAATGCATATGTGGTTAGAATTATCACCAAAACTAAGTATGTTAGGTCCTCATTTGATAGAACCCGGTTTGTTTGCGTTACTGCTTTATAGTATGTGTTTTCATGTGTAACATTGAGACGCTTGACCTTGTCCACTTGTACTTTCACAAGATTTGTTAAATTTATTTCTTTTTCATTTGATTGGGTTTGTTATACTACCTATGTGTTTCAAACTTTCATCCAAATGCCCGTTACTTGAAAGACTTACTAATTAAAGTTGTACCAATATTGATATTCTCCATATTTACATTCCTTATTTTAAATACTGTACTTTCACTTCTCAGGTTCTTTTAAGCTGTCTATTTTGTTTTAGAAAAACTAGCCAGCATCTTTCAACACTTATAATTGACAATGCCCCAACTGATCACATAGATATTTCTGCACCTGAGACCTCTGAACCGACCGGACTTTTCTAATGTCCGTAAATCATTGAGCGCTCACATCTCGGGTATCAGTTTGTGGATGTAAGACCTTTTTTTAATGCATTTTCTTCAAGTAGCTGGTTGAAGGAATATTGCCCATAAAAGTTTTGGTTACTCTTAGCTGTCTTAGAGTTCTTGAACTGCCGGATATATGTTTTGGGTGTCACAATCAAGTAATTACCATCCTTTACTTGATTGTGAACTCTGCTACCTCAAAGAAGCGGGAGATTGGAGTAATTTTCTATTTGTTCACTTACTTTGTATGTCATGTTTCATATTTTCTATCTAATGTTTGCTTTGTTTTTCTCTTAGTCTGTTCCAACTTCAGATGAAATAAACCTCTTAGATAATGCACTGAAAAAGCCGCGTATGGCGAAGATGCACACGAAAGAAGTAGAACCTGAACTGGAATTTAAATGATATTGAAAATGAATGTTGTTTTTGATATAGTAATGAAGCCGAGGATGTTAATTACGCCTGATAACTTTCTTATAGATTCTTGCTGTTTCTTCATTTTCCAATGCTCAGTGTCAAAATTGAATATTAATGCTCAACTCGACATTAGAGAAGATTTCAACTCCATATTTTTAGAAAATGCTCTGATTCTTGAAATACCTTTAAATTATTTTGACTTATCGTTTTCCAATAATTAACTACCCTGTATTTGTTTGTTCACACTTCCAAAGCATTTCACTCTCATATTAATTTTTTTTTGTATTTCATTAATTTCACCTTTTCAACTCACTGCATTCCATTTCCATCAAATTACTGTGAATGCCCTATATAATTAGAGTTAGAAATTTGTTATAAACAGCCACAAAAAGAAAAAAAAAGTTAAACCAGCAGGGGAAGGAAGGAAAAAAAAGAAAAGAAAATTATGGTAAGTAATTCACTCTTTTTTATTTGTTAGAGTTTAGTATTCTGTATTTTAGAAACTTAAAATATTTATAATCTTTTAGGAAGTGTGTAATGTAAGTCTTAAACTGACGAGCTCACTTTATTATGTGCCTATCTCTGCATTGATTATGATCTACAGGATATAATCAGCAACTTGCCGAGCGACATCATAGATAATATTCTAATTTTTTTCCCGATTCATGAGGCAGCGAAGACTAGTATCTTGGCAATGAAGTGGAGGTTCAAGTGGAGATATCTTTCCAAATTAGTATTTGACAGTACGTTTTATGAGAGATCCATATTACCATCTACTCCTACTACACAACCAAATATTTCTACACTCTTCCTTAATATCTTTAGAGTTTTATTACTTCACCATGGACCCATCTTCAAGTTTACTTTTTATGTTCCATTGTTAAAAAATTGTCCCGAGATTAACCAGTTGTTTCTTTACCTGATCGAGAAAGATGTTCGAGAAATTTCCTTTTACATTGAAAGTAGACCTACATTCTTTAGATTGCCATTATTTATGCCCTCATGTGTGACATTGAGGCGTTTGACCTTGTCCACATGTTCAATCATAGTTAAATTGGCATTTCAAGGATTTGTTAATTTGATTTCTCTCAAGCTTCAGCAGGTTTATTTTGAAGCCAATATATTTGAAACTTTCATCTCCAAATGCCCATTACTTGAAGCACTTACTGTAAAAAAATGTTCCAATATTGGTAACCTCGATATTAACCTTCCTTATCTTAAGTTCTTTTACTTTGATGGTTCTTGTAAGACTATTTGCTTTGGAAAAATTAGCCAATGTCTTTCAACAGTTATATTTGATGGATACTTCAACTGTGCCGACACCTCTGCGATGACCAAACTTTTCGAATGTCTTCCTACTGTCGAGCACCTGTGTCTTGGATATTGCTTTTTTAAGGTAAGCCAGTTATTTTCTTGAAACTTTGTATAGGGATCTGCTAATTTTCTAGTGCTGATTTAATTGGCATATTCCACTTTCTTACTCTATGTTCTTGCATTTGTTTCAAGTGCGTGGTTGGAAAATTGCGGAGGAAACTTTATCTTGGCTGTCTTAGAATTCTTGAACTGCCTGAAATAAGTTTCAGGCATGCGGCTGAGAGCTCCACTGTTCTTACCTTGATTATGAGTTCTCATAACTTAGAGAAGCTAGAGATTTGGGTAATTTTCTATTCATTCACTTGCTTTATAATTTGTCTGTCATGTTACATATTTCCAATCAAAAACTGACGTTTGATGTGTTTTTCTCTTAGTTTGGTGCATATACAGATGAAATGCCACTTCTAATTGATCAAGAAATTTTAAAAATTCAAGACCTCGTAGACAATGCACTGAAAAAGCTCCGAGTGGTGAAGATGAGCCTCCCACAAAGTAAAGAAGTGAAACCTGAACTGAAATTTATTGAGTTTATTTTGGCTAAATCAGTAGAACTAGAAAAGATGCTTATAGAGCCTGGCAACAGAACAGTTGCTGAGGAACGACTCCAGATTTTGATCGAGATTACTCGATTTGAACGTTCATCAAAAAAAGCAAAAATATTATTCTTAGACCCTGATCCTATTGATTCTGATTATGACGATTATGTTGGTTGTGAATACTTATAATAGTTATCTTTGGATGTTTATTACTAAATGGTTACTCTTCATCATTATATCTCATCAAGATTGTTTGGGTTTTTTCCCATTTAATTGCCCCCTAAATATATAATTCCCAAATGGTGCCCCATCATTGAATCCGCAAGTATGACTTGCGGATTCATAATGAATCCGCAAGTCATACTTGCGGATTCAATAGCTATCCCTTAATCACCTTGTTAAGGGTGATTAAGGGATGGTTACCAATCATTGGGAGACAACTTTTGTCTCCCAATGATTGGTGTAATCATTAGGTTAATGATTGGGCATTCAATGCCCAATCATTAACCTAAACTTTTAAAAAAAAAAAATTAATAAAATTCCACTTTAATATATATCTAATAATTAACAATTAAATTTGTAATAAATCAAAAAAATAATATTATTTTAAGATTTGAAATAAATCAATATTTGTACCAACGCTAATTTTTATACTATACTGATTTATTATTTAATGTTGGTAAAATGGTAGGTATTATAATTGTTAAAATTGATATTAAATAAAAATTGCTGATAAGTTTTTTAAACCTATTATAATTTAGAAAAATGTAATAAATTAAAGAATTTAGTATAATTATAAAAATTAATAGTATTTATTAAAATGTTAGGGATTAGTCAAATTTAGGAGAATGTTATAAATTTTTTTATTTTATTTAACTTTTAAAAAATGTTAGAGAACTGTAATTGTTAAAATTGAAGTTAATTATATGTTTTTAGTAAAATGCTAGAAATTCATAATTGTTATAATTATTTATTGTAAGTAAAATGTCGTTAAAAATGATATGCATTTGAAATTGCTATAATTTGTGCACAAATACTAAAAATAGAGATTTTAATTTTTTTTAACAAAATTTGTAGTCGACACAATATATCGTTTCAGATATGGTATGATGGGCAAATTCTGAACTCCCCCCGTGGAGCAGAATATCACGGTGGTTCAAAATCGGCCCGATTTCGTGATTAGTTTTGTTGTATTTTGTACCAAAATTGTAAACAATTTTAAAAGGCCAAATCACTTAAAAATCCCTCACCTTTAAATAAATTTTGAAAAACATACAATTAATATATGCTAGACGTGGAGAATGTTTTTAAAATTTTTCCAAATGAAAAAAACGTCAATTTAATATTTCAGGATACAATTGAAACATAAAAATGCAAAATAGGGTAAAATTGACAAATTTTACAATTTTAAAATAATATTGTTTTTTTTGATTTATTATAAATATTAAAATTTATATTTAATTTTAATATTTTTTTTTAATTTTCAATTATTAGATATATATTAAAATAGATTTTTATTAAAATTAATTTTTTTTTTAATAATATAGGTTAATGATTGGGCATTGAATACCCAATCATTAACCTAATGATTACACCAATCATTGGGAGACAAAAGTTGTCTCCCAATGATTGGTAACCATCCCTTAATCACCCTTAACAAGGTGATTAAGGGATAGCTATTGAATCCGCAAGTATGACTTGCGGATTCATTATGAATCCGCAAGTCATACTTGCGGATTCAATGATGGGGCACCATTTGGGAATTATATATTTAGGGGGCAATTAAATGGGAAAAAACCCAAGATTGTTTAATGGCAGTCTTCAAGAACAAGAATGTTAATTTGAGTTTTGAAATAGAAATCATTTTGCACAAACAGATTCTGCCTGCAACTAATTCAATTATGTACGCATTCCCATAGTAATTGCTTATTCAATAGTATAATGTATTTATCATATGTTTTTAGGCCTAAACAACTAAATTGCTAGTCTTTGTGAAACTAGCATGAGCTTTAGCATGAACGTGGTTAAAGCTTGAATAAGACCACATTTTGTGGAACTATAAGATGATATCCTTAGCTTGAAACTCTTTTGTATGGTTGTATGTCTCTTAATTTATCTATCAATAACTATTTTATATTTTTAAATTTTTTTAGTATCATTTTTTCAAGCGTTGGTAAATATATTTAAGTCTAATTTGAAGTTGACATAGGGTAATGTTAGTAGGATACAATCTCTGCACATTAACTTATAACAATGCGTTGCATCAACTCTGAACGAATTATGGATAGATTTAACAAATATCAGAAAAATGATAAATTTAATATATTTTTAAAAATATAACTGTGAGTACATAAATCTATCTTGCCTCTTTTATTTTATTTCTTACATATTTATAGTCTCTTTTTTTTTTTATACAGGAGAAGAAGGCAAGAGACTAAAAAACTATAAATTAATAGACCTATAATAAAAAAAACTCCATACATCTTCCCATAAAAACTCTCCCTTTCTGATTATCAAAAACAAAACTCCCTATAAATCATGCATAAGCCACAGAATCACACGCAGAGATCACGAGAAATAGACTTAACTAAACTATCATCGCTGCACGAGCGATCCGCAGCAAAATTCGCTACTATAGATGCTATAAATAATAACCAAAAATTGTTTGACTTTCTTGTTTTAATAAATACTGCCTTTGTGCCGTAGAGATAGAGAAAATGGCTACTTTTTTTATCGCACAAAAATAAAAAAAGTAGTGTTAGTTAAATATAAAATTATTAAAATATTTTTGTAATTGATTTATAGTTTCAAACTTTCAATAAATGACTTTATACATATGAAATTTTATTGAACAATAATTATGTAGTGGCTTTGGTTTTTGTAAACCATTAATTTATATTGATTTTTAATGATAAATGGCTTAATTTCCTGAAAAAAAATTTCCATTCATATTCCGGTATCTCCCTTCTTATGGGGATGGGCATTCCTCACAACCAACCGAGGCCAATTCGGTTTCCAAAGTCGGGAATACACAGGCCCACGGCCCATTAGAAGGCACAGTTAAATCCTCTATGCATTTCATTTCAGTCTGCAACCAGCAACTTGTGCTTACTGAATTCAGTCCGTCCCTCTTACTTTATCGGGTGATTTACGAATTGCAACTATGGCCATGGTATTCATGATAATCTTCTATTTATTTATTTACGCATGTTTGGGTTTTTTATTTGCAAATTTGTTGGTTTGGTTTGATCTGATTAAAGGGTTTTATTTCAGTTTTGCCTCTGTGTTTATGTTTTTGTGTGTTGATGTTTTTGTGTAAGTTTTTAGTCTTATTCCTTCCTAAGGGCATCTCCAACCCAAAACCTATTTAAGTTTCAATTTACCCACTTTTAGGTTTGCTACAGTGTTTTTACTCAAACCCATTACCCCATTTTTCACACCAAAAGAATATTCTCTATATATTCTCTTTTATATTTAATACTATTATATTTAACCATTTACCATTTCACATCTATATTTATATTTTAAACACATACATCCTCATCTATTCATTTATTTAATAATACTTAAATAATATTAAATTAAATATTAATTTTTTTAATATTATTTAATGTCCAATTATAAAAAATAAAACAAATAATAATTGAAATTGAAACAATAAAATTATAATTATAATAACACATTATATTTAAATATTAATAATAAATAACACATTACATTCAAATATAATAATAAAACTACAATTGAAACAATCTTCTTCATGCCTCCGCATTAGTATATTATTAATTAAATAATTTTAATTTTAATGTTTAATGTTGTTTATTAACTATTATTTTAATTTCCGTTCTACGATTAGTTTAATTATAATATTTATCTACCCGCTTTAATGTTTAATGTAATGAAATGTTTATGTTTAATGTAATGTAATTTTTATGTTTAAATAAAAAATATGTTGTTTAAATTTTATGTATTTAATTTAAATAATTTAATTTATTTATTTTATTTTTACCAATAAAAATAATTTGGATTACATTATTAAAAATTTAATTGGTATTTAATGAAAAGTTGTACCAAAATGAATATTTACAAAGTTAGCTATATAAATTGTAATTAAAAAGTAAATATCCAATTAACCAAAAATGGGTTTGTGTGAATAGTGCATACCAAGAAGTGGGTTGTTACTATTCACAAACAAAGAAATGGGGTGGGAAGTAGGTATGGGTTGGAGTTGAAAAACAAGACCCAAACCCAAAAATAGGTATGGGTTGGAGATGGTCTAAGTAACTAAAAAGTGCTTACAAGATATATATTACCCTGTTTAGTTTACAATTACAATATTCATGAAATCATTGTTTCTGGGTATATGCTAATCAAATTATATGTTTATGTTTTAAGTCCTTCATCTCATCATATTTACTGATTGGAATAAAAGGATTTCCATTTTCGTTTGGAAATTTCAATAAATTTCTACCTTCAATTTGCAGCGCAATACCCGTCCCAGGAAAATGTCCGTTCATCATTCAGACTTAGATAGAATCAGTGACTTGCCAGAAAATGTCCTTGAGAAAGTAGTGATGTGTTTGCCAATTCGAGATGCTGTAAGAACTAGTATCTTGTCAAAAAAATGGAGGAACAAATGGGCAGAAGCTCCTCAGCTTATATTCGACACTACTTTTGCCCCGATAGTTCACCCATCATCACAAATTAAGACACTTCTCATGACCATATATGAAGTGTTATTACTTCACTCTGGACCAGTTCATAAATTCACTCTCTCCTTTCCTGGATTGAAAAGTTGTCCTGAGATTGACCGGTTGATTCTTTTTCTGTCTAGAAAAGGTGTTTAAGATTTCAAACTTTGCATCTCAACTGGTTACACCCACAAATTGCCGTCATACCTCTTTTCATGTTCGGATCTAAAATATCTGTGTCTAAGTTTGTGTATATTCACACCTCCACCCACATTCAAAGGATTTAGCTCACTCGTTAGTCTAAAGCTTCAGGAAGTTCTGTTTCCTCCGAGCTTTAAGGATTTTATCTTCAGCTGTTCGTTACTTGAAGAACTAATGTTGGATTGCTGCACAAATATCTCTTGCCTTGAGATCAATTGTCCTAAACTCAAACTCCTTTATTATATTGGTTCTTACCAAACTTTGTGCTTTAAAAATACGCCTCTTCTTGCAACGGTGACAATTTATGAGATTAGAGCTCGATATCCAAAATCCAAAGGAAAGTTGATACCTGATTTAGTTCAGGTACTATGTAGTTTACCTGCAGTGAAGTACCTAAGTGTGGATTATTATTTTCTTAAGGTAATTCATCGTTTCATTCGTTATGTTCTTTCTTTTATTGTACAACATTTTGAAATCCTTATTTGGTTCTTGGGGCAAGACCTTGGTCGTTCATGACACATTGAAGAGGCATCCAACTCCTTTGCAGCACTTAGGAACTATTAGAACTTTTTATGTATCCTTTAGTAAATTGGAGGAAGTCACATCTATTTTTCACTTGCTTAGAAGCTCTCCTAACTTGCAAAACCTTCAAATTGAGGTATTTACATTTTACAGAGATTGAAGCTTTTTAATGTCACGACCCAATTTCATGGATCGCGACCGGCGCTAGGGTATGGGTATGGTTGTACCAAAACCCGTAGCTAGCCTTGCGGATAAACAACAAATACAAAGACCTGCAAGAAAACCAATGCTCGGGGGCAACCGAGACTTCAGCCTAGTTCTAGCAGTTCATAATATACAATATTTATAATAAAATGCTCAGCCAACTCTGAGTCTTAAATATGGCAAAAGTACATATTAACCCAAGCTAATAAAGAATCCCAAAATAACAGTAATCCATTGAATAACTTTATAACAAGTATTAGACATATAATACTTCTAACTACTACTGCGGTCTAAGAATAAAATCAGTTTAATAAACTTTATTAAATAAAGTAAAACCTCCGAGGAAATAAAGAATCGGAGAGCAGCTAACTCGCTCATATCATAACCCTGGAAAAATTGGGAAAACAACGGGGTCCGATATACTGAGATGAGTTCATACCACTATTTACATTTATCAAGTGGAAAACCTTTAAAACCGTTTAAAACATTTAATAACAACATTACGTATAATAGTTGGAACCCTAATCCACAATACTAAATATATATATAATCCAATAGGCATGGTCCCGAGAGCTGAGCTACACCGAGTTACCACCGACCATACTTAATCCATATCCAGAGTCCCGAGAGCTGAGCTACACCGAGTTACTCTACTGGTCCCGAGAGCTATGCTCACACCGAGTTACCACCACATATCACATACCTTATCTAGATCAATACCGGTGCGCACGCAGTCCTAATGATGCCCATTAGGTAGCATGTTCCAACTAAGAGCCATAATGGAAAAACAGTTCGAAATATCGTATACAGTATATATAGATATTAAAATAATAATTTACTTAATAAAGCGGTAAATAGTAAGTACAAACTCACTGCTTGCTAATCCACGTGAAAACTCCTGGCAAGCAACCTAGACTCGGTTCGCCTCAAAAGCACGAACAGTCGACGAGTCTAAACACAAATAAATAATTATTAAAACGAACCCTAACTCTAGAGAGTACTAGACACCTCATAGGACTAGCACAAACAACAAGTCAAGGTAAAACCAACCAGAGTAAACACAATACTCAATTAATTAATAAACCACACAAGTTAAGTCTATTGAGTTCCCGCTTTAAAATCCATTTCATAAAATACTTTTTAAAACAATTGATAAATAATAAACCAAGTAATCTCCAAATAGTGGGTTAGCCGAGTTACTGATAACTACCAAGTTAACCTCACATGTCAGGTGACCCAAGTCTAACCCGACCCAATCATTTTATCAAAATATAAACCATAGTTTATAATCCCAAGAATAATGATTTGATAAAATAATAAATTATAATTGAAAGCGGAACTCAATATCTTTAAACAAAAGTAACCATTAGTTACTAACAAAAACTTAACCACAGTAAAGTTTAAGAAAACGTTTTATGTCAAAACGTAACTTTATCCAAAATGGCACATCAAGCCAATATTTTCAAAACCCATAATTACCCAAGTAATTATGTGATTAAAGATTATAAAATAAAAATCGTATTCAGATTGAAATTATAAAAACCAATCCGATTAACATCAAAAAGAATATTATTTCCAAATTTAAACGATGCTAACACTTAGCAAAAATTTGGCTAAACAAGCCAACAACATTACAAGCATGTTGTAACACTTAAATGAATCCAATAAGGATTGCATAACACATTTAAATCATTTACTCAGAATGAACCAACAATCAAACCATATATCAATCGAATAACTATGGCATACATAACATAACTCGTGTACAAACAATCAAGAATCGATGGGCAACAATCTTGAACAATATCATCATGCCAAAGACATTACAAACAGCCCTAACATGTATTTCCAGCCACTATCAACATATTCAAACAGTAGGTAAGCAATGAAATAATCATACCAAGCAAGCTAGCACTTAACCTAGCAATTCAATTCATAATACCCAAGGTAAAATCCAATACAAACACTCTAAACCAAAGCTAACTATACATAATCAGTTCTAAGCATGCAAAAACAGTAAATCAAATCATCACAACACCCAAGGTATAGGTTTAACCTTAAAACACAAGATTCGGCACTTACCGACGAAGATAAGCGGATAAAACATCATATGGATCCAAGAACGAGGCGAATCAGAATTGGTATGCTTAAGACCTCACACAACAATGGAAAACATGGATACATAAGCCCTAAAACGAATTGAACAAAGGAAATGTGAACATACTAAGGATAGGGTATGCAGATCACTTACCGGAGTCCAACAAACAAAGGAATTGATGTACAAACTATCAATTCAGAGTGTTGTAATGTCAATGGGTCGGCTAGGGTTTATAAAATGATGTGGGAAAAGTTTTAGATAAGATAAAGGGTCTATTTATAGGCCAAACAACAAATCTGACAGAGGGGCGCGATGGGAGGCGCGTTGCGAGGCGCGTTCGTCCCATCGCGCCTTCACTTGACGCTGAAATCGTATGGGGCGCGTTGCGAGGTGCGATGGCCGATCGCTCCATCCAACGCGCCTCAATTTTTGATCCAACGGTCAACTTTGTCTTTGGCATATCATATCCAAAAATGAACCTGATCCAACGGTTAAATTGGGAGATATGAATATTTTCTCAAAACATGTCAGATTCAGAAGGTACCAGAATAAATCATCGATTATAAACCGAATCCAAATCAAATCGCCATCGAAAACTCACACGACACATGCGACATATACAAGATACAACTCAAACCGCAAACAAAGTGTTACACTTGCTAAGTCCACCATTAACAATCCGAAACTAAGTTGGAAACACAACAAAACCATGATGGAAAAACACGGGATATTATATTCTCCCCAACTTATATAAAATTCGTGCTCGAATTTAAAACAATACAACCCGCGTAATAACATATCATAAAACTATATGCTGACCGAACGAAAAAGCATAGAGCCAACGTAAACACATAAACATGACACCCAAAGTAATCAAGGAAAGCAATTTTTAACAACTCTGCAAAACGAACTTTGTTTCGCAGGAACACTCCTCAACCAAGTAACCAACCCAAACTGTAATCATAGGAATTCCGTGCTTAACGACCTAAGTACTTGCGTAAGCAAAACTCAAATGGTTGTTCCTCGTACTATAACTAAAAACTACCACTTTCATAAATCGAACAATCTTAAAAGGTCACAAAAGCCTTAGTGCCAACTTCCACTTAACATAAAACGATAACGCCCTTTCTAGGTGAAATCAAACGAAGGAATACAAACTCTCCCACATAAAGCTCGACTGAAATACTTAGGATAATCTATAACGAAACCTCGAATCTCTTCAATGATAACTCTAAGAAAATTTTCACCCAAAGAAGGTCAACACAAGACGAAACACGCCGAAAACATATGGGGTATTACATTCTCCCCTACCTATGAAAAATTCGACCTCGAATTTTAAACTGAACTAATTCACACTATAACCGTCACGACACACAAATGCGCAAATTTTTCTGATTCCGATAACTCGTTACTCTAAAGATTAAATTGATCAACACAATTGAATAATCCAAAATTTTCTAACTGATAGTGTCAAATACACCTTACCGGAGTGGCTTCCAAAACCATCTCGCATATTAAAAATTATAAAGTCCTCAATTATCAAAATAAAGATCAAGCCCTTAGCTCGACTAAAGTTCTACAATTCCAAACGCTTTTACCTCAAACAAAACAAAAATACTGCAAACATAGCTGATAAAATCTATCGTTCTAAAACACTTACTTACTTCCACTTATAGCATCTCTACATTTAAATTATCGATAACAAAACCCAATAAATCAGATAATATTTCGGTTCCAGAACAAACATTAATAATAATCTAATCTTAACGATTAGTACCAACTCGATAATACCATTATCTTGTGAATCATAAAACACAAAAATATCGCAATTCAAAGAAAGCGAATTTCTCTCATGACACAAAAAGTCTCTAGATCTTTGATACACAATATCAATCATAATGATTCTTCCAATCATTCAGAGCATAACGCCACAACTAAACTGGACATCGACTAAATTTCACAACTCAAAATTTTTATCGCCCACACCAAGGGTTCAACCACTTACCCGAATGATATTTAAACATTACAAAAACACCATCAATCAACTAATGGTTGTTGAAACCTATTAATCGCAATTCCCGATTCTCGAATTAGCTAACTCATATATCCAAATTAAGTCCACCAAATTATTCCATCAATTAACTATTGCCACGTATACAACGAATGATCACCACGATCAAATCACCACGACCGGATTATTAGTTATGCTCAAAACCAACCCCTGTGGGTATAAAATATTTTAATACAAAATATATACAAAATTTTCCACCCTGTTTAAAAGACTCTACGTCTTACACCTCCTTTTTCATTCAAACTCAAAATACCTTTACCGTTGAAAAACCATCGGTTTTGCAAACCCTTGAATTTTTTTTTTAAAACATTCTCATTTTAAATCTGAAATTTCCTCTTACTTTCCAATACATTTGCAAATCTATAAAACAATTCAACTGACAAAATTTATGTTCTCTTTAATTCAAACTTGTTAAAACACTTTTATCCCTTCTTTGAAAATACACCAACTGTGGAAACATCTTTCGTATTGAAAATACACATTAATGTTTCAAAATATCACAAAATTTTAAGTCGCTTCTAAATTTTCTCAAACAAAAACACAATTTGAAGAATCGTTCAACCGAAAAATTTATTATTCCTTTTGAATTAATTTTGACAAAATTTATTCCTTTCCTCAGAAGGATAAAATTTAACAACGCAATCTCTTTGTTTATGAAAATACTTTTATATCCATTTACCCAAAGTAATTGGAAAAAATCTAATCTGAAAGATAACATCTCTTTTTTTTAAACGCAGTGTATAAACACACATGGAGCATAACCAACATCCTTAATCCACAAATCGTAAATTATCACGAAAGCTTTCTATTCTAAATTACTCTATACTGCACTTATCACAACTATTTCTCGAGCGCAACCTCAAAATCATTCTTACTCATAACCACAAGATTCTGATCCTACATACCAATCGCTCACAACGTAAACGTTCAATAACCATCACCATCATCACAGAGTATTTGTCTAGCTACCTTTCGGTAAAAGTTTCAAAATCATTTGAAATCCAACAACTTATAAATACATTTATTATAATGTGACTCGCGAGCTCGTTTCAAAACATCATTCTCAAAACACTTTATTGATAAAATCCATTTTACATAATTGTGCGCCAGGGTGATGACATCTCTCATCCCCAAAGAGTTGCATCCAACCCTAATCATTACTATGCACGTGATGCATGTACTATTATGCATGTATCAATTATTGATTTACCTTTTATTTAGTGAACATACTCAATGTTCAATGCAAACATAATCGTGACATTCAAAATGCATGTTCATGATATGTCTGGGCACAATTACGTGTTGAAAATATTTCAAATATTTTAACAATTCAACCTTTGAAATCAACTTCTCAATAAAAAATTTGCTAGACGTTACACTCTGTGAGATGTGCACTCGATAACCTCAAAATATTTCTCAAATTCCTTACTTGCAACCTAGCAACACTCGATGCTATATGACAACTCATCCTAATAACTTCATTACAACTCTATCATATAAGATATCCCACTAACCTCAATTTATATTGAGCTTATTCCCAAAGAAATAACACATCAATTTGTTCCTACAAAACTTAACGCCAGCTCCCGCATCGCATCATCAGACTTGATGGAAACACTAGTGTATTAATACACCGATCTACAAAGACCTGCAAGAAAACCAATGCTCGGGGGCAACCGAGACTTCAGCCTAGTTCTAGCAGTTCATAATATACAATATTTATAATAAAGTGCTCAGCCAACTCTGAGTCTTAAATATGGCAAAAGTACATATTAACCCAAGCTAATAAAGAATCCCAAAATAACAGTAATCCATTGAATAACTTTATAACAAGTATTAGACATATAATACTTCTAACTACTACTGCGGTCTAAGAATAAAATCAGTTTAATAAACTTTATTAAATAAAGTAAAACCTCCGAGGAAATAAAGAATCGGAGAGCAGCTGACTCGCTCATATCATAACCCTGGAAAAATTGGGAAAACAACGGGGTTAGACATACTGAGATGAGTTCATACCACTATTTACATTTATCAAGTGGAAAACCTTTAAAACCGTTTAAAACATTTAATAACAACATTACGTATAATAGTTGGAACCCTAATCCACAATACTAAATATATATATAATCCAATAGGCCTGGTCCCGAGAGCTGAGCTACACCGAGTTACCACCGACCATACTTAATCCATATCCAGAGTCCCGAGAGCTGAGCTACACCGAGTTACTCTACTGGTCCCGAGAGCTATGCTCACACCGAGTTACCACCACATATCACATACCTTATCTAGATCAATACCGGTGCGCACGCAGTCCTAATGATGCCCATTAGGTAGCATGTTCCAACTAAGAGCCATAATGGAAAAACAGTATCGTATACAGTATATATAGATATTAAAATAATAATTTACTTAATAAAGCGGTAAATAGTAAGTACAAACTCATTGCTTGCTAATCCACGTGAAAACTCCTGGCAAGCAACCTAGACTCGGTTCGCCTCAAAAGCACGAACAGTCGACGAGTCTAAACACAAATAAATAATTATTAAAACGAACCCTAACTCTAGAGAGTACTAGACACCTCATAGGACTAGCACAAACAACAAGTCAAGGTAAAACCAACCAGAGTAAACACAATACTCAATTAATTAATAAACCACACAAGTCAAGTCTATTGAGTTCCCGCTTTAAAATCCATTTCATAAAATACTTTTTAAAACAATTGATAAATAATAAACCAAGTAATCTCCAAATAGTGGGTTAGCCGAGTTACTGATGACTACCAAGCTAACCTCACATGTCAGGTGACCCAAGTCTAACCCGACCCAATCATTTTATCAAAATATAAACCATAGTTTATAATCCCAAGAATAATGATTTGATAAAATAATAAATTATAATTGAAAGCGGAACTCAATATCTTTAAACAAAAGTAATCATTAGTTACTAACAAAAACTTAACCACAGTAAAGTTTAAGAAAACGTTTTATGTCAAAACGTAACTTTATCCAAAATGGCACATCAAGCCAATATTTTCAAAACCCATAATTACCCAAGTAATTATGTGATTAAAGATTATAAAATAAAAATCGTATTCAGATTGAAATTATAAAAACCAATCCGATTAACATCAAAAAGAATATTATTTCCAAATTTAAACGATGCTAACACTTAGAAAAAATTTGGCTAAACAAGTCAACAACATTACAAGCATGCTGTAACACTTAAATGAATCCAATAAGGATTGCATAACACATTTAAATCATTTACTCAGAATGAACCAACAATCAAACCATATATCAATCGAATAACTATGGCATACATAACATAACTCGTGTACAAACAATCAAGAATCGATGGGCAACAATCTTGAACAATATCATCATGCCAAAGACATTACAAACAGCCCTAACATGTATTTCCAGCCACTATCAACATATTCAAACAGTAGGTAAGCAATGAAATAATCATACCAAGCAAGCTAGCACTTAACCTAGCAATTCAATTCATAATACCCAAGGTAAAATCCAATACAAACACTCTAAACCAAAGCTAACTATACATAATCAGTTCTAAGCATGCCAAAACAGTAAATCAAATCATCACAACACCCAAGGTATAGGTTTAACCTTAAAACACAAGATTCAGCACTTACCAACGAAGATAAGCGGATAAAACATCACATGGATCCAAGAACGAGGCGAATCAAAATTGGTATGCTTAAGACCTCACACAACAATGGAAAACATGGATACATAAGCCCTAAAACGAATTGAACAAAGGAAATGTGAACATACTAAGGATAGGGTATGCAGATCACTTACCGGAGTCCAACAAACAAAGGAATTGATGTACAAACTATCAAATCAGAGTGTTGTAATGTCAATGGGTCGGCTAGGGTTTATAAAATGAAGTGGGAAAAGTTTTAGATAAGATAAAGGGTCTATTTATAGGCCAAACAACAAATCTGACAGAGGGCGCGATGGGAGGCGCGTTGCGAGGCGCGTTCGTCCCATCGCGCCTTCACTTGACGCTGAAATCGTATGGGGCGCGTTGCGAGGCGCGATGGTTGATCGCTCCATCCAACGCGCCTCAATTTTTGATCCAACGGTCAACTTTGTCTTGGGCATAACATATCCAAAAATGAACCTGATCCAACGGTTTAATTGGGAGATATGAATGTTTTCTCAAAACATGTCAGATTCAGAAGGTACCAGAATAAATCATCGATTATAAACCGAATCCAAATCAAATCGCCATCGAAAACTCACACGACACATGCGACATATACAAGATACAACTCAAACCGCAAACAAAGTGTTACACTTGCTAAGTCCACCATTAACAATCCGAAACTAAGTCGGAAACACAACAAAACCATGACGGAAAAACACGGGATATTACATTTAATATGCCTTTTTTCTTTAGTAAGGTTGTTTGTCTTATATTTCAAACAATTTTGTTGGTTTACTCTTCTCTTTAGATGTATTCAGAAGCTGGAGCCAATGCCGTTAAACCTTCTGAACTCTTAGATGCTGAACATCTCGCAAAAGCTGAAGGGCAGTCCGACTATTCCTTAAACCAACTTCAAGAAGTGAAGTTGCAAAGGTTTTACGGTAGCAGGCCGGAAGTAGAGTTTGCCAAGTTTTTGTTAGCCAAATCACCTCTGCTCAAGACATTATCTCTGCAGCCTCATGAAGGGATGTCCAAAGACGAACAACTAGCATTATTGAAGGAGATTATTCGATTTCGCCGTTCATCACCTAACGCAGAAATCATTTGTGAGGAATTTGTTGAAGAGTGATGATGGTACAATTAGCATGTGACGTGAATGCATGTGATTAGAATTATACCAAAATGTATGGACAATTCCTCAATATCTTGTTCATTTAGTGTGGTCTCCATCATATACATATAAGTTAATTATCCCAACTCATTCCGTTAAAGAATCGAGTTTGTAGCATGCTTTTGAAAGAAAAAAAATAGAGGGTTGAAGCCAAACTTGTTGGTCTTTACTTTTTAGTTAAAATGGTGTTGATCCTTGGCATGGAACATTGTTAGGGAGTTCCTTTTGAAGTGTAAACAGCTCTAGTATTTTGTTTATTTGAAACTCTTTGTTGTGCTGAATTTGAGAATGCCAGCCTTGGCACTAACGTTATTGAAGATTTAATCTTTAGATGACCTTTGTCGGAAAGGTTAATATTACTTCCACATTTTAGAAAACTGTTTGCATAATGTTAGATACACCACTAGTTGCATTATCTTAGAAAACTGTTACGGCATTACTCGCCAAGTTACGAAGTAGGAACGCTCTATTCAATCAATGTTGAGGAAGGATATAAGATTTTGAAAGAGATATCCAGATTTGAAAGAAGCGCAAATTTTATTCTTAGATCCCGAGGATGATGGTGAAGTTAGTACTAGTAATCGTACTCTGTACTTTTAATCCATCACTCTCGTACTGAGAAATTCTTAGGTAGACTCGGTCTACCACGTCATCCGTGGACTAAGCCAATCATATCATAACACTTCATTAAAATGAAAGTATTCTTGTAATTTTGTTTGTTATTTGCATACACTTTTGAATGATAATATTACAAGAATACTCTCATTTTAATGAGGTGTTATGATATGATTGGCTTAGTCCACGGATGACGTGGTAGACCGAGTCTACCTAAGAATTTCTCGTACTAAGAGTGATGGAAGTGAAGGTTAGGAAGTGGATTATGCTTGCAAGACAAATTATTTCTCATCAAAGAAAGTAGAAATATTATACTTAGTTAGATCCTGAATGTTGATGTTGATTGTAGTGAAGGTTATATTAGGATGTTAATTAGTAATCGTAATCTGTACTTTGATCACTTCAAGGTTCTTTGAAAAAACAAGAATGTTAGAGCACTTAACTAAATTTTTTATTAGATAAAAGTTGACAATTTAGTCCTTCCATTTATTTTTACTTTTAATCAATTATATTAAAAAATTAAATTATATTTTAATGTAGTATTTAAATTTATTCTTGATACAAAATATAATTATTTTATGCAGAGACGGATGCAATGTAGGGCCAGGCAGTGCCTAGGCCCTACCTCGCTTAAGAAAAATTATAACTTACACTAAATAATCTCTGCCTTTTGGTTAATTATACTGTCCTAATTAATTTTGCACAATAGAAATAAAATAAGCAATATGAAATTTAACACATGGCTTGGGTTTATCTGATAAGAATTCGTCAAACATTGCTGTATAGTAATGTTTAATATGCAATTTGAATTAGCCTAACATACTATTAAAGATAGGAAGTGACTAGCAAAGCTTAATTGATCATGATGTAAATCAACTTAAATTTTTTCTCAAGTTGTATTTTTGCTATCCAAATTAAATTCTAATTCTAATTCTTTTAACATTTTCCTATTAAAAATGTACTTTTAATTTCCTAATTATTTAAATAGGGTAAATTTAATTTTTATAAATACACATAGGTGTGCATTAGCAAGTCAACAATTTAACTAATTTTTAAATACAAATTTAAACTTATATTTTTATGTTAGAAATACAAGCGGTTCTTATCACCTTTGTGGTATTAATGGTCTTGCTAAAATAACGGTTAAAACAGGAAAAGGCGGTTTATTTACTTTGATCTATCTACCTTTTCGATTGATATTGATATTACCAATTATGCATATGTATGTTATATAAAAAAAATTAAGAATATTAGCGATTAAAACATCTTATACCAATTTCAGAAGATATAGACTCAGATACAATTTTCTCTAATTCAAAAGCGATGATGTTTGATTTCATAATGTATTCTATTACTCTTTATTTTATTTTATATTAATTTTTTAATAATTATACATTTTGATTATATTTTACACAATATTGATATTTTAATTTTTTTAAAATTAAATTTGTGCCCTGGCTCAATTTTAGGCTGGCTTCGTCACTGATTTTATGAGATTCAATTATAAAGATTAGCCAAATATAAAAATATATGGATTATATAAATATGAGCAGTAAAAAAATGTTGCTTCTCATCTCTGAAAAATATGAGCGAATAGTAATTTTATAAAAGGAAAATGTTGCAATTATAAGAACAATACTGATATACTCCTTATTTTTGGAATACGGATTTTCGCGCTCCAAGAGCTGATAACAGCGCTCCAACTAATTTCAAAAAGGCTAATTTACCCTCTTACAACATGATAATGACTTCTAATCCAATTCTTGAATTTGAAACTCATACTTAATTATCTAGTTTACTGGTTTCTATTAATTATTACTTTTTTTTGATGAATTCTATTAATTATTACTTAAATTATAAGTATATATTATTCTCACCATTCTACAATAGTTAATTAAATTCATATTAGTTAAGATGTATATATTTTAACAATTAAATGGTACATTCTTAATATGATATTTTAATTTAAAAAAATTGACTATTTTTAATATTTAAATTTTTTAATTCATATCAATGTAATATAAATAAGGACATATTTTAAAGAAAAAAAATTGTAAAATGATTTTAGAAAAAAAAATTATATGTTTTCAAATGAATAAAAATAATTTACTATTATACAACGAAGAGAATTATTGTTTTACTCAATTATATAGAAATAATTAAATAACTACTGTTTTTCTTTTTAACTGGCACTACTAAAAACAATGTAATCACCAACAGATAAATACGTTGATAATTTATAAAAACTTCTTCGGTAACTTGTGTACCGATAAATTTTTGAAAAACTAAACGTGGTCAATATTCCTGTCAGTAAATAGATTACTAAATAGAAAAACAATTCGGCAAATAGTGACGGATTGCACCGACAACAATTAAAGACAGATTACGAACTTGATCCGTTGGTAATGAGACTGCATCACCTATGAATTATTTTTTTAGTAATTAAATTTTTACTTAAAAAAATAAAATATTTCAAAAAATAACATGGTACTTCTTGTTTTCAATACTAAAACGTAAATCATCATATTTATGTTATAATTTTCAATAGTAATACATTTTAAATATAATAGACTTGATAATATTTTTCTAAAAATAAATTGATTTAGTAATTAATGAATATAAATCAACTGTTTTGAATAAATGACGATAGCTTTAAATAATTTACATACATAAAAATTATATAATCGAAGTATAATGGAATTAGTTTAGTATTAAAAAACAATAATATAATTGACTTATATGCACATATTTAGAAGAATTAAAATTATGAATAAAAAATTAATATACAATATGAAGAAATAGTTGTATTCGAAGGGGCCGGTAATCAAAAACAGCAAATCAGCAGACACCAATATCATGAGGATATATTAGTCATATATTAGTCTATTTGTTAAAATTTGGAGTGCTATTATAAATGGGTGGAGTGCGAAAATCTCCACCCTATTTTTGTAATTATTTAATATTTTAATAATAGAGGTGTAAATTTTCGTTGAAAAAACTCAAAATACAGCCGAAACGCAAACACATGGAAACCAAAGGTAAGTGGGAACTCTGAGTCTGGTGAATTCAGTCTAAGCTTCTTCTTACAACTATGGCTAAGGTAAATTTCCAAATCTTTGCTCATTTTGTTTTGTTTTTTTCTTTCAAAATTAAATAAAAAGTTCTTACATTTTTTTGTTAATTGTTTCTGGGTATGCAAATCAAATTATGCTCTCAAAATATAACAACTTTATGAGAAAATGCAATCTAAAATTCTGACCTAAAATTTAGAAACAAATATTTATAGCTAAATAATTTGAGGTTTTCCATTCCCTTTTCTCTCTGTTCCTGTTGCATGTGAAACCCTAAACATAAATACACATTCAACTTTACAATAAATTATTTCCTGTTTTGTTTGCAATAGTCATGAAATCATTGTTTCTGGATATGCAAATCAAAGGATTTCCACCTTTGGTTGATACATTTGGAAGAGAGTAGTTAATTCAATTAATATTTTTACCTTCAATTTGCAGAGCAATACCCGTCCCACGAAAATGTCCGTTCGTCATTCAACTTTAGATAGGATCAGTGACTTACCAGAAAATGTCCTTGAGAATATACTCTTGTGCTTGCCAATTCGAGATGCAGTACGAACTAGTAGCTTGTCAAAAAAATGGAGGAACAAATGGGAAGATGCTCCTCAGCTTATATTCGACACTACTTTTGCACCGACAACACAGCGAACACAAATCAATAAACTTTTGATGACCATTTATGAAGTGTTATTACTTCACTCTGGTCCAATACATAAGTTCACTCTCTCCTTTCCTGGATTGAGAAGCTGTCTTGAGATTGACCGGTTGGTTCTTTTCCTGTCTAGAAAAGGTGTTCGAGAATTCAAACTTTGCATCTCAATCGGATCCCTGCACAAATTGCCTTCGTACCTTTTTTCATGTTTGCAATTAAAACATCTGAGTCTGCGTTCGTGCATATTTACTCCTCCACCTACATTCAAAGGATTTAGCACACTCATTACTCTAAAGCTTCAGGAAGTTCAGTTTCCTCAGAACTTTAAGGATTTTATCTCTAACTGTTGCTTACTCGAAGAGTTGATGTTGGATTCATGCACAGATCTCTCTCGTCTTGAGATCAATTGCCCTAAACTCAAACTCCTTTATTATATTGGTTCTTACCAAACTTTGTGCTTTAAAAATATGCCTCATCTTGCAGCAGTGTCAATTTATGAAATTGAAGCTAAATCCGAGGGAATGAAAATACCTGATTTGGTTCAGGTACTACATAGTTTACCTGCATTGAAGTACCTGAGTGTGGATTATTATTTTCTGAAGGTAATTCATTGTTTCATTCATTATGTTCTTTCCTTTATTATACAACATTGTAAAATTTGGTTCTTGATGCTAGACCTTGGTCGGGCTTCCAACCCCTTTGAAGCACTTGAAAAGTATTATAATTTATTTCGTATCCTTTACTAAATTGGAGGAAGTCACATCTGTTTTTCACTTGCTTAGAAGCTCCCCTAACTTGCAAGACCTTCAAATTGAGGTATTTACAGAAATTGATGCTTTTTTTAATATTATCTTTTGTCTTTGGTGTGTGTCTTATATTTCAAACAGTTGTGATGGTTTTACTCCTCTTCAGATGTATCCAGAAGCAGGAGCCTATGCCATTAAACCTGTTGAACTCTTAGAAGCTGAACAACTCTTAAAAGTTGAAGGGCAGTCAAAGTACTCGTTAAACCAACTTCGGAAAGTAAAGTTGCAAAAGTTCAACGGTAGTAGACCGGAAGTAGAGTTTGTCAAGTTTCTGTTAGCCAAATCACCTGTGCTTGAGACAATATCTCTGCAGCCTCATGAAGGGACGTCCAATGACAAACAACTTGCAATATTAATGGAGATAATTCGATTTCGGCGTGCATCAACTAATGCAGAAATCATTTGTGAGAAATTTGTTGAAGAGTACGATGATGATATAGTTAGTATGTGAATGTATATGTGAATAGAATCAAACCAAAACAGAGTGTCGTGGTTTCCATCATATGCTCATTTTGTTAAAGAAATGAGTTTGTAACATACTAACATTAAACATCAGTTTAAAAAACAACGGTTGAAGCCAAAGTTTGTGGTTTTTACATCATTTAAGACTTCGTTATTAAAATTGACACCAAACCGATACAAAAAGTTGACACCAAACCGAACCGACTAAATATTTCAATGAAATTTATTTTCGGTTTTTGGTCAATTTTATAACGGTTTGGTTTCGAATATTATATAGTATGACACCGTCGGTTTTGGACTTTTGAAAACCGAACCGAACCGGCCGATGCTCTCCCCACGTATCTCCCCTCTTTTGGGCATTCCGCACAACCAACCGAGGCCAATTCGGTTTCCAATGTTGGAAAACACAGGTCCACGGCCCATTAGAAGGCACAATGAAAACCTCTATGCATTGCTGACCGACTTCAGTCTGTCAGTGGATACTTAACCAGAAACTTCTGCTTACTGAATTCAGACCGTCACTCTAAGTTTCTGCTTATTTTATCAGCCGAGCTACAGCTATGGCTAAGGTATGAATGATGTTAATCTTATATGTCTATGTTTCAAAATGATTTTGTTTGGTTTGATTTCAGGTTTTTCTTTCATCTTTGTTTGTTGTTGTTGCATGTTCATAAAGTTGTTTGCTTTTTCTTATTTTTGTGCCATTTTTGTTGAATATGATGTTAATCTTTGATGGTTTTTCTTTCATCTTTGGTTTGATCTGATTTAAGGGTTTTCCTTCTATTTCAGTCTCTGTTGTTGTTGCATGTGCATAAAGTTTATTGCTTTTTTGTTTTTGTGTCAATTTTCTTGAATGTGTAGCTATGTTTCTGTTTAACAATTACAGATTAAAAAGTGCCTGCTGTATACTTTTTCTTGTTTTGTTCATCGTTTCTGGGTGCAACATGAAGTTATAAATTCTCAAAATTAAGAACTTTATGTGAAAGAGAATTTTTGAAATTACTGACCTAAAATTTAGAACTAAATAGTTTAGCTAAAATTTAATTGGGGTCTTTCTTTCATTTGTTTTCATGCTGTATGTAAAATAAACATTAAGTTTTTTTTTTGTGCCATTTTTCTTCAGTGTGATTGTAAGTTTATAGTCTTATTCCTTCCTAAGTAACTAAAAAGTGCTTATAAGATACTTATTATCTTATTTTGTTTACAATAGCAGTATTCATGAAATCATTATTTCTGGATATGCAAAAAGAATTATATGTTTGTGTTATCCATCATCTTATAATATTTACTCGCATCATCAATAAGTAACCTGTACTGATATTTTTACCTTCAATTTGTAGCGCAATACCCGTCCCAGGAAAATGTCCGTTCATCATTCAGACTTAGATAGAATCAGCGACTTGCCAGAAAATGTCCTTGAGAAAGTAGTGATGTGTTTGCCAATTCGAGATGCAGTAAGAACTAGTATATTGTCAAAAAACTGGAGGAACAAATGGGCAGATGCTCCTCAACTTATATTTGACACTACCTTTACACCGATGAGGCAGGTTTCACAAACTAATAAACATCTCGTTACCGTATATGAAGTCTTATTACTTCACTCTGGACCAATTCATAAATTCACTCTCTCCTTTCCTGGATTGAAAAGTTGTCCTGAAATTGACCGGTTGATTCATTTCCTGTCTAGAAAAGGTGTTCAAGATTTGAAGCTTTGCATCTCAACTGGAAACTCCCACAAATTGCCTTCATACCTCTTTTCATGTTTGGATCTAAAATATCTGTGTCTGAGTTTGTGTATACTCACACCTCCAACTAAATTCCAAGGATTTCGTACACTCATTCGTTTAAAACTTCTGAATGTCCAACTTCCTTCAAACTTTAAAAACTTTATCTGCAATTGTTGGTCACTCGAAGAGCTGATGTTGGATGACTGCTCAGATATCTCTTGCCTTGAGATCAGCTGTCCTAAACTAAAACTTCTTTATTTTAATGGCTCTTACCAAACTTTGCGCATAAGAAATATGCCTCATCTTGCAACAGTGTCAATTTATGTGATTGATGTTAAATCCGAGGGATTGAAAGTTCAGGGACTGCTGCTACATAATTTACCTGCATTGAAGTACCTGAGTGTAGATGATTATTTTCTGAAGGTAATTCACTGTTTCATTTGTTATGTTCTTTCCTTTCTTATAAAGCATCTTAAATCCTTATTTGGTTCTTGTTGCAAGAGTTTGGTCGTTCATAACGCATTGAAGAGGCTTCCAACTCCTTTGGAACACTTGAAAACTATTAGAACTTTTTATGTATCCTTTAGTAAATTGGAGGAAGTCACATCTGTTTTTCACTTGCTTAGAAGCTCTCCTAACTTGCAAAACCTTCAAATAGAGGTATTTACGGAGATCGAAGCCTTTTGATATGCCTTTTTGTCTTCAGTAAGCTTGTATGTCTTATTTATCAAACAACTTTTATTGGTTTTATTCTTCTCTTCAGTTTTATTCAGAAGCTGTTGAACCTTTTGAACTCTTGGATGCTGAAGAGCTCTTAAAAGCTGAAGGGCAGTCCGATTACTCCTTAAACCATCTTCAAGGAGTGAAGTTGCAAAATTTTAACGGTAGCAGGCCGGAAATAGAGTTTGTCAAGTTTCTGTTAGCCAAATCACCTGTTCTCGGGAAAATATCTTTGCAGCCACATTCAGGGATATCCAATGACAAAAAACTTGCAATATTGGAGGAGATGATTCAATTTCGCCGTACATCACCCAATGCACAAATCATTTGTGAGAAATTTGTTGCCGAGTTTGCTGATGTAGTAGTTAACATGTGAATGCATATGTGGTTAGAATTATCACCAAAACTGAGTATGTTTAACAGTTTTTTGGAGCAAAGTTTTAATAGCCTATGACGGCATTACTCACTTGGCATTCATGCTTATAATCTCAAGCTATATTTCAGAAATGTTCGGCTTTTTGTAGTATTTTTAGTTGCAGGAGGAGAGTCAAGAGGATCAATGATTGAGAAAGGAAGTACTTTTGATATCCTTCTATGTTTTTCTTTAGTTCGAACTTCCAATGTGTTCCACTGTCTTGTGTATTGTGTTTCACCTTTTCAACTTCTCAACTCACAGCAATCTGTCAGATACTCTTTACTGCTTTATATCTATTGAAGTTTGTTAAAGCATCAACACAAAGAAGAGAAACAAGTAATTAAAGCAGCAAATTAAGGAAGGGGAAACTGGAAACTATGGTTCATTGTATTTTAGTGTGTGTTTTCATGTATTTGTTAGATCCTCTATTTGATAGAACCCAGTTTCATGGGTGACATTGAGACGCCTGACCTTGTCCTCTTGTATTTTCACAGTTGCATGGGCATTTCAAGAATTTGTTAAGTTGATGTTTGTTTTGATACATATATGTTGAGTATCCCAGCTTACTCTGTTAAAGATAACAGAGTTGAGTTTGTAGCATACTAACATTCAGCATGACTTTTGATTAAAAGAAAAAGGGTTTAGGCCAAATTAGTGGATTTTATGTCATTTTAGGACTTTGTAGTAAAAGAGGCATTTGTCCTTCGCATGTAACGTGGCAAGAGTTTTTTTATATATATACTTTAGTGTCTTTTTAGTATTTGCATATTTCTGATTGTTCATTTAAAACTTATATTTCGTTCAAATGGATTATATATAGGTTTGGCTGTGTTGAATTTGGGGCTGATATTATAAAATTCATTACTCCTTGCTTAAAAAGAATACCAAATTACTAATACATTAAATTATGGGTTAATTTTATAAAAATCGCGACCTTTACACAAAGTTTCATTTTTAGTGTATTTTTGCAGACGTGGCAACCGGAATCCGGCTAATTTGAAAAAAAAAAAAAGGTAAAAATACACCGGAAAATAATTGGTGATAGATTTGAAAAAAAATGAAAGGTCATGGTTTTATATAACAACTTTTAAAAGTCGTGATTAAAATGAAATTTCGTGTAATGTTCATGATTTTTTATAGAATTAACCCTTCAATTATTACTATTTTCAGTAACGGGTCCTTCTCTAGTCCCTTAAAAGGATCCAATTTATCAAAAAAAATAGAAATTTAAGGACTATAGAAAATAAAAGTAAAAATGAGAGACCAGATAATTAAAAGTCATATAATTTAGGAATCCCAAAACAGATTTAGCCCATAATAAATGGTCTTCTCAATCAAACACACTTTATAATATAAACTTAAAGTTGCTTCTAATAACGTACTAGACTGCAACTTAATTTTTTTCTTGATTTGATGATGTAGCCTAAATACCCCTTTTTTCTTGGTTTAATACATAGTTTGACCCCTGAACTTGTACCCTTTTACCCATCTAACCTCCAAACTTAACGTCTCACCTATTGAACCCCTGAACTTGTTAAATAACCCGATTTGACCCCCGAACTTGATAAATACGTAAACATTGAACCCCTCCGTACACAATTTTTTCTAGAACGTTTCAAGTGACAGGTGGACACGAAGGGTTCAATATTTGCATATTTATCAAGTTCAGGGGTCAAATCGGATTATTTAACAAGTTCATAGGTTCGATAGGTGAGACGTTAAGTTTAGGGGTTAGATGGGTAAAAGGGTACAAGTTCAGAGGTCAAACTATATATTAAGCCTTTTTTCTTTGCTTTATAGCTTATGTTTCATGGTGGGACTATGATCTAACTATCTATTTACATTTACTAAAAATATTTCAACAATCTATTTACATTTAAAATGACATGCAACAGAAAAGAAAAAAGTCTTACGAATAAAAAAAGTAAGAAGATGATGAGGTGGAGCAATAGATATCTATTTTTTTGTTGTCTTATTAGCTTTATTTCAATCAAGTTAAGATGTTTAACTATTTTTTAAACTTAAATTTTTATATTTTTTTAATTACGAATAATCTTTTTTTATTTTCATAATTATATTCAATTTAAATTTTTTTTTTCTTATATTATGTCCAAAACTTTAATCGCAAAAGTCTGGTATTTTTTAGGGTTTGGCTAATTTAAAATATTGTTCACTTCATAAAAAAATTATTATGAAAATTTGATTGCAATTGACAAAAGGAGTAAATATTTGAATTTAAAAAATATAAATTAAAATTTTGGCTATAATTATTCAAAAAATTATTGAAATTGAACATAATTATAAAAATTATAAAAATTAATACTAATTAATAAAAAATGCAAAAATCTAAATTTAAAAAAAGTAGTTTGATCTTTTATTAATGGGGGTGTCTAAAACCGTTTTTAGAGAGTTTAGGTTCATTTTTAGTGTAAAAACCATAATAATCACACACAGCCTATAACCTTTGGCATACCTTACAGTAAAGAGTTTTAAAGACCGCTCTAAATTATGTGCCGGCGCTCACCATGGTCTTTATGTCCTAAAAATACACCGTTTTTTTGTTAGATGTAATTCCAAAAAAAAACAATTGATGGCGCCACCTCATCTGTTACCAAAAGTTCACAAAACATCCAAAATACCTCTAAAATTATCAAAATTTAATTAAAAAAAATAAAAATTTGACCCAACCCAACAACCCCTAACTCTCACCCACCGTTTTTCGGCCACCGCTTCTACTGACCGCCAATTTTTTTTAGGCAGTCTTCTCCTAACATTTTTCCATGGAAAGAACATATCTATTCTGGAGAAGACTGCAGGAAAAAGAACACGGCGGCCGGAAATCGGTGAGTGGTGTTAGGCGTTGAGTGGTTGGGTTTAGGTGGGTTTGTTTGGATTTGGTTTTTAACTTTTTTAAATTAAATTTTAATAGTTTTAAGGGTATTTTGCATGTTTTATTTGTTTTGAACTTTTGGTGACGTGACAGATGACGTGACGTCATTTTTTTTTGAATGGCAACTGACCAGAAAACGACGCGAGAGACATTTTGGGGCATAAAGGTCATGGTAAGCGCCACCGCATAACTGAACCAAACAAGATTTGGTTTGATTTTTTTAGTTTGGTTTGATTTTTATTCAACCTTACTCTATTCTCATAATACAACCCACCAAATTGGAGTGTGAATTTATATTTAACTGAATATTTTTATAAATTCATATTTTATTTTATTATCTTTAACAATTAAACATAATCCTTACCTTTTTTTTACCGTCCATTCATTTTCTTTTTTTTACTTTACTTTCTTCTCTTCCCAACAAAGCTTTAGATGGCGGATACGTTTAGCTGTTGATTTTGGGACGTTTGATCAAATTTTTCGGCTATTCGTAGAAGAAATTGTTCAAAGAAATGACCGCTTGAGGACTTACCCAGAGTCGATGGTTTTGATAGTTTCAGTGGGAACTCTCAGTTTGCATGTCACTCTAACTTTTATCTGCTCACTTGCAACTATGGCTCATTGTGTCTGAGTATGCAACTCAAAGTCATGTTCTCAAAATTTCATGAGAATAAAACAATTTTGAAATTACTTACCTAAAATTTAAATAGTTTAACTTCAATTTATCTGAGGTTTATTAATATTTGTACCTTCAATTTGCAGAGCAATACCCGTCCCAAGACAATGTCTGTTAATCATTCAAATTTAGATAGAATCAGTGACTTACCAGAAGATGTCATTGAGAATATACTCATGTTGTTGCCAATTCGAGATGCAGTAAGAACTAGTATCTTGTCAAGAAAATGGAGGAACAAATGGGCAGATGTTCCTCAACTTCTATTCGACACTACTTTTACTCCGATAAGTCAAGAATCGCAAACTAATAAACATCTCGTTACCATATATGAAGTATTATTGCTTCACTCTGGACCAATTCATACATTCGATCTCTCCTTTCCTGGATTGAAAAGTTGTCCTGAGATTGACCGATTCATTCTTTTCCTGTCTAGAAAAGGTGTTCAAGATTTCAAACTTCGCATCTCATCTGGATCCCCTCACAAATTGCCCTCATACCTCTTTTCATGTCTGTATCTAAAATGTCTTGTTCTGGGTTTGTGTGTACTCACACCTCCACCTTCATTCAAAGGCTTTAGCACACTCATTAGTCTAAAGCTTCAGGATGTCCAACTTCCTTCAAACTATAAAGATTTTATCTGCAATTGTTGGTTACTTGAAGAGCTGATGTTGGAGTCGTGCTCAGCTATCTCTTGCCTTAATATCAGTTGTCCTAAACTCAAACTTCTTTATTTTAATGGTTATTACCGAACTTTGCGCTTTAGAAATATGCCCCATCTTGCAACAGTGTCAATTTATTGGATTTCAGCTAAATCTGAGGTATTGAAATTACCTGATTTTGTTCGGGTACTACATAGTTTACCTGCATTGAAGTACCTGAGTGTAGATGATTATTTTCTGGAGGTAATCCACTGTTTCATTTGTTGTGCCCTTTCCTTTATTATACAACATTTTAAAATCCTTATTTGGCTCTTGGTGCAAGGCGTTGACGAGGCTTCCAACTCCTTTGATGCACTTGAAAACTATTAGAACTTTTTATGTATGCTTTAGTAGTTTGGAGGAAGTCATATCTGTTTTTCACTTGCTTAGAAGCTCTCCTAACTTGCAAAACCTTCAAATTGAGGTATTTTCAGAGATTGAAGATTTTTTATATGCCTTTTTGTCTTGGGTAAAGCTTGTATATCTTACATATCAAACAACTTTGTTGGTTTTGTTCTTTTCTCAGATGTGCTCAGAAGCTGTTAAACCTTCTGAACAAGAAGCTGAAGAATTCTTAAAAGCTGAAGGGCAGTCAGAGTACTCCTTAAACCAACTTCGGAAAGCAAAGTTGCAAAAGTTTAACGGTAGTAGACCTGAAGTAGAGTTTGTCAAGTTTTTGTTAGCCAAATCACCTGTGCTTGAGACAATATCTCTGCAGCCTCATGAAGGGATGTCCAATGACGAACAACTTGCAATATTGAAGGAGATTATTCAATTTCGCCGTACATCACCTAATGCACAAATCATTTGTGAGAAATTTGTTGCGGATGCTGTTGTAGTAGTTAGCATGTGAATGCATATGTGGTTAGAATTATCACCAAAACTGAGTATGTTTATCTGTTTTTTGGAGCTAAATTTTAATAGCCTATGACGGCATTACTCACTTGACATTCATGCTTATAATCTCAAGCTATATTCAGAAATGTTCGGCTTCTTGTAGTATTTTTAGTTGCAGGAGAAGAGTCAAGAGGATCAATGATTGAGAAAGGAAGGACATTTGATATCCTTCTATGTTTTTCTTTTGTTCGAACTTCCAACGTGTTCCACTGTCTTGTGTATTGTGTTTCACCTTTTCAACTTCTCAACTCGCATCAATCCGTCAAATACTCTTACTGTTTTATATCTATATATACAAGTTTGTTAAAGCATCCACACAAAGAAGAGAAACAAGTAAAGCAGCAAAGGAAGGGGAAACTGGAAATTATGGTAAGCGGTTCATTGTATTTTAGTATGCGTTTTCATGTGCAACATTGAGACGCTTGACCTTGTCTGGGCATTTCAAAAATTTGTTAAGTTGATGTTTGTTTTGATAGATATATGTTAATTATCCCAGCTTACTCTGTTAAAGAGTTGAGTTTGTAGCATACTAACATTCAGCATGACTTTTGATTAAAAGAAAAAGGGTTTACGTCAAGTTAGTGGTTTTTAGGTCATTTTGAGACTTTTTAGTTAAAGAGGTATTGGTCCTTCACATGTAACATGGCAAGAGTTAAGAAGTTCTTTTGTGTTTTTTTAAGTATTTGCACATTTCTGATTGTTCATTTAAAACTTATATTTCTCTCAATGGATTATATAGGCTTGGCTGTGCTAAATTTGGGGCTAATATTATAAAATCCATTACATCTATGCTTAAAAAAGTATATCAAATTACTAATATATAAAAGGCATAATGTCTTAAAAAACCCCGACCTTTTAGCCCCTTTTCAATCATACCCTGACGTTGAAAATTTGTCAATTTTACCCTATTTTGCATTTTTGTGTTTCAATTGTACCCTGAAAAATTAAATTAACGTCTTTTGCGTTTGGAAATTTGTTTAAAACATTCTCCATGTCTCGCATATATTGATTGTATAAAATATAACATTTATGATAAAATTTAAATAAAATTAAGACATGCACCTTCTAGATGGTGTCTCGTCTTCTTTTTAGTAATTATAAAATAATAAGTTTGCATATTTTTTTTTCTTCTTTTTCCGAGGTTAGAATTACATATTTATTATTTAGACTAACTCTTTACATTACCTGGTAGAATTCTACTACTTACAGTGACTATTACAAACTATAATTAACTCGTCGTTTTGCAATTGCATTGCTTTTTACCAGTGCACATCATTTTGCAATGCTTGCATGCGACATCCAGTCAAAGCCATATCCGTTCTTTGTAGTCTTCCGTCATCAATCTCCAAGTGTATAGCCTCCATCTTTAATAATCCTATAAATCTTCCCTTTTACGTACAAGATAATTTCTCCGTTTTCTCTTACAATTGCAAATAGACACATTAAAGCAACAGATATTGTCATAAAAATTCAAATAATTTTTTAGAAAAAAAAACTATTGTTGGATACAAGAAGAAAATAAGTCTAATTGCTGTGAACTTATAAGAAGAAGTGACCCGAGTTTTTCATAGTGGCAGTTACAATTATGGTTGGAGAAATTATATTCATAGTTTCATACTTAGAGTTGCTTGTAATAACCATCTCTCCTATTCAAGAGAATTATCCTTGAATTGACGATGTATTTCATTCCTTTTTTGCTTTATTGGCCATGTTTGATCCATGGAATAGGTACGGAATAGAAGCTATTCCGTATTGAATAGTTATTCCTATGGAATAGCAATTCCTTTGAGTTACTATTCCATGAACCAAAGTAAGGAATAACTATTCAATACGGAATAGCTTCTATTCCGTACCTATTCCATGAACCAAATATGGCCATTGTTCTGTTTCATGGTGGGTTTATGATCTACCAATCTATTTAAAATTAGTACAAATATTTTAACAATCTATTTACATTTAGTATAAATATTTTTATTAAGCTTGCTTGGTAGGTTGTCAAAATGACATGCAATAGAAAAGAAAAAACCGATGAATAAAAAGTAAGAAGATGATGAGGTGGAGCAACTTTTTGCATTTACTATCAATTATGAATAAATTTTTATAATTATGTCTAATTTGAAATTTTTTTGTAATTGTTTTTAAAATTTAAAATTTTATTTTCTAAATTCAATTTTTTGTGTTATTTATCACTTACGCACTACTAGAATTACCGGGGTTACCGACGGATATTACCGACGGACGAATTTTAAATATTATTAACACCTAAAAAGAGTCATTATAAACATTTGGTCGTAATTGATCATAAAAGATGCAAATGTTTAATTTACAATTTAACTTTTTGGATATAGCTGTAAAAAAAACCTTTGAAATTGTACCAAATTGTAACAATTAAAAGATTTAGTCATAATTTATAAAAAAGACTTAAATGGCAATTTGCCCTCTCAACTTGTAAACAGTGGTCAATTAACACAACTATTAGTCATGAACTTGTTTATTATAGGGCAACAGTTTACCTCCTCAACTTGTAAGCAAATTGTTCCCTAAATTGGCAATTTTCCCCTTCAACTTATAAGCTAATTTGCCCAAATGAGATTAATTTCTATAATTACCAAGTTCGTGACTAATTTACCCACAAAATTAATTAACACATCCATTACTTATAAATAGAGTGGGAAAATTGCCACTTAAATAAATAAAAAAAAGTAAAATTTAGATCTACAAACTAGTTTGACCTTTTGTTAGTGGCGGTGCTTAAAGAGTTCAGGTGCAATTTTGAGTAAAAAAAAACATTAATGTCATATCTGCACTTCATGTTAAACATTAAGGTCGTATTTGAACCTTCTCCCTTCACCTTCTCAACTTCTCAACACACTATCCATTGAACACTTCCGACTGCTCTATAATCAGAGGTTTGGTAAAGCAGCAAAGCAAGGGAAAAAATTTATACTATGGTAACCAATTCTATCTGTTTTCTTATTATCATTATAATTAGAGCTTCATTTTTTTTATATTTAATTATGGTTAGCGGTTCAGTTTCTGCTCTCATTTGATAGAACCATTAATTTGTGAGTGTTGCTGTTATCTAACATTTGACTTGAATTTTCACTCCTTAATCACAATCCACAATTTGTTTTAAAACCTAATATTATTTTAATTTACATCTGGTTGCAAGGGCAGAACCAGCTTTAGTGAAATGGGGGATGTAATCATAATTTTTTTAGGGGGCTAAGTGTTTAAAAATAACTATATTTTCTAAAAAAATAAAAAAGTTGAAGAGTTTTTTATTGAAAAAGAAATTGCGGGGTCGGATGCCCCCTCTGGCTGTATGCCTTGGTTCAGGTCGTAAAATGTTGATTGATTTTGATTTTCAGGATAACCAGCCGGTCAAAAAGATTGATAACAGCTCAAGATCGGATAGAATCAGTAACTTGCCGAATCATATCATAGATAACATTCTAAGTTGTCTGTCGATTCATGAAGCAGTTGGGACTAGTATTTTGTCAAAGAAATGGAGGTTCAGGTGGAGATATCTTCCCAATTTGGTATTTGACGATACTTTTTATGAGACGTCAATGCGATCTTCTACTACAAAACCTAGCATTACTAAATTCTTTCTTGATATCTATAGCATTCTATTGCTTCATCAAGGACCCATTATGAATTTTACTTTTTATGTTCCATCGTTGGACAGTTTTTCTGAGATTGACCGGTTAATGCTTTATTTGAGCGAAAAAGATGTTCAAGAATTTTTCTTAAACATTGAAGGAAGTTCCCATATCGACCGGTTGCCATCATTTCTGTTCTCATGCGTGACAATGAGGCGCTTGACCTTAACCTGCTGTTCTTTCACAGTTCCATTGGCATTTCAAGGATTTGTTACGTTGATTTCTCTTAAGTTTCAGTCTGTTCGTTTTAAAACCAATTTATTTGAAACTTTTATCTCCAAATGCCCATTACTTGAAACACTTTCTATAAAATCTTGTAGTGGTATTGATGACCTTGATATTGACATTCCTTATCTCAAGTACTTTCACTTCCATGGTCCTTTTAAGGCTATTTGTTTTAGGAAAACTTGTCTGCATCTTTCAAAAGTTATAATCAGTAATAGTACATCTGCTGATAACTTTTCTGGACCCAAGACCTCTGAACCGACCAAGCTTTTCGAATCTCTGCCTGCCATCGACCACTTGCGTCTCGGATATCAGTTTGTGGATGTAAGCCAGTTTTCTTTTCTACTTTGTAGAGAAAATTTGCCAACTTTATACTGTTGATTTAGCTGGAAAATTCTAACTTTTTGCTTTCTATTCTTGCAATTTCTTCAAGTACCTGATTGATCGAACAGTGCCGATAAAACTTTCAGCTACTCTTGATTGTCTTAGAGTTCTCAACCTGTCTGAAATGTGTTTTCGGTATCCCGAACATGTCTCTGTTGTTCTTCGCTTGATTGTGAGCTCTCTTAACTTACAGTTTCTTGCGATTGAGGTAATTTTCTATTTTGTTCACTTGCTTTGTACTTCAAGTTTAATATTTTGCATCAAAACTGAAGTTTGATGTGTTTTTTTCTTAGTCTTTTGCATATACGGATGAAATCCCGCTTCTTGCTCCGGAACTTTTAAAAGTAGAAGGCCTCTTAGATAATGCACTTAAAAAGCTTCGAGTGGTGAAGATGACGCTCCCAAACGCAGAAATAGAACCTGAACTAGAATTTATTAAGTTTCTATTGGCTGAATCAGTAGCACTTGAAAAGATGATTATACAGCCTTCCGAAGAAACAGAACCTAAACAAGCACTAAATATTTTGAAAGAGATAACTCGATTTCAACGTTCATCTAAGAAAGCAGAAATTCTATTCCTAGATCCTCAATATGATGATGAATGATTGTAGTGTAAGTTAGGATGTTTTTTCCTGAAAATCAAATCATTTTCTTGTCTTACCAAAAACATGTTTGTCTTTAACTTCTTATGGTAATTTTGTTTGTGGGGTTTGGTGGTTTTATTTAAGCAGTTCTAAAACAAGAACGTTGGAGTACTGAAATAGAACTCATTTTGCACAAGCCGATCATAGCAAATACATTATATACTGTCGAACTATTCCATTATAATTAATTTGTTTACTGCCAAATTTACATAAGTTAAAACAAATGTAACTAAAATGGTGTATTTTCCTAGATTATGTTTTATGTCTAAACAATTGAATGTTTCATAAAAACATCCTTTGTTCTGTTTTCCAGAAGGGTATTGGTTGGTTTTTTGAATCAATTAGCACATGTGTGTGTTGCAAATTCTGCTGTTTTTGTTTCCATGTCAATTGTGATGATTTACATAGAGTCTGGTGTTAGATTCTTAAGGTTTATTCAAATGTTATTTGTATTCTGTAATGTTTCATCAGCTAATTCTTTCCTTTATTATGCATCATTTTATAATCCTTATTTGGTTCTCGTTGATCGTTCATGATGCATCGAAGAGGCTTCAATTCTTTTGAAGCACTCGTGCGTGGCAGTGATAATAAATGAACATGAAGTTTTTCTTCTTCTTTTCATGCTATTTTTCTGATGTGTGCTTATGTTACTGTGTAAGACTTTTAACGTCATAATCCTTAAAATTAACTGATAAGTCGTATTTTATTTATAGTAGCAGTATTCATGAAATCATTGTTTCCAGGTCTGCAAATCAAACTATATTTGTGTGTTAAGTCCTTCATTTGATAAATTGTTACTTGCATCATTAATAAGCAACTTGTCAAATATGCTTACAAATAGGAATACCGAATAAAAGGATTTCCATCTTTGAGTGATTCATTTGGAAGAAAGTAGTTAATTTGATTAACATTTCTACCTTCATTTGTAGAGCAATACCCGTCCCTAGAAAATGTCTACTCATTCGAATTTAGATAGAATCAGTGACCTAGCAGAAAATGTCGGTGAGGATATACTGATGTGTTTGCCAATTCGAGATGCAGTAAGAACTAGTATCTTTATCAAGGGAATTGAAAATACTAGTTGAATGAAACAATTTATAAAATTCAATTACTTCATAAATGTCCTTTTATTTTCTGATTGTAAGTAAGATTAACTAGTGGCATTTCTTGAAGATTTCGGTTGCATGATTTGTTGTAGAGAGGCTTCCATACTTATTGATAGAATACTGACTTCATGTGGCAGCTCAAGTTTCATTCGCTTTCTGCTTGATTAGTAGCTCTCTGTACCTACGGGAACTTGTAATACATGTGAGTTTGAACTAAGATTTCGTTCTGATTTTCATACGACTATAGTAAAAAAAATAAGTTGTTTGTTTTAGGCGTTTCAAGAGGTGATTGCTGATACGAGTGCTGCTATCTTGTTTTTAGAAGTTGAAAAGCGATCAGATTTCTAATTGAATCAACTTAAAGAAGTAGAATTAAGATTTATAATGGGCACGCACACTACAAGTTATATATAAATAGACGTTATAATTCACTTCGTTAGAATATAATGCCAATGTTTCATAGATGATAATATGTGCGGGGGGTGTTCAGGAAAAACAAGTTGCTTCAGCTTGATATCGTCAAGAATTCCTGACTATTGAAATTACTAAAATTAAAATAAAAAAGAAATAGAAAAAATATTTTATTTGTATGCCTTATCATGTATCAATAGTATTTCAAAAGCTAAACCCGTCTAGTGACTCTTGTATTATACCATTTTTATTTAGGATGTTTGTATTATTTTTTTATTCTTCTAGTCCCTTTACTTATCTAATTTTTGGTTTTTTAACTTTTTATTAGTTTTTTTTTCCAGTCCCTTTCACTTACAATTCTTTTTCTTCCGGTCCTCAAAGCACCCGAAAAATCGGAATTTGCCAAGTACATGGACTCGAACGTAAACTTTAGAATAGGGACCTTTTGAAAAAACCGATAAAATAGAAGGGTCTCCGAATGGATTTTACCTATTTCGAATATGTATAACATGTCTTTTGCAAAATAATTTATTTGTATAATTTATGAATTTAAATAATATATAAAAGTACATAAAAATTTAAAATAATAAAATACTATAAATTATTTACATATAAAAAAATCAATATATGTTTGAAAAATTTGATCTGACTCATTATATTTTTTTAAAGATTGTGTATGATATGTTTGATAAGTGTATCTCAAACGTACTGCCACATTAAAGGTCTATTTGATTCAAATGAATTTCACATTTTTTATGAAATTCAATTGAATTTCTACAAAAAATGTGTTTGGTTCAAATGAATTTTCATAATTTAAATTTATATTTATACTCGAAATATAATATTCAATTTATTTCACTTAATTTAGTATTATTTTTATATAAAATTCAAAAAATCAAATATATAAATTCATTCTTCAAATAATTTTTATATAGAATTCATTAAGAAATAAAAATATTATAATGAATACTACACTATAATTAATCTAACAGCCCTAATATTCATACAATACAATACAAGCATTGGTGCATTTCGGGCTGATGCGTTAACACATGTTAAGGTGTTTTTTTTCCCACCGGGAAATATAAATTTTAGGTACTTGTATAATAAATAAATTTAAAGATTATTTTTGTAAGCTAAATAATGTTTTCAAGACAACTATGTTATTATTAATTTAATATTAAACATATTCATATAGTTCTGTCTTGTTAAATCTTTTTTCATGAAAAATGTTCATACAATTAATACTTAGTACAGAATATAGATCAATCTAAATGCGAGGTCGGGGGTTCGAACCCCGACTTTCGCTCAGGCCGTGATTTGCCTGTTTTAACTTTAAAAAGTGCATACTAATTCCCGCTAACCCCCGCTAACAACTAACCCTAAAATAGGTCTATTTCTGATAAAAAAAAATTAGAAATTATTATATAAATAAAAATATTAGTAAAAAAAGTAAGTATAATTAAGATGGAACAAAGGATTAAAAAACCTCCTAATTTGGCACGAAATATCAAATAGATTTAAAATTACAAAACCATATCAATTCAGCTCATTTAGTGTATCAAACCGGATCAAATACATTTTTTCCCACTCCCATCTCTCGTAGTGAGCACATTCTCTCTAATTAAATGGAAAAAGGTTCAAAATAATTCCTATTATTTATTCCATTCTTCAAATTAATACTTAAGGAAATTTCAGTTTCAATTACAATCCTAATATTTTAAAACTTCAAAAATTACATTAATTTTAAAATAAAAACTGAAGGATTATTTTACACCTTTTTCATCTTTTAAATCAATTTTTTCTAAACCTATTCATCTTCTACATCTATCACCGCCGGCCACCTCACTTCGCCGGCCACCTCACCTCATCTTTAGCATCAAAGAACACCGCTTCCCCACCATGGGACGATCGGCAACACCCATCTCTTATCCTCTCTCTCGTCGCTGGTCACGAACGGCAGAAGTTCTCTAGCCGCATCAACCACACACAGTTGCAACGAGCAGCAACATAACTTGAGACTATGGTAAGCGATTCATTCGTGGGTTTGTGCATTTTACTGATTTCTAGGTCAATAAATTACTGTTTTGCTATATTAGGGTATTTATAATCTTGATTTTCAGGCTAAAAAGCTTGGAAAAAGCTCAGGATCTGATAGAATCAGTAACTTGCCGAGTGAAATCATAGATAATATTCTAATCTGTCTGCCCATTCACGAAGCAGTTAGGACCAGTATCTTGTCCAAAAAATGGAGGTTCCAGTGGTCATCTCTTCCCCACTTGGTATTTGATGATACTTTTTATCAGAGATCGATAGGACCCTCTGTTTCAAAACCTAACATTACTAAACTATTTCTTAATATCTTTACAGTTCTGTTGTTTCACCAGGGCCCCATTTTGAATTTTACTTTTAATCTTCCTTCCTTAAGAAGTTGTCCTCAGATTGACCAGGTTATTCTTTATCTGAGCCGAAACGAAGTTCATGAAATTTTCTTCGAGATTGATCCTAGGCATTACTATAAAATACCATTATTTCTGTTCTCATGTGTGACATTGAGGCGCTTGACTTTGTCCTCGTGTTCCGTCACCCTTCCATTGACATTTCAAGGGTTTGCTAACTTGATTTCTCTTAGGTTTGAGTTTGTTGATTTTAAAACCAATGTATTTGAAACTTTCATCTCCAAATGCCCCTCACTTGAAACGCTTTTTATAATACAAAGTGTCATCGATAACCTCCATATAGACATTCCGTACCTTAAGGTCTTTGAGTTCTCTGGTGATTTCAAGTCTATTTATTTCGGAAAATCTTGTCACCATCTTTCAACAGTTATATTTAATGAAGGTTTCTACGCTGATGGGGCCTTTAAACCGAAAGAGCTTTTCAAAAGTCTGCCTTTTGTCGAGCACTTGCGTCTCGGATATGAATTTGTGTATGTAAGTGAGTTAATTTTGTTTACTTTGTATGGAGATTTGCTAATTTTGTTTTGTTGATTTACTTGGCACATTTTAGTGTTCTTACTTTGTATATATTCCTTCATTTTCTTCAAGTACCTGATTGAAGAAATAATGCCAAGAGAACTTTCTCTCGGCTGTCTAAGAGTTCTCGAGCTGGATATTGCTTTTTGGTATAGGAACGATATCTACACTGCTCTTTGCTTGATTGTGAGCGCTCCTAGCTTAGAGAAGCTTCATATTTGGGTAATTTTCTAATTGTCCTCTTGCTGTATTCCTCATGTTTCATATATCTAATCAAAACTAATGTTTCACGTGTTTTTTTCTTAGTCTTTTGCAACTGATGGTGAAACTGATCGTCATGCTGCTGAATTTCTAGAAGAAGAAAAGCTATTAGATCATGATCTGAAAAAACTTAGAGTAGTGAAGATGGAGACTGGATACACAAAAGCAATAAAACCTGAACTTGATTTTATTAAGTTTATACTGGCTGGATCAGTGGAACTAGAAAAGATGTTTGTTAAGCCTTACAAAGAAACAGTTGCTGCAGAAAGACATAGGATGCTGAAAAAGATAACTCGATTTCGACGTGCATCAAAGAAAGCAGAAATTGTGTACTTGGATTCTGGCGATTCTGGTGAAGTTAGCAGTGACAGCAGTGAAGGTTATGATGTTGATTATGCCTGCTAATCAAATCATTTTTCTTGTCTTAGAAAAACATGGATACTCTTATCATTTGGTCCATTTATGCAAAATTAGAAACATGAACATATGTCGCGTTGTCTTTCAAGTCATATGCTGACAGTCTGATTACAAATATTTAATAGCACCACGCCTGAAGTAGAGTTCATCAAAAGTTTCTGCCGGCTGAATCACATGTACGTGTCTAGAAGGATGTTTTAGAAAACTTTGTTAGCATCTTTCAACATTTATATTTGATGGAGATTTTTCCGCTCGCGGCCGGGCCTTTGAACCTACCAAGAATTTTAAATGTGTACCAGTCGCCGAGCTCTTGCGTCTCGGATATGAATTTAAGGAAGTAAGCTAGCTAATTGTTTCTATTTATCTTGTATGATTTTTTTTTTTAATTTTGTAGTTTCGATTTAGTTGCAAAATTTAACGGTCTTACTTTGTATATTTTGTTTTTCCTTCAAGTGTCTGCTTCATGTAGTATTGGTGAGGAAGTTTTCTCTGGGTGTCTTAGAGTTCTTGAAGTGTTTTTCTTAGTCTATTGGAAATTGTGGTGATATTGATTATCATACAGCAAACTTTTTAGAAGAAGAAGACCTTCCAGATAGTGAACTGAAAAAACTTTGAGTTGTGAAGATGAAGATCGAATACGGAAAAGCAATAAAACCTGAATTTGATTTAATTGAGTTTATATTAAAAGATGTTTATAAACCCTGCCCAAGGAACGCACGATAAGGAAAGAGTTAGGATGCTGAAAAAGATAACTGGATTTCGACGTGCATCAAACAAAGCAGAAATTGTATATGTAGATTCTGAGGATGATGATGAAGTTAGTGGTGATGGTACTGAAGGATAGGATGTTGATTATGCCATTGTTTTTTTGCGTAAATTGGTCTTTATGCAAAGCTAGAAACATGAACATGTGCTGTTTTTCTAGTCATTCGGTAACAAAAAGAGAAGGCGGTGCCATGCCATGAACCAAATGTTGTCCCTGTTGCAGTGAACTAAGTATTCATCTGTTTATTCTGCTACCGCTAGCTAAGCTACTCGATCCTTAACTGATTGATGCATAATATATTCTTGTTGTAGCCAATTTGAGACAGAAATTGTGAAAGGCAAATTTTGTTCGTCAAATGTACTCGAAATAACACTTTTTTAGAAATATTTTCTTTCAAGAAAATCAACTTTGATTTTTATTTTACATTATTTGAGACCAGGTTTTATTTTGTTTATTTTTGAATATATACCCAAACCAAAACCCATCCGTTTATTTTCGAGAAAGGCATTTTCACGGCCTTGAGCAACAATATTGTGTGTTGCATTGAAGATATGGCAGGTACCATATTTGTGCTGGAATTACACCTCCAAAGCCTCAATTATTGAAGATACTGAAGCTTGAAAGAAATCGAAACTGTAAAATGAGGTATTTACAGAGTTAACAAAAATACATTATATATTGTCTAACTATTTCATTATAACTTGTTCATCGTCAGTTTTACATAAGTTGAAAAAATTATGTCTAAACAATTGAATGTTTTATAAAAACATCTATTATTTTATTTTCCAGATGTTTATTGGTTGGTTATTTGAATCAATTAGCATGTGTTGCAAATTCTGCTGTTTTTGTTTCCATGTCAATAGTGATGATTTACATAGAGTCTGGTGTTAGATTCTTAATGTTTATTCAAATGTTATTTGTATATTGTAATGTTTGTTCATGGGGGAACTGTTGTTTATGATTATTATTGGTGAAGTTAAAATCTTTGTTTTCTTAAGATTTAAATTCGTTGTTTCATCAGCTATATTCTTTCCTTTATCATACATCATTTTATAATCCTTATTTATTTCTCGTCGATCGTTCATGATGCATCGAAGAAGCTTCAACTCTTTTGAAGAACTTGTGGTTTATATAGTTTTACCTGGCACGTGTATTCCGCAGTGGATTCCTACTCTTTTTGGTCCCCACAAAATCGGTTAGTAGACGTGGTTTGCTCACGTTGGGTCTCGTTTCTCGAGTAGGATATGCAGTACATGGAAACGCCTATGTGTCAGATTCTGTTCAGAGTTTGTTATGGAAAGTGTTAACTCGGCAAAACACCGTGCACCGAGCCACCTGATACCTGTGTTAGAGGTATGGCCACTCCGGGATGGTCAACCTGTAGTTCGGTCTCTCCGTGGTCTTTTCCTCTGGTAGATCGGTCGGAAATGGTCACTAGGTACCAGGTCCTTATGTTCGTTTGACCGGGTGAGGTTTCATGTTGGTGAGGCTGTTTCACCGCCTTGTTGCTGGTCTCGTTATCACTAGTCCCCCCCCCAGTGTGTCGAACATTTATGTTCGTGTTTGGAGACCTTATCGGCCGAGTTGAATTTTTTGCGTGGGATAAAGTTGAGTTCCGTCATTCCGATGTCGGGTTTCTGAACAGGTTGTCAGAGGATACGTCGCTTCACTTGTCCTTTTTCTGGCATAATTTGTTGGGTTGTGACAGCTGTAGGCGACGTGTATCAATCTTGTTTGTCCCGATGTAAATTGAGCTTAGATGGCTGCCACTTGTTCTTTTTTGGGTTTTTGAAATTTTATGTGTTGACATGAAACTCTTCAGTTTCCCTCCTTTTTCAGTTACTTTCTATTTTGGAGTGTCTTTTATTTCTCCTTAACTGCTGCGTCCCTTTGTTTTTTCCTTTTAATACTGAATTTCAAAGAAGCAACGCTTCCCTTTGCCTTTCTCTTTAAACTGATCCTAAAAGAAAAAAAACGCTTCCCTTTGCTTTCCCCTTTGAACTGATCTTTAAAGAAAAAAAAACGCTTTTTCTTGCGCCTCTGTTCTTCGTCACTAGTTCCATTATCAATTTGCTTTCAAGCTTGTGTTTCTTCGTTGCCGGTGGTCATTTCCCCTAGATTCGCTGCTTTTGTGTGATCTGCTGCTGCATTGTCCAGTAAGTTCTTCTTCTCCCTTTTTAATTTCTGCTTGTACGTTTATAACATGATTTGCTTCGTTTGTCGTTTTTGATATATTGCGTAGTGATAGTTTGGCTTAGGATTTTGCATGTTTTAGTGTTTGTTTGTTTACGCTTTGGACTTTTTAGGGAGATTCTCGATTCTGTACGTTTGAAAGGTTTTGATAGTAATTTTTCGGGGAAAACTGGGTATCGAGTGTTCTTCGTGTTCTTCGTGTTCGTCTATTAGGAAAAACTCTTGTCTGTGTTTTTTTTTTTGATCTTCTGAGACTAGGAATTTTGTTTTAAGACCTGTTTGTGATATCTCGGTAGTCCTTTTTACCTTAGGCTTCTATTCTCTTTAGGTATGTCGGACGAATATGATGAACACGAAGGTCAGGGGTATACCGACAACTGTGAAAGTGAGTCGGACGGGGTGGATGTGGACTCCCCTATCGAGAGGATAGATAGACCGTTGAAACGCCTTCGAAGAGGTGTCGACGACGCTGCTGCTTCTGCCGAACTCGAAGATTCGGTCATTCTAGTTCGGGACAGGAAGTCTAAAAAGAAGACCGGAGTGGCCGGATCTGAAGCAGTTCCGACCGAGGAGGACGTCGAGGTTACCCGCCAGGGTAAGGGAAAGGCCAAAGCTCCTACTGAGAAAATTAAGAAGGATGAAGAGGAGTCTTTAGTTCCCTCTCGGTGTACGGTCGCTTATTTAGCTAAGGTTGGGCGTCTATTTGATATCAACGAACCATATGCTCTCTCTACGGTCCCCGAGGGGGAGCTGGCCAATGTGACGACTGCTTCCAACACCATTACTCTTTTCACCGAGCACCTGCAGTCCGGGATTCGCTTCCCGTTGGACCCCTTGTACGAGCAGCTAAGCCAGACGTACCGAGTTCCTCTTGCCCAGCTGCACCCCAACGCCTTGCGGCACTTTACATGCTTTTTAGTACGCTGTAAAGCCCATAAAATTGTCCCCACCGTTCGTTTATTTGCTTGTCTCTATAGCATGACACTGGTGGATAATCAACATTTTGCGCATTTCCGGTTTCGTCCATCCCGGAGTGGATTTATTGAGAAGGTGGTGTTAGGGATGCAAGATTCTGTGAAGGACTGGCGAGAGGATTTCTTTCGAGTAACGAGGTCGGATCAGAAAGATTTCCTATCCTGTAAATTGTGGGTTAATAAACCACAAGTGCTAGACAAGTCTTTCTTTACCCCTGGCGACCTGGAATACGCCAGCATAGATCTCCTTCACAAAGCTAACCTAGCTCGGGGAATCCCGCACGCAAACCATCTATTCCCCAAGTTGCCCCTTAAGTACTGGTCTAAGGATAAAAAGGCCGTGGTGGCTAACGGTATATGCCTTGGTGTTTGTTTTTTGTTTTTTTTTGTTTTTTTTTGTTTTTTTTTTTTTGCTTTGTTTTATTTTGGGTATATGTACTGACTGATCTCAATTTTTGATTTTGCAGTGGAGATTGATCCTTCTAGGTTGAAGAAGAGGCCTCAGAAGAAAAAGAAAAATGAGCCTCTTATTGCTGCCCAGGCTAAACCTGCTGCTCCGGGCAACTTGGCTCCTGGTCCTGCTGCTCGTGAGGAGGGACCTCTGATCCCGGGGGGTGCAATCGGCGAGGTGCCTCCCGTTCTTTTGGCTCAGCAGAGCCCGGTTCGGATGTCTAACGATGATCCGGAAGGTCGAGACTTTGTCCTTCCGGAACATCGTAACTTGCCTGACCGGGTGTCTCACTCGGATGAGGCCAATCAACCCCTCCGGGTTCCGGTCAAAGATCTTCTGCAGGTTATAGACCTCGACCTGACCACCCTTCAGACTGAAAGGTCGGGTAAACGAAAGCGAGAAGATGGCAACCTGGATGCTTCAACCTCCTCCGAGATACCCGTGATAACGCCTGCGATGTTTTTCGACTGGATGTCGCTGTGCTGTATGAAGAATCATCTGGCCGTTACGCTGGATACTCTACCGGTTGCTGATGAGGTAGCTCGGGTCACCACTTTTCCTGATGACCGGGCCCTTTATAGGCAAGCCTCTCCACGGAATTTTGGGGCAATGATCTCATCCCTTAGCCTTAAGGTATTTTGGTTTTTTTTTTTTTTTTTTTTTACCTTTTATTCTGTTTGTTACTTATTGCGTGTTGTTTTTTGTTTTTTATTTTTATTCAGTCGGCTCAGGTTGGTCACCTGGTGACCGAGGCATATGGGAAGCTCCATGATGACTGGGAGGCGGTGTGCCAACAGCTGAAGGTGGAGAAAGAGCGGTTGGTTGAGGCTAAGGAAGCTCTGGAGAGGGAGAAGGGTCTGTTGAAAGAGAAGACCAAACGGGTTGAAGAGTTGGAAATGAGGACGTCGGATGACGCTGCTAGAATGGAGGGTCTGTCGGGCGAGGTTGTTGCTCTGACTAAAGACCGAGATGATTTAAAGAGAGGTTTTGAAGAGCAGCTTTGCGATATCACCAAGAGGAACTCTATAACGGTCGATCAGCTAAAGGATGAAGCGGTACTGCTTCGGAAGCAGGCCGAGGTCCATGATGAGCAATTGAGATCCCAACTTCTGGCGAGGGATGAGGAATGGGGGGTTAAGCTGACCGAGAAAGAAGATAAGCTTTATGAGAACCTTCGCCAAATCCTTCGTGCTGGTGAGAAGAAAGTTTCAGATGCTGCCCGAGCATTGGGAGGGGAGGATGTGGACTTAAACCCTTTCGAGCTGGATATTGATGAGCTGATAAAGATTGTGCCTACTCTCCCTCCTGAAGAAGAAGAGGATGATTACCTCGTTTCTCCGGAGGAGGATGATAAGGCTCCTGGGGTGTGATGTCTCTTTTTTTTTTTTTTTTTTTTTTTTTTACAAACAATGTTTGTTGGATCCCTTAGTGGGGTCCTGTTTTGTTTTCACAGTACGTTTGATGAATTTTTGTATCTTGGTTTGAATGCTTTTTATTTTTTTGTTTCTTGCCTTTCCTTTCCTTTGGCCTGTCTCTCCCCCTTTTTTTTTATGACTTCCATTTTTTACCGAGCTATTTTTCTTTATAGGTTCTGATTTTGTGCTTTTGTTTAAGTGTTGGAATTTTATGTTCTTTCGAAGTGTGTGATAGTTTATCTCGGTACATAATAGGTTTTCACTTATTGCTTGGTCACCCAAATAATACTGAAAAAGGTAGTTCTGAAAATAGTTAAAAAATCTGTTTTCTAGATGTGCTGTCGTAGGGCGGCCTCAGAATTCTTAGGACGGCCGAGGCCTTTCTTAGGACGGCCGAGGCCTTTCTTAGGACGGCCGAGGCCTTTCTTAGGACGGCCGAGGCCTTTCTTAGGACGGCCGAGGCCTTTCTTAGGACGGCCGAGGCCTTTCTTAGGACGGCCGAGGCCTTTCTTAGGACGGCCGAGGCCTTTCTTAGGACGGCCGAGGCCTTTCTTAGGACGGCCGAAGCCTTTCTTAGTACGGCCGAAGCCTTTCTTAGTACACATGTCTTTTTAATTTTTCTTTTTATATATAAGGGGAAAAACTTATGTTTGAGCTTTACAAAAGGCTAACCCAAACATAAGTGAAAAAACCCCTGAACCTCAACTTACAAAAACGAAAATGCTTAAGTAAAGGTAAACATAGAGCGCCCAAAAAACCACTTCTAACGTCCTGCTACTGGTAGTATTTCCTTAGCACTTGCGAGTTCCATGTTCGTGGTATAGTCTTACCAGACCTAGATGCCAAGTGATATGCTCCCCCTTTGCCGACCTGGACAACTCGGTATGGCCCTTCCCAATTTGCTTCTAATTTGCCTACCCCAGCGTTTCCTTTTCCGATATCAGCTCTTCTACGCACAAGATCACCCAACTGAAAAACCTGAGGCTTGACTCGGTTGTTGTGGTACCTCGCCATTCTTTGTTTATACGCTTCTATATAAGCAGAGGCCTTCTCCCTTCTTTCCTGGAGTAAATCCAGGCTCAGCCTTTGTTCTTCCTCATTTGTTGCTTCATTAAAAAACTGAACTCTTAGAGTAGGCATACCGAGCTCTACTGGCACCATGGCTTCGCATCCGTATGTTAGGGAGAATGGAGTTTCACCAGTTCCTTCTCGTGGTGTTGTTCGGTAAGCCCATAGCACGTTCTGCAGCTCCTCTACCCACTTCTTCTTCCTGGCGTCTAGCCTTGTCTTCAGTCCTTTTAAAATGGTCCGATTTGTTACTTCGGTCATGCCATTGCTTTGTGGGTGTGTGACTGAAGTGAACCGGAGATCGATTTCTGACCTGGCACAGAAAGCTTTAAATTTCTTGCAGTCGAACTGTTTTCCATTGTCAGCTATCAAAACTCGTGGGAGCCCAAATCGACAAACTATTTCTTTCCAAAAGAACTCTCTAACCCGAGCAGATGTAATGTCGCTTACTGTTTCTGCCTCGACCCACTTAGTAAAATGGTCAATTGCCACGATGAGGAATTTCCTCTTCCGAGTCGCTGGCGGGAAAGGACCCAGGATATCAATTCCCCAGGTGGAGAAAGGCCAAGGACTGATGATCGGTGATTGCTCGGTGGCCGGGGTGTGCCTTAAATTCTGGTGTTGTTGACATCTTTCACATTTTTTCACCAGATCTTCAGCTTGCTTAAGCATCAATGGCCAGTAATATCCTTGCAGGACTACCTTTTTGACTAGTGACCGCGGTGCGATATGGGAACCGCATATGCCCTCGTGCACTTCTTTCAAAACATATTCTCCTTCTTCGGCAGTTAAACATCGAGACCAAGGTCGGAGGAAAGATTTTCTGTAGAGGGTCCCTTCTAAAAAGGCATAGTGCGGTGCTTGACATAGGATCTTATAGGCCGCCCTCTTATCCTCTGGGAGACTCCCTTCTGTTAGATACCGAGCAATGCCAGTCATCCATTCATCCAATGGTTGGGTAAGGAAAATTGTCTCGGGGTAATCTATACTTGATTGGGCGAGTGTGGAAAAATGCACTCCAGCTAGCCTCTCCCCTCGGGCAGCTGACTTGGCCAAACGATCAGCCTCTTCATTCTGAGACCGGGGTACTTGCTCAAACTCCCATTTTCCCCCCACGATCGGATATTCGGTCAAGAAAATACTTTGCTCTATCCACGTACCTCCTCATTTCAGGATCTTTTGCTTCGAAAGTTCCTAAAATTTGCTTCACCACTAACTGTGAGTCACTCTTAATTAGTACTTGCTCTGCTTTGACTATGTTGGCCAACCGGAGTCCGGCCAAGAGTGCCTCGTATTCCGCCGCATTGTTGGACGCTTTGAAACTGAATTTCACTGAGCTCCTCAATTCAGCGCCCATAGGTCCTTTTAAGACTATACCGGCTCCCGCTCCTTCTAAATTGGATGCCCCATCCACCTCTAGGATCCAACTTATCAATTCTGTGTCTATTTCTGCCGGTTGATCGTGAGTAGTTGTTTCCGCCACGAAATCTGCCAGAACTTGTGCTTTCAGGGCTGGCCTAGCTTCATACTTGATGTCAAAGCCGCTCATCTGAACCGACCATGAAGCCATTCTGCCGGAGGTTTCTGGTCGGTGTAATGTTTTCTTCAATGGCTGGTTGGTTCGTACTACTATTACGTGTGCCTCAAAATACCTCCTTAGCTTTAATGCTGCCGATCTGAGCGCCAAAGCAAACTTCTCGATTTTTGCATATCGTACCTCGGGTCCCTTCAAGATCTTGCTAGTATAGTATATTGGTGTTTGGAGACCCAACTCTTCCTTAACCAGGACTGCAGCTACCGTCTCTTCTGCCACTGCGAGGTATAAGTACAGGATCTCTCCTGGCTCTGGCTTTCCGAGTACTGGCGGAGTGCAAAGATAAACCTTTAGTTCTTCAAACGCCTTTTCGCACTCGTCATTCCATTGAAAGTTCTTCGTATTTTTCAATATTTTGAAAAATGGTAAACACCTTTTTGCCGAGCAACTCATAAAACGCCCGAGTGCAGTCACACACCCATTTAACTTCTGCACTTCCTTCATCGATCGAGGTGCTTTCATCTCTTTGATTGCTTCGATTTTCACCGGGTTGGCTTCTATCCCTTTCTCGGACACTACGTGCCCCAGGAACTTCCCCGATCTCACAGCAAATACACATTTATCCGGGTTGAGCTTTATGTTGTATTTTCTTAGCTTAGCAAAGGTCTCGGCGAGGTCTTTTGCGTGGCCCTCAATGCTTCTGGACTTTACTACTATGTCGTCGACGCACACCTCCACATTCCGACATAACTGGTCGTCAAACACGTAATTCATTAATCTCTGGTAAGTTGCTCCAGCATTTTTCAATCCAAAAGGCATTTTCTGGTAACAAAATGTTCCCATGTCTGTGACAAAAGATGTTTTCTCCTCATCTTCTTCATCCATTGGCACCTGATGGTAACCCTGGGAGGCATCTAGAAACGCAAAAACCGCAAAACCGCAGGTTGCATCTACCAGCTGGTCAATGCTTGGTAGGGGGAAACTGTCCTTCGGGCAGGCATTGTTAAGATCGGTATAATCTATACAAAGCCTCCATTTTCCATTCGCTTTTTTGATCAATACTGCGTTGGCAAGCCACTCCGAATGGTGAACCTTTCTGATAAAACCTGCTTTAAGCAGCTTGTCGACTTCTTCTTTGATCGCCATTTGTTTTTCGAGAGAAAAAACCCTCTTCTTTTGCTTCACCGGCTTACAATTGGGATCAACTTTCAGCTTATGAGTTATGACTTGGGGATCTACCCCCCCCCCCCCCCCCGATCTCCTCCGGCTTATTAGAGAACTCGGATGCAAACTCCCTTATCTGTTGTATGACGGCTGCTCGGCCCTCTGATGGCCAATTTATGCCCATCTGTACGGTCATGTCACTGTTAGGAAGTTGGACTGCTTCCAAGGGCTCGGGCGGCTTTTGACCCTTCTTTTCTTTCAGAGTGAGTTCAGGGGTCTCGATATTCATTGATTCTACGGCGGGCTGAATTGTAGTCATGTAACACTCTCTAGATACCTTCTGGTCGCCTCGTATAGCGATAACTCCCTTCTCAGTCGGTACTTTCATCATCACATATCTAATACAAGTAGCAGCACCTGTACTATACAACATAGGTCTACCCAGTATACCATTATAAGCTAGTGGCATATCGACAATCATAAAAAGAGTTTTTACCTGCCTTGTTGGTTCCGCCAAAGTTCCAGCTCGTCCCTCTTTTTGTGGAATTTCAACCCCGAGTATTAAGTCTAGCTCAACCATTCCTTCCGGGCTTACCGGTGTTCCACCTAGACCGAGGAGAGGTGTACTGACGGGTTTAAGCTCTGATCGGGTGCCTCCCAATTGTAAATAAGCTGCCAAAGTTAACAGATTTACCGAACTCCCATCGTCTACTAGAAGTCGTCTTACCCATTTTAATTGGATAACCGCCGAAATAACCAGAGCATCCTCATGAGGGAACTCTACTCCCTTGCCATCCTCTAGAGAAAACGATACCTCGGGCCACCGGGGTCCCTCCATGACCGACATCACCATTTTCTGTTTTTTCTTGCAACGTCTCTCTGAGCTTATAGTTCCTCCTGCCAACGTATTAATTACTCCGGTTATTTGAGACCTCTTGGCCTGGGGATCAGGCTCCCGAGATGTGCTAGGCTCATTTCGGACTGTGTTAGGTCGGCTCGTCTGTGGCTGTTGCGGGGGATTGGTCACGAAACCCTTCAACCTTCCTCTGCACACCATTCGGTCCAGCTCTCTTCTTAAATTACCACAATCTTTGGTCTCATGCCCGTGCCCCTCATGGAAATCGCACCACTTTGTTTTATCTCCCTCTCTCGTCATCCGGGGTGGGTAAGAAATATACTCATTATTAGCTTTTATCCACATCAGGATCTGATCTCGGGGAGTATTTAACGGCACAAAATGCCTCTCCTGCCCTCTGTTGTCGATATAACTATCTTCGCCTCCTCCGATATTGTAGCTCGGTCTGAAGTTTGTAGTCTTCCCACTGTTTCGGCCAGGGCCACCCTGGAACTGGGGTCCTCCTCTCCCCCCTGGTTCATAGTTGGATCGAAAACGCTCCTGACTTCTCCCCCCTCCTGGGGAGGTGTGCTTTTGGGTATTTGGTACCGAGCTGGGTGCCTGCCTCTGTCGCTCCTCATCCAAATTCATATAATTCCATGCTCGGTCCATAAGTTCAGTGTATGTCTCCACTGGGTTAGTTATGAGACTGTCCCGGAACGATCCCATAGTGGTGTTATCTTTCATGGCGTCAACGGCTGTATCATCAATGAGATTTTCCACTTGGACCGCTTCCGAGTTAAAACGAGATATGTAATCCTTCAGACTTTCTCCCGGTTTCTGAAAGCATTTTTTTAGGTCGGAGGACTTTTTCTTCCTCTGTATACTCGGAGCAAAGTGCGTTTTAAAAGCTAGAGCCAAAGCTTGGAAACTTTCAATGGATCCATCCGCAAGACTTTGATACCAATTCTGCGCAGCATCAACCAAGGTGGTCGGGAAGATCTTACAGATGGAGGCATCAGAAACGTTCTGAACACTCATCGATACCTGAAAACAATTTAGATGTGTCATTGGATCAGTTTTTCCATTATACTGCTTTATAGTGGGGTATTTGAACTTATTTGGGAATGGCTCGTCGAGGATAGCTCGGCTGAGGGGGCTTCCTATACCAAGCAAGGTAACCGGTCTTGACATAACTTTGTTCCCCTTCTGTTTGGCTAGTTCAGCCTGGACCAGTCGTGTGACTTCAGCACCTATCGATTTCCTGTCTGGGTGGTCGTTGCCCGAGCTATGTACACTTTCAGCTACTTCCTTCCTGGCTGGTGGGACTCCTGCCCTAGCAGCCTGCAGAGGTTCCACCACCGGATCTGGCACTTCTCTTCCCAAGCCGGTTGTATTACGCGGTCTATCCGGTGGTAGGTCCTCTCCGTGCAATCCCTCCCTTGGAGAAATAGGAGCGTTCTGGCCTTCTGCTCCCAGAACCGTAGCACCTTCAGCAGGTATACCCCGACCTCCGGTCACCCGTGTTGTGCTTGGATGCACTGGGGTTGGAGTCGTAGCGGCGTTGTATCCTGGGTAATACTGGGCCATGACAGCAAGATGCATTTGCTGGGCCTGATGCAACTGGCGAGCCATGTATTCCAGATATTCTTGAGCTTGTAAGACCGCCGGGGGTATATCTTGCCCAGAAACCGTTCCCGTTCCGATTGGCACCGGTGTAGTGTCTACCGGAAAACTGAGTTGAGTGGGAGGTAACGTGTTGTGGAGGAAGCTTTGTGGAACGGTGGTCCCTGGGGTGGATAGAGTGGTATGACCAGTATCGGAGGTGAATGGGCTCACCCTAGGATAGTTCTCCATCCCATACAAAGGCACAAAACCGGCTCCGCTGCCAGAGGCTCTGGACCCTCCCATCTGAGTGTTGGCCGGAGGTGTTAAACCAGTGATCACAGAAGTACGACCACTGGCAGAACTTCCCCCAACCGGAGTAGTATCCGCGACCGTCTCCAGAGGGTCTATCCTCTCAATGCCAGGGTCATTAGCCATTGTTTTTCAATCAGAATCACGCAACAATGTCACAAACTCAGACAAAAGAAGAGAAAATGGGATATTAAACTTTCCCACAGACGGCGCCAAGTGATAAATCACCAACGCCTGGACCGGTCAGATGAACCTGAAAGAACAAGAACACAGAAAGTCAGACGAAGAACCGGTGGAGGTCACCGGTAATTCGCTCCGACGATCAAGTCAGTATTAACTTGAAGAAGAAGAAAGAAGAAGAGAAAAGAAGAGAAAAGAGTGTAGAGTGAGAAAAAAGAGATCCCTCTAGGGTTTGCTGATAAGGTGGTTTATATAGTTTTACCTGGCACGTGTATTCCGCAGTGGATTCCTACTCTTTTTGGTCCCCACAAAATCGGTTAGTAGACGTGGTTTGCTCACATTGGGTCTCGTTTCTCGAGTAGGATATGCAGTACATGGAAACGCCTATGTGTCAGATTCTGTTCAGAGTTTGTTATGGAAAGTGTTAACTCGGCAAAACACCGTGCACCGAGCCACCTGATACCTGTGTTAGAGGTATGGCCACTCCGGGATGGTCAACCTGTAGTTCGGTCTCTCCGTGGTCTTTTCCTCTGGTAGATCGGTCGAAAATGGTCACTAGGTACCAGGTCCTTATGTTCGTTTGACCGGGTGAGGTTTCATGTTGGTGAGGCTGTTTCACCGCCTTGTTGCTGGTCTCGTTATCAAAACATCTATTATTTTATTTTCCAGATGTTTATTGGTTGGTTATTTGAATCAATTAGCATGTGTTGCAAATTCTGCTGTTTTTGTTTCCATGTCAATAGTGATGATTTACATAGAGTCTGGTGTTAGATTCTTAATGTTTATTCAAATGTTATTTGTATATTGTAATGTTTGTTCATGGGGGAACTGTTGTTTATGATTATTATTGGTGAAGTTAAAATCTTTGTTTTCTTAAGATTTAAATTCGTTGTTTCATCAGCTATATTCTTTCCTTTATCATACATCATTTTATTATCCTTATTTATTTCTCGTCGATCGTTCATGATGCATCGAAGAAGCTTCAACTCTTTTGAAGAACTTGTGGCAGTGATAATATACATTCAATCTGTCGCTCTAAGCTTCCGCTTACTTTATCTGCTGACTTTATCTGTTTAGTATGGCTAATGTAAAATGCCAATCTTCTCATCATTTTACTTTATGTTACTGTGCAAGACTCTTTACCGTCATAATCTTTAAAATTAACTAAAAAGTCGTATTTCGGTTACTTGAGCACTATTCTTGAGATCATTGTTTCTAGGTCTGCAAATCAAATTCTATATTTGTGTTTTAAGTCCTTCATTAATAAGCAGCTTATGCTTGGGAATAGGAATAAAAGGATTTCCATCTCTGAGTGATTCATTTGGAAGATAGTAGTTAATTTGATTAGTATTTGTACCTTCAATATGTAGAGCAATAACCGTCCCTAGAAAACGTCTTCATCATTCGAATCTAGATAGAAACAGTGACTTGGCAGAAAATGTCGGTGAGAATATACTGAAGTGTTTGCCAATTCGAGATGTTGTAAGAACTAGTGTCTTATCAAAGGAATTTAAATAATAGTGGAATGAGACAATTTATAAAATTCAATTACTTCATAAATGTCGTTTTATTTTCTGATTGTAAGTAAGATTAACTAGTGGCATTTCTTGAAGATTTCGGTTGCATGATTTGTTGTAGAGAGGCTTCCATCCTTTCTCAACCGCCTACACCATCTTATTTCTTCATGTGGCAGCTTAAGTTCCATTCGCTTTCTGCTTGATTAGTAGCTCTCTGTACCTACGGGAACTTGTAATACATGTGAGTTCGAACTAAGATTTCGTTCTGGTTTTCATACGACTATAGTAAAAAGAAAAAGTTGTTTGTTTTAGGCGTTTCAAGAGGTGATTGCTGATATGAATGCTGTTGTGTCGTTTTTAGAAGTTGAAAAGTTATCAGATTTCTCATTGACCAAAATACCCTGAAAATCAATAAGAAAAAAAAACCAATACAATCTAACCAACTAAACTTAAAATCACCCATCTACCCAACCAAATCTAAAGTAACTCATCCAACCAAATCAAATCTAAAGTCACTTATTTTATTAAATCAAACCTAAATCACTAATTTGCCCAACTAAATCGAACTACTTAATCGAAAACCACCACTCATCTCTGCCACCTTTTTTCCGGTCACCGCCACCATCCATCGACGGAAAATAATCCGTTCAAAAATTAAATAAATAATCAAAATAATTTTTTTACATTTTAAATAATTGAATAAATAATTATTTATTTTTCAAAAATAATTTTTTTAACCGGAGTCTTCTCCGATGAACAGACCACTGTGGTGGGTCTGTTCGCCGGAAAAGACGAACGGAACCATTCGTTTTCTCTGATAAAAAAAATTAGTTTTTGGTCAGAATTGTTTTTGTCTGGAGGAGATTTTAGAGAGTTTATCATTCGATTTTAAAATTGAGATGGTTTATTGATAAAAGGCGTTAAGTTGGTGTACCCTAGGGCCTACAAATGTTTAATAGTCCAATTTATACGTAGTACAAATGAATCTAAATTAAATAAAAAACTATCATATATTAATTAATAATTTCTATTTGAAGATATTATTAATTAGTAATAATTTAATGGCCTAATGCCTCAAAAAATTCCGATCTTTTAGCCCCTTTTCAATTCTACCCTGACGTTGAAAACCGGTCAATTTTATCATATTTTGCATTTTCTCGTTTCAATTGTACCCTAATTTTTTAATTTTTCATAATTTTTTTATTTAAATGATGAAATCTTTTAATTAACTAAATTTAACGATAAAATTAAATTTCTTTCCATTCACAAAAGTACAAATAAGTCTTTTATTTTTAAAAACTAACTAAAAATCATAATCAAATTAAAATTAATTTAAATTCTTAATTAATTTAACTAAATCTAAATAAATTTTCAACATATACAGTTAATATATGCTAGACATGGAGAACGTTTTTAAATTTTTTGCAAACGAAAAAAACGTCAATTTAATATTTCGGGGTACAACTGAACACAAAAATGCGGAATAGGGTAAAATTGACTAGTTTTCAACGTCATGCTAGGATTGAAAAAGGGCTAAAAGGTCGGTGTTTTCTAAGGCATTAGACCTAATTTAATAAGAAGGAAAACTATAAATGTAAAGTACTATGCTGAAGATGAGTACCGTCCTCCGAACACTTCTGAAGCGTCCCCCTGTCTTCTATTCACAATCACATCTCAACACACTTAAAATCAGATTTTAAACCTCTCTTTTCATAAAACCTATGGTAAGCGAAACTATTCTTTACTGATTTCTAGGTCAATAAATTAAAAGATTTTAAACCTCTCTTTTCATAAAACCTAGTTTGTGCATTTGAATGATTTCCAGGTCAATAAATTACTATTCTCGTTAGTTATTGTTATTATAGTTTTGGATATTTATAATGTTGATTTTCAGGATAGCCAACCAGTTAAAAGGATTGAGAACTGCTCGAGATCGGATAGAATCAGTAACTTGCCGAGCGACATCATAGATAATATTCTAGTCTGTCTGCCCATTCATGAAGCAGTTAGCAATGTTTTTAAAACCGGACCGGACCGGGCGGTCGAACCGGGTTAACCGGGAACCGGCCACCTGTCCGGTCCGGTTAGATATTAAAAATAGAAAGAGCAAAAAACCGGTCAAAATCCGGTTGAATCGTTGAAATCCGATTTTTAATCAAAACCGTCAGAATCCGGTTTTTTGAATTTTTTTTGTTAAAAGTACCTGGTTGGTTGAAACTGACAGTGTCAGTTTCATTCATGTGAGACATAGTGACAGGTCCATTATTTCTCTCTAAAGGATTGTTATAGACTTATAGTAGATTAGTAGGCTTTTTGATTAGTAGCTGTTTATTTACTTTTTCTATATTACATACTTGATTTTTTTTTTGACGGAAATATCACATACTTGAATTGATTCTATTTGTTATAATGCATTTATTTTTTATAACTATTTTTTATTAATTGTGCTTCTTTAATAAAATTGATTCTATTTGACCAAAAAAAAGTATTATAATTATAAATTTATTAAATAGTAAATATAATATACTCCTGTACATATATATTAACCAAATACTCTTTCAATTTATTTTTTAAATAAATATAAAGTATTGTTGAAAAATTAAAATAATGTTTAAAAGAAAACAAATATTTAGATTTGGAAATTGAGAAAAATTAGTACAAAGTAGTTAAACCTAATAAAATGTAGTAATTGTTTTTATGTATACTTACTATCAATTTTTTATCTAATAAATAATTATATAATATATTTTTAATTAAATAATTTATATTTATTATAATTAAAAATCCGGTTGAACCCGGTTGAACCGGTCGAACCATGAACCCCCGATGAAGCCGGTTCGATCTTCGGTCCGGTTTTAAAAACATTGGCAGTTAGGACTAGCATCTTGTCCAAAACATGGAGGTCCAAGTGGAGATATCTTCCCCACTTGGTATTTGATGATACTTTTTATCGAACATCGGTATTACCTTCTGCGGAACAACCTAACATTTCTAAACTCTTTCTTAATATCTTTACGGTTTTATTATTTCACCATGGACCCATTTTGAGTTTTACTTTTCATCTTCCTTTACTAAAGAGTTGTCCTGAGATCGACCGGTTGATTCTTTATCTGAGCGAGAAAGATGTTCATGAATTTTTCTTCGAGATTGGAGAAAGTAAACGCCATGTATTACCATCCTTTCTGTTCTCATGTGTGACGTTAAGGCGCTTGACTTTGTCCTCATGTTCTTTCACGGTTCCATTGGCATTTCAAGGATTTGTTAACTTGATTTCCCTTACATTTTTGCGGGTTCCTTTTACTTCCAATGTTTTTGAAACTATCATCTCCAAATGCCCTTTACTTGAGAGACTTTCTATAAAGCATTGTAGTAAATTTGATAACCTCGATATTGACATTCCTTATCTCAAATTCTTTGAGTTCTCTGGTTCTGTTGAATCTTTTTGTTTTAGAAAACCTTGTGAGCATCTTTCAACATTTTCATTTAATGGAGATTTAAGCGCTCACGGGACTTCTGAACCAACCAAGCTTTTCGAAAGCCTGCCTATCGTCAAGCACTTGCATCTAGGATATAAGTATATGCGTGTAAGCCGGTTATCTTTGCTTACTTTGCTTGGAGGTTTAGCAATTTGTAGTGTTGATTTAGTTGGCAAATTCTACATTCTTATTTTGTGTTTTTGTATTTTCTTCAAGTGGCTTATTGGGAGAATGCCGAGGAAACTTTCTCTTAGCTGTCTTAGAGTTCTTGAACTGTCCGATACACGTTTTGGGCGGTCGGATATGATCTCTAATGTTCTTCGCTTGATTGTGAGCTCTCCTAACTTAGAGAAGCTTGAGATTGGGGTAATTTCTATTTTTTCACCTGCTTTGTGCGTAAATTTTCATGTTTTCCATTAAAACTAATTTCATGTGTTTTTTTTCTTAGTATATGGGATATGTTGGTGAAGAGCAGCCTCTTGCCCCAGAACTTATAAAAGTAAAAGACCTCTTAGCTAATGCATTGGAAAAACTTCGAGTGGTGAAGATAAAACTCCCATATGCAGAAGTAGTAAAACCTGAAGTTGAATTTATTAAGTTTCTATTGGCCGAATCAAAAGTTTTAGAAAAGATGTTAATACAGCCTGCCGAAGGAACAATTGCCGAGAAAGGACTGAGGTTTTTGAAAGAGATAATTCAATTTGAACGTTCATCAACGAAAGTAAAAATTTTATACTTGGATCCTTAGTATGATGGTCAAGTTAGTAGTCTTGGTTTTGAAGGGTAGGGAGTTGATCTTGCCTGCAAATCAAATCATTGTTTTGGTGAATAATTAATTAGCAGATGTTACGAAATCCCGTCTTTCTAATTCATGCGATTATAGATGATTTTACAATCCTAAGGTTTATTCAAATTTCAAATGTTAAATGAATTTAGTAAGTTATAGTTTGTTATTAGGCTTACTTAACCCATATAAAGGTCCCTGTACTTTACACATTTTTTTCCGTAAGTCCTTATACTTCATTTTTGTATTATTTGATCTCTCTACTTACCTATTTTTGATTTTCAGGTCCTTTATGAGTTTTTTTCGGTCCTTTTGTATGGCTGGAGGAAACAAAAATTGTAAGTAGAGGGATTTGAGGAAACAAAAATTGTAAGTAGAGGGACTGGAAAAAACTCACAAAGGACCTGAAAATCAAAAATAGATAAGTAGAAGGATCAGATAATACAAAAATGAAGTATAAGGACCTACGGAAAAAAAAGTGTAAAGTACAGGGACCTCTACATGAGTTTGGCCTTTGTTATTATTATTAGAGCAGGTCGTTTATGGAGTTTATGCATGTGATGGGCAAAAAGCTACGTATGCATTCTCATAGCTAGTTATAGTCACAACAATTTTGCTCGACAAATTTATTCAAAATAACACTTTTTTTAGAAATATTTTCTTTCAAGAAAAACAAATTTGATTTTTCTTTTACATTTAGACCAGGTGTTATTTTGTCTGTTTTATTTTCGAGAAAGGCAATTCCACAGCCTTGAGCAACAATATTATATACTTCAAGATTGCCGGAGCTGTTAATAGCGATTCAAAACTCATCTTGCGTAAGCAGACGAAATTATCATAAACGTTAGGAAATGCTCTGTTTCAGGTTGCAATGTCAACCTAAGGTTTATTCAAATGTTGTATGTATTCAGTTAGTTTTACTCGTGAATTTGCACACTGTGAAGGAGTTCGCTGCAGATGATCAAAACATACAACTAGATCAAAATGTTGCAGTGCCTCAACATACAAATTAATTCAGCTTTGAATCTTCATAAACATTCTTTTAATTGGAGTATTCTGTTAGGCAGACCATTGCAATTTCCAACTCATAACTTGGCAGAAAATTTGGAATAATCATTCCACATCGTGGTCAATTTTTTAAAGGCTGTGAATGAGAACATTTGTGCTCATTGGAATGGTTTATATTTTTTTGGTATATTTAGCAAGACTCTACAAAATTATAGACCAAATTGACAATGTATAAAGGTCAATGTGTATACGGTAGTCAAGTTAGTTATAGTTGGTAGATAAATCATTGCTTAAAATTAGAGGTGGCAATTTTCACTCATACCCATTTACCCACCCATATCCATTTTACCCACCCATATCCACCCATTATATAGAGGGTATAGGTTATAAAAGGGTAGTTATTTATTAAATGGGTAATAAATAGGTAAAACTCTTCCAACCCATTAAGATAAGAGAAAATTAGATGGTACACTATCAAGCCCCTTTTTATTTTGATTAATACTGTTTGTCTTCTCCGTGTTGAAATATACTTTGTCAGTTTGCACTCATACTTTCTCTAATTGAAAATTACGGTGGTTTTACAGCGCCAACGGGGACAGAAAATTACCGATTAAATAACAATGATTTCGCCGTTGCCGCTGCTAGTGCATCATTTTCCACTGCTGCCGCTGTAATTTCCGCTGTTGAGCCGGTTGAGTCGATCGCCGCTGATGAAGAAGATGGATCTCTAACTTACGTTTTTGTTATATTGACAAATTTCTTATTTGTATGTTGTCGATTGATGGGTTTGTTAGCAATAGTGTTGGTGGCAGCGATGGGTTGTCGATTGTTGGTTCTGATGGGATTGATTGTTGAATTATGTTATCTATTTAGCTGCTAAATGTATGCTGGATTATGCACACCAACCATTTGATGAAATACTTATTAGACAAATATTTGATTTGTTTTTATGACGCTGTTAGTGAGTTTTTGGGGTTACAAATTTCAATGAATATAGTTACAGAACATTCAAAAGATGGGTATGATATTGGAGCTGCTCTTTTCGCTGCCATAAAATTAATGTATGATCATGATTTTTAGGTTTAATGTCAATGATCCAATTGGTGTAATTTATTTGTATTGTGTAATTATTGCTTTGTGAACTTATGGTCTACACGTTCAATTCATAATTCATTTTTGTATTTTGTGAACTTATAGTTTGATTGAAAGAAAAATAGTAAAGGTGTTAATCATGATTACATTTTTAAAGTGATGAGTGTAAAATTAAAACAAAAATAATATAAGCAATTTATTTACTTTAACTAACCAAACTGCAAGAATCACAACTATAATTAAAAATAGGACAAATGATGTGTTTTCTCCGGAAAGCATCATGAAAATTACTATGATTTCTCCATTAATATGTCTAAACACTCTTTCCAATCTTAAATTTTTTATTATTTTCGATTTATAAATTTTAGGAGTCTGATTTACTTTTTAGTAAATTAATTTAACTTTTAGTAATCTGATAGTGAACTGTTAGTAAACGGTTAATAAATTAACTATACTTTCTATTTAATAAATTAACTTTTATTTTTAGTAAACTATAGTAAACCTTTTACTAAACGGATAGTAAATTAACTTATCTTTTAGTAAATGGTTAATAAATTAACTATACGGTCTAGAAATAAATTAATAATAAATTTGATTTTTAAGTAAATTATAAGTAAATAGTTAGTAAATTAATAGTAAACTTATTATTAGTAAACCGATAGTAAACGGTTAATAAATTAACTATACTGTTAAAATAGAAACTAATAGTAAATTTGATTCTAAGTAAACTGTTGGTAAACAGTTAGTAAACTGATAGTAAATTTTTTGTTAGTAAACCGACAGGAGATTTACCGCATTTTTATAAATAAAAACCGTTAGTAAATTGTTAGTAAACCGTTAGTAAATATTTTTTTTATAAACCATTGGTAAACTGTTAGTAACCCGATAGTAAACTTAATGTATTTTTAAAAATAAAAAATCGTATCTTTCAACTTAAAAGGTGTAATTTCGCAACTTTTAAAAGTCAAACCGTAAAAATCAACCCAGACTGGTCAAACGGTATTTTTTAAAATATTTATATACGGTATGGGTATTTTTGAAAAACTCTCTTAAGATAAGGGTAATAAAAGGGTTTGACATGGGTATTCATATTCTATCCATAATGATCCAATATGCAAAATTAATTGAATGACACATGTCAATTTAAGAGTAATTGATTTTTTTTAGAATATCAAATAAATTTTAGATTCCAAAATTAATATTTAAAAGTCGTGGAAAACTAAAATATTTTTTCTCGAAAAATATTTTTTTTCAAAAAATATTTTTTTCAGAATATTTTTTTTCCAGAAAATATATTTTTGTTTTCAGAAAATATTGTTTTTTTTAGAAAATATTTATTTTTTAGAAAATATTTTTTTGTCGTAAAATACTCATTTCTAAAAAAAATTTCCGGATATCCAGAATTTTTTTTTGGAAGTATTTTTTCTTGGAATGTATTCTCTCTAAATGTTTCTCTATAGAATTTAATTATTAATTCTCACAAGATGTACAATTAAAATGTAATATAATTTAAGTTTTAAAAAGTCAAATTTTAACATTATACATATAAAGTGGGTTAATGGGTGGGTTAGCGTCATACAGAGTTAGAAGGGTATGGTTACCATATAAAATTAAAATGGTCATAAATGGATAGATCACCCATTTATAATGCTACCCATTTAAACCCAATCCATACCCACCCATTTGCCACCTCTACTTAAAATGCATTAGAGTAGGAAAAAGTTCTTATATTGTCTATGTAACTTTTAAACAAATGACGCGATGTTAGAAAAAATTGACTGTAAGGACGATTGATATTACAAAAACTGAGTAAAATTTAAGGGAAAAAGAGAATAAAGTTCGCCAGTTCACAAAACCCTACCTCATTGAGGAGGTACTTCAGCCGAAATTGACAGTAAGCCAGTTATCTTTGTTTATTTCTTATGGACAATCGTCAATTATATAGTGTTGATTTAGTTGGAAAATTCTATGTTTTTACTTTCTATTCCTGCATTTTCTTCAAGTTCCTGACAGTTGGAACAATTTTGAGGAAATTTCTCTTAGCTTTCTTAGAGTTCTTGAACTGCATGAAATATGTTTTCGGCGCACGGTTAAGGTCTCTGCTGTTCTCTGTTTGATTGTGATGAGCTCTACTAACTTAGAGAAGGTTGTGATTGAAGTAATCTTTAATTACGTCACTTGCTTTGTACCTCATGTTTCATATGATCCATTAAAACTAATTTCTGATGTGTTTTCTTAGTTTGTTGCAGCTAGGAATGAACCGATTTCTTTTTTTGAGGAAGATTTTGACGAAGATCAAGACCTCTTAGATAATAAACTTTTGAAAGTAGAAGACCTCGTAGATATTGAACTGAAAAAGCGTCGAGTGGTGAAGATGGTGCTCCCAGACACACAAGAAGTAGAACCTGAATTGGAATTTATCGAGTTCCTATTGGCTGAATCGGTAATACGAAAAAAGATGTTTATTCAGCCTGACCGAGAAATAGTTGCCGAGGAAGGATTGAAGATTTTGAAAGATATAACCCAATTTGAACGTTCATCAAAGAAAGCAAAAATTGTATTCTTAGATCCCTGATGAATGATGATGATGGTGAATGTTGATATTGATCCTAGTGAAGCTTAGGGTGTTAGGCTATTTCTAAATTTGGACATAATATGTTTAGAAATTCCATATTCAGGGTAATTTTTAAATTATGTTCAAATTGAGGGTGAAAATTTATTGAATTTGCCGGGCATTAAATTTAATTAATGGTACAGTCGACCCTCTAATATTTAATATTCTATAAATTAATAATTCTAATAATTAATAGAAAATTGAGAGAACCAACTTCGTTCCACGTCGGATAATTAATAATTTTATTATTTAATAATTAATAAAATTTAAAATATATTCTACATGAATATTAATTATTAGAGAGATTTTTTAAAAAAAATATATAACAATTGATGATTTATTTGAGACAATATTGATCTTAATTCATAAAGTAGAAGTTAAAATACCATCAAATTATAACTTTTTTATTCTTTTAAGAAATTTTAAAAGAAGTTATTAGATAAACAAATTAAAATAAGTAAAGTATCTCTAGTATAAAAATATTAAAAATTATTTTACTTTATGAATACAACTTCTTAATAATTATTTTTTAATTTGATATCAATTGATATTTTTTTAAATTAAATATAAAATTATTTCTTTTAAATTGAGTGATTGTAAAGTGTATTTATTTAATTTTTTTTATAATATAATATTAATATTAGGTCTATTATTGTAGATGCTTTAAAATGTCTTTTATAATTTATTGTTTATGCAAATTCAATAAATTAATAATTTTAATAATTAATAAATTTTTGATCCACCATGTGTATTAATTATCAGAGGATCGACTGTAGTTAATTTGATTAATATTTATACCTTCAATTTGTAGAGCAATACCCGTCCCAAGAAAATGTCTGTTCATCATTCGAAATTTAGATAGAATCAATGACTTAGCAGAAAATATCGGTGAGAATATATTTACGTGTTTGCCAATTCGAGATGCAGTAAGAACTAGTATCTTATCAAGGGAATTGAAATACTAGTGGAATGAGACAATTTATAAAATTCAATTACTTCATATATATCCTTTTACTTTCTGATGGTAAGTAAGATTAGTTAGTGGCATTTTTTTGAAGATTTCTATTGCAGGGTTCGTTCTAGAGAGGCTTCCATCCTTTCTCAACCTCCTACACCATTTTATTATTGATAGATTACCGACTTTATGTGGTAGCTCAAGTTGGGTAATTTTGTCACTGTCCCTATTTTTTTAATTTATTTTTTTATATTTAAATTATTTAACTAATTCATTCTAGTTAAATGTTTTTTCATGAAAATTGTTTGATTGATAAATATAGTCTCCAATTTATACGTAGTACAAATGAGTCTAAATTAAATAATTTATATAATATAATAAATGCCTAATTACATAAAAACCACCCGTATTGATTTTCTTTTTCATTTATATTCCGACGTAGAAAAAAAACCGTTTGTATCCTGTTTTGAGTTTTGGGTTGCACCCCATATACGCGGGCCATTTATTCAGGCAATCTCATAAAAAGCCCAAAACATTATATATGTAAGTATAGGGCACAGGCCCAGATCAAGATGAGTATCATTCTCCGAACACTTTTGTTCCCAATTTTCAAACTCTACTTCTCCGGTTCTCCCTTACAAGTTACAATAACTTCACAACACACTTAAAATCAGAAGTTTGTCAAAAAAAAAAAGCAGCAAAAAGAAGGGAAAAATTTAAGACTATGGTAAGCCATTCATTCCTTACTTTTGAATAATTATGATTAAAAGTTCTGTTCTCTTTTATTTTTGAATACGTCAAATTTCAGTAAATAGAATCCGAAACAATTATAAGAAATTCGGGAAATTCAAAAATTAACCTGACTTGAAATAAATTTGCTACTGTTTTAGATACTCAGATATTTATAATCTTGATTTTCAGGATAGCCAATCGGTTAAAAGGATTGAGAACAGCTCGACATCGGATAGAATCGGTAACTTGCCGAGCCACATCATAGAAAATATTCTAATCTATTTGCCCATTCATGAAGCAGTTAGGACTAGTATCTTGTCCAAGAATTGGAGATTCAAGTGGAGATTCCTCCCCAAATTGGTGTTTGATAAAACTTTTTATCACAAGTCAGTAACACCCTCTACTGGTAAACGTAGCATTAATAAATTCTTCCTCAATATCTTTAGAGTCTTATTACTTCACCATGGACCCATCTTGAATTTTACTTTTGATGTTTCGCGGAAAACCTATCCGGAGATTGACCAGCTCATGCTTTACCTGAGCGAGAAAGATGTTCATGAAATTTTACTTGACTTTGGAGATTGTGGTTATAGAGTGCCATCATTTCTGTTCGCATGTGCCACATTAAGGCGCTTGACTGTGTCCATGTGTTTGTTCACAGTTCCTTTGGTATTTCAAGGATTTGTTAGCTTGATCTCTCTTACCTTTAAGTCAGTTTGTTTCAAAACAATTGAATTTGAAACTTTCATCTCCAAATGCCCATTACTTGAAAGACTCTCAATAAAAAATTGTTATCATATTGATAACCTCGATGTTGACATTCCTTACCTTAAGTTCTTCGAGTTCATTGGGGTTTTTCGGTGTATTCATTTCAGAAAACCTTGTCATCATCTTTCAGTAGTTATATTTGATAGTCCCATATATAGAGTGAGTGGTTCCGCACACTTTAGCTCTGTACCTACGAAGCTTTTAGAATGTCTGCCTGCTGTAGAGCACTTGCATCTCGGATATGAATTTATGGAAGTAAGCCATTTTTTTTTTGGAAATTTGTCAAATTTATAGTGTTAATTTAGTTGGCAAATTCTATGTTCTTACTTTTTATTCCTGTATTTTCTTCAAGCACCCGACAGTTGGAGCAATGTCGAGGAAACTTTCTCTTGGCTGTCTTAGAGTTCTTGAACTGCCCAACATATGTTTTCGGATTACGGTTGAGCTCTCTGCTGTTCTCTATTTGATTGCGATCAGCTCTCCTAACTTAGAGAAGCTTGAGATTGGGGTAATTTTTTATTAGTTTACCACTTTGTCCCTCTTGCATGCTACATATTTTCCATTAGAACTAATGTTCATGTGTTTTTTCTTAGTTTGTTGCAGCTAAGGAGGATACAAATTATCTTTCTAATAAACTTTCAAAAGATGACGAACTCTTAAAATTGGAAGACCTCGTAGATAATGAACTGAAAAAGCTTCGAGTGGTGAAGCTGAAGCTACCACACAGAAAAGAAGTAAAACCTGAAATGAAATTTATCGGGTTTCTATTGGCTGAATCCGTAGTACTTGAAAAGATGTATATACAGCCTGCAAAAAGAACAGTTGCTGAGGAAGGGCTTGAGATTTTGAAAGAGATAACTCAATTTGAACGTTCATCAAAGAAAGCAAAAATTATATACTTAGATCCCTGATGAATAATGATGATGGTGAATGTTGATATACTATTGAAGCTTAGCTAGGATGTTATGTTAGGGCTATTTCTCAAGTTGGAGATATAATTTGTTTAACAAATTCCATTTTCAGGGTGATTTTAAAGTATCTTCAAATTGAGGGTGAAACTTTACTTTATTTGCCGAGCATTAAATTTTAACTTTCTAATGAAAATACCTGCTTTTATTTAAGTTTTCATTTTGATATTGGTTTTTACGAAATGCAATTTAGATTTTAAAGTATCTTCAAATTCAGGGTGAAACTTTACTATATATGCATTTGCTCTGTAAATCAGCATATTTATAGTACGTGTATTGATCGCATCTATTGTAGGGGTGGTTTGAACTGCCCATATGAACCGATGGTAGTGGGAGATAATAAGCTAGCCCATGACTACCTCTATTACTTACAAGTGTAGCCTAGTAGTATTATACTCCATATGCTCACTTTGAAAAGTAAACATCAGTCTCTTCCTCCTCTCCTGAGACCTAATAATAATTTATAAAAATTATTTTCTTTTGTAAAAAATGCAAAAGGTCCTCCATTTTTTTGGTCAATAGTAATTTAGTATATATAGTTTTAAAATTAAAAAGATTAAATTGTTTTTTTTAATTATTATATGTTAAAAGAAAAAAATTAAAAAAAATTGGGACCATTTTAAACCTTTTTTTACTAGCAAAAACCATTTTACCAACAAAACCATTATGCAAAAGCAGAGAGTGTACTTCACTCTCTCAGGTGAGAGTGGCGAGGGGGATTTTTGATCAAAAATACACAAATTTAGGGTATAAATGATCCTATTTTCTAGTTTTGAACTTTTTTAATATTTTGACATAAGTTCGGGGTGAAAGTGATCCTTTGTTCTTTATTTTATCCGCACTTCCAAAGTGTTCCACTGCCTTGTTGTTTCCCCACTATTGAAGTCTTCCATTAAATTCACCTCTTCAACTTCTCAAGACACTATATAAATATGTTATTGTTAAAGCACAACTAGGGGTGAGCATCGGTCGGTTCGGTTGGAATTTTTTCGGTTTTTTCAATTTTCGGCTTGGAAAATTCTCAAATGGAACCGAACCGAACTTTTGGTTTGGAGTGAAAAACCGAACCGAACCAAACCGAAAATTTCGATTCGGTTCGGTTAAAACCGAATTTCACCATTTTTTATTTTTTTTAATATTGTATATTAAAATTAATTGAAATATTAAATAATTAGAGTCTAATAAACTTCCATATATGTTTAAATAACAATTATTAACTCATATATCAATAATAATTAAGATATAAAAACAAAAAACATATAAATATATGTATATATGTATATTATTTTTAAAATATATATATATTTTATATTAAAGTTCGGTTAATTCGGTTTTTTCGGTCGGTTCGGTTTTCAAAACTTCCAAATCAAACCGAACACCGAACACCAAACTTTATCTAGAGTAGAAACCAAAACAAACCGTTTTCACCGAAAAACCGAACCAAATAACAATATTCGGTTCGGTTTTTTGGTTTAATTCGATTCTTACTCACCCCTGACTCTAAGCACAACAAACAAAAAGAAGGGAAAAAAATAAGACAAAGCAGCAAAGGAAGGGATACAAATTGAGGATGAAATGCACATGCTAAATTTCCATATGCCAAATTTGACACTAAAAGTAGCATATATCAAATTTATATAGAAAAGACAAAAATACTGAAAACTTTTCCATTTTTAAACTTTTTTTCAATTCCACCACCACCTAGAAGAATTCTCAATTGCATCCTATTTAGGGTTTTCAGTTTTCATCTGTACCCCAAAATGAAAAAAAATTGATAATTTAATTAATTTAATTATAAAATTGTTAAAACCAACTAAATAGAGGGATTGTATCATTATTTTTTCCATTTGAAAAAAACAAATAAATTAGTATATGAAGGATTAATTTAAACTTTTTTCTAAATAAAAAGAGGTCATTTTAGTCAATTGGGGTACAGACGAAAACTGAAAACCCTAAATAGGGTGTAATTGAAAATTCTCTTACGTGGTGGTGCAATTGAAAACAAAATTAAAGGTGGGGGGTTTTTAAGTATTTTTGCCTATATAACGTTAGAAACTTATAGTAATCATCCAAAATGGAACATAAATATTAGGAATTAAACTGTAATTGTTAATTTTTCCTGATTTTATTCAATTACCCCAGATTTCTCATTGCCGTCAACAGTGGCAGTGGTAATATATTTTCCTCAATTATTAAGGTAAATATCTTAAGTAATTCTTCCTAAATTAGCATCCGTGTTGCAATTCTTCCTAAATTATAAACAGGTGTCGTAATTCTCATTCAATTATACAACACCATTACAAAACCGTCTTTTACTAAACTACTACTACCGCAACTAATTTATTATTTTCTTCATATTATTTCAGGAGAATCTACAAATTTTAATTTTACTCTAGTATACTATATAATTTAATTTTTTTCCTTATAATTAAGTATTAAATAATTCTAAATTAGGATTTTGCAACAGACACTCTGAAGCTTTGATCACTTATACTGCTGCTACAAAACTGACGAAGCGTTGCTTCTGCTTATTTTGTTTGTTCACACTTCTAAAGCTATGGTAAGCTATTCATTTTTTTTTATTTGTTATATTTTAGGATTTAGGATTTTGGATATTCCAATATTTATAATGATTTTGATTTTCAGGATAACCATAACAGCACAAGACCTGATATAATCAGTAACTTGCCGAGTGACATTATAAATAATATTTTAATCTGTCTACCGATTCATGAAGCTGTGGCGACTAGTATCTTGTCCCATAAATGGAGTTAAAGTGGAATATCTTTCCAAGTTGGTATTTGACGACGCTTTTTATCAGACTTCAATAAGACTCTCCTCTACTGCAAACCCTAACAATATTACTGAACCCTTTCTTAATGTCTTAAGAGTTCTGTTATTTCACCATGGATCCATCTTCAATTTTACTCTTCATGTTCCTTCGTTAAAAAGCTATTCTGAGGTTGACCTGATTATTGATTACCTGAGCGAGAAAGATGTTCATGAAATTTCCTTTGACTTTCGATACAAAGGAAAAAATTATGAATTCTCTAGATTGCCATCATTTTTGTTCTCATGTGTGAAGCTGAGGCGCTTGACCTTGTCGTCGTGTTCTCTCACAGTTCCGTTTATATTTCAAGGATGTGTTAACTTGATTTCGCTTAAGCTTCTGGTGTTGATTTGAACACCAATGTGTTTGAAACTTTCATCTCCAAATGTCCATTACTTGAAACGCTTTGTATTAAAAATTGTTGGGATATTCGTAACATAGATATTGACCTTCCTAATCTTAAGTTCTTTGAGTTCTGTGGTTTTTTTGAATCAATTTGGTTTAAAAATCCTTGTCAGCATCTTTCAACAGTTATATGTGATGAACATCTTTACGGATGCACGACCTTTGAAGCAACCAAGTTTTTTCAAAGTATGCCTTTCATTGAGCACTTGCGTCTTGGAAATGAATTTATGGATGTAAGCAAGTTAATTTTGTTTATTTCATATTTTGCCAGTTTTGTAGTGTTTATAATTTCGTTGGCTCATTCTACTATCTTGCGTTGTGTTTTTTTACATTTTTTCAAGATCATGCCTCCTAGAATAATGCCAAGGAATTTTTCTCTCGGGTATCTTAGAGTTCTTGAGCTGCCTCGTATATATTGTTGGTGTATAGACGATATCTCTGCTGTACTTTGCTTGATCGTGAATTCTCCTAACTTGAAAAAACTTGAGATTGTGGTAAATTTTTATTTGTTCCCTTGCTTTTGTACGTCATTTTTTGTATTTCTCATAAAAACTAATTGATTGATGTTTTTTTCATAGTTTGGTTCAACTCATGATATTGAGCGAGTAGAGTATCTTGCTGAGGAAATTTTACAAGTGCAAGACCTCTTAAGTAATGTATTGAGAAAGCTTCAAGTGGTGAAGATGAAGATCGGATGCACATATGCAATAAAAACTAAACTATATTTTATTAAGTTTTTATTGGCCGAATCGGTAGAACTGGAAAAGATGTTTATACAGCCTCCCGAACGAACAACTGCTAAGGAAAGACTTAGGATGCTTAAAAAGATAACTCGATTTCCACGTGCATCAAAGAAAGAAGAAATCATGTACTTAGATCCGGATGATGATGATGATGATGATGATGATATTGATGAATTTAGTAGTGATGAAAGTGAAGGTTAAGATGTTGATTATGTTGTACTTAGCAAAAATATGGATTATTGTCTAACTTAGCATTTATAAGCACTTTATTCTTAAGACCGGTGTTTTAAAAAGCGGACCGGACCGGCCGGTCAGACCGGTTGAACCGCGAACCGACCAAAGATCAGGTCTGAAAAGGCAAAAACCCGGATCTTTTGGTTGGACCGGATTGCACCGGTTTGAACCGGTATGAACCGATAAAAATCGGGTGTTGAACCGGATTGAATCGGTAAACTAAACTTTTTTCCAGTTTTTTTAAATTTATTAAACCTGTTGAACCGATCATTGCACCGGTTGAACTGGAAACTGGTGGCCTCACCGGTTCGACCACCGGTTTAGTTTTTAAAACACTGCTTAATACCTTTATTCTTTTATTCCCTTTCTTTCTCCTTCTTCAGCCTTATTTCTTAGTTTCTCTAAATCAAAACTTAACATATTTCAACCAAATAACACTTTTTTACTTTTTTATGAATCAATTTTTTTTTTGCATAGGCTATACTTCATTTCATGAAGTGAAAGTATTTATATACAGAGATAACAACTCCTCATCACAATGAGAAAGTGATATCAAAATTAAATGATGATACTGCAAAACAGTCATCTAATAGGGCATTTTGACTATAAAATGAGCCACCCAAATATATATATAAAGTGACCGAAAAATTAAACTGAAACTAATTGTCACTTCAAATCCCTGCACCAATAAAGAAAAAATGTGATTGTTCCTTTAAAGATGAGATGATATTATAGTAACAACTTTTTCATAGGTGTCTAAAATTTCGACAACTTTGCCATAATTAAATAAGCCAAATATTAACCAAATGAAATAAAATTAGCCATTAAATATAAGTTTATGGTTACTTTGTTCGTACAAGGTATTTTAATTTATTTATTTATGACTATTGGATGAATCTTACCAATTTTCTTCCAATAGAAAAATAAATAAAGTAAATACAACAAAATAAACATAGAGAAAGCCATCAAATATGTGTTATTGCCATAAATACCAATTCACGTATTGAAACATTCTATTATGCTATCATGATATCTATACTACATTTATAAAATATGAATTTTTTTTATTAGTTATTACACAACAAATTAATCAAATTAACTAAACATATGTTTTGAGGTACCTGTTTTCGGTGTTGAATAACTCCATATTCCATCTAAAATTAAAGATATTGCCAAATATATAAACTTTACCCTTTAAGAGCATCTATTATGGAGTTTTTAATGAGATAATATTGTTTTTAATATAAAGATATAATATAAAAACGATGCGTCAATGAATTTTTGTTTTAACACTAGAAATAATTTTTTATTTAAATATAATAAAAATATTTTTCCTATGACTTTTTCAATTATTTATTTTAAAATTATAAATTATAATCATTAAATTTAAAAAATGTTAAATAAAATTAATTTTCACTTTTTATTATTAAAAACTCTTTATTTATTTAAATATGCTTTTTATAGTAATAAAAAAATATTAAATAAAATTAATTCCATTTAAGATGCTCTAAAGGGAAAGTGCTAAGAATGTGATATATAATCACGCCAAGTCGGTTCCATATGAATCAATTTAACAATTATAAAATTAGGGAGAATATGGTAGATTTGAGATATGCATTTAATTCAGAGATGGTGCTCGTTGGCTTTCCGGTAACATGATATCCGTTGGCTTTCCGAGATCAAACTTCAAACTTTTCTCTACTAAAATTGATTTTTGATTTTAGATATCGATGCAAATGTTAGCATGAAGCTATGAAAAAAAAAAGGAAACTCATCTATTTTAACATCCGATGTAACTCAAAACCAATCAAAATGACAAATCTTCATGATTAGTGTGGAATCGTGCTCTAAAATTAGACTTTATGAAAGAAAATTAGAAGTTTGAATGAATAGTGTTGGTACTTTAAGCATTCTAAAATTGATTTTGGTGGAAAAGGTTGATGAGAATTAAGTCATATTATATCCTTCTCTTCTTCTTTTTTTTTCCTTCCATTTCTCTAACCATAATAATAGTTGAAGTTTATAGTTTTTTTTTGTAATTTAATCATTTTCAGTTCTTTCAATGATATTTGGGTACATGCATTACAGAATTAGAGCCTATGTGGTTATCTAGAGCATCACTTATCAATTTACAACCATATTTAAGGGTACAGCTTTATGATAATAGAATTAATATTGTTTATGAAATGTGAATAATGAAAACAATATTAGATAACTGTAATTATATTAATTTTTTATATAAATTGGATCGTCAATTGAAAGGTAATCAGAAAGCAATTGAAAATAAAAGTCAATTAAAATAAGTAAAAAAACAAGCAAACAACAAATTGCCGACGAACTACTGAAAACAACCAAAGATAAACCAAAAAGCAATTAAAGCACAAACAATCGTTGAGCAACTAAACAGAAAACAAAGAGCAACTAAAAATCAACTAAAAATAATTGAAATCAAAATAAAATTAGACATATAATCTCCTTGTTTTTGTTCTTTATTTTTTTAAATAATATAAATCCATACTTTTAAAAAGATTATTTTGATTATTTAATAGGTTTAAAAATATTTACATCATTGATATCTTAATAATATAGTAATACTTTTAAAATTAATTTAAAAGATAAAAAAGATAAAATATAAGATACCAGTGTCTAACAGATGATATAAACACATATAAATAATAAAATATGGAAATTTTTATAAATAAAATAATGCTAAATTATAGTAAAATAGAAAGATATTAATAAAAAAAGAAGCATAAAATGACAAATGTTCATTATAAAAAAAACAAGTGTCTTAATAATAGATACATATTTATAAATGAATGACAATGTTTATATATCAAAAAGAATAAAAAAATACAAGCTTATATATACAAATAAGAATTTTATTAAAGAAAAATATATAAAGATAAATGATAAATATTTTAAGATATCAATATAATTTTTTTTAATAATTAATTAATTATTATTAAGTTAAACTTATAAATTTGAAAAATTGATTGACATACATTGCTTTTAAGAAAAAAATGTGATGTATAATCACACGATAACTTCTCTCTCAAAAAAATCCTCCCCCTTCTCTCTAAAAACACAAAACTAAAAACCATTGTTTTGAGGAGGTGGTTTTGGCTTTTGGCCGGAAAACCACCTCTTCCACTCCTTTTTCTTTTTTCAACTTCACTTCTTAATAAAATTTAGTTAGTTTATTTTTACAACAAGCCTTCTTATTTGTAGATCTTTCATAATCTAGTGATTTGAAGGAACAATTCTTTAAAGAAAGTGGTTTTTTAGGGGACGGAAAACCGCCTTCTAGTTTTTTACTTATGCTTTCTTCAAATATCTAGAGTTATGAGTTTCTTTTCCTCTTAAATGGTTGGAATGATCTTTAACCCGATTAAGGTTGTTGGGTTCCTTAAGCGGTTTTAAGATCTTCAACTTAAAAAGAAGAAAAATAAAATCCTTGATTTTGGTCTTTTGAAAAAACTATTTTCTTAGAGAAAGCGGTTTTTTTTGGGGTTGAAAACAACTTTTTAATTTTATCTAGTGGTTTTTTCAAATTCTAAAATTGAGGTCTTAATTAGAAGTCTTTTTCTTGTTTGTCTTTGATTTAAATTATGTGTTGGTGCTTTCTAATGTTATTTTTAAATCTATCTTATTGGATTCATATTGAAGATGCGGATGGAGGCTAAGGAGCAAGCGGTTTTACGGTATAATCGAATGGGTTTGATGAATTAAGACCCCGCGTCTCGGACAAAGCGCCGTGTTTAAGTTTTGCGGAATTCGGCTTGATTTACTCCTTTTCGATTAATCTTTTACTTGTTTTTTTATAGCTCCATATGTATTTTGTTGGTAGATTAGAGTTTTGAAAGTTTATATGGTTGGTTGTGTATAACTTTCATCTTATATTTTAATCTCATCTATGAATCTATCTTTTGGGGGAAAAAAAACATGGCACAACAATAATGGTATACTTATGTAAGGGTTATAGCTAGTTTTGCTAGACTAGTTATGACAATGAAAATGTACATGGCACTGTTGAGAAAATGAGATACCTCACTAGGGGTGAGCAAAAACCGAGTCAAACCGAAAAACCGAACCGATCCACACCGAAATTGACATTGGAGCGGTTAGAATGGTTTAAATGGAGTGGTTTGGTTTGAAGGCTGTGAAAAAATCGGTTTCTGGAGTTGGTTTGGTTTTTCCTTTCGGTGACCGAACCGCACCGAGAAAAACCGAGACAAAAAACGACGCCGTTTTTCCTAATTATAACCTATACTATAAATACCCCTTTATTACCTCCTAACCCTAAAAATTTTCTGCCTCACTTTCACTCACCTCAGTCACTCGCTGCGCTCCCTTCTTCTCTCAAAAAAAACCCTAACCCCTCCACCTTCTCTCCTCTCTCTACCACAAAACCATTAATCAGCAGCCCTTTTGTCATGGATCTTTACTCGTTTTTCTTGCACTGCAATCGATTCTCAGTGTAACATCCTCTGTTACTCTATTCCAGCAAATTAATGGCTTATTTTTCTTGTACTCGTTATGTTGTTGATTCGTAAAGGATGGATCAATGATATTTATGCTGATTTCTGGAGAAATACATCTGTTTAAGGTAATAGAATAGATCTGTTTCCATTTTTTTTAATATTGTTTGATTTTTATCTGAAATCTTACACTTTTGCTTTTGATTTTGTGTTATTGTTGCAGATCCTGGTTCTTTATAACAAAAAGACTTGATTTTAAGGTAATAGAACCTTTGTACCTTCCAACCTCTGTTGACTCTTCATTTATTAATGAAATTTATGTATTATTTTAAAAGGATTTCTCTTTAGTTTGCTGATTGAGTGTTCTCTCCGTCTGTTTGCTTCTTATTATTTCATGAAAAATTCTGAAAATATATCGGGGTGAAGGCTTTAGTGGAAGCTCTGAAACATTGATAACCAGGTAATTTTTTTTGTTGATGGTTTCCTATTATAGTTGATTTTGTTTCTGTTGTAGTTGATTTTTCATTATTTTTTGAATTAATATTTTCTTCTTTCTTTTGTTGTAGATGGAACCTGTCCCTGACCCTATAAATGAACAATCTGGTCCTTTAAATGGACAAGAAACTGCCACTGTTGGACAAAATGTGGATGTGGAAGCAAACACTAATCCTGTTGCTGCTGGTGGGGAAAATATTGACGTGGAAGCAACTTCCAAAAAAAGAAAGGAACCTCACCAAAGATCAGTGGTATGGGACCATTTCAACCCTATTAAAGACCCTGATGGTGTAATCATACAAGCTAAGTGTTCCTACTGTGCTCGTGTATATAATTGTCATGCTAAAAAAAATGGCACATCTACTTTAAGAGGTCACATGCTTCGATGCACTAAGCACCCACACAGTTTAGAAACTAGGCAAGCTCTGTTATCATTTCAGCCTGTTGTGAATGTGGGGCAGGTGCCCAATACTGGTGTTGATATGTGTACTGTTTCTAATTGGAAATTTGATCAGGAAGCAATTAGGCAAGATATTGCATACATGGTTATTGTTGATGAGTTGCCTCTGAAATTTGTTGAGAAACAGGGATTTAAAAAATTAATGAGTATTGCATGTCCTAAGTTTAGGATGCCATCTAGATGGACTATTAATAGAGATTGCTATAGCATGTTTGTATTAGAGAAGCAAAAACTGAAAAGCTTTTTAAAAACTAATACTCAAAGAGTGAGTCTAACAAGTGATGCATGGACTTCTAATCAAAGAATTAACTACATGTGTGTCACTGTTCATTTTATTGACAATGATTGGAAGCTTCACAAAAAGATAATATCTTTTGTTCCTTGTTCTAGACACAAAGGTGAATATTTGTCCAAAGCTTTAGAAACCTGTTTGCTAGAGTGGGGGCTCAAAAATGTTTTCTCTGTGACTCTTGATAATGCTGAAAACAATACTGCTGCCATGAGTTTTTTTATGAAAAAAATGTTGAGTTGGGGTAGTAGTCCTGCTAGATGCAAATATGCACACATGAGATGCATAGCTCATATTCTTAATCTGGTTGTGTCTGATGGTTTGAAAGAGTCTGGGTCTTCTTTTGAAAAAGTTAGAGGGGCTGTTAGATACATAAAAAACTCACCTCTTAGGTTAAGTAAGTTTAAGGAATGTAAGGAGTCAACTGAAATTGTTTGTAAGCGTTCTTTGTGTCTAGATGTCCCAACTAGATGGAATTCAACATATCTTATGTTAGATACTGCTCTTATGTATCAAAAAGTTTTTGAAGAGTATGAGGAAAGAGAGTCTAGCTTTAAGAAAGATTTGGGTGATGAGGTTCCTGCTATTGCTGATTGGGAGAATGTGAGGGAGTTATGTAGTATGTTACAATGTTTTTATAAAATGACTCTGAGAATTTCTGGTTCTCTTTATGTGACTTCTAACAACCATTTGAATGAGATTTCTGATTTATGTACAATTTTACAAGATTGGATCAAGTCTAGTGACGAGTCTTTGAGGTCTATGGGCACTAAAATGAAACAGAAATTTGATAAATATTGGGGTGATCCAACTGTAATGAACAAGTTGATATTTTTTGCTAATATTCTGGATCCTAGGGATAGAGTTGTGTACATGGAGTATACCTTGATTCAAATGTATGGTGTGCATCAAGGTAAATTCCTGTACAGATTTGTGATGGATGATTTGCATGAATTATTCAATGATTATGAATTGCAATATACGAAAGAGAAGGCCGCTGGTAGCCAGAATATTGTGTCATCTGAATCAATTGGCCAACTCTCTCAAGCCAATTCTGTGCTGAAAGAAAGGTATCTACAGCAAATGATGGAGACTGGTGGTGTGGGTGGAAGCAAGAAAACTGAATTGGATACGTACCTAAGTGAGGCAGTAGTTGCAAATGATGAGAATTTTGACATTCTCAGATGGTGGAAGTTAAATTCAGAGAGATTGCCTATCCTCTCTAGGATGGCTCGTGATGTGCTTGCAGTACCAGTCTCCACAGTTGCTTCTGAGTCAGCATTTAGTACTGGTGGAAGAGTTCTAGATGACTTTAGAAGTAGTCTGACTCCTACAATTGTGGAAGCCCTTATCTGCACCCAGGATTGGCTAAAAGACCCAACAAAACCTGTTTCTGTTGAGGAGTCTTTGGAGGAGTTGGAACAGTTTGAACAAGGTAATTCCTCTGCTTTCTCAATTTTGTTTCATTTAGGTTTTACTTTTGAAAATTTATTGATTACTAACTCTTTAATATTCTTTCATTTTCAGGTTTTCAAGAACCAATCAATGCTAATACTGGCCTAATAGTTTGTCTTCATGTCCTTGCTTTTTATACTTGACACTTGTATGCTGCTTTGGCCTGCTGGAACTTGGAAGCCAATATTCTACTATAATTATCCTATCTAACTTAGTTGCCTTGATGCCTCTTGTTAAATGATAAGTTAGCACTGACATTATAGAGATATAGTTTATAAGTTTATATTGTTAGAGTTGTTGGCATGTTGCTGTTGGGTTGGATTTCTCTGTCTTTATGCTTATCTGGCCATGATGATGCTTCCACTTTCTAAGTTTTGATACTATAGACAATAAACTGATGAGGCACCTAAAAGTTGCCACCATTTTACGGTCTTTAGTATTTATACTTGACAAATTGTAATCTGAGCCTTTATAGCAATTGACATTTTGATGAGATCTGTTTGTGTATTCTCTTCTATGTCTTGTGCTAATTTATCATTATATTTTTGGCTATGATGAAAGCTTCCACTTGTTAAAGTCTGCTATTAGCTTGACCATTAACTGTGCGACATAATTGTTGCCTTTTAAGAGAGTTGAGCTTATATGACTGATAATATTTGAAGACTGAGCCTCTTGTAAATTTTCACACTTCATAGTTTGTAAATATATTTACATTGTGCCAAACTCATTGCTTTCTGTTTTGTTTAATCTGTTTTGCAGGTTTAATCACTTGGAGGCTGCAAGAAGTTTTTTGGATGCATAATTTGTAAAGGCAGTTTTGCTCACCCTTACTAGTTACTAACATATACTTTGTTAGATTACATCAGTTGCATTTTTTGTGGCAACTTTAGGACTTATTTTTTGGTATGCCTTAACAAATATGTTAGATTACATTACTTGTAATTTTTGTACAGCCAACATATAAACACTTTGGCCTGCATTTTTATTGTAAGATGTAATTTTTTGGGGCAACAATGTTGCAATAGATGAATGTAAAAAAGTTTATATATATATAGTTATATAATTGTCATTTTAATTTGTAAAAAATTAATATTTATTTTTTCGGTGCACCGCCCGAACATAGCGGTTTAAACCGACGGTTCGGTGGACCGAACCGAAAAAACCATACACCAAAGTAGATGGTTTGGTTTTCATTTTAATAGGGTCGGTTTGGTTCGGTTATGGCAAATTATACTCCACACCGAACCGAACCGAACCGTGCACACCCCTATACCTCACAGTTCTATAAATTTATAGCTTATTTATGTAATCCAAAAATTAAAAAGAAGGTACGCTTGCTAATGTTATTATGAAAGACTATTTTTGCAAAAAATTGAAAAAATTATGTATATGACGTAAATTCCTCAAAGAATTATTGTCAATCATATTTATAGTCTGGTTGTAATTGTTATTTATCCGCAAGTAGTAAACCCTGCGCATTGCGTGGAAACAAATTAATATATATATATATATATATATATATGTGTGTATATATAAAGTTTAGTTGGTGTACAAAAATAACAATTTTAAAATGATTTTAAAACAGTATATCAATCTAAAAATAAAGTAAGAGTTGGTGTAGACTGACAATTTTTAAACGACGTGATTAAAATTATAAAATGTGTAAAATTGATGAATCTTTATAACATTACCCTTAATTATATAACGTATGTCGAAAATATGTTGAAGTATATTTCATCAAACATATTACGTGCAATATTAAAAATGGTACAAAAAGAAGATAAAAACTTTATTGAACGACCACTCATTTCAAAACCGTTGATTTATAAAAAGATCAACTAAAAAATCAAACATTTAACCTAACAAATCAATAGTTAAATAAAAAATAATATATATATTTTTAAAAATCACAAAAAGAAGGAAAAAAATATTATAACAACGTTTTGATCACATCTTTTTCGGCAATGTAACTAAAGGCAAAAGGATGTGGGACTAAAATTAATCATTGAAATATAAAATCTGATTTAAAATTATAGCAAAAAAGCAAAGCGGGAAGATAATAGTGAAAATGTGCAATGAAAAAAGAAAAAAAGACAAATTAATGGGAATAAAGATAGAAATTTTTAGGTAGATCGAGTCTATTACGTTATCCGTACATTACGTTAATCATATTACATCATTAAACTGATGGTAAAATTGTAATATCGTCATTAAAATCTGAACACATTTATTATATATTTATTACAATTTTTTTGTAAACTGCTGAAAAAAAGGATAAAATGAAAATGGAAAGGTTGTTCATTGCTAATTAAATTATCAAGAAATTATTTTAAGGTCCTTAAGTTTTATCATAATTAAAAATTTAATATTTTTTATTTTAAAATCCTACGTAAAGGTTCCTTATTTTTTAATTCCGTTAATTATTAGCTTACAAGTTCGGATTGAATATAAAATAATAAATTTTAAAAAAAATATTATCATAATACATCTTATATAAAATAATACCTAAAACCCTAAAAAGAACCCATTCACAATGACGAGCAGAATTGGCTTTTCTCTACCTTCTGAAGTCTGAACTATCTACTCAACCATAGAGGTATAACCATAATTCCTGTAATATTATTCTAAAGTTTCGTTGTTATTTTATTGGTTCTTTACATTACCCACATGTTTAATTTCACAAAATTTGATGTTTTGCAAGAAGAGCATAATTTATCAACGGTTGTTATTGAGATTAGACTCGTTAAATTTATCAATTTCCCCCATAATCAATGGGTGTTATTGAGCTTAATTTTTATGTTTGAGTTAATTTTCGCAAGAATTATTTTAATCTATCAATTTGATTAGAATTGTCTAACTTATGCTCAGGAAACAGGAATTGATATAGCATCAGTAAAAATAAATAAAGGTTATGCAGTAAAGGAAGACATAAAAAATGGTAATCTATTCGTTTTTTCTGTAATCTGGTTGGAATCATGAAATACAAGTCGTTATATGATGAATCTATTATGTCTATTGCTTTTGATTTTCAGGATAACCAGCCGGCCAAGAAGATTGAGAACAGCTCAAGTTCCGATGTAATCAGTAACTTGCCGAGTAATATCATAGATAATATTCTAATTTTTCTGCCGATTCATGAAGCAGTGAAAACTAGTATCTTGTCCAAGAAATGGAGGTTCAATTGGAGATATCTTCCCAAATTGGTATTTGACTATGCTTTTTACGAGAGATCAGTACGATACTCTGCTGCAAAACCTAACATTAGTGAACTCTTTCTTAATATCTATAAAGTTCTATTACTTCACCGTGGACCCATAATCAATTTTACGTTTCATGTTCCATTGGTTAAAAGCTATCCCCAGATTGACCACTTGATGCATTGCCTGAGCAAGAAAGATGTTCATGAATTTTACTTTCATATTGGAACTTCTTCTTATGGTTCCTATACATTGTCATCATTTTTGTTCTCATGTGTGACATTGAGGCGCTTGACCTTGTCCTCATGTTTACTCGAAGTTCCATTGGCATTTCAAGGATTTCCGAAGTTGATTTCTCTTACCTTCCACTTGGTTCGTTTCAAAGCCAATGTATTTGAATCTTTCATGTCCAAATGCCCATTACTTGAAACACTTTCTATAAAATACTGTACCAGCAGAATGGATAGCCTTGATATTGACCTTCCTCAGCTTAAGTTCTTTCAGTTCTATGGTTGTTTTAAATCTATTTGTTTTAGAAAAACTTGTCAGCATCTTTCAACAGTTATATTTGATGGAGATTTTAGCAGACACGAGACCTCCGAAGAACGGATCAAGTTTTTTGAATCTCTGCCTCTCATCGAGCACTTGCGTCTCGGATCTGACTTTATTGATGTAAGCCAATTATTTTTTGTTTTTTTTGCTGTGTTGATCATTTAGCTGGAAAATACTACTTTCTTACTTTATATTCTTACATTTTCTTAAGTACATGGTTGAAGGAACAATGCCGAGGAAACTTTCGACTACTCTTAGCTTTCTTAGAGTTCTTGAACTGCCTAAACTAAATTTTAGGTTTACGGAGGAGGTCTCGTTTCTTCTTTGCTTGATTGTGAGCTCTCCTAACTTAGAGATTCTTGAGATTGGGGTAATTTTCTATTTGGTTACTTGCTATGTACGCCATGTTTCATGTTTCCCAGCAAAACTAATGTTTGATGTTTTCTTTGCTTAGTTTGTTTCATATATGGATGAAATAGAATTGCCGCTTCTTGCTTTAGAAATTCTTGAAGTACAAGACCTTTTAGATAATGCACTGAAAAGGCTTCGAGTGGTGAAGATGAAGATCTTGCACACAGAAGAAGTAAAACCTGAACTCGAATTTATTAAGTTTCTATTGGCTGAATCAATAGTTCTAGACAAGATGTTTATACAGCCTCGCAAAGGAAATATTGCTGAGGAAGGGCTTCAGATTTTGAAAGAGACACTTCAATTCCAATGTTCATCGAAGAAAGCAGAAATTGAATTCTTAGATGCCGAGGATGATGGTGAAGTTAGTAGTGATGGTAGTGAAGCGTCTGATGTTGATTGTGCCTGCAATTTTGAATCAAACCATTTTTTCTAGATGCCTATTGTTTTGGTGAATTAATTAGCAGATATATTATGAAATCCTGTGTTTCTGATTTCATGTCAATATGGATAATTTACAATCCTGTGTAACAATCCCAAGGTTTACTCGTATGTTAAATTTATTCAATAAGGTGTCATGCCATTAATTTCTCTCCCATGAAACCATCTCCATATGCTTTACTGATTATATCATTTTTCAACATTATGCTTGTCTTTGCCTTGAAGCATTAGCTTCAATTTTATTGCAGCAGATGATCAAAATATACAACATGATTTGAAATATTGCATGAATTCCTCTCCCCTACAACCTTCATTCCGTGAATAATTGCATTTATCTCGTCTTGTTCGACATCTTACATCTGCTATAGTTATCTGCAAGCAGAGGCCATAACTTGACTGTTTCATTCCGGATAACAGTCTCAATCCCAGTTGAGTTAAGTAAGCCATCAAAAGCTGCATTGGAGTTTATCATCATGTACACATCCTAGGGAGGCTGCCAAACTCTGCTAATGCTCACCCTTTGATCAGTTTGCGTCCCCAGAAGATTGTTCTTCTCACCAAGCAAAACTTTACATCGCTGAAACACATCCACAGCTTTCTCCGTTTTCTGTTGGTAAACCAGCTGATTCGAGAGTAACAAATCTGCCATATCAGTAGATTCGAGAGTAACAAATCTGCCATATCAGTAGGATGAAGAGGACGACATCCTTCCTATAAATAGCAGCCTGCATAGTAGATACCCATTGGATTGTACCAAGTTTGGCTTTTCTCTGACTCTCTACGAAACAACCAGATTTGGCTTCTAGTCATCTATAGGTATCAACCTTAATTCTTCCAATTTTCCATCCTCTATTATTCAAAACTTTCATGTATTTTATTCTATTTGGTTTCAGTTATGTATTGGTTCTTTTGAAGTTCACAAATTCTCATATTAGGGTATTCATTAGTTTACAAGAAGAGCTTGATTTAGTTTGCACATTCTACTTTTTTAAATTGTGTTTTTGTATTTTCTTCAAGTGCGTGATTGATGGAATTATGCCAAGAAAATTTTCTCTTGAATGTATTAGAATTCTTGAACTGCCTGGTATATGTTTTTGGCGTTCGGATGAAGTCTCTGTTGTTCTTTGGTTGATTGTGAGCTCTCCTAACTTAGAGAAGCTTGAGATTAAGGTAATTCTATTTGTTCACTTGCTTTGTACGCCATGTTTCATATTTCCCTTCAAAACTAATGCTTGATGTATTTTTTTTTATAGTCTGATGCACCTTATGATTACAATGAAGTAGAGTCTCTTGCTCCAGAATTTTTAAAAGTAGAAGACCTCTTAGATAATGCACTGAAAAAGCTTCGAGTGGTGAAGATAAAGATGGAAAACACAAAAGAAATAAAAGTTGAACTAGATTTTATTAAGTTTTTATTGGCTGAATCCGTGGCACTAGAAAAAGATGTTTATACAGCCTAACACGAGATCAGTTCCTGAGGAAGGACTTGAGGTTCTGAAAGAAAGAACTCAATTTCAACGTTTATCAAATAAAGCAGAAATTGTATGCATAGATAGATCCTGATGATGATGATGGTGAAGATAGTAGTGATGACGATAGTGACGGTGGTGAAGTTAGTAATGATGGCAGTGAAGGTTAGGTGCAAATCAAATTATTAGAATAGATTTCAACTCAGTATTTGAGAATTTTACTGTCTTGTTGTTCCCCCCTTATTAAATCCTTTCATTAATTTTATTTTATTATGACTAGCCATGTTCCAGATTCAAAGCATTCAACCTTATTAAATTCTTTCTTTGCGTTTCATTAATTTTGCACCTTTTCAACTTCTCAACACACTATACATTCCATCAATTATTCTGACTTCCCTATATAATCAAAAGTTTGTTAAACCAGCCACCATACAAAATGATTTAAAGCAGCAAAGGAAGAATAAAAATGGTGAGCTGTTAATTCTTTTTCACTTTGTTATAATGATGAGTTTGCTTTACTATGTGCATATCTGTTTATTGATTCTTATTTTCAGGATAACCAGTCGGGCAAAGAGATTGAGAACACTTCAAAAACTGATAGAATCAGTAACTTGCCGGGATACATCATAGATAATATTCTAATTTGTTTGCCGATTCATGAAGCAGTGAGGAGTTGTATATTTTCCAAGAAATGGAGGTTCAAATGCAGATACCTTTCCAAATTAGCATTTGACCATACTTTTTATCAGAAATCAGTTTTACCTTCAGCCTCAGAACCCAACATTGCTAAACTCTTTTTTAATATTTATAAAGTTCTATTGCTTCATCACGGACCCATCTTGAATTTTACATTTCATGCTCCATTGTTAGAAGACTATTCTGAGATTAACCAGTTGATAGTTTACCTGAGGGAGAAAGATGTTAGTGAAATTGACCTTTATTTTCGACAAAATAGATTCCATAGATTGCCATCATTTCTGTTCTCATGTGTGACATTAAGGCGCTTGACCTTGTCATGCTGTACTTTCAGAGTTCCATTGGTTTCAAGGATTTGCGAATGATTTCTCTTAAGTTTCAGTCGGTTTGTTTTAGAACAAACGTATATGAAACTTTCATCTCCAAATGCCCCTTACTTGAAACGCTTTCTATATTAAGCTGCACTACTAATGGTGACCTCGATATTGATATTGACATTACTTATCTTAAATTCTTACATATTAGTGGCTATTTTAAGGCTCTTTATTTTGGAAATACTTGTCAGCATCTTTCAACTGCTTTATTTGATGGTTATGTTTACGAACCAGCAGCCAACCTTTTTGAATCTCTTCCTGTCATCGAGCATTTGCGTCTTGGATTTGGATTTTTGCTAGTAAGCCAGTTATTTTTGTTTACTTCGTATTTTTAGATTTGACAATTTTGTATTGTTGACTTAGTTGGTAAATGCAACTTCCTTACTTTGTATTCTTGTATTTTCTTTAAGTACCTGGTTGTCTTAGAATTCTTGAACTGCCTGTTGTATATTTTGGGTGTAAGAAATATGTCTCTGCTGTTCTTTGCTTGATCATGAGCTCTCCTAACTTACAGAAGCTTGAAATTGGGGTAATTTCCTATTTGTTCACTTGCTTTATACGCCATGTTTCATATTTCCCATCAAAATTAATGTTTGATGTGTCTTTTTCTTAGTCTTTTGCAGCTGATGATAATATTGATCCTCTTGCACCGGAACTTTTCAAAGTAGAAGATCTCTTAGATAATGCACTCAAAAGGCTTCGAGTGGTGAAGATGAAGATCTCACACAAAGAAGAAGTAAAACCTGAACTGGAATTTATTAAGTTCCTGCTGGCTGAATCAGTAGTTCTTGAAAAGATGTTTATACAGCCTGCAGAAGGAGCGGATGCGGGGGAAGGATTTAAGATTTTGAAAGAGATAACTCGATTTAAACGTTCATCAAGTGAAGCAGAAATTTTATTCTTAGATCCTGAAGATGCTACTGAATGTTGATATTATTTGCAATGAAGGCTAGGATGTTAGATATGCCTGATTATCAAGTTATTTTTCTTGTCTTGGGCAGAAAAACATTGAAATTGTTTTTATTTCTTATTAAGATTTTGAGATTAAGGTTCTGAAAATTTTCAATTTTCCCTATGAACTTGTGTTCTTTAGTCAATTAATGCAGAAATTATTTGTTGATATTTACATTAACAAAAACAGAGGTATGATCATCGGGGTTGTTTTATCTTATTGATTAATTTTACCCTTATAAACTGGAGTACCGGGTCTCGTATTGAAGTTTTGCTTTCTTAACCAAGCCTTTTTACTCGCTGATACTTTTGAACTAATAGACTCTATATTGATTTTAAACTAATTACCGGCAAAAGTTGGATTTTTCGGAAAACGATTTCACGAGTTGGTTAGTGAAAGTGGTGTTAAACTGTAAGAGTTTCATCATTTTCAATGTGTGGTGAAACAAATTCAATGGAGAAATTCAATCTGAATTATGCTCGATTTCGAGTCTTAAAGCTTTGTTCTTGGGAAACAGTAATTTTTCTCAGGTAATTCCGCAGCCTCTTTTGAATTTGAGTAGGTTACATTTTTAGATTTGATTTGGAGGTTCTGTACAGAAGATTTTTGTTTGTTTTACTAAGGTGAATTTTCTATTATTGCATGGAAATCCATATACTGGTGGATTATATACTTCAGGTATCCCTCAAGTTACAAAATGTTGTTCGATTAGACTTATGTTTCAACAATTTCTCGGGTACACTATCTGTCGAAATTTCTCAGATGCCAAGGTTAAAGTACAGGATATTTCCTCTAAACGATTTAACAGTTCCATTCCGAAAGAATACGAAAATCTGCCTAGTTTCCAATTTCTCAATCTTTTCTTCAATATCCTGACAGCATCTATGGTTAATGTTGGCAAACAATAGCCTGACAGGTAAAAATCCAAAGGAAATGGGTAACTGCAGTACCTTGTAAAAAAAATAAGTTGTCTGTTTTAGGCATTTCAGGAGCTGATTGTGATACGAATGCAGCCGTGTTGTTTTTGAAAGTTGTTGAAACGATCAGATTTCTTATTGAGTCAACTACAAGAAGAGAATTAAGATTTGTAAATAGACGCACGCACAGTCTGAGTTCTTGAGAAATTCTTAGGTAGACCTAGTCTACCACGTCATCCGTGGACAAAACCAATCATATCATAACACCTCATTAAAATGAGGGTATTCTTGTGATTTTGTTTGTTATTTGAATACACTTTTGCATAATGATATATATTGTTTCCAATTTAATTGATTTGCTTATGAAATTAAATACAGTTTTTTCCCATTATTACGTGTACTCGCTCTGCTATTAGTCCTAAACTAAAACCACAAAATTCACACCACAATAAACAGCATTTCTCAATGGCTTTGATCCTATTCTCCAAGAGAAGACATAGTAGAAAATCATAATTTAGCAAGTAATGGGAAATTACCTACGTTTATAGAAGTCATTCATGTTTATAATATTGTTATGAACAAAGGATCAATTCACCCCTCAAATTGGCACGAAATATTAAATAAGTCATTCTCGCCGCTTTTGGTACAAATCAACCCAAAACTTGCGTTTTTAGCTCAAAAAAACCCTTCAGAGAGTGAGATTTTTAATTTTTTCAATTAACTTAATTAATTATAATTAAATTTAATCTACCATCTAATTATAACTTAATTAAATCCTAATAAATTAAAATTTTAATTTTAATTCCGCCATTCCGACCTCTCATATTCCTGCCACGACCGCTTTTTCCTCTCGCATTCCGACCAATCGCTAAACCTCCAACCACCATCTATTCATCCGGAAGAAAAAAAATCCGAAGTGTTCGTCCTCAAGAAGGATGAACCCAGATCTAGGTTCATCCTCAAGGAGGATGAACTCGACCACTTTATCCTCCTTGAGGATGAACACTTCGAATTATAAATTCTGTTAAACTTCGTATAATTTATAAATTTTCGTCACCTTTTAACCATGCTAAACAACTATTTTATTTAAATTTACATATTTTTTTCATCTAAATCCATCAATCCAAAATATGTCTACCCAGTAATTATATAACTCTCATTTTTAGCCCACATGATTTGGCCATAAAAGAATAGATGGATTAAAAGTTGTTTTTTAAAATATTTTAATAAAAGAATTTGACGAATGAAATACTGCCATGTAAGAAACGACAATTAAAGAGGGAATAAAATGGTGGGTTAAATATCATTTTCCATGCCTAAAACCCTAATGTGAAAAGAACCCCATTTGCAATGACAAACAGAATTGGCTCTTCTGTACCTCTGAATTATAGGTATAACCATAATTTTGTAATATTTGATCATCTATTATTCTAAAGTTCCATTTTTTTTTATTTTGCTTCTATAAAGCATTGGTTTTTTACTTTACCCAGATGATGAATTTCACAAAATTTTGATCTTTCTTGCTCGCTTAGTGGAAAATAACAATTGGGTATTCATCATTTTCCTAGAAGAGCTAAATTTATCAATGGGTATTTTTTACCCAGATGTTGAATTTCACAAACAATTTATCACAGATTTGTTCAAGTATTCTATAAAGTAGTTGCCGTAAGAACTAGTCTATTCTTAGTCAGCTTGTATTTTATGATAGATGTGTTGCAATGCATAGTGATAAAGGTGTTATACTCTTATTATGATTTGGCTTGTTAAATTTATCAATTTCCCCCATGAACTTTTTATGTTTTCGTTAATTGCCGCAGCAATTGTTTTTATCATCAATTTGATTAGAAATGTCTCATTTATGCTCTGGAATCAGGAATTGATATAGCAGCAAAAGAAAGGAAGAGATAAAAAATGGTAATCTCAGATATTTATAATCTGGTTGGAATCTTATAATGTAAGTTGTAATAGGATGATTTTTTATGTCAATTGCTTTTGATTTTTAGGCTAACCAAAAGGAGATTGAGAACAACTCCAGACCCGATATAATCAGTAACTTGCCGAGTAACATTATAGATAATATTCTAGTTTTTCTGCCAATTCATGAAGCAGTCAAGACTAGTATTTTGTCCAAGAAATGGAGGTTCAATTGGAGATATCTTCCCAAACTAGTATTTGACAGTACTTTTTATCAGACTTCAATAAGGCCCTCCTCTACTGCAAAACCTAACATTACCAAACTCTTTCTTAATATCTATAAAGTTCTATTACTTCACCGTGGACCCATATTCAACTTTACTTTTAATGTTCCATTGTTTCAAGGCTATCCCGAGATTGACCAATTGATGCTTTACCTGAGTGAGAAAGATGTTCATGAATTTTACTTTGATATTGGAACACCTGTTTTTGGATGCTATACATTGTCATCATTTCTGTTTTCATTTGTGACATTGAGGCGCTTGACCTTGTCCTCATGTTTACTCGAAGTTCCATTGGCATTTCAAGGATTCCCTAAGTTGATTTCTCTGTCGGTTCATATCAAATTCAATGAATTTAAAACTTTCATCTCCAAATGCCCATTACTTGAAACACTTTCAATAAAAAGTTGTTTCTTCGGAATGGATAACTTTGTTATTAACTTTCCTCATCTTAAGTTCTTTCAGTTCGATGGTTGTTTTATATCTATTTATTTTAGAAAAACTTGTCAGCATCTTTCAACAGTTATATTTGATGGAGATTTTATTAGCGGACACGAGATCTATGAAGGGACCAAGCTTTTTGAATCTCTGCCTCTTATCGAGCACTTGCGTCTCGGGTCTGGCTTTATTGATGTAAGCCAATTATTTTTGTTTTTTTTTTGGAGATTTTCCAATTTTGTAGTGTTTTTAGCTGGAAAATACTGATTTTTTACTTTATATTCTTGCATTTTCTTAAGTACATGGTTGAAGGAACAATGCCGAGGAAACTTTCAACGACTCTTGGCTTTCTTAGAGTTCTTGAACTGCCTGAACTAAATTTTAGGTTTACGGAGAAGGTCTCGTTTGTTCTTTGCTTGATTGTGAGCTCTCCTAATTTAGAGATTCTTGAGATTGGGGTAATTTTCTATTTGTTTACTTGGTTTGTACATCATGTTTCATATTTTTCCAGCAAAACTAATGTTTGATGTGTTCTTTTCTTAGTCTGTTTCATATATGGATGAAATACAATTGCCGCTTCTTGCTTTGGAAATTCTAGAAGTACAAGACCTTTTAGATAATGCACTGAAAAGGCTTCGAGTGGTGAAGATAGAGATCTTGCACACAGAAGAAGTAAAACCTGAACTCGAATTTATTAAGTTTCTGTTGGCTGAATCGATAGTTCTAGAAAAGATGTTTATACAGCCTCGCAAAGGAACAATTGCTGAGGAAGGGCTTCAGATTTTGAAAGAGACACTTCAATTTCAATGTTCATCGAAGAAAGCAGAAATTGAATTCTTAGATGCTGAGGATGATGGTGAAGTTAGTAGTGATGGTAGTCAAGTTAGTAGTGATGGTAGTGAAGTTAGTAGTGATGGTAGTGAAGCGTATGATGTTTGATTGTGCGTGCAATTTAGAATCAAATTATTTTTCCTAGATGCTTATCGTTTTGGTGAATTAGTTAGCAGATATATTACGAAATCCCGAGTTTCTGATTTCATGTTAAGATGAATTGCATACTATCCTGTGTAACAATGCTAAGGTTTATTCATATGTTAAATTTATTCAGTAAGGTGTCATGAGTCTCATGACATGAATTCCTCTCCTATGAAACCATCTCCTTGGGCTTTATTGGTTATATCATTTTGCTACATTATGATTGTCTTTGCCTTGAAGCATTAACTTCAATTTTATTGCAGATGATCAAAATATACAACTTGATTTGAAATATTCCATGAATTCCTCTCTCCTGCAACCTTCATCCCGTGAATAATCGCATTTAGCTTGTCTTGTTAGACATTTTACATCTGCTATAGTTTTCTGCCAGCAGAGGCCATAAGTAACTTGATTGTTTCATTCCGGAGGATAACAGTCTCAATCCCAGTCGAGTTATGTAAGCCATTAAAAGCTGCATCAGAGTTTTATCATGTACACATATATTAGGGGAGGCCGCCAAAGTCTGCTAATGCTCAACAGCTTTCCGTCCCAGATGATTGTTTTTCGCACCAAGCAAACGCCATAGCGCTGGAAGCATCAACAGCTTTCTCCTTTGCTGTAGGTATCAACCTTAATTTTTCCAATTTTTCATTATCTATTATTCAAAACTTTGATGTATTTCATTCTATTTGGTTTCAGTTTTTAGATTTTGAGGTTATTCAGATTTTATTTTTATTCAGTGAGGTTAATTCGGTTAGCGTATTTTGTTTATAATCATTTTGATTAGAAATGTCCGATTTTTGCGTGGTAGTCAGTAATTTATAACTCTAATATCAATTTGATTAGCAATATATGCACGGGAATTGGGTTTATTGCCAACTTAGCATGAATAAGGTATATTTTGGTGAACTATAAGGTGATCTGTGATGAGTGTTTCTGTAATATTTATCACTATTTGAATAGATACTTTAATAACCTGTGTATTGATTTTGGTTTTTAGGATAACCATCTTGGTCTACCAATATGCTCAAAAGTTGAAGTTCCGACATAATCCGTAACCCTGCTTAGTAATAACCTCTGTATTGATTGTTTTTAGGAGCGTCTTGTGTTTCAAAAATATGTCTCATCTTAACAGTCTCAATTTATGAGACTAAACTCTATTCAGGTAAGTAGATTTACCTGCAGTGAAGCACCTGAGTGTGGACTATTATTTCTGAATCACCTTTGAATCTTTTAGGGCCTTAAAAGCTAAAGGGCATTCAGAGTATTCTTTAAACCAAGTACTTCAGGAGCTGGGCTCGAGACACACTACAAGAAAATGGGGAATCATTGACGTTTTTCTTTGCAACGCATAGAAATTCGTCTCTAATAATTCACCTTTTGAGACGCTTTTTTTAATGTGTGTAATAGTAAGACAATTTTTTTCACCTCCCCCTTCATTCCTTCCGTTTTACTGGGACGAATTAATTTAGTTTACAACAAATTTTAAATGTCCTTAAAAAATAATCAATAGCCACGTAATAAAATGCCAAAAAAATAAATTAATTTTTGACGTTTTTATACTAAGAGTTCTTTCAGTTAACATTCAATGGAGTCATTTCTACGAACACAGTCTGAGCATATAATGAAGTCATTAAATTTCTAAGGAAGTTTTTCTCCATTTTCTTATAAGGCATTTTCAAAAAATACTATTTAGTTTCATAAGCACGTTACATATAAACTCAGACTGTGTATGCAGTGTGCCTATTTACAAATCTTAATTCTACTTCTTCAAGTTGATTCGCGAGAAATCTGATCGCCTTTCAGCTTACAGAAACAACACAGTCGTACAGCTCTTGAAACGCCTAATTCAGACAACTTATTCCGATGTTTCAAACTATCAAAATCAACATGCACCGCCACTGCCACAATTTAAGTATAAAATCTCTACATTTTCTGATGAACGGTGAAATCTAATTATCTTTTTCAAAATCTTCTGTCGTCCTTTCTCAGCAACAGTTCCTAGGGCAGGCTGTATAACCATCTTTTCAAGTACAATTGATCCAGCCAATAGAAATTTTATAAATTCCAGTTCAGGTCTTATATCTTTTTTCTTTGAGAGCTTCATCCTCACCAGTCGAAGTTTTTTCAGTGCATTATCCAATAGGTCTTCTACTTTATAAATCTCCTGAGCAAAAACCTCTTTTTCATCCTTATTATATGCAACAGACTACGAAAATAACACAATATCAGACATCAGATTTTATGGGAAAGTATATGAAACATGTGGTACAAAGCAGGTGAACAATTAGAAAATTTAGTACCCCAATCTCAAGCTTCTGTAAGTTAGGTGAACTCAAAATCAAGCAAACAACAGCAGAGACCTCAGTCGTACGCCGAAAACAAATTTCAGGCAGTACCAAAACTGTAAGACAGGCGAGAGTTGCCGAAAGTTTCCTCGGTATTGTTCCGAAGTACTTGTCGAAGAAAACGCAATAATACAAAGTTAGAGAATAGAACTTCGCAGGCAACACAAGAAAATTAGCAAATCTCCATACATAATAATAAAAAAAAGTCTAATCACTCAAAAATATCTCATTTTTTTAATTTTTTTTAAATTTATGGTCTCACCTTTTAAAATCTTTAAAATTTAGCCCATTTTCAATTTTCACTTTTAAATTAGAGTTAAAAAATAAACTTCTCATATTACTTCATTTTTAAAATTTAGACCAAATGACCAAAAAGGCCAAATCTTTCAGAAAAGTTTCACAAAAGTCCAAACCTTTCAATTTTATCCAATTTGTTCTGAAACGCATGATTATGTCTCAATTTTGTCCAACTACATAATTTTTTATGTGGTGTTGATGTGTGGCATGCCACATTAGCGTCACGTATGTGCCACATGAGTAAAATTACATACTTGGACAAAATTGAAACGAAATAATGCATTTAAGGACAAATTGGATAAAATTGAAAGGTTTGAACTTTTGTGAAACTTTCATGAAAGGTTTGGTCTTTTTTTATTATTTAGACTAAAATTTATTATGTTAAAAATGCAAATTGATGTAATAAGAAGTAATATAAACAACATATTTGAATTTTATTCCACTCCAATTTAGACTAATGCTACAATTAAAAATGAAAATTGAAAAATTAACTAAAACTGAAGATTTTAAAAGGGAGGCCATAAACGAAAAATTTAAAAAGGTGAGGTATTTTTAGGTGATTATGCCAAAAACAAATAACTGTCTTACATCTACAAATTGATATCCGAGACGCAAATACTCCACCGCAGGCATACGTTCGAAAATTTTGGTAGTTCCAAAGGTCTTGGGTCCGGAAAAAAAATCCGTCAATTACAATTGTTGAAAGATGCTGACTAGTTTTTCTAAAACAAATAGACTCAAAAGATCCAGAGAAGTAAAAGAACTTAAGGTAAGGAAGGTCAATATCCAGGTAACTACTATTGGGACAACTTCGTATAGAAAGTGTTTCA